>NC_062983.1:8229543-8841063 GCF_023078275.1 Leguminivora glycinivorella
TCAACTAGGAACCCTTATAGTTTCGCCATGTCTGTCTGTCCGTCCGTCCGTCCGTCCGTCCGTCCGCGGATAATCTCAGTAACCGTAAGCACTAGAAAGCTGAAATTTGGTACCGATATGTATATCAATCACGCCAACAAAGTGCAAAAATAAAAAATGGAAAAAAATGTTTTATTAGGGTACCCCCCCTACATGCAAAGTGGGGGCTGATATTTTTTTTCATTTCAACCCCAACCAGGGGCGGCTCACTCCGCAATTCTATCGCCGCGCTACAAGTACATGCTGGCGGCCGCGAGTTCGCGGCCTAATCAGGGGTGGCGCGCGTTCTCACGGAACGCACGTTCGCACTTTCTATTGTTACATTACGTAGCGAGTTTTTTCAAGGTTCATATGCGATGTCCACGTGTGGAATGGCTAATAATGCTTAGTTAAATAGACATCATGAATAAAATAGGACAATCTTACACTGATCTTATTGATTAAGTCTAGCGGAAAAGTTCAATAAGGCTTGTGATGCTGAAGGCTGCAACAAAAATATATAAATACTGTATATATACCTAGAAAGTAACCAAGACTTGAATATATAGTATAACTATTTATCTGAGAATTAATGCGTTTTAATCCATAGGCAACCCTATCCTCCGACGCTGCGCACGTGCGGTTCGTTTCTTTGTTAGAATTTTGTAGGCATTTAAAAAGGCGGCATTTCGTGAACATCAAAGCAGTGGGCCTTCTGTACTTGTACTATTATATATTCTGTGCCCCAACGTGTGATATATTGTTGGATAGGTATTTCAAAATGAATAAGGGTTTACTAAGATTTATTTATTTATTTATTTATTTATTTAAACTTTATTGCACAATTGGAAAAAAAAGTACAAATGGCGGACTTAATGCCTTGAGGCATTCTCTACCAGTCAACCATAGGGCCAAACAGAAATTCGCAAATGTGGGTGCAGTGAGAAAAATAAATTTAGAAAGCATGACAACTATTGACAAGTATAGCAATATTATTTACATACAATCAATATAATACATAAATAATACATTCATATCATTACACGTATACTTATACACAAATATAAATACAAATATACATACAAATAATATATTATAAACATTATGCATATGGGCGAAGGAGAACTAATTAACTTATTGTTTTTTGATAATATTAATATTTTCGGAAATAATCGCTCCTAAAGGAAAAAAAAGTGCGTCCCCCCCCTCTAACTTTTGAACCATATGTTTAAAAAATATGGAAAAAATCACGAAAGTAGAACTTTATAAAGACTTTCTAGGAAAATTGTTTTGAACCTATCAAGTTCAGTAGTTTTTGAGAAAAATACGGAAAACTACGGAACCCTACACTGAGCGTGGCCCGACACGCTCTTGGCCGGTTTTTTTAAAATCTTATAATTATTTCCGCATTGCGATACAGCGAGGAAATGTCGCCAATATCCTTGGTACAATGCCTCAAGGGCCTATTTTAGACATTAGCTAGATTTTAAGTTTAGTCTTAGTTGCTTATATAATTATGTAAATATGTTCATGTAAATAAAGACTTCCAAAAAATACTCATATAAAAAATTATTGAAAAATCTCTATAATATCTCAACGCTAAGGTTTTTTTGGGTTCGCATTATTTACGAAACATCTTGCGAAAATAACTAACCTCTTCACTTGACGTTTCTACCAAAAATTTCGCGAGCATAAAATGAATGTCTCTGGAACGATGTTCAAATACCGAACGAGTGACGTTTGTCAACTGACGGCGTGTCAGACTTGTCAGGCAGCGTGGGCGGTGTGAAATTCAACGTTTCTATAATATTCGATTATTATTTATAAATAGTGTAATGTTACGCATCGGCGGATACGTGCTGAGGGATGTTTGGGCCAGGTTCGTTTATTTTATTATCCAGTACGAATTCCTTAGATTGCACTAGATAAATTCTCAGGCTATGTTTATTTTTGTAATCTCTGGAGTTGGGTAAATATTTAGTAAACAAACGATTTACACTGCGATAATAAATCTCTAAAAGGTAATAAATAAAGTTTAACTCTGAAAGAATAAATAAACGTCGGAGTCATCGGACTCACGCTCGTAAACTTAGATTTTCAAATAAACAAGTCCCTAGAAAACTCTGAGAAATACTGTACATGGGAATTTGCTTCGGCTGTTTTTTAACCAGTTTATTCCAAAAGACATCTCAGACACATCCATACGACAATGAACTTCGAGTCATTGTTATCTTTGACCCTGTATACAGTTAACGGAAAACAGTATTCCGTCGAAATTCAATATTTTCCTTCGCACAAAGGATCTTTTGTGTTCCCAAGTTCCCATATTTACATATAACAATTGCCTTTGACAAAAAGGGGAAACATTAAAAATCTTGATTAGTTTCCGGGATAAAAAGCTTGCGGTGGTTAATGGGAGACGAAAAATGAATAAAGCAATGTAATATTTCAGGAATCAGTTGAAGAGTTTGAAGGTTGTGTTGGGTAGTGATGACCTAGGAGCTTGGTGCCTCAGGGAGGCGTGCTTGGTGCCAGCGAGGCAGGCCAGCGTTAAGACCTGTCCCCCCGTCCAGCCACACGCCAACAAGGCGTATAAAAAAGGCGAAAAGCGAAGATACTCGCCTTTCCATGAGCGCGGGCAGGTAATTATGATTGAATATCAACCCTACATTTAGTTAATAAAATTGTTGATGTTTTATTCGTGCGTTTGTTGTGGACTCTACCCAAAATAGTATATTATACTACGATACAAGTTCAGAAAAGAAAAAATCCGAAAGGAGTGGCGGTAAGTAAGTAGTACTTCGCACGCTGGTGCGATAAAGGAGAGCTATATCACTAATGTACCTACTATCACTATTTTCGTAATGTTGTATCAGCTCCAACAATTTCAGTCCGATTATAATTAGCGTTTTTTTTTTTTCAAACAAATAATTACATATTTAACATTCAGCAACGTAGAACGGATAAAAGACACTTTTTAACACATCTATAACGACTATAACACGCCAGAGTATTTCGTTTCTCTTCTATCTAAACAATATCAAATTAACCGATATCCAAACTCTTTGCAATGTACTCTTTGCCTCAAAAGCAGCATTCAAAGCAAATAATATTTCCGAGAAATAAATGCTGAATTTTGCAATCCAGCTGTATTACCGTTAACCAAGATGGCGCCTCAATTTACGCGCGAAAATTGCGTTCTGAGATTTACAGTTTAAATAAAATGTGGATTTCAGAATTGAAAATGTAAATCGCATTATTGAGATTTTTATTCCACGGGATAACTCGGTTATCCAATGATGGAGGCGATTGTAAGATTTGTAAGGCCCTGTTCATTTAAAATACAAGTCACCGTCAAGAATGTTAAGTGAATTAATAGAAAAAGGTTTTATTTTTTATTTGATTACACCGTACTTAACAAAAAGTAAGCGGTGTGGCATCTGTCTATTCAGATTATGTTAAATAAAAGTTTTATGTTTTTCTTATTTGTATGTCTTTCCCATCACGGAACAATGGTATTCCGGACCTTTGGGAGGCGTACGCGGGGCCGAAGCCAACACGTAGAGGCCCTTTTGACACTTTAATGAAATGTAAGGGGTACACCGAGCGGATGTTGCCCTTGCCCGTATCATGGGACACACGCAGAGGCAACACCCGCCAGGGTGTAAGGACTATTTGAGAGTTAATGGAATCTAAAATGAACTGGTCTATTTTGATGAAAGTGATGGACTAAATACTGGGCTATGGATAAAAAACCGGACGCCTGCCTAATAAAACGGTATCCAATTTTATTTCCGGCAGACGGTGACTCGTCCCCACAAGATGGGCCCCCACAAAAAGCGACATCCAAGATGGCTCAAGGGCAACACCGGTGTGAGAACTCAAGGGTGTCGAGAGGTGTACACCGCTTTCTGCCCAGTGGCTGTGAAGCCACTGCACCAACTCGCGTCTTATGCAAATTTTCACTTCCACCCTCGGGCATGTAGCCCTAACGACTCCACTCTGGACGGCCAGCCAAGGCAAGCCAGAGGTAGAGAGTACTGTCCCACCCACCCGCCTTACGGGTAACAGAACTCCCCAGGAGCACTCGGGTACGTGGGGTCGCTGTTCCCCAACAGCTCGCCACAAGCTGCCCTGCGTTGACTGATTGCACTGGTAAAACCAATGGGCGATGGGGTCGTCACATCCCTACGCCTAATTCTTATTATTAAATATTGTCAGAAGAAAAAAGTGATCATCCTATTCCAAATGAGTAATGTTATTAGTAAATGAGTATTAGCAATGCTCAGTTTGTAATATGATAGTAACTTAATATAAATATTTTTATTAGAAATGACAGAAAAAAGAATATCCTAAACAATTACGTATTACCCAAAGCGCTAATTAGCAATATATTTAAAAAAAAATAGACTAAGACTAGATCCATACCAACACAGCATAAATGAACTTAAAACGAAGCTATTGGCATGTGCACTCTCTTCGATACACGTACCGAGTAAAGCGACAAAGTGCCAAAGCGTGTGACTTCAGAGGTTACTCTAAACACCCCGCCTTTAGCCAAGTAAAGCGATCCTTTGGGACCGAATATTCTCGAAGAAATTCTTTGCTAAGGAGAAAGTAGCGAGGCAAATATTGACGGGTAAACACAATATGCTACAGTCCGTCTCATGTCTTCATACAACTCTAACAATATATTTGCTGAAGATTTATTGACTCGCAATATATGTAATTGTAATTTTTATCTCGAGTTAGCAACAGTATATATTTGTGAAAGCCTAAATTGATTTGCACCAAATTCTCTTTGAGGTGTAGATAGCTGCTGACAATATTTCTGGATTAGAATCGGTTGTGATTGTTATAAACCTGCAGAGGAGAACATATGACTTTTTTTTTAGTGATTTCTATGTACGTAGTGTACTTTTGTAATGCCAGAAACGCCCGAAAAAGAAGAGTAATGGCCGTAGGAGACGATAGGAATACTACAGCATTTTTAATTCATCCGATATCGGATCGGATAATGTGAAAACGCACTCAGATTTAACATGGAAAAACCTACAAAATGAGGGCACCTAGCCAATGAGAATGATGCAGAAAATACTTACAACCATTGCCTTAAATATTGAAAAGAAAACCCTCGTACTAATTAGCAATCAAAGTATTCCAATAATCCGGGACAAGCGACGTAATTAAGGCTTCAACGGAATCACGGGTTCGATCCGGGTTCAGTAGAAACCCTTCGGGATTAAGAACGGATAAAAACAAAAAGTCGCGTATGGAAATAAGGTTGAATTTTCCGTGATTTGTCTTTTGAACTCTATACGTGTTAGGTATATAGGTTCGTTGGTGTGTTCAAGGTTTTTGATTGGGAGCCCATTATTATATCGTAGAGCCTTTGTTCTTAAAAAAAATAATGAGAGAATGACAATATATTCTGTCAAACAAGTTTGTCAGTAAATAAGAACTAAAAAAACTATAGGTAACCTTTTCTCTAGCACCCTAAAGAAAAGGATGCATATAGTTTTCTTTGTTCTTATTTACTGACAGACTTGGTTGACAGAGTATATATAAAAATAGAATTATAATATTCAAAGTACAAGTACAGTAGAAAAATAAATTAATATTTAGACGCCAATATTTATTACCAAATTTTATAACCTTTTCAGCTACGCTTTTCTATTTTGAAGGACGATTTACTCTTATTTAATTATTAAGAAGTGCCTATTTATTTTTAAAGTCTTAATGTAGGTATTTAACTACCTTGTGTAATATAATAACATAGAACACTTACCAAACAGCGAGTATCGAATACCAAGCCTTACTCTCAAGAAACAACGAGATATATCTTCAAATATATTATCCTTTGCTGTTAACGTGTAAGAGCGTGACAGACAACATAATAAGGTGGGAATATAAGCTTTGCCGCAGCGAGACCCAATTACCGCGGAATGGCGTTATCCCTGCAAAATGAGTATATGGGATACGGGAAATAGTAGTATAGATTACATAAAACAATGAGCCTGTGGACTATTTCGGATTTCCCCACAGTGACATTAACATTTGACACTGACAATTCTGTACCTATTTCTGGATTGATAAGTAACATTGTTACTCAGCGTCAATATTTCCTTGTTGAACAAGCAATGAATGGCGAAGTGTCACTGTCAATGACAATTGTCACTGTTGTGAAATAGACCACAAATATCTCACCGAATTCAGCTAGAAGAAGCTCAGGCTATTTCTTTGTGAATTAAAATATAACCTGTATACCTGTTTGCCACCGACGTGGTATAAAAAAAAAGCTGACAGTGAAGGGACCAACCGACGTGGTATAAAAAAAAAGCTGACGGTGAAGGGACCAAGGGGCTTCCGGTAGTCAAGGGCTCAGAGAGAGGCACCGACGTATCAAGGATCTAATCCTTGAGGATAAGTTCAAATGATGGCTGCCGTGCGATTCATATTTATGTTCACATAACGGCGCGGCGGCTGGACTCTGACGCGCGGTCATGTACAGTCAATCAATTTGATTTCTAGGCCAATGTAGAACCTTTTCACAGTAGATGTTAAAGTAATTTCTATGTAAGTAGTAGGATTCTAGAATTGCCTAAATTTGTTGATCGTACACAATATAACAAGTTGTTACGATCTCACGCGCGCCGAGCCAACCACACACACGTCGTCGCGTATTCATCTAAACTTAGCCTAAGTGTAAGTAATTAACCGACTTCTTTACCTATTGGATATCGATACAGATCTCGTGATTCTGAAAATGTATAAACATAAAATTTCCGATAAAAAGTCTAGTTTCTACACTTTCACAACTTCAAAGAGAAACTGTTAACTCAGGTAATACAAATGTTATTTCGCCAGCAAAGATTACCTTCACTCCCTAGGGTTATCTCAGTTTTATTTAAAAGAAATGTCAACTTTGTGTCAAGATAAACGTGACCTGACTTTAGGCAAGGTAATAGGGTCGGCAGATAGGTCAGATTTCAGATTACGATTATGATACGCTCTATGATTTAGAGTTCGATGTTGGAGGCTCAGTTGTCGACTTCTAAATATTTAGAAGATAACAAAGAGGTTCTTGCAATTTGCGTACAAGTTATCAATTTAGCTTTTTAATGATGGAAAACATCTTGATCGACAAGGCACATTTTGATCGACAAGGCAGGTTTAATTGTGATACCTGTGGCGGCGGTGGTTCAAGAAACTAACGAATTTTTTGTCATGACTTGTTTGTTGAGTTGACATACCTGCGAACAATAGAAAATGTGTATGAGTTTAAGTGTTATCAATGTTATCATTTATTTTATAAATATCATGAACATAAAGATGGCCAAGTGAATTCCCATTTCTAAGCCCGTTTAGAACAGTCTAATTTGCTAAGGCTAAGACGCGCAAATTCAAAAAGCCCTGCTGAAGGATTTAAAATATTTCTCTTACCATTACATTCTAGACCAAATCGAATAAGTACTTCAAGACATATACAAAGCATAACATCCGCAATCCCCATCAAAGGAACATCTCCAGATCCCAGATTTCCGCAAAATAAACTTTTACGACCGTTTTATTCGTGTCTTAACAAATCTGGGAAACGTCTCTCGGCGTTGAATAGGCGTGTTTATCGGATCGTACAACCTGTGAATAGATAAACAGGAATAGAATCACTTGTAAACACCATATTAATAATTAAAGTACAGGTTAAGAATATTTAAGGGTATTTGTACTTAAAAGCGTCTTGGCTGTGCGAGCGATAAGGTTCTCTAAGAAACTTCCAACTTTAGATTTTAGATAAGTACTAAAATCAACACTATTGAATGGTACCTAATTTACATTTCCATATCCACGCCACATTCAGAATTTGTAGACAACATTGTAGTTCTACAGAGAGCTTATGTACCAGTTAAGAGTTGAAAACGTTGTTCGACAAATATAACTGCGTTGTCGATGCACCTCTGCAAAGGCAGTTACGGGTAGCTTTAAGGTGCATTAGGGTAATTTCGAAAGTCGTATAAAAACCACCATTATTTCCATCATATCAAGATCCCCTTTTCGAAATTACCCGGGCATTTCTGTGATTCGAAATTACCCGAATGCACCTTATACTCTTTAAGAAAAACTTTAAATCCACGATTTGCTACCGTATTAAGCACTACCGCACAGTTAATAAGAATAAGAATAATTTATTGAAAAACCTTATTGCTAAATACGTTTATGCGTTTACTTATATTATGTGCAGTTTTACGTGCGCCCGAACTAGGAATGGAGGAAGGGTAACTCTGTAGGACAGCTGTTGCGAAGGATAGACGACCCGAAAGGCACAAGATGTATGTATACGGGTGAGGTGACAATAACGGAGGCCACAAACTGTGATAATGGTAAAACCTATACGTTTGGGTTTTGCACCTGTTTCTAATACAATGCAAAGCCTAACGATAAACTATTATGACGTCCCAGTGCTCTGTCTACGTTCATAGTGTCCAATCAAAGAAGCAAGGCCGTGATTAGTCAAGTCTATATAGTATTCGCCACAGCATGTTTGCGCGGTGAGTCATGGTTTAGTATTCGATGCACGAGCACCGAGTTGTATGCGCATGCACATGGTCTGTGAATGGGATTTACTATGTGTTTAAATATAGAACAAACTTTGCTGTTCACGTGTTTATCGGTACTTTACAATAATATAAGCTATTAGGAGTGCGTCAAACATCAAACAAATGCGTTGGGCAATCTGGAAGCAAGCAGAAGATACTTCATTTAGAAACATTCAAAATATTTCTAAAAGAAATTGTATTGAATTTACCTTATCGCATTGAATTTTATGAAGCAAGTGATAAAAGACAAATTACATACAATTAGGGTGTGTGTGTGGATTGAGTGAGCACCTTCCGAAAATAAAAAAAAATATGCTGATCATTTAGTAAAAGTTCTAAAACAATTGTAAAACGAATCTCTGAATTTGTAAAAAGATAAATCAAAAGATACAGCCATTAACATGTGCTCACTCAGTTCTCACAAACTACCAACGAAAACAGTGAATATATTCATTTAACATATAATATTTATATACTAACATTTAGTAAAAAATAGGCCAACCTACCTCTATAAATATTAGATCACCTAGTGACGTATTAAATTTTTTACAAATAGTTTCTTATGCTCACTCAATCCACACACTTTTGAAAAGCCGAATTTTGATGAAAAACATAAGATTTAGACCGCTATTATATGTGTATAGTTTAGTAAAAGTGAAATGGGAATTTGTAAAATACAAAACGAACCACTAACGTGTCAGGTTTTTTTATAATAAATTTTTGTAAGTGCTCACTCAGTCCACACGTTTTGAGAAAGTTAAAAATGTAAATATCTTACGATTTGTAGCACCTAAGACACTCGAAAGTACTTCAACATTTAGTAAAAATTTTTACTAAATATCCACCATCTAATATTTTATATTCGTTGTCTGGTTTTAAAGATATTCAGACATAACTTTTCTCATACAAATGTATCAAGTAGGGTGACCACACTATGTCGGCTCCTGATTTTCCCCACCTTCCCATTGTCATATTGAGATTGGGGAGTTTCGTTCGTTCAATTTTGATAATATTAAACTAATACCATATTAATTATCCATCTGCAAACTGTTTTTAGGTTATGTTCTTGGCCTAGTGATGATGTGTATTGTGTAATTTTTATCGACGTCAGGATAATAACCATATCGACATGCATGCATTAAAAAGGACATGAATGATAATTGGTAAGAAACAAAGAATATAATACTTCACTAGTAAGAAACCAGAACCTGGTAATCTAATCGCGCTAACAGATGAGCGTACCGGATTTGTAAGTGGGAGCGAGAAATAGTTATTCTTTTCTCCCTCCCACTTACAAATCCGGTAAACTATTATCAAAATTGAACGAAACTCCCCAATCTCAATATGACAATGGGAAGGTGGGGAAAATCAGGAGCCGACATAGTGTGGTTACCCTACTTGATACATTTGTATGAGAAAAGTTATGTCTGAATATCTTTAAAACCAGACAACGAATATAAAATATTAGATGGTGGATATTTAGTAAAAATTTTTACTAAATGTTGAAGTACTTTCGAGTGTCTTAGGTGCTACAAATCGTAAGATATTTACATTTTTAACTTTCTCAAAACGTGTGGACTGAGTGAGCACTTACAAAAATTTATTATAAAAAAACCTGACACGTTAGTGGTTCGTTTTGTATTTTACAAATTCCCATTTCACTTTTACTAAACTATACACATATAATAGCGGTCTAAATCTTATGTTTTTCATCAAAATTCGGCTTTTCAAAAGTGTGTGGATTGAGTGAGCATAAGAAACTATTTGTAAAAAATTTAATACGTCACTAGGTGATCTAATATTTATAGAGGTAGGTTGGCCTATTTTTTACTAAATGTTAGTATATAAATATTATATGTTAAATGAATATATTCACTGTTTTCGTTGGTAGTTTGTGAGAACTGAGTGAGCACATGTTAATGGCTGTATCTTTTGATTTATCTTTTTACAAATTCAGAGATTCGTTTTACAATTGTTTTAGAACTTTTACTAAATGATAAGCATATTTTTTTTTATTTTCGGAAGGTGCTCACTCAATCCACACACACACACCAATTAGGTTATATTATAAAGTTGTTACTTGCATAAACGGTACAAATAAATGAGGAGTTTTTTTTGTACTGTAATTAGTGTAATTACTGAAAGTATATACATAACCTAACCACAAAATTAAAATTTTGAAGAAATCCCCGACATAGTGGATCGATTTTCATGAAACATGGCTAAGAACACTTCCGACTAACTCAGCTTTCAAACAAAAAAAAACGAAATCTAAATCGGTTCATCCGTTCGGGAGCTACGATGCCACAGACAGACAAACACACAGACAGACAGACACACAGACAGACAGATAAACAGACAGACAGACACGTTAAACTTATAACAACCCATCGTTTTTGCGTCGGGGGTTAAAAAGGCCGCAAAGTAACACACTACACTACACTACACATTATACTACATATTATTATCCAATAGTTTAATTTCCTAAGGTTACAAAGGTCTGTTTACTTTTTAAAGGTTTCTGTTTTTCCAATCCGAAATGCACTGACATCAGAATATTTTAGGTACAGTAATAAACATTGGTTGTTTCAGTCAAAGGTAGAATGGGTAGTGGCTCGAGCTGATGACATCCTCAACTGGGGCCGCAAAGGGTCCCTTTGGCCCCTGACCTTCGGCCTCGCTTGCTGCGCCTTGGAGATGATGCATTACGCCGCACCTAGGTATTACACTTGGTATTTTTACATTAACATTAGATCTGTCACCATTTCGACGTTCACCCTAGCATAATTTGCTAGAATTGTCAACCTGGAGCTATACATATAATGTCACTTCCTTTGCTACGTATTCGCATGATAGACCTCCTGATTTAATACAGGATCTTCGCGTACATACACGCCTAAACATCGTTAACGGGAAGTTAAATGGTGTCGCCAACCTCTGACTTGCACATCAGCCAGTAGCTTTGGAGGTAATGGGTATATTACGCCGCACCTAGGTTCTTAGACTTCTAAGAATGAAGTTTTTGCCACATTAATGTCGCACAGAGATGAATGTCATTGACAGTGACTCACTCCTCTCGGAATTTGAAGAGCAATTTGTCGAGATTTGATTAAAGCAAGTGACTTGTCACACGTGTTACTCGTATTGATTAATGAATAAGAGCTAATTAGTGACAAATTGAGATAATAAATGTCAGACGAATTGCCTGAATTGACGTTGTTTTATTTCAAAAAGTTTCGATGTTCTGTGAACATTTTGTCAATTAAGTACAAAATTATTTAACATAAAAGAAAACTATGGAGATGTGCTGGTATTATGGGCGTTATCATATATGACTAATCTGACCACTGACCAGCTCAAGGTCTGTAACGGACAAATACCTACACAATAGTTGATACCTAATATCATCTAAGATGAGGAATGCTTACCGCCCTTCAGCACTGCCTTGCCAACACTAGCCTAAGAAACAAAACGCTGCAAGATTCTATCCACTACTATCCATTAATGAACCTTCTTGCAACCAACTAAGTCCTACAAAAGGCCAGATGATGTCCTACTGTTTGTACAAGTCTGATACTAGTTACGTCGTTATCAGACGCGAGTGTAACGGATACAGGTGATCATTATCTGGTAATCGGAGCTCCGGGTCTCGCTTACCTGTTGCATATTTAAGTATACCCTCGGTATGCGCGGTATAATTTTGCTATCACGGTTATCTTTGCTGACCTTATCGGGTGGGCGTGCAACTTTCCTACAATTCTCACTTGAGATTAATTCAGACACATGTTTATTTAGATTTTAGAATAATCATCAGATTTTAGAAGACATTTCGGGTCTATGTCAGAAGCCCAGTTGTATGCCAAACTTTTTCTTGAGCGAATAAAGGCTGACTAAAAAGATTTGCTACACGAGTAGAAATTTTGTGGACGTTGTTGTTATCGAAAAAGCTTTATTACCAAAAGTAGATTCAAACTAGCTTTCAGCCATATTATTATTTTGTTAAATCTTATGAATAATTTTTAGAGTTAGTTATAATCAAATTCGGGTCATGAATAGAGGTTAAAACCTAATAAGCTTTCAAAAGCACCAAATCCAATACTAAAGTTCTAACACTAATTTACGTCAGAAAATGACTTAATCAACTCAGGGCCTCAATCAATAGAATTTCATTATTGCTTAGAAACTATCGAAGCGTGTGGCAATTCCAATAATCGGCAAAGGTTAGGTTACTGTAAATGTCATGAAAGGTTGTTCGGAGTATATTTTAGGTGGTGGGTTGTGAGAATTATAATTATGAGAACATTAATTAAACCTTTTTCTGGATCGTTGCTTTGAAACTGATATCTCAGTCTTTCACAGTTAATTTGAAACGAAGGTGAAACCATTATTATCAGTCACATTAAACAGGATACGTGTTAAATGTCTTGAAAAGGGTTAGTGTATGCGTTAATATGTATAATTTACGGGACTTCGTTTGTCTCAAGTTCAGAGCAACTTTAAACGACAATATCTTGGGGCAGTTCACAGGGTAAAAGTACTCTTTTAAAGAAACAACACAATAATCATCACATCACATCAGGCTTTACATCAGGCGGGCCGTATACTTGTTTGCCACCGACGTAGTATAAAAAAAAAAAATATGTGTTATTGTTTCTTGCAAGAAGAAAGTTGTTCCTGCCTCCTCCTCCTTCTTCCTCCTCGCCTTTTCCCGCTGTACGGGGTAGGCTTTCCTTATTTTGAGTCTCCAGCCAGTTCTATTCTGAGCGTCTTCACTTCGCAAGTCAAGACTTTTTCCGACCTAATAAAACTTAATGGTCAACACCGTCCTTCCATGAGAAGCATTATATATGTCTCATTTTCAGATATGACATGGATCGCTACGGTATGGTGTTCCGCGGGACGCCGCGACAAACCGACGTGATTATAGTTGCTGGCACTGTGACCAACAAAATGGCACCGATCTTTCGCAAGACCTATGACATGATGCCGGAGCCACGATGGGTGGTGTCCATGGGGAGCTGTGCCAATGGTGGAGGGTATTACCACTACACGTACAGCACTGTGAGGGGCTGTGACAGGATTGTACCGGTAAGTGGATCCAATGTCTAGTTTTACGAAAGCGACTGCCATCTGACCATCCAACGCGAAGGGTAACTAGGCCTGACTGGAATTAGTCCGGTTTCTTCACAATGTTTTCTTTCACCGAAAAGGCACTGGCAAATATCTAATGACATATCGCATATAAGTTCAGAAAAACTCATTGGTACGAGCCGGGGTTCGAACCCGCGACCTCCGGATATCAAGAAAGTCGCATACTAAGTAATATCTCTGCTGCATGGCAATAATACTCAACAAATTAACTTTATTTCAGCTAAGCTTATAAAACTTTTTGCATCGTAAATTCCAGTCACAGGCAATTGAAATGTATATATTTCATCAGTTGGCAGAATTATCACAAGTAAGTTGGTAATAAATTTAGTAATCTTAAACAAGCTAAGCAACCCAAGTTTAAATCAGATAGGATTTGTTTTATGAGTCCCGTGATGAACTTAAATACAAACTTCAAATGAAATTGTATCTCAGGCACTCGAAATACTTGGATTATTTTAGAATTGCCTAGTTTTACTTGACACTTCGCTTTGACGACTTTCAACTTATAAAGCATAAAAAATAAAGACATTAAAGACATTTGCTCCGGACTTCAGTTCTTCTTTCGTGATTCTTATATGATAGAGGACTTCTGGCTTCCATGACCCGTAGCAAAATGACTGGATAACGCAAGGAAGATGAGTTCATATGCGTACATCGTGTAATAATAGCCAATCAAGGAGGAGCATCATTATTCAACCACAAACATATTTTTGATTATTCCATTTTGTTGAAAAACAGCAACGATGATTGGGCATGTACACAATTCCAGTAATACTATTATTTGTGATGCCCAATTATGAGAAAATGTTTGTAATATCCTTCCCTTGAGCCAAACAAATCGAGTTTTCCTTTGAATATCAATAACGAACGCTTATTGAATTGAAATTGGAATTTTATATATTTTTCTTTGAGTTATGCTTTTTCTATTACCTACATTTAGGCAAGAGTACTTTCATAACATAATTGTTATTATTTATAAGGCAAGCTATTTCAAATTGCAAAAACCCCAAGATTAGATAGCGAAATAATAAACATAAAAACTCGAGTAAATGATTGATGGGTAATATGATAATACATATATACCTTATACTTTATTTGATTGAAACCGTCTCGTCACTCTCGTCTCATATATTACTTATAGACGTGAATGATATCGTTTCACAAATGCTTCACCCCGAAATTGCAGAAACAAAAATTGGCAATCCTGTATGAATCGAAATGGATTTTCAATTTGAACATAGCCGTGGAGGAAAAATTGGTTGTTGACCTAGAAAATTTAATAATTAAAGGGGCTCACAAAATTCCAGTTCGTCGGACGATATGAGCCTCTCAGTTTTTCTCCAGCTTTTGCGATTAACGAGCTAAAGCCAGGAATAAACTAAGCGGCAAATGTTCTACAACACTTATCGCCAACGAAAGCAAAAGGCTCGACGTTGTCAATCTTCGTAGGTACGCCATGTCTGGCAACATGGCAAAGACTCGCGAAAATTATACTATCTTATGAGTTTATGAGTTATGACCTAATAATTCCATAATTTCAGGTGGATATCTACGTGCCCGGATGCCCGCCGACCGCCGAGGCGCTGCTGTATGGGATGCTGCAGCTCCAGAAGAAGGTCAAACGCATGCGAATCCTGCTAGCCTGGTACCGGCATTAGTTGATTCTTAATACATATGTGATTTGTTTTGATCAGATTATTTTATTTATAAAAAAAAATTACGATAAAAGTAGCGTACACAAACAATTCATTATTTTATCACGCATGCTACTATTTTTTTCTACGAGAGATGTGCGAGGATGCGCAGCGATAAAAAGTTCACTTCAACTGCGTGCATGGAGAGGATAAGTAAATAAAAGTGATTATATTGGATCTCATATAATCACTTTTATTTACTTATCCTCTCCACGGAAAATACAGCGCTAAATATAAATTTGCAACGTCTTGCAGAGTCACAATCTTTAAGAACTCTTGCTTGTGAACTGACGAGACTAGGGTTTACACATTTTTGATCTGCAACCCCAATGGCGAGGTTTTAAGCCAGAGTTCAAAATTTATAGGGGTCACGGAGGTCAGTGTAAGTTTTTATAGGATATATAGTTACGTAGGAAAATCCGCCATTATACATCAATGTTTATGATTACACCTCACATGAATTAAACAAGACAGAAATAAATATTGTCCCAAGAAAGGAATTTACGCATCGCGTTATCTCTTCCAAGTCATTTGCTGCTTGCATTCCGGAAGATACTTCGAGCTCGCCGTGGGACGCTTATCCTTTTTACGTCAAGCTGTATAGACATTCCTGAGAAATACTGCAACGGCTGCGATCTTAGAAAAATGTAGTTTGCACTGCCATGTTTGTACAGCAAGGAGTTATTCTCTAAAATATATGGTTTCTTTAAATTGCTTTAATATTACAACAAATGAGAGCAAAATTACATTTACGGCGAGGGCATATTGAATTCTGCACGTAGCAAAGAATTATTTAATTGAATCCAGAGATAGCCAGGGATTTTAGAATATAATCCTGAGCGCAGTCATGGCAACACTTTTTATTGAATCTGTTTTAAACAAAAACATATACGAAATACGAAGTTCTACATTACATCAGCCAAATAAGACCAAAAGATGTAAGTAGCATGATTTGCCAATTAAATTAACGTCGTAATATCGTATTCTGCTCATAACAATTCATACAAATTTAGCTGAATACACACCCAAATAATTGCATTTTATGGACAAAATAACTTTTTTACTTCGCGTGTCGATGTAGGTATTTTATACACGTGTCATCAAACTAAAAGTGTGCAATAAAATCAACCATGCATAAAGAAAGGATAAAGTTGAACACGGAACAAACTCGCATCTACAAGGGAGCGCTTCTGAGAGAACGTAGAAACTTTCAATAGGGACTGAGGTGTGTTTGAATTTTGCACGGAAACTTTATTTTGCTGGTTCTACCCCGATCAATGCGGATGTAGGAAAATGTAGGACATCCCATTTTATGAATGTGTCTATAGGTATACAAAATTCTTGTACAAACGCTTTTACTTTTGTATAGGTTTCAGTAGGCCTAGCACATGATGGCCGCGGGAGTATGTCGCCGCGAGATAGACTACCCGTCCTTATGTCATTAATACAGTTAGAAGAAGACGTGGCATCTATCTCGCGGCGACATACTCCCGCGGCCATCATGTGCTAGGCCTACAGGATACATTTTTACTGAAGCGAGTAAAAGCCGGCGATTCTATGGCCATTGATGATATTTGAATCTTGTCTAATCAAAATCACAGACTTCAAACATCGAACGAATATAAACTACCAAAGGCCTTATTGTTGGACGTCAGTAATCGGGCTAAGAAACGGAGCTTGCAGCGGGTCACGTCCTATACGTGCTCCATTGTGGCCCCATAGTTTACTGCTGGGATGGACGGAAGCGAGTAAAGGCCGGCGATTCTATGGCCATTGTTTCGGAGGTTTATGAGGGTTTCAACAAAGCATTGCTGACTTTTGAAAGATTTAATTTGTGGTTTTTTTCTCCGCCGTGCAGGACTGGCTGTAATTTATAACTGCGGTTAGTTCTTTCCATTAAAAATAATGCTTTAGCAGGCGCGCAACTTTTCTTAGCTTTCAACTTTTACCCAATTGTATCAATAATTAAAAAACTGAATTCGAAAATATAGCAACTACATACTTACAATGCTCCGTCACCAAACTCAAAAAGCTGTGTAACTTTTTAAAAAACAGAAATGTCAAAAAAAAAGTATAAATAATGCACCCGTCACGCAAGAGGCGGAGTGTAATTTTTACACAATTCCGTACCCTAAAATATGTCTTACTAGCTTTTGCCCGCGGCTTCGCTCGCGTTGTTAAAATTGCCGACTGCTCCATACAAACTTCCAGCCCCCCATTATAGGGAAGTCGGGGGTTGGAAAGAGGCAAAAAGTAGCCTATGTCACTCTCCATCCCGACAACTACCTACACTTAAAAAATCACGTCTATTCGTCGCTCCGTTTTGCCGTGAAAGACGGACAAACAAACAGACACACGCACTTTCCCATTTATACTATTAGTATGGATATTGTCTTTTTCAACAAATAGCAAGAAAATGTTTTATATGACCCGCTTCCTCTCCCAATATTGAGACATCGCCAAAAGGCCTACTCCTAAATTGTGTATGACTTGGAGCTGGGTAAACGTGGTTACGAAGGAAGTCTATACCGCACGTATAGCTGTAAATGCCCGGAATTCCGACACAAACTAGGTCGACTGTACACTAAGACGGTTTACGGTAAGACGAAAACAGGGAATTTAGCGAAACGATTTCGACAAAGCTCGAGGATGCGTACACAAGAGGTCAATCATTCATGCTTCGGAGGGTATCGTAATATCGTTCGCTCTTCAGTATACGATACGCTACGGTACTTGATTGTAAATTATTGGCCTCTTGTCTACGCAGTCTGGAATAGGCCCCGTAGCCGAATGGCATTTCTGCGATGCGAAACGCCACCGAAACGCCGCAAAAATGTAGTCTGGCTGTGTCGCGCCAATACGCAAGAGCGATAGAGATAGATAGCTACGAAAGAGATATTATCGTGAGCGTTTGTGCTACGCTACGCACACTGAGCTAGATATTACAAAATTCTAACTAAATGCACAACAACGAATTTTAAACGTTCACAAAGGAGTTTTCGCAATAAACGATATTGATTAATTAAATTAAATCAAACGAACGATTTGTTCTACACAAAGAGAAAGAGGAAAACGTTCTGTCTACGAAGATTTAGTTTCAGATATGACAAGTTTCGTGGAAACAAAGCGAACAATTTGCTCGGAGCCTTAATTGAATACGAGACAATTGAAATGTCTCTTGTTTTGATGCGATTTCCTTTGTAGCGCTGTTTCGGACCTAGGTTATTCAATAAACAATTAAATTTGAAAGACACATAGGTATTCTGAATACTAACCTGAAAACATTTTCATCTTATCAGCTATCATGGCCATGGCCACGGTTTTATTGAATGATCCAAAGCACCATTAAGTATTAAAATTAGGTACATTAGTTAATAAAGTTAACAAATGCCTCAAGAATCTGAAGATTATAGACATAACTTTGACCTATGTTCTGCTGTTTTCGACCAAACTGACGAGGCAAAAACCTTTGAGCTCACATTATCAGTTTCCCATTGTCTTTCACGAAGTGAGTTTATAATAAAATGTAAGTTCTGCTAGTATCGAACCTTTGCAGCAAGCTCTATAAGCCCCCTTGAGGTTAAGGTCCCACGGGAGCGATGCAGCCGCCTGTGCTTTATGGCTCCGTCGGTCCAATAAAACCTTACGAGGCCATTGTTTACAAACCCTCAACACCAGTCGGTTCAGTGTTTATGTATTACGTATTTGTGCCCGTAGCCTGTAAGACTGAGGCTGGGTTTAGTGTCACGCGGTCCGACCCGCTGAGCGATCTGCGCGACCAATTAGTATGAAGTTAATGTTGACCCGTTCGCTTTACTCTAAAACGCTCCCTAAACTTAATACGTATTAGTCCGGTACATATCATTCTACGCAGTCGGTCCATGTGACACTAAAACAAGCCTTATAGTATAATAGACGACCACTTCTTCATAAAAATGGAGTTCCGGAGGACCAAGAGCCATATATATATTTAAAAACGATTTTATAGATCGTAAAATGGGAATCAATCAAACGAAGAGGCCTATGCCTTGGTCTTAACCACATAAATACATCACATCGCGTAAAATATCTTACAATTACAATTTATTATACCTAGAGGAAAATGCGCATAAGATTAATAAATATCCCCTTTCGTATTAACAGCCAAGCCAAAGTACTTAGTGGAGAACATGTTTGCTACATGTGCTCCTAATTAGATCATAAAATTAATGAAAATTGCTAGCAGTTACCAAGGGTAGGTAATTATTTCTAAGATCGTTTTAATACAACGCAACTGCTGCCACTGTTACGGTCCTAACTGAGACAACGGTTCAAATAGCTTAAGCCCTATATTCTTGGTAAACATTTGTTGAATAACGTTGAAGAACCATAATGTTGCGAAGTATCTGGCAACATGACGCACAGCGTGTTGCTGAGTTGCTGACAACGTGTTGCCGCTTAAAAATTAAAAGCATCAGTTGATCAGCTCTCAGTTTCGGTCTCAATGAAGAGTCTCGAACTAAGTACCATACTAATTTAGTCCGGCAGATGCTTATACCGAGCCAAATACACATATAAGTTTGCATCTAGTTAAAAGATATCAAGGAGGAATAACTCTTTGGCGTCTCGGCTGAGATTATCTACTCAGACATTGAAGCCGCAATAATATTATTAAGCCCGTGGGATTCATGGTTGATTTGAACATCTGACTTATTCATTACTCATTAGCATTAGCTGAAGAAATACTCTTCGTTCGAAAACAAATCTCAGTTTGGTACTTACTCTTTTTACATTTTTCTGTTGACATCAAGTTGAACATTTTCATGAAGCAGTTCCCTTTAATTTCGATCAAGATGACCATGACATTTAGTACTTTTTTCGCATCCAGTTAAGCATTCTCAAACTCTCACTTTATATGACGTCTCGGCTATGGTATTATCGCTTCCAGATCTTCCAACACTGTTGAACGTCTCATTCACTCGGTTGGTCATAAATTCACTTCAACCTAAGCTAGAAATATTTCTTATTCGCAAAAAATCTTAAAATTTAGGCCAATTGCACTTACCAGTTCGCAACCTGTTGAAAATTCTCAAGAAGCTCTCACTTTCTTTGACGTCTAGCTGGGATTATCGACATCGACATACCGCAGTAAGCCGGTGGGATTAAGCTTTGTATTGAACGTCTGACTTGTTCACCCTTACAAGACTGTACTTTAACATCACAGAGAACCTCCTATAGAGTAGCAATCTTGTATATTTTGTTCGCGATACGAGTCACCAGTGTTTGGGGTGCGAGGAGCGGGCGGGGAATGTGTTAAGCGCGCTGTGATTGGCCGTTTCAAGGACGGCGGGCAGTCGCGCCAGATGAAAAGGGACAGAAGTATGACTGTCCCTCTACTGACGCGTAAGTGGCCAATGTAAGTTGACCTATGCCGGCTCTGAATAAATTATAAATATGACTTATTTGTGGAATGTAATGCCGTCTGTTTTTAAATTTGAGCTTCTTGTTACCTTTCCACACCATTTCACACTACAGGTGGACATCTTTAAGGCATCAAAATACCCTTTTCCAATTTTTAGTGCGAAAAACACGCGCTGCTTTCGGGTCTGTTACTTGGTCGATACTGATCGGGCACGGCGAGCGCCCGCGCTTATATCAGTGCAAATACTAGGAAGGCTGGCGACCGCGAGTCGTCTTGTAATGGATGTCTATAGGGGTTGGTCTGTGTTTAACATACATAGTTGGGTAGAAACTAGAAAGGGTTTTTGATCGAATTACAATTCTAAAATTCTGCTTTATTCTATTAGTGGAAACTGTTTATGTGGAAGTTGTTCGTTTGCCAATAAATAAGATGGGCCTTATAATAAATGATCTAGTGAAATAAATGTGTGGAGTGCCTTATAGGAACAAATGTTCGTTCGACGAAGATATTTTGGGTCTTATTTTGTGAATAGAAAAGATAATTTTAAACACGGCGACGACATATTATTCAGACGTAATTTTATATCCCACATTTTCCGGGGCGCTGGTCTTAAAGACAAGTTCCCTTCTCTTAAACACCTACAGTACAGGTAAGAAGCAGGCAAATTGCAAGCCAATGCGAGAAAGAAACAAAAAGGCCCTGAGATCAATACAGATCGGCAGAGCAGAGTGAATGCACTCCACAGACAGTATGCGAGCCGTAAATATCTGAAACAATGGGCTGTGCAAGGCTGGGAGACTGTATCAATTTTATTTACTTTTTTTTGAAGTCACACTAACACGCAGCTAAACAACCGCTCTCATGCAATCGTAATAGTTCCCCGCGTATTTTAAAACGTGCTTAAATACACGAAACTTCATGAACACTTACGTAACATTAGTAACAGTTGTTTTGTATTCTTTGAGAGATCATTTTAGCTATACTAAATCAAGATTAAGGGTAATTTGCCGTTAGTGCCGGCGATGCCGTCACGTCAATATTTCCTATAATTAACATGAATATGGTAACGTGTCCCCGCAGGGTCAAGATTGGAATAAGCTGTTTAATCGCTTTTAACTCTAAAAAGGCCAACCGATTACCAGTTCGCCGAACGATATCAACTTGTCAGTTGTACGGCACTGTTATACTTTTTAAGAACTAATACTCACAGGCTCGATGAGTGGACGAAATTCGGAAAACTGCGGAGCATCTCCGGTTGAGACTAGCCCAGGACCGGGATAAGTGACATAAACGGGAAGCCTATTCTCAGCAGTGGGCGACAAAAGGCTTAAATAACGGTGATGATGACTTACAGGCCGATTTTCTTCTTCAGTAGTTCCCTCAATGCTGAGGATCGTGACATCATGTCATTCTGTTGAAGACTAGGTCCCTCATTCTCTGTTCGTCACCAAGCGCACGGCCTCGTGAAGTTTTAATTGCATGGGTGCAGTAATTTGATAGTGGCCTCGTTAGAAAACTCGTAAAATGACAAGTTGTGAACTACATATTGTAAATAGTGTTGTGAGATTTGTTTGTGAACAATGGAAGTGAAATTTATGTGATTGTGAACATTTAAATATTAAATGGAACATTAACCCTTCAGTGGTGAATTGGTAATAAGAGAAGTTAAGCGGAACTTACAAGTTCAATAGTTACCTAATGGACAAAATCTATATACGTTTAATGGTGGATTTGAAAGTCAGGAAAGCTGAGGCAGCCATTGTTTAGTATTTGATTTACAATTTGAAAAAACATACCTATCTACAGTCCTACATACGAGAAGCAAATTAGAAAAAGAAAAATGATTTTTGTTGTTGCTGGTTTTTATGTAAATAACAGTATTTGAAGAGGTGGGATAACTGTACCTACATCTTCAAGTTTTCAACGAACGTGTGCGAACTGACAAAAACGGATGCAATATGATACCTATTGTTAAATGAAACATAATACATTCTGACTCAACTGATGTTTGCCGTATTTAAGGACCAAAGCTTCGAACCTTCAGTAATAACGCGTACTCCTCTTTTCACTGCCAGCAACGCATTTACAACATTTGTTCAAAGGTAAGGGAAACCCAGTAAAACCTTACCAGCCATGTCATCAACTTATTTCTAAAATACAATCCAACTTGTTTGACATTTCCTACCTATATGGTACCATATCTAAGAACATAGAACACATATGCATATGTAGTTTAACACACCAGAATCGATTGATCAGATCGATTCAAGTTAATTATAACATAGTCGTAGAAATACAAAACATTTATAACCACATAAAACCACACATAAATATAAATTACACAGACACTTATAACGTTTCAGTCTTAATATTAACGCTGACATTTTATGCGATTACATTTATGTCAACAGGTATATGACATGTATTCATATTGTAATGTTTCATAAGTATATAACATTCATACAAACTGTACATCATGAACAAATTGAAAATACATAGTTGTTCTAAGGTTAGTTGGACGAGATCCCTTAAAGGGAATATTGTACATTTAGTCCCTTGGTAGCTATTAATAGGAGCGTAACGATAAAACTGTGCCAGCTCCCGGTCTAAACGTGAGAAGGATTAATCGTTTCGTGTAATCGGTTATCGGGTAATTACTCGAACATCCACGTTTAATACACTGCGCGAGAGTAAAGAAGATATGTTGCTTAAGAATATAAATAAACGTATGAGTAATTGAGTGTTGTCAACCCCTTGGGAACCATCGGGACAGGTGGCGTGCTCTCATTTCGGAGGCCAAGATTCACTTTGGATCACTGAGCCAAAAATAGTTGGAAACCATGTGAAATGACATTGAGTTCTGTTATAAAGTTATCAAGTAGGTACATTGGGAGCCAACTAACCTATCTATTTATGAAGTGCATGCTAAGACAACATTGTGACTTTATGTTGTGAATCTTGTGATGGTGTGATTTCTAATGGAACCGATGTACCTGTCTCATCTACTCAGTCACTTATTTAACTCGTTATATTATGAATAGTTCTGCTACAAAATTGTCACACTCAGACAAGTGTAAATGTAAGTAAATCTAAAAATTTTATAAGTGCTTGTCAATTAGTTCACAATTTATTTAAATTTGAAAACCATTTTTCATAAAAAAATACATCCAATATTTTAAATGAGTCCATTAGCATTGTCTGACCGTCTTCAATAACATTATGCTTCATCTACGGCACTAAAAGGGTCTATTAAAAACTCGATCACCTTTTTTACTAAATCTCATTCAGCTGAAAGTTAATTATGACGATGAAATTTTAAAAATTATACTCAGCATAGTTGAATAATTTACGTATTAAATTGAAAATGAATGTCTAACATTTCAAATCTAGTTGAGCTAACCTGTTATAAAGGACTGATGTTACTGATATCAAAAAGATCATTTTCATATTTGTACCGACTGTCGATTAATATTGAGTCATTAATGTTGTTAAATTAATATCAACCAACCTTGTTTAGGTAGAGCCCACTATGCGCTATGTTTTTTTTTAGAAGCTAACTCGTATAATTCTACTGCGCTAATTTCTCTTTTCTTTAATTCTATTATGCGCTATGTTATTTAGTTGCTTATCGTATATTGACACATTCTTACCGGTCATTATTGAGTTTTAACATTTAAAGCGACAGCTGTATTACCTGAAACAAAAATAAGTCACAAAATAAGTAAAATGCACAAGCATAAACACCTACACCTTCTAAGAATGTTGCTAAAAAACTTAGGTGTCTCACAAGGAACTTATTTTAACATATTTTATTACTAACGTTCCCTAGATTCTGAAATTAGAAAAACTATACAATTTTAAATATTCCGTTTTTCAAACTCCACATGCACTGTCGCAGTTTGCACAATGATAAATCAATCAAGAAGTACGAAGCAACGGTGGAAATTATCGAATTAGCTGCATTTATTTTTCTTGTTATTATTTCCATAATTACAGACGCTGTCACGCCAATTCATTACCAGCCACAGATTAAGTGGTCAATGGCAGCTATTATGACCACGAGCTCTTTAATCAATTATCACTTAGTACATTTGCATATGTCTAGAGCGGGGCTAAACGATATATAATGCCGAAGTTTGTCAATGTCATAATTAATGTAAATATGACTTTTTCACCCCCGACGCAAAAACGACGGGGTGTTATAAGTTTGACGTGTCTCTCTATCAAATGGTCCAATAAGAAATAACGGATAGCCTTTCTTAAATACCTAACTCAACATTATTATACATTTTGAAATCCTGCGAGCTGTAATTATTCCTTATAACGTCTACAAGTGTAAAGTATAACTGTGATATTCAATACTCGCACTCGTAATATAATCCGACTGGCACCTGACCTTAAAGCGTCATCTTAATGACAGGAAATATCAATATCAGTCATTATCACGATCACGCGCAATCTAGACGTTTGACGTCGCAGGTGCTGCTTCGACATGTTGCAAACCAAACACTTTCCGTAGCGTATCGTAGCTATATATTTCTTTTGCTCTTTATTGGCACGACAGAGTTGCGAGTCGATCGCAACGGCACCGCCAATATTTTACACTTGTGTGTAGGACCAACAGCCCATTTCTCAAAACTGAAAGTCACAAGCGGAAGATCAGGATTGGCAGATCTTAAGACCTTGTCGACGACTGCAATCGAGTATCTGCAGTCTGACTTTTTAAACATTTAAAAGTAGAGAAACGGTATATGCCATACGATAAATAAATAACAAGCGGAAGGCCCCGGGGCCCATTTCTCGAACCTACAAGTAACAATTTACAAGCGGTAGTCAATGTCTAATATGACGAGTTGGAAAGAAACTTCCGCTTGTCACTTGTAACTTTCAGTTTTGAGAATGGTTGCTTAAACAAGTTGCAATTACAAATCTACCACTTTCCGTGGCGAATAGTAGGTATCTATTTAGTTCTCTGTTGCTCTTCCGTATTAGCGCAACCGAGTTGCGTTTCGATCGCC
The DNA here is from genome assembly GCF_023078275.1 of Leguminivora glycinivorella. NCBI lineage: Eukaryota > Metazoa > Arthropoda > Insecta > Lepidoptera > Tortricidae > Leguminivora > Leguminivora glycinivorella. The sequence goes on from NC_062983.1 coordinate 8,255,420, forward strand.
ACGAAACGCAAACGATTGAACACTTGACTAAAGGCCCAAGGTGCTTAAACAAGTTGAAAATTGAAAATCAATCATGATTCGTAACGAATCCTAGCTACTAATCTACTCGGAAGAGCTATAGAGCACTTCCGAGTTAGTGTGACAGCGCCAGTTGTGTTTTGATCGCCACAGAGGTCCAAAGCTTGTACACTTGACTACAACCTCAAGGTGCTTAAACATGTTGCAAATTGATCTTCCGTACTCAACACTCAACAATCAGTTGCGATTCTTTTGCCACGGATCGTTATCGATAGTGACATTGTGCCGGCAGATCGCGTCGCGATCGTAGACAGCGAGCAGACGAGCGGTGAGTCAGCGGGCGTGGTGCACTTAAGGCAATTAGGCCAGCCTTGTTGTGCCTTGCCTGAGGCACTGGCGGGCCTTAAAAGGCTCCTTGGGCGAGACAGGGGATTGTTTTCATTAGTTGATAAATTGACTGTTATTATGCAACCGATCAAAACACTATTAACATGCCTCGCGGATCGTAAAATAACGAATGGCAGAGGATATTTTGCGCTGAAGTTTATCTTTAATAATGCGTAAATTTTATAACTTAAATACTCACGTTTACCAGTAATACTACTGATACTAAACAAATTAGAGCGTAGGCATTTTCAAATCGATGTTAAAGATTGTATCGTATCATCAAATTAGATCAAAAACGTAAGTTACTAAATTGGAATACGACTGTAAATGAAATGCAAAGTAGACAAAAATAAAACTAAGAGCGTATGCAAATGAATATACCAAGTTCCTTAGTTATAATGCTTTATTTAGCGTCGGTAGACAGGAAACGCCGCTGGCACGTATCTAATGAATTGGCGTAACGCTGTAAGTAATCATCGGTATAGTGCCATAATCAGAAGCACTCGGCTAATTGCGCGCATGTAAACAAAGCATTATGTAACTGTTCAACAAAGGCCGATTATGATGCTGCTATTCCCACCACGTTACCTGCTTACTGCGTCTACGAGTGTTTATACTATTTATTACAATACTTGCAATATTGGCCGGAGGATGCACAAAGCCGTGACGAGTGGCAGAAAACAGGCCCTTGTCCAGCAGTGGGACACATTATAGGCTATCAAAAAAAAAATACAATACTTACAGATGTGTATGTTGGGAAAAGTTTGAAAAGAGTTGGAAAAGTTCTAGGAAAGTACGAGAACAATTCACGAGAAAAATTTCCGTTTAAAAAATACTCGTATGCACGTAAAGTTTCCGAAAATTATCTAAATAGACGTTTTGCAAATTTAGAGAAATGGAAGGAAGAAAGAAGGTACTATTTATAATAACCGTAGCTTAGCTAGTGCATAGTCTAAGGTAACTTAACACTGGTTTTGACATAAATGATGATGAGACTTCCGTATTTTGTCATTAAAAACCTGTGTGTTAAGGGAGGTCGATTGAATCCCTTTGAGAGCGTACGATCGTATCCTACCGACTGCGCCATATAAGGGTAAGGCTACTAGGCGTCTATGATACTCGAATTGGCCTTCAAGATTGTTCATTGAATTATGATAATTAATGCCACACTTCTCATGTACGTATATGTAATCAATACTTGGCTAAACCTTAGACTTATTTTATATAGGACCGATATACATTAAGGACACCATCTTTAATTTTCCTTTGAAATTCTTCCTACATCCGAGATCGGATCGGTTAATATGAAAACGCTCTAAGTCTGACGCTATGCGCATTAGGAGACCACAATATACTGGTTAAAACACCTCTTGCCCGGTAAGCGATACGAATAACACCAACAGGTGTGAATCTTTGATGACGTATTCAGTGTGCACAGTTGATGCACTTCCTTTATACGAGTAATAACAGCAATTTACAAATGTATTGCTACATTTGTGGAGTGCTATGCATATTTTCATACATGTAGGTAACTACTGTGTTCTATGGTTGTTATTAAATATGTACTAGTTTTTTATTTATTATTTATTATGAGCCTATTGTGTCCCACTGCTCGGCAATGGCCTCCCCCTTCTTCCTCCACTCTTCTCGATTTTGAGCTACAACTGGCCAGTCTGTCAAAAAGGAGTCCAAGTTATCCCGCCATCGCCGGAGACGTCTGCCGGATCCTCTGTACTAGTAGTTTGAAAAAAAAATTACTGAGCACTTCCCGTGTATTTTTCTCCTTGCAGAAATCAGTGGCAGTTATTTTGGCCACTATTTGGTTTCTTTAACTACAACACAACTGCAACGTATGAGATCTTACACGTCTGTATCCGTGTATCGGCCTTAATATAAAAAATTGTGGATAACGTGCCGCGCGTTCCCCAGATCGTCACAGGTGCCGTAGCCGAATGGCATTTCTGCGACGCGAAACGAAAACGAAACGCCGCGAAAGGTAGTCTGGCTCTGTCGCGCCAATACGCACGAGCGATAGAGATAGATATCTACGAGCGTTTCGTTTCGTGAGAGTTTCGTGAGCGTTTGTGCCATTTGCCTAATACGTACCCAGGACCCTTTAGTTTTCGGAAAGGCAGCTTAACATGATAAACACGCGATCGAAGTTTTCTATTACCGCCTGCGGTTAGTAAATTATGTTACTGTCATGGACAGGAAGAGCTTTCTTACCAGCAGGTGGTAATTTATTCTACCTGCTTGGGCTATACCTACATATCTTATTATTTTCAAAATAAATAATGTTTCTAGACCCAACACACGGAAGGTATCAAGGAAGTGAAGCTAGTCTTATTTCTAAACTGAAACGGGGCTTTATTGGTTGTGCGATTATGTTTATACATATTTTTTAAGCTAACTAAGAGTTATTCATACATTTAAGGAACCAAGTTTATACACGCTACTAAGATAATGTTTTGCAGTTGCGAAAGTCCTTTGCAAATTCTGTAGACTTTTAACAGTTATAAATAGCCAAACCAATGCTATAAACAACGATTCAAAAAACTACACGCGATGTTCGCTGCAGGTAAAAATAAATCGTCCAGAGTGAATATATTTACATAATAGGCTACGTGCGTAACGTCGGTGTCTTTGATATTATTAGGTATCTTTTATTTCGTATTATTTAGGTCAAGAATATTATCATTACAATATGTGTGTGGTCTCTGAACTCTGAACAGTCAACAAATTTCGGCTCATATACATTTTAATGCTGTGGTGCTGTTTAAGCTAAACGTTTAATAAGTTACATAACATTTGTTTTTAATAATAATTAAAGCCAAAACCGTATAAATGAAGCGCGCAATAAGAGTTCTGATATAATATTTGTAGTCAAACATGGTCATTAATTTATTATGACCATTAGGGATATTTGCCTCGATCAAATATTTATCTGCCTATAAACGTTCGTTTACATGGGTTATCTCATGTCGGAGCGTCCGTACCCGTTGCAAAGGTAATTCACCAAACCGCCGGTGAATATTCATGAGATGCTGTGTCGATAAAAGTGAAACCCGTCGTGATAATTGTTTGGTTTGTTATCCAACCGGCTTTCACTTCGGTAAAGTGACAAAATAAACATGTGCCTTTATCTTTGCTTCGTGATTTAAGGCTTAACCAGCTGCTTAAACAGACGCAGCAGATGCTTAAAATAAATCGTAAAATAATTAACCTCTGGTGTTTCTGGTGTCCATGGGCGGCAGTGATCGCTTACCATCAGGCGACCTGTCTGCTCTTTTGCCTCCTAACCCATAAAAAAAAGTAAGTATCAAAACGCAGTAAAGAAACACTGCCGGCGTAGGGATGTGACGACCTCATCATCTGGTGTTTTACCAGGGCAATCAGTAAATGCAGAGTAGCTTATGGTGAGCTGTTAGGAAGTAGCAACACAAGTTTTCCCGGGGAATCCTGTCACTCGAAGTAAGGCGGGTGTGATGGTGTGACTCGTGTGGCAGAATTTTCAGGAATCTATAGACGGTAGAGCTATGTTCTCGAGTCTATATGAATGTTTGTGTTTTTACTCTTTTCTCAACTGTTTCCTCTTGGCAATCAAACTCCATTAAAAAATATGAGATCTGTAAGTATATAATTGAATAATCTATTAAATCTACTAGTGTGCAGTTTTGACATGTAAATTAGCCAAGTTTACATCGTCCAAGGCTGATAGGCTTACCATAAATAAAGTCGTGCCTTAGTTGCAGAAGTTGTTTATGATTCAGCTACATACTTTACTCGTTTACTTTGAACTAATTCCCGTGAACAGTTCAGAAGCAACTTGTGATATACAACGGTCTATGATGTACGACAGTCAATATGTAGGTAATGATCTAATGATTTTCATGTAAAAAAGGACCTATGCCAATACGTTACTTTGCTTGGGTGTTATGTTACCACACAGTTTGTTTCCCGTTGAGGGTTCAAAATGTACGAAATCCTGCGCTATTTCAACTTTTTGCTCTAAGTATTTCTCTTTTTGCTCATTTGTCTAGACAACGGATCACAGTTTTTTTAACGAATTAAAGTTCAAAATGGAGGAATTTAAAGATACATCTTCAGAAATGCGACACGAACCTTAGATATTATCTAATTATTGTGCAGCATCTTATCTCACGCGTATTTATCTATGGTATATTTGCATTAGCAATTTCTTGTTTGTTCTGATTTCCAAGTTTAAATAAATATACCGCGAGTGATATAACTGTAGATAAGATAAATTAGCAAACAAATCATGTTTAACCCGTTTTGAATGTTGCATAATGATCAGCTGTTAAATAACTGCATAAATATAAATAAATTAAATATTCCCAACAGGCCTAAATATTATTAAACAAACAACTTCGATGGCAATTAGATATTTTACGTATAAATTGTCTTCGTTTTCTAAGTGGACCTTACGTAATTCCTATTATGTTACAGCGAAGGCACACACATTTTTAAATTGCTAATTAAGTGTAACAACTAAGGACTCTATTAAGGACTCATGTTGGAATAGAATCTCTTATAATATACCACAAAATGCTCATATCACTGCTAGCGAAAAATACAAGAAAATATTACAATAAACCTTTTGTTAGGCTGGCTCCTGACAACACTATGGCATCCAAGACATAAAATCTATTCTTACAGTCTTTGCAGTCGTGTGGTTTTCTTTTGATAGCAGCCGTACGAGTGTCATTTTGCCATACAGGTCAGCGCACTGAGGCGTACAAACGAGGGCACAGCAATGGTAGCCCTTTTGCGGTTGTAACAAGGTTTACGATCGGTCAAATGAGTACCGTCCCGGTCCTAATTTCCGCCCTTGGGCCCGTGACACAGCTACGGCTACCGGGCTAGGTGACCGGGATGGGTTGACCTTTTAAACCCTTTCTGGGGAAAATAATGTATACCTAATATTATTGTTGCGTGATTCTTGACAAAGCGGCGAAAAAAGATCAACATTTTTGCATTTGATTTGGGATTCCGAACTACGGCCTTCTGTTTGTTTTGGACCGCAGAAAGTAAGTGTGAGTAGGTAATTTGAAACACCTGTCTAATCTAAACATTAAAACACGTATTTATTGTAGGTATGTAAGCGGTAGATAAGTATGTATGACTCGAAATTAAGTTTTTTTTTTGTGTAGGCGTGTCATTTCATTATCAATATGTATATTGGACAGCGTTGTAGGCCAATCCTTTTATCCCTAGAGATTTACGAAAGGATCCTTACAATAAAAGCGTCCTTTAATTAAAATTTACTATCAGCCTCCCGTTGATTCTCATCGCTTTCCAACTTAAAACCGCCCCAAGCCATTTTCCAATGTTTGCGTCAAGCAAACGTAGCAGTATTAATTAAGGGAATGAGAAATTTCATAAAAAGCTTAACATCACAAGAACCTTCAGACTTATACACCCTTTTGGTTGTGTTAAGTCTGATGGACTTGAAGCTTATCTTCTACAAAGTGTTGAGGGTTTTACATCCTTTTGGTGCCGCGGAGTTTGACCATTGCTCGTGTGATTGTCATTGAAATCGCGAGCATAGGTGAGTCAGATGCTTGAGTGATCCAGTGTAACGTGGCCCGAGATTCTTAGAACTTTGATCGTTTTCAGAGAGTCATTAATAGTTTCTGATCGATATTTCCAGTGTTGGCAATCGATTGGAACCTGGCTGCAACTTCATTAATTACTAGCTGAACGATTCGCTGGGAACACTGAGATTGTAGACGTAGCTGGTGCAAATTGCTTTTGTGTTAGTGTTTCAGTGCGGCTACGTTAGTTACGTAACACAATGGATCTAGTTAGTTACTAGGATCCTATTAGTTACGAGTGTGTACTCAATATTGTCAGCAACAAAAGCGAGTGAATTTAAAAAAAAATTTAAGTCACATCTACCTTTCGCCTTTACACGAGAGATTTTTAGCTACGAGAATGTGTTGGATATCCACCAACCAGCGTTGTCGAACCCGTTTCCACAAATGTGTATTTTGTGTAAAGAAACGATTTAAGTGGTTATTTACTTAAGACAAAGCCTGAAGCCCTGTTCACGCCGAAATCGTTCGAGAGCTTTCAAAGCTGCGTGAAAGCCCGTTCCATCTCGACTTTTATCCTCGCTCCGACTAAAGTATCTCCAAAGTGATGCTTTTCGCGTTTTTAAATGTTCCTTTCAAGGAGATACTTTGAGAAACCGTTTAAGTAAACCAAATGGTTCTCATTGTGTTTGGAAGGAAGATAAATAAAAATTAAGTATGTTATTTTCTAGTGTAATTGAATAAATTAGCCGGATCCAGATGAGCACTGAGATGACTACACGCTCAACACTATCCCATATCAAAACATTTTTATATAAAATTTCGTCAAGACGGGATCATATGACTCCTATCAGAAAATTATCAAATATCATTTAGAGCCAAGCGTCTAAATCTTCAGCAGCACCTCCGGATATTTAGCATTTCATGCTGCCGAGATCATTGTTTTTACCTGGATGTTTTCAATACAGGTTCTATGCCAAGAGTACGAAAATACTCATGATATGTTCTATAAAGTGCAAAGATCTTAATTAAGATTGTAAGTAAGCAATTTGTTCTATTAGCATAAGGGCTCGAGGCGTTGGCCCAGACGCGAAATTACTTTTCAAGTAGCTGCTGAGTAGACTACTTGTAATTTAATTAACTCGAGCTTAAGCGAGACAATCAAGCGATACTTCTCATTCCCGCTTTGAAAAAATGACAGTTCCAATCTGACGAAGTCGATAGCCGTAGCCGAAGAATACAAAGCGAAAACTACAACTGATGCCCTTAAGTAATGCCTGTACCAGGGAGTCAAGAGTCGAGGAAGTTGAGGAACAGCCTCATAAAGACATGCTCATCGTCGCGCGGACAGTCGCGACGGTTGCACACATGACTCTAAAATTTACCAGACGGCACGGTGAAGTTTTAGGTAAAATTTATCACACGCGCCCGCTATAAAACTGTCTTTAACCAGGAACTGTACCAGCATATTTTGTGAACCTCAAGATATTGATGGCTTTTGGCAAAACTATCTCCTTACTACTGGAAATTGGCGCTGCGCTTGGCGCTGAGCTGCTGCACAGCAACTAAACTAAACTTGTTCGCATGTCGCTTTTTAAAATTACCTACATATGTATCGATTTTATATTAAATATTGAATTGTTATTTAAGGAATAACTTAATTAAGCACTGTGCGTTGAACTAGAATTAAGTTAACTAGTAAGATATTCTCATGTAAGTGAATTTGTAATTCTTATGGGAATAAATAATCTTTAACCGTAAATTCCTTTCCTTTGTAGAGATTTGTTATTTTTGTAAAAATAAACTTGATTTAACAAAAGACCTTGTTTGTTTCGAATTTGACGTAATTAAACGTCAAAGGTGGTGCTAAAATGCTAACCTATTTATAAACTTGCTAACCTAACACGCACATCGGAATTGGTTTTATTTATAACCCTGCCCTTTGTTTACTTTACTTGAAGTTTTGTTGTTATACTTAAGTTAATTTTGTGTGACGTATTAACTTAAGCACCTATAGGTATAATTTTCGTAGGCGGAATTCATAAATACATTGCAAGGTATTAAAATTACAAGCCGGTCAAACAGGTACAGCAATTTTAGTGTCGGAATGCGGTAAAGTACTTCAGGAGTTTTAATTATTAATTGGTCAATTTAATCATTAAATACACTTGGACCATATGTTACTACCACTATTTATATCAATAAAGGTACCCATTGATAACAATCTTGATTTTTATTATTTTATTTGACATTTACAATACAATACAATACTCTTTATTGCGCACCTCACATAGTTTACAAGTAATACACAAGAAACAAAACAAATGAAACAGAGGTAACAACAGGCGGTATATTTGTAGCAGTGAGTCTCAGATATACATAGGTACATAGAAGCATAAAGAATAAAAGTGACCTGTGGGTTGCCGACTTTTGAAAATCCTAAATACTTGCTTCTTGAAGAACCCCATGTCACAGGCGTCACAGCACAAGGGAAACACCTCATTCCACAACTTGTGCAGTTGTGCATTTATGGATTTTTTTTTGTAATGAGGTTTATAGGTTGGTAGTGAAGTTTATCGGTTGTTAATATAATGTTATTCATTATGTTTACACTTTCATTCGTTTTTATAGCTCAATAACATTCGTGGAGTTATTAAATTATACTAACGACGGCATTAAACGCATCTGTTGAGTTGAGCGCAACTTGAAGTAGAAATTATTAAACAGTTGAGTAGTAATAGTAACAGTTGAATTTGTGTTGCAACCAGTCCTGCTTGAGTTTCGCAAGGCTTTATTAAACCACATGTGGTGCAGTTTACAAACTACTTTATACTTTACAAGTTTACATGTACATATGTAGTAGTTGGACTAGCTAGAGCTAGAGAGATTATGAGCATTAAAACGAGGAGGCATTGCAAAATGTGGAGGTTTGTGCCCGTCTCTAAGTCCCGCCTAAGACACATCTTTGGTTCGCAACGCAATTGACCTGACTAGGTTACGGAAGAGTACATCACTGTTCCCACGTACTTATCCTGTTTCGGCGATTCTGCGTCTAATCTGGGGCAACCTTGACTTACTGAAGTCAATGCCGACTAAGACAACGGAACCATGGAGTTAGGTACGTCGTCACTCAAATCAATTTGGTGTTGTATTTGAGCTTTGTTTACATTTATATTGTTTAAGTATTGTGTTTGTTTATACTTTCATGGTTTGTAATTTCGCAGTGTCAGGCACTGAGAGATCTGTCCTGAATATTGTCATGATGTGTACCTACAACTAGTTTGAATAATAAAATAGATGATTAATGACACCGCTTATAACGATATATTCCAATTTCCTACATCAGGCAGCGACACATTCTATGCTTCGCGCCATTGATGATGAGGCGCACATTTTGTACAAATTCAATCTTTAATAACATGTCAATACAAGCAAGACACGCATCATTAATTCATTATGACTGACACGGCTTATACAGGAAAACCACCAAACTGTCCAGTGTTCATAGACACGTAGGTCATACTTGATAGACTAAACATTGTCAATGCCAAGGTCGCGATATGAGTCATTAATGTCTCCTAGTAAATAATGACTAATAAGCATGTCTAAATTACAGTTATTGGGACTTGGGAGTCCAATGGTCATCGTTTTTATGTGTTTCAACTAAATGAGTCATACTTATCTAATAGTCGGAACGTAGCAGGTACAACGCCCTCTTTGGTATTCCGAAGTTACTCTGTACAAAACAAGGAGGCAAAAAATACATATGTACACAAAAAAGAACAGGTGCTTGACAATCTTGAGAATCAAGAGGTCGAGGAAGAGTTTTGTTGACCAGCTCAAGGAGAAGGCCGGTGTCATGTAGTATCAAGAGCTAAAGAGGAAAGCGGAGAATAAGGAAAAATGGCGCATACTCCACCGACAAGAGCTACATAGGTCTTAAATAAGAAGAAGCCTGACAATATTTTATTCTCTGAAGGAAGTTTACAAAGACAGGAGCCGTGCGTCTTATCTACGAGTACGATTCTCATAAATGCCACCACCTATTTATAAAGTCCTTCGTGTTTATTAGTATAAATCAGAGATAATCGCCATGTGACACATTGATACGGCGGGAAGAGCGTTTAATTTTACACCTCCTGGGCAACGGTCGGTGGCACTCCGCTATTTTTAGCGACGTCTTGCGAGGGCACGGTCTAGGTCAAACGGTATCGTTTAGGCAGACCACCTGTTCCCATCGGTTCGTGGTCGTGAATGTATGTAGTGAACCAGGGTAGTATGACCTAGAAGTTTGTAAAATGTTTCTGGAGAGGACTACAGGTGGTGCTAGCTGGCTTACTCCGAAGACAAAGAATATACATAGTCAGCGGGGGTATCTAGTCAGCCATTTAGAGGGATGCTCATTATGCTCAAGTAATTGTGAACGCCTTGTCGGCTCCGGTTCTTATATTGGTAGTATCGCCATCATCATATCAGCCTCTTGCCCACTGCTCATCACAAGGCCTCTTCTAACTACAACGCCTCTTGTCCCGTTCCTGAAGCTAGTTTCACATCTGATGGCCCTACAAATACTTAGTAGGTACATATAGTATAACAAGTTAACAACTTTAAAATCTCTACTCAAAAACTGCATAATAGTTAAACTGGTCCGCACGAGACTACGAATCGCTCTGATTTCGTGAGTATTTGGAATGAACTCCAAGGCCGTGGATTAGGAGGCGTTGCCACACACGTTTCCTTGTTCTTATGGTGTTTATTGTTTTTCATGGTTTGGTATTGGTACACTTTTCAACGTATTGTTACTGATAAAGGGACGGATTACTTTTTTTTTTAATTTTTTTTTTAATTTATTTCTAATAAACACTATAAAGATGCTTACTGCTACAATTTCGCCAAACCAAAGTTTAACGGCGAGGTTATGCACTCTTATATTAAATACTTATAACTATTCATTAACATGCACCATCAGTTAATACAAAACTAACCACTAACAGTTGAATTTGGAGGACACGTAACATGTCAACAGATCCAGTCATATCCTATGCTACAATCTACATTAGGTATGTATGCACGTAGGTTGTTTACATCTTACGCCGCCTCCCAAGAGCATAGTATACTAAAGCTACTTATTGATTAATGTATCTATGTTCTTTAAACTAACACTGAAATGATCTAAATGAGAGTATCTAATAGGAACTTTTTTACTCTGTTTTTAAAGACTACTTTACTACTACTATTGTTACATGATTCTTCAAGGAAAACATTGTTAAAAATTCGGGGTGTCAGGTAACTGCGCGTTCTCTTCCCGTAATAGTTACTAGCCAAAGGTTCAACATACTTTTGAATAGTCGTATCTCTTAAACTACGGGTATATAATTTAGGCTTTTTAAAATCAGTTTTTTTAAATTGGTCCGTTGCTATTAGGTACTTTATTTTTTCATGCACCGGCAAGATTTCCATTTTTTGGTATAAGACTTTATAGTTTCGGTTGCACTGTTCTAATATTTTCTTATCTGATATGGTTTTTAATATCCTAGTTTGTAACTGTAGTATTCTGTCAAGATAAGTATTAAAAGTACGCCCGTAAGCTATAGCTCCATAACCTATAACTGCGTCTGCCAGTGCATGATATATCATACATAGGATTTTCTTACTAGCTACGTTTTTCAAATTAATAAATTTACATAATATTGAACGCAATTTGTTACAAAGTGTGTCTACATGATTTTTCCAGCTGAAATGTTTATCTATAGTTAGGCCAAGATATTTAAATGATTCTACGACTTCTAAACTTTTACAATTGCACTCTTTTTCTCTTCTATGCAGGCAATCATAGGTGTGTCCAACTACACTAATAGACTGAACATTCGCTTTCAAATAGGGAGAACTTATGATCATGCACTTAGTTTTTGCTACGTTTAATATAATCCCATTATCATGCGACCATTTAATAATATTTGTAAAATCCTCCTGTATACATTGTTCAATCTTATCCATGTCTTTATCCGCATACAAAAGGCATGTATCGTCGGCATACATATATATTGAACAGTTGCGGACCACATTAGTTATGCTATTTACATGCATTATGTACCCGACCGGGCCATATACCGATCCAGTCGGAACACCAGTCAGTACCTCTGCGTCTTCGCCTTCGACACCGTCGATAGCGGCGCGCAGTGTCCTTCTTGAGAGGTATGTTCGGAACCATTTCAACATTGGACCACGAACACCACATTCATCCATCGCCTGCAGCAGCTGTTCGTGATCCAATGTATCAAATGCTTTTTTAAAATCAATGAAAAGTATACCTACATACCTCTTCTTATCTAAGTTACTATTTACTTCATCTGTAAAATCTGCCAAGGCTGTAGAGGTACTACGACCGGTTCTAAAACCATACTGCTTGTCATTGATAATTTTGTTTTTCTCTATAAAAGCACTTATCTGTTTTATTACAATTTTTTCCGTTATTTTATTAATTATAGACAAAATCGCTATAGGCCTGTAATTACCATAATCTAAGTGGTCTCCTTGCTTAAATATAGGCCGTATAAGGGCTTGTTTTAGTTCATCCGGGTATTTTCCCGTAGATATACACATATTAACAAAGTTTGCTAAAATGGGACTAATTTCCTTTGAAACATATTTTAAATCTTGCAATCTGATCCTATCCCGCCCAGGCGATTTTGTACTCATAGTATTAAAAACTTTCTCGACTTCGATGTGATTTATTTTTTGGAATCTAAAACTAATATTACATTGGTTAACATAACTTTGGCGGTCTAAGAACTTAATGTTACAGTTATGTTTAATATTAACTATTTCTTGAGTAAACGTGACTTGATGGTATACGATGACGGCCCCCAAACTCTTGACACTTTTCCGAACTTTAAGATTGGATTTGTTCTATTCTGAAATCTAAATTTATTTAGAAGTGCAGTACAAAGATTGTATACAAATAAAACGTGGGTCATTTAGAGCCGACGTAATGAGCGTGTCCAATCAACGCCTACAATACTATTGTACCATCAACCAATTTGAAACCTATGACACTCTAGAACCCTGTCTTATTGACACTGTGCTGTATTTACCGTATACTGACTCTCAAGTTTATAATGAAAAGGTTCTACAGTGGCCTAGGATTCTTGGTTGACTGTACCATTTACGACGCAGAATCCAGAACTCACGTCATTCTCAGATCAGATTGACAGAAATATCAAAACATTCAGATCACTAATGGCAGTGATGGCATGAGAACGTCAGTAGCAAAACAAGCAAGGAACAAAGGCAGCTAGCATCGATTAGTACTGTAAATAGATTCGTCCAATCTGTTCGTTCATTAGTGATATCTGATTAAAAGTGAAACTATTAGGAACCTTTGTACTGATATCTAGCGTGGGTTGACTAAAATCGTCAGGCGTGTCGCGTGTTATGACTGTGTATACAGTTGTAGTGCGAAAAGATTTGCCTTCGTATTGTTACGGAAACGTACGAACGTGTAATGCTATTTCAGTCAGTGTCAGTACAAGATGTACCGACATTGACTGAACTAGCATGACAAATACGAACGTTTCCGAAGGAAACCCTTTTCGCACTACATCTGTACTGTAGAGAGTATTGTTCTGGTATTCGTAGTACCTATATGTGCAAGGAATATAATGAGTGAAAATGACGTGCAAGCATTTAGTTTCTAAACGATTATACAGCGGTTTTGATTTCAAAACCGAAATATCCAGCAGGGTTTAACACTTTTGCGACCGACCGGTTTCTGACGTAGTGCGCCGTTTTTTGTCTGGTAGTGAAGGTGTTAAAGAGCCGAAGTACTAAGCTACGCTGATGGTTACAATAAATTAATACGATTTGAAGCCCAATACCTTTTCCATATCACCCATTAGGTAACTTGGCTTAGGACACATCCCTCAAAGGACGGACAATAGGCTAGTCACATACAACGCACACATATAAAGTCGAAATTTCGTTATCTCTCTATTCGATTCTGTCCTCTCTAGCGTTCACGTGTAAATAAATTCCATATAAAGTAATCCATTTTTATATTATACTATACAATTATGGGAAAGTGTGTGTGTCTGTTTGTTTGTCCGTCTTTCACGGCAAAACGGAACGACGAATTGACGTGATTTTTTAAATGGATCTCCAGTTGAAAGGATGGAGAGTGACATAGCCGCAATTTTAGAATTTAACGCGAGCGGAGCAGCGGGCAAAAACTAGTAAACTATAAAGATGATGTTAATTGTCAATTAGGTATCGATAACAAATGCCATGATAAACAAAAACTTACAAATTGAACATAGAAGCTTTGGATGACATCCAGTTTCCTATTGCCAAGCTCGGATAGATCGCTTCTTGGCACAGATTTATTTGTTATCCGTTAGTACTCGCCATCAAATATATCGGACCTCCCAAAGCTTTCACAAATATAAGAATATGCTTCACTTGTAAAGACGTTATAGTGTGTTCCGATATTTGTGAGCACTTTGTCAGATCCGATATATCAGATGGCGAATGTACAAACATTGCCATGATAGTGGCGTAGTTGAAAAAGTCCAGGGAGTATTTCAATGTGATTTACTCAAGGTTGAAGTTGGTGTAGTTAGTATTTTTATAGTATTATGTTTGTTTGGGTGATGTTTGCCAAATGGGCTCCACAGCTGGTGTGTACAGTTTGCTATTTATCATTAGGGATAGGTTAATAGTCTGAATAAAACTTGTGTTCTTCTGCTTTTGCTCGTGTGTTCATTAGAAATTTCTATATTTTAATAAACAAACTCATTAAATTTCCGTTACCACAAAAGATATTAATGTCTACTTCTACGCTAATCTGGCGTCAAGCATTTTAGATGCACAAAACCATCTTATCAGCAAAATTTTTGATTTGTATTAATTTTATCCTAAAAATCTAAAAAGTATATGTTGTACAGTTTTCTGCTGACATATGTAACAATTCATCTATTGTACTTAAACAAGGGTTTACTTTAGTATAAAATATCTGTGATAATCGCTACTAACCTCTTAATATTATTACAACTCCCTTCTCTACAGCCAAGGGTATTACCATTAAAATTATCATAAAGTTAATAGTTTATGTAGGAACTACGTAATTCATACCCCAGTTGCAAAAGGGCGGATGTGCAACAGAATCTATGAGAATATACAACCATTTGGTTCCTAGATAGTTATAGTGAGGGTCAGCTATAATCCAATATGTTTTAAACTTTCCCAATTTGTGGAAGCCGCGTAGTTTTGATACAGTTATAATTAACAAACTATTACCCGAGAGATATTGAACTAATATGTGAGTTTTTATAGTTTAGTCCTTTACTTTTATACAGGGTGTCATTTTTTAGCACTGGAAATATCGTGGCGAGTTGTCCGAGCGGTTCGGACGATTTCCACCATAGAGGAATAAGTAGGTAAGGAAGAGTTGTAACTCCATACATCAGTAAATGCGTGTTATTTTATTTGTAGTGACATCTAGCGACAATGTCAATCACGCGTCAAATAGCGTAAATTATCAGTACTGCTACATGTCAATAGATGTCGCGACGAACGAAGAGTCTAATGCTCACCAATTTTTAGCTAATATTACAATAGTATTTAATCAGTATTCTGTTTTCAATTCCTTCTGCTTGTAATATAAGTTAGTAAACTCTTCTAGTATTAAATTTTTGGCAGACGAGACACTGTTGACACCTATTATAGAGGAGTGGTACTGATAATTTACGCTATTTGACGCGTGATTGACGCCTTATTGTCGCTAGATGTCACTACAAATAACCCGCATTTACTGATGTATGGAGTTACAACTCTTCCCTTACTTACATACATACAATCACGCCTGTATCCCATAAAGAGGTAGGCAGAGCACATGAAACTACTAAAGCTTCAGGGCCACTCATGGCAAATAAGGGGTTGAAAGAAAACGAAACTGTGGCCCTTACTTATTCCTCTATAATTTCCACCACCGCTCGCTTGGTGTCCATAACTTATTGAAATTTTGCGTAAAATTAAGGTACACCTTTTTGATTTTTGGTTCTGTATCAGCTATATGATCATCTCCTTCAATATTGTCGGTTATAAAAATTACAAGTGGTCGAAAATTGATTAGAAAAATCTGAGGACTATCACAGGCTAATAATAAATGCTCATTAATGAATCTGTAACAGTATATACAGTTAAGTAAGTAACAAAGACAATCGGTGACGTAACTGCGAGCGACATGTAAAAACCAGACGTTCTGCATTGTATTCATATCGACACGGTCGCAGGCGAATAATGAAAGGGTACAGTCGTGAAAAAAATAGAGGTAGTACAATTGTTTAATTCCGTCAGTGATAATCAAATCTGCTCTGATGATAATCAGTTTCCGTAGCCAATCTTAGCCTGTTTCACAGAATTTGATTTCATTGTTGTAAAAGAGTTTAAATAAGAATTTAAAGCGAAATCATTCTTAACATTTCAAGTTTTCGTCTGGCATAATGTCATTATTATAGGGCATCGCAGGCACAGACCCATCAACCGACATTCAGCCACGATTGAAAATATTTTTCATAGAGACAGCGACCGCTTACGAAGTCATCATCCCTGATGACAATCAATATTGATAAAAATACCAATTGAAAGTGAAATACACAATGTATAAAAATGATCACTTGTATTTTAATTGCATCTGTCATCAGTCATCACGATGCATTATTAATTACTAGCTTTTGCCCGCGGCTTCGTTCGCGTTAGAAAGAGACAAAAAAGTAGCCTATGTCACTCTCTATCCCTTCAACTATCTCCACTTAAAAAATCACGTCAATTCGTTGCTCCGTTTTGCCGTGAAAGACGGACAAACAAACAGACACACACACTTTCCCATTTATAATATTAGTATGGATGTTGACATTAATTGTCATTCATGGTCACACCATCAATTATATCAACGCGGTGTAAAAAAAAACACCAAACAATAACCACAGAAAAAATAATGACAAATACTTTTGAGCTTGTACGTACATAAAAAAACAAATGCGTGTTAAACGACAATATGTCGCAGAATGTTACCATAAACATATGCCCATACTTGATGCAGACATATAGCGAAAGTACATTTGCATGTACATATTCTTGATCTAGCAATTAATGTCACCGCGTACTTACTTGAAGTATTCATGTGGATTTTGAAGGCGGAAATTGTTGGTCGGTGATTGTTGTTGTTCATGTTGCATACATACCTGTGAACAGAGGAAATTTATACATATTAGTTATATCATTATATGTTACATAGACTATTGAATAAGAAATAATTTTGGTAAGAGAAATCTATATAGCAGGATAGGGCAGTGCAGAGTGGCGAATTGGCGATTTTGGTGTCGGAGGCCAAGATCCTTTTTGGGTCGCTGAGACAAGGATATTCCGTAGTCACTCAAGGATATTCCGTAGTCACTTAGATACGTAGTCGGTCTGTCTGTATATTATTTCGAAGCTTAGCTCACTGATTAGGTACCTGCTAGAAACCTCCAACTCAAAGTGTGAATCGACCTAAGTAGGTAAGTAAGAGAAATCTAATTCATATAATTTTCAAGAATGTATTGTTGTCGAACTGTGAAAATTAGTTTTAATCCCAAAGAAGCCGGCACTGTCAGCAGGGAAATACTGTCGAGCTGGTGTAATTTAACAGACATTCAGATGTACTCTTTAAGTTATCATATTTACTTAGTTCAAATACACAAATGTTAAAAACTACAAAAACTCCTCCATTGCCTTCGCCTCCCTGACTTCTGAGTCAAAACATAACACTCCTTGCAAAGCGGTCTTACTGTGCTTAAAGTTGGTGATTAGGGCATAGCACCCTAAATACCCTAATCTCATTTAAGAGTAATTTTCCTAAACCTTTATCGACACTGAATTGTGGATCTTTGTCTCAATTCCTCCATTGCATTTGCCTCAATAAGTTTTGATTATAAAAACAAGTAGTTTTCAAAGCGGACTTACGGTGCCTTTTGGTGATTATAGTATTTGGAAGGGCATAGCACCCTTCATTTGAGAGCCATTTGCCTAAAACCTTTACCGACACTGTTGAATTGTAAAAATCCATACTTAATATTATAAATGGGAAAGTGTGTGTGTCTGTTTGTTTGTCCGTCTTTCACGGCAAAACGGAGGGACGAATTGACGTGATTTTTTAAGTGGAGATAGTTGAAGGGATGGAGAGTGACATACGCTACATTTTGTCTCTTTCTAACACGAGCGAAGCCGTGGGCAAAAGCTATTTAGTCATAAATCCTCCATTGCATTCGCCTGAGTTTGTAAAAACAAGTCCCTTTCTAAGCGGGCTTACCGTGCCCAAAGTTGGTTATTATTATTCGGACGGAAACAGCGTCCTAAACTCATCTGATACCCATTTGTCTAAAGTTCTATACCTCTATCGACATATTGTTGAACTGTGAAAGACTTAATTGCACAGCACTCGCTTCATTGAGTTTGTTTCTTATCAAAACAAGACGCTTTTAAGCGTGCTTGCCTTGCCTAAAGGCTCATTTACATGGTGCCACCACTCGCACATGAATTCAGTAACATTGCGGACTGATGAAGCGAGGTACTCCATTTCAGCCGGCCGACCAAATGCCGCATTGTACTGAAATTTGCATACGAGATTTCTAATCGTGTAAGTCGTGTTGTAAAGTTGGTTATTTGGAAGGACACGACACAGCGCCCTAACCTCATTTTGAGCGCAATTTCCCTAAACCGCAGAGATGAGGCGATGAGGCGTCGTAAACAGATGAATTATTCACGAGTTGTAGACAATTGCCTTTTAACGCGCTAGGAAGATTCTGCGTAGGCTATTTTAGGAACTGGATTAACTTGACAATAAATGTTTAAAAGTATAACCACAAAATTAAAAATTTGAAAAAACCCCCGACCGCGACATAGTAGTCCGATTTTCATGAAACATAGCTAAGAACACTCCCGACTAACTCAGCTTTCAGACAAAAATAAACTAAATCTAAATCGGTTCATCCGTGCGGGAGCTACGATGCCACAGACACACACACACAGACAGACAGACGGACAGGTTTGTACCTTTTTGGCACGGAACCCTAAAAATATGAAAAATCACAAAGTATAGAACTTTATAAAGACTTTCCAGGAAAATTGTTTTGAACTTGATAGGTTGCGTAGTTTTTGAGAAAAATACGGGAAACTACGGAACCCTACACTGAGCGTGGCCCGAGTTACGTATCTAGGCAAAATTGACACCTAGTTTCGGGACATTTTGAATGGTATAGAAAGTTTGACGACTATCTTTGAATAAATTTCCTATCTACGTTTCCTTATGTTACCCGGTCCAATACATGCAGTTAGAGTCAGACTATAACTACAGCGATTTTAATAGCAGATTTTATTGAGAAGAACGTCGTCAATTCATAGAAGTGGTCAAACCCTTTAAAATTGCTGCAGAGTTAGCTTAGCTACAAACTATTTGAACTAGCTGTCATTAGACTAGATCTTACCTAACTTCACGGCTCTTTTGACACTAATTCGAATCAGACACCTAGGCAAATGAAATAATATGTATCAAACTATTGGCGTCGACAAACTTTGGCATCGACAACTTCAAACGGAGAAGTAGAATATGCCGTGAACTAGGTTAAAGTATGAAACGAACTCACATTAGACACAAACTTCAGAGAAATTTACCTGCAGCCTCACACCCACTCTTGTTAATTGTGTGACGTCACGGATCTGACCTCAGTTTAGTAACAAGTACCTATTTCTCTAAAAGTCAGCCGGTGAAATAAAGTTAAATATGAGACAAACTGACATTAGAAAAACATGACAAACAAATATGACATTTACACCGGCCCTCATTTAGCGAAACATATATTGCAATACATCCACTCTTGTGATGCTGACGTCACAGACCTGACCTCACCTCAGTTGCAGGCGTTGCAGCGCGTAGGGGCGTGAGGGAGCTGTATCATATAATTGTTTTTTAATTAGGTCGCTGTTGTCTGAGTGCAGCTATGTTACAACGCAGCGATGGAACAATAAATATTATACCTACATATTTATTAATAAGCTACGAGTATCTGTAAACAATGCAGTTGCGGCAAATTTATTTAAAACTGATATATTAACCATTGTTTGTAATTCACTGTACGGTTGCATCAACTCAGTTCAATCACTCATCTCAAGTCAAGTAGCAGTAAATTATCATATT
The DNA here is from genome assembly GCF_023078275.1 of Leguminivora glycinivorella. NCBI lineage: Eukaryota > Metazoa > Arthropoda > Insecta > Lepidoptera > Tortricidae > Leguminivora > Leguminivora glycinivorella. The sequence goes on from NC_062983.1 coordinate 8,275,610, forward strand.
TCCCATAGCATAACATTTTGCTAACGTTTTACGGTGCCATTTTATGGCGTAAATTAATAGGTTTACAGAACAATTAGCGTCCTTCTTCTTTCATGTCAGAATAAAATAACCTCTTAGTAAACGCTATTCACTACAAGCTACCGAAATCCGACGAACAAGCTCATAAATAACTGCCCTGTCAAAACGCAACAGAATTGACAGATGACTGCAGCTGACCGATTTAGGGCTGACCGTCCGACTGGCAGGTCAATCGGACCGATTGATTGCGTGCTCAGTGCCTTAACAGTTAACAGTAATTGGCTTTCGAATTGTGTATAAAACATGACGAGTTCTCGTCGTACAAACTGAGTGAGTTGCTAAAGTTGCTAGGTATAACATTTTTATAGATTTATAACGTTGTGTGCATCGTTATGAACAGACTACTGCAATTTCGATAGTATTAGAATAGGTTCAACTTCAAAATACGTAAGCAGAATTCCTTAAAGGCAGATCCAGAAACACGTAGGTGAAAAAAAAAATTTGTGGACTTTAAAAAAAGTTACAAATGGAAATATATTTCTGATATTTGATACAAACGGAAGTTTTCAACGTTAGGAAACATTGGAAATAGTTATCTGACAGATAAACAGAAACACTTGTGTCATACTCTAATTTAAATCCGGGTAAAATTCACAAAGCATCAGGAAAATCAATTTTGCTTTTGAAACACCTGACAAATAGCCAATCGCTTATCAAACGATAACAACAGTCGTAAAACAACTATAACTCTTACTTTCTAATCTAAAACCCAATGGCCTGAGACGTCATGCGCTTCTGTCACAGAACAAAGAAAATTAATTTCCGCTCCAGATACAACAATGCCTATTTTCCCTCACAATGGCAAACAAAACATTTCGGTCATAACGTTAAAATGATACGAGGCAAGTATAATAAATTTTACCTTCTCACTCCAGCAGTTGCATTACGTTTATTAAGTAACTATTACTCTTGACGTCTAATGTAGTCGGGATAAGAAGTAGAAATAATGAATCCTACAACCTCTATTCTAACCTTAAAGGGCACATTCGAGGTACAGTCACCTCCAGACCTCTAATACGAAACATTTGTATCCAAATATTAGACATTTGCTCATTCGTGAACAACATTGTCAAAGAAATATCAGGATTTCTCAGAAAGGGCGTACAAATAAAGTTACGGTTGCTGGATAAATCAATCTCACTTAATCCTAAAAAATAACCAAAAATGTTTTGGAAGGAACCTAATCCGAGCGCTCCCTGTCGCTGGAAATGTGGTAAATAAACGAAGTAGAAACGTTCAGAGTTTACGTTCACTATGATTTCCGAGGCCTTTATTAATGGGAATTTAGACGATAACACTTAGTATTTGTTATGTAGTGGAAGTATTTCCTTTTTATTCTGGAGAACCTCCAGACTTTCAGCGAAGGTGGGGGTTTTCAACCGCAAATATTTAAAGGTTACCAGCCTCCTCGTGAAATTATTTCTGAGTCTGTATAGCTGTAAAAAAATTGCTCCTAACTTTGCGATGTCTACAGTAGAGATGCGAACCAGATACACGGACTTTAAAATACGTAGGTTGGTCCCTTGTGTGGGTCACGGGCAGATCTGTTAGTACATGTAAATTATTTGTCTCGCAAAGGATTAAGGCTGGTTAAATTAGAAGGTCTTTGTGGACTTAATGGAACGGCAAATTGTTCTTTAAATATATAGAAGGGTTTAGTAATTAGTCTAATTATGCAAATGTAGGTGAAGTATACATGTATTTGCATATGTTTTACATGTATAACTTGACAAATTAGCTGCGTAGTCCCTTCTTTAAGTTTAATTGTTATGGTATATAATTTTATTTTTTAATTTCGTACTAAATATGCATAGTGCATCAATGTTCTAATGACAATTACTCCTAAAATGGTTTGAAAGTGGTTTCTCATTCCCATACAAATATTAAAACGTCGAATTGTCAAGTAACTTAAAAAACCAGCCAAGAGCGTGTCGGGTACGTAGCCTAGTTTGATCAGAAATTAGTTAGAACAATTCCGCTGCTTCATCTCAGCCCCTATTTCAGTCTGCTCCAATTAAGTCCAAATAAATTAGATCTATTTAGACAAGAAAATATAGATACAAGTAAGGCTGAAATCCATTAACGTCCGTTCATAATGAATCCAATCCAGGGGAAGGCTGATTGCGAACGTGCCCGTGCATTGAGTACACTCATAGTACGGCGTAGATTGTAGTTACACAGGTGAGGTAGAATAGGCGCTCTATGCAAAACTGCAATTTGTTGGTCCACTTGAATGTTTTTCTGATAGACGATAAACTTTCGTGAGACATATTTTAAATATTGAAAAACACTGGTATACTGACTGATTGATATTTGTCACAAACTCTTAGCTGACTGTTCGACGAACAGTGTTCGTCTGCATTCTTGAACATGCGAGCTGATGAGTAGTTTCAGAAGAATCCTAATCGGTAGGCAGTTGAATTGAAATTAGACATCCAACTTTTATCTGTACTTCGTAAGTAAAACCTACCATCCAACATCATTATAAACTAACAGTACTTGTCTGCTGTCATAACGTCTCATTAGAGTCTCATCGTTCATATTAGCAGTTAGCACATGTCAAAACTAATAGCTGCATTATATGAGTGCTTAATGGCGCAGGACGACTTAAAACATGTCTACAGATCGTGTTGTTTACGAAAATGCTTTGGTTCGTATTATCGTTCTGTTAAAGGTTAGGATTCTCTGCGCATCATCGTGAATTAATCTAAAAAAAAGATTCTTTATAGGTCGTCTAATTTGTCGCCAAATCATCATCGACTCATGAACGGTGATCTTGGTAGACGACGAAAGTAAGTGCACAATCTTCGCGTTTGCAGAATATTTGTCAAACTGGTCCAACCTATAGTTTAGATGTCGTATGTCGTCTCATTTATTGGTGAAGATAATAGGATGTGAGAATAGATTGCGGCGTTAGTATGATCAAAAAGGGATGAACAAGATAATCCTCAATTACATTAAAGTATCCCAGCCCGACCCAATCGCCAGCGGCCTATCTCGGCGGTGTTTTCGAAAGACCTTTCTTCCAGACTTGATTAATTCGTGTCTGGGACGTAATAGTGTGAAAATGAAAACATCTTCAAGCCAGAGGGGAATAAACGAGATAATCTTTAATTACGTTCCGAGTCAGCGGGCTTTACTTGACCCAATCAGCAGCGGAGATTTTCCAAGGATCCTCTGATCCTAATTAATTTGTTTCTGGGAAGAAATATCTCATTATAAAGAGAAAACAACGAGTGGGAAAATAAAAACACCTGGGATAAACTCGATAATTCCGAATATCGCATCTCGGATGGCCCTTAGTAAGTTTATTTTCAGTCCTTAATAAGTTTATTTGTGTGACGAAGTAATGACAGGAGATAACAAAAAATAAAACCGCCTTCAAAAATAAGCGCGTTACAAAACACGGAGAAACTAAAAAGCAAAAAATAATAAACCTTTGAATTCAGATTTCTTATCGTATTGCAATAATCTATACATCCAAATTATAAACAAATCAATTATTTTTGTAGTCGGTACCAGACCTGTTCATCGCCTTGCTATTGTCTGTTTGCCCCACCCAACCATACAGAGGCTGGTACCGACTCCAAAAATAATTGATTTGTTTATAATTTGGATGTATAGATTATTGCAATACGATAAGAAATCTGAATTCAAAGGTTTATTATTTTTTGCTTTTTAGTTTCTCCGTGTTTTGTAACGCGCTTATTTTTGAAGGCGGTTTTATTTTTTGTTAAAAAGTTAATTTATTTGTTGATTTTTAGTGGTTCCTAGTGATATTATATGTATCAGTCCGAATATATGTACAGTAGTGAAAGAATTATCCTTTAACTCCTAACCCTAAGGAGTTGACCTATTATTTTAGTCTTATGTACATGATATCATTAATTTAATACACAAATCCACACAAACACGAATTCAATGCCATCATCAGCTCAGCCACATAAAATCACTACCGTCAGGCGTAAATACTGGTGTACCTTTTAAAAATACACTAAAAACATTACATGTGCCTATAACATTTGAAGAGTTCCCTCGATTTCTCCAAGATCCCATCATCAGACCCTGACTTGGTGCCAATGGGACCATCTCGGGGTTATACCCGTTCGATCAAAAAAAAAATTTTGAAAATCGGTCCACGATTCTCGGAGATATCGAGTAACATACATACAAAAAAAAAAAATAAAAAAAAACATTCAGTCGAATTGAGAACCTCCTCCTTTTTTGAAGTCGGTTAAAAATGTAGTGGGGAAAAGACAATAATTCTAATATTATATTTATCCATCCAAATGTTTGCTAAAATGTTCCTTTTTCATTATTGAGCGTGCCACAATAAATACAGACTATGTAATTGCGGAATCGGTAACGCATTAAACCAGGTATCCTTGAAGGATGTGGGTACGAGTTTTACATTTACCAGAGTTAACATTGTTGATTTTTTTTCATTGACATCTGCATTTACAATTTATAAACACTACAAAGTCAAAGAAGGTTAAACCGTATCGTATAACTCAATAACGTTCTGAACTTCTGAGTAGGTATCCTTTGCGACCCAATTGCCAGAGGGATTACATTGCGATTTCCCAAGGTTACAGTAACCTATCTCCGCTCGAAACCAGATTAATTTGTATCTAATAGATCGGACGGTAATGACAGATTCATGAGTTAATGTGCCTGATACTGTAGGCCAACGGTCAGAACCGAATACAAGAAATAGAGTTATGAGAACTAACAGCTAATATAAAGGTAAGAATAACTGTATTAAGTACCTATTGTTTACAGAAAGAAGAACATACGGAATATTCATTTTAAAAGTGTATGATTGACCCAAAATAAAAAAATGTTATAATAGAAAAAACGAATCATATTTATTTTTCAGACAAAGGACTAAAATAAACAATGGCAATTTAATAATTCAGTTTAAACCATTTCTTAAATTCTATAAAGTCTCGGCGAGCAATGAGGAGGCACACTGACATTTAATTCCGCCAGAAGGCGCCTGTGCAAGTGTCTAAGCATGTCACTGTCATTCATATGTGAGAGAGAGTTATCTTCCGCTCTCACGTATTAAATTATTTTCAGTACAGATGGTGTTTTTTTACGCACTAGTGCGAGAAGTGGTTCATTATATATCAGGTCGAAACTTTAAAGCTCATCTGTACTGAAAAACGTGGTACGATACACGTGCGAAAAGGAAATTCGCAACTCGTGTCGATTTAAAACACTCCCTTCGGTCGTGTTTTAATTTATCGCCACTCGTTTCGAACTTCCTTTTTTACGCACTTGTATCGTAATGTACTATTATCTGTGCGATGCAAGTGCAAAGGACTAATAAGATGGCGCCCCATCTCTCATAACCTTTGAGTGTGCCTCCTCATTATGAAGACAATGTTTTTTACACTTTAGTACTCCCCAGGGAACGATTTCTAAAAATCTCACTAACCATATTCATTTTAAAATGTTCATAACCGTTTTTATTTTCCGTAGGAGCCAATGAACTCCTAATATATCTCGTGTAACACGTCTTATTGGAATAGCCTAGAAATAATGACTACAATCTTATTAGACTTAGAAATGTCCTCTTGAGTCGGAATCGTTCTCGGCGAAGGAAAACTTTCCGGGATTACTTCCAGGGAAGCCGTGAGAGCGGAACAAATGCTAACAAATGAAGGTTTTGTAAGTAATGAGGAAAACACGTGTAAAAGAAAACAAGCGTAGATGGCTCACAAAGAGCTTTCAACAAACATATTTTCAGGTATGTTTTTATTAGGTAAATAGGTATGTTTTTGCCCGTGTGGAGACGGATTTAAGAATTTCACCACCCTTTTTCTTCTGGATGTATAGAAGTTCACTGTGCGGTGCTAGCAACCGTCACTGCAATGTCGCAAATTCGTTTTCTTTCAACCCCTCAATTCCCAAGAGTGGCACTGAAATTTGAGTAGTTTCATGTGCCCTGCCTACCGCTTTATGGAACACATCAGGCATTACTGTATGGATGTATGTATGTTGTATGTTTTTATTATCTAATTTTCTGGTTTTACGTGGAATCAATTAAAAACCCCTCTTCAGTTCAACCCTCGTAAAAGTTGACAGAGTACTGGATCCCATTATCTTGATATTTTTGCGTAATGGAATCTGTGAAAGCCTTAATTCGGAAGAATAATTTAATCCCGTTTTACAACTCCTATTCTCTCTTTGCTTATTCGAGAGGGCAACGAACTGGAGTGAAAAAATCTACTGTTACAATTCAAATGGAAGTATTTTTAATATAATCCAGGGTGACTTCAGTCTTTCTTGGGCTTCACGAGCTTGGAGACGAAAATTAATTATAAGAGAATGACGTACAAAATGGCTGCGCGTAATAAATAACCTAGAAAATAATTTTCGGCCGAAAATAATTCAAAAACAAGTGTCAACTACGGAGCATTATTTCATGAAAGAAAAATAAAAATCATCTTGAAGAATTCTTCTATTTTATGGTTCTACTACATACTTCGTAGTGACAAGAATGAAGTGCCTAGTAGTAAATTAAACTCAGTAATTTTCTGTAAGACCTCTACTTTCGGCAATGATGATTCAGTTTCAATAAGTACTTACATGAGGTAGAAAATTGTAAATAAGATTGTTTAAAATTTTTCAACAACAAAATAAATTCCCAATTTGCTGAAACCTCAACGAATCTACACAACATTGATTTATAAAGGTCACGTGACAATAATAAGGTTTAAAACTAAAACGAACGAAATGTATTGGAGTTGCTGAGCACGTATTGCGTGTGTCTGTTTTAATGAGCTTTTGTGTTTCACTGACGGCTGCACGTTTATACCACAAATAAATTGACGGTACTCACTTATATATCCTGCACGTGTAACGCATTTGTCGTCAAATACGATTATGTCACGCTAAAACCTCGTTTCACGTTAAGAATAACCGCTACGAACTCGAGTACCTAATTTATATTTATGAATTTCCTTCTTACATTATTTTATTATTGATTGGCTCCATTTATGCGCGATGTGGTGTTGAAATGTGCACTGTACTGGCACACCATTTTTTTGTTTTACTCGTTTATTCCAAATGGATAGCATAAGCAGTACCGGTACTCGATATATTTTAGCAATGTCACTGACGGATGACCGGGCTGAGTCGCCGTCAAAAATAGCGGAGCTGTATTGTATCGGGCGATTTTCCGCAACTCCACGTCTTGCACCTATATTGCGTGCTACGGGGGGTTTGGCTAGTACTGCCATCCCAACTCCTCGAGAAATCTTATCGGACCCTTTATGTTGAATTGTTGAGTAGGACCCCGGGAAGGTCTCTCGGAGATCCGAGATATCTTGCCCTGTATGGAGCCACCCCGCTGCACTCCAGCACCACGTGAGCAGCTGTCTCCTCTGTCTCCATGCACCCTCGGCACAGGGGACAGTCCTCTATTGTCCAGACGTTAGAGTGCGTCTGCGTGTCCCGATATTTGTGACAGCTTTGGCAGCTCCGATATATCTGATGGCGACAGTACCTTTTTGGCACTTACAGAGCTCTAAAGAAAATATATTTGATGAGGAACAGTTTACAAATTTCCTTAGGGCCACTTGCACCAACTAAAATGGAGGGTTAAACCACCATTTTATATTGAATTTGACAGATGACAGCCCACTAACCCTGAGTTAAGTTGTTGATGCAAGTGGGCCTTATTGATTCAGCTTTGTCCAAAATTATTCATAAATAGTTTTAAAAGTTCTAATCTTTGTAAGTGGCGGAAAGGTCATAGGTGAATGGGGCTAATGGACTAAAGATACTTATCGTTAGAAAACATGTCAAGAAGCTTAGTTGTAAGAGCGATAAGAAGTGGTACAACATAGATACATACATACACATACATACAATCACGCCTGTATCCAATAAAGGGGTGGGCAGAACACATGAAACTACTAAAAAGCTGCAGTGCCACTTTTTGCAAATAAGGGGTTGAAAAAAACGAAACTGTGACATTGCAGTGACAGGTTGCCAGCCTCTCGCCTACGCCACAATTTAACCTATATCCCACACCACAGTCGCCTTCTACGACACCCACGGGATGAAAGGGGGTGGTGAAATTCTTAACCCGTCACCACACAGGTTTTTGTAAAATATTTTAGAAATAGGTAGTGTTTATGTATTAACTAGCTTTTACCCGCGGCTTCGCCCGCGTAATAAAAGTATTCTTATAGAAACGTTTACAAAAAATAAGATTTTCATTTGGATCCGTAGGTTTCTTTGTAGGTACATCTGTCCGCGATTATTTCGATTAAGGTAAAGCGGGGCAATTCTCGACTGGGGCATTGTAACTGATCTATTTGCTGTACGGTCAGCCAAGAAAGTGGTTTACCACTTTTCGATTCTATTGATCGAAAAGTGGTAAACCACTTTTTTGGCTGACTGTACCTTATACATATTACTATTGTTTTAAAAGAAATTCTTGCAATGATTGTAGAATTGTTACACAGCGACCACAGCGTAGGTAGTAGGTACGAATATGTATGTATTTTACCTATATAAATATTTATACTGGGGAAACTTCATACAAACCACATAGCCAGTATCTCGACGCTATGGTCGGTAGGGTAAAAAGTAATTTTTTCCATTTTGCTTATACTTATTGCAAACGTAAACATATAAAAGGCAAGCAAACAACGATCTTCTTACAGCACATTGAATGTAATAGTTATTACGGATGCAGGATACTCGCCGATGCCTACTTATTAATCCCTTCCCACTGAGCCACCTGCATTTTACACTGCCTAGATATCGATTGCCGACCGATTATTCCGACCCCAATCCATATTCTTATCCCCGTCCCTATCTCTATCCTTGTCCCCGTCCCCGTCCCTCCCCTATCCCTATCCCCGTCCCCGTCCCTCCCCTATCCCTATCCCCGTCCCCGTCCCCTAATTCTATCCCTATCCCTATCCCTTTCCCTATCCCCGTCCCTCCCCTATCCCTATCCCTATCCCTGTCCCTGTCCCTGTCCCTGTCCCTGTCCAATTGTCCATGTCCCTGTCCCTGTCCCTGTCCCTATCCCGTTCCTGTCCCTGTCCCTGTCCCTGTCCCTGTCCCTGTCCCTGTCCCTGTCCCTGTCCATGTCCCTGTCCCTGTCCCTGTCCCTGTCCCTGTCCCTGTCCCTGTCCCTGTCCCTATCCCTAACCCTATCCCGTTCCTGTCCCTGTCCCTGTACCTGTCCCTGTCCTTGCCCCTGTCAACTTATCATGCTAGGAGGTGAACTTTGAAAAATCCATTCTCAGTGCTCCTCTAAGGAACTTCCGTGTCAATTTGAAATCTCTTGAACCAGAAGTAAAGATAAAAACTAAACCTATACTTATGGCTATTTTGGATATTTTAACCCCATTGCACAACAACAGGGGAGAAAATTTCTTTTTCACCTCATTAGATTTTAAAATCGTTGTGGTTTTCGTGATCAGCGACCCGATAAACCATAAAAACGATACCCATATTGTGTTTTTGACTTTACCCCCATTGCACCCCTTTATCCGGGTCAAATTTTCAAATAACCTGAAACATGTATTTAGTCATATGTCTTTAGGACTCCTCCTGTCAAGTTTCGAATAAAATAGTCAAACTAATCTTGTTTCCCCATACAAACTTTGAACCCCCATTTCACCCTTTTAAGAGGAGAATTTAGAAAAATCCTTTCTTAGTGCTAAATCTCTAAGACCAGCGGTTTCGGCTGTGCGTTGATATGTCAGTCAGTCAGTCAGTTTCTTCTTTTATATATATTATTTTTTTGATATTTAAACCCCATTGCACCACAACAGGGGAGAAGGTATTTCACTTCCGCCTCGTTAGATTTTAAAAACGTTGTGTTTATCGTGATCAGCGACCCAATAAACCGTAAAAACGATACCCATATTAGTTTTTTGACTTTATCACCCCCTTTTCACCCTTTTAGGGGTTAAATTTTTAAAAAACCTGAAACACGTCTTTAGTCATATGTTTTTAGGATCCCTCCTGTGAAGTTTCGAATAAAACAGTGAAACTAACATTGTTACCCTATACAAACTTTGAACCCCCATTTGACCCCCTTAGGAGGCGAATTTTGAAAAATATTTTTTTACTGCTCCTCTACACTATATGAGGAATCTACGTGCCAAATTTGACATCTCTAGGACCAGCAGTTTCGGCTGTGCGTTGATATGTCAGTCAGTCAGTCAATATCTTCTTTTATATATTTTTTTGATATTTAAACCCCATTGTACCACAACAGGGGAGAAGGTATTTCACTTCCGCCTCGTTAGATTTTAAAAACGTTTTATTTATCGTGATCAGCGACCCAATAAACCGTAAAAACGATACCCATATTAGTTTTTTGACTTTATCACCCCCTTTTCACCCTTTTAGGGGTTAAATTTTCAAAAAACCTGAAACACGTCTTTAGTCATATGTTTTTAGGATCCCTCCTGTGAAGTTTCGAATAAAACAGTGAAACTAACATTGTTACCCCATACAAACTTTGAACCCCCATTTGACCCCCTTAGGAGGCGAATTTTGAAAAATATTTTTTTAGTGCTCCTCTACACTATATGAGGAACCTACGTGCCAAATTTGACATCTCTAGGACCAGCGGTTTCGGCTGTGCGTTGATATGTCAGTCAGTCAATCAATATCTTCTTTTATATATTTATTTGATATTTAAACCCCATTGTACCACAACAGGGGAGAAGGTATTTCACTTCCGCCTCGTTAGATTTTAAAAACGTTTTATTTATCGTGACCAGCGACCCGATAAACCATAAAAACGATACCCATATTGATTTTTTTACTTTATCACCCCCTTTTCACCCTTTTAGGGGTTAAATTTTCAAAAAACCTGAAACACGTATTCAGTCATATGTCTTAAGGAATCTTCCTGTGAAGTTTCGAATAAAATAGTCAAACTAATCTTGTTTCCCCGTACAAACTTTGAACCCCCATTTGACCCCCTTAGGAGGTGAATTTTGGAAAATCCTTTCTTAGTGCTCCTCTACACTATATAAGGAACCTACGTGCCAAATTTGAAATCTCTAGGACCAGCGGTTTCGGCTGTGCGTTGATATGTCAGTCAGTCAGCTTCTTCTTTTATATATTTAGATGTATACCATCTAATTATATTTAAAACGACATTCGTATAATGTTGTATTAGCATCTACATCGGAATAACATCCCAAAGCAGAAACCCTACAACGCAATAAGATGCATGGAACAATGAAGTAGGAAATTAACATGAAATAATTAATTCCAGCGACGAAACTTGCATGACAAATTAGTGCTGATGATTCAAATCACGCGCGAGCGACAGCCTTGGGAAGGGCCTACTGTCGTCTCCATTAGGTCTCAGTACCCGGCGATAAACGGTTTTTCGTCTTCATAGAGCGTTGTCTCTTTCTCGTTTATGTGACGTTAATTGTCTTTTTCCAAAGGCTCATGTGCATTATTTATCGCCGTTTATTGTACTGGCTGTGTAAAAGTGGGCGGCCAATCGTAAGTCGGTAATGGTAAGCCAACAGTAGCCCGGCAGAACGTGCAATTCTTAGGCATATCGTGCAACTAGAAAGGCAATGCACGTTCCTTAAGTCACGGGACTAATATTTCAGGGCAGTTTACCCTAACAGCATTTGAAGTAACCTAATGAACCTATCTTATTCGCGGATTAGCAAAGGAATGTTCTAGATTTTGAACCTATCTTGCCTATCAATTGGTTTATTGTGTTGTGACTACCATCATAACATTGAGCAGGAACTTTACAAACTGCTCGATCTTACGATCGCCCTCCATCATACATTTAAGGTCTATCCTCGTAGTACAAATCGAAGGCAATTTTAGACACACGTGTAGGAAGAAAAATAAAGGAGATTTATTTTCCTCCACTGACACTACTGACAGCGAATGTTTTCTTTAGCTTTAGGGGTTTGATACACAAAGGGGCGTGTATGTAATCTAAGCCTACGCGTGTTGTGTATTCAAAAAACAATCAAGTAGAACGTTTACTTCATTTATTTGTAGCATGTCACTATAGCATTTTCTAAACACCTTATGTTATTTTTGTCCTTACTTATTTACAAGAAAAAGCATTCGATTCTTATAAGCATTTAACTAGAAAATCAATCACATCACATGACTATTTAAAATAAGTAATTTAAAAGGTCCCACTTCTTTTCAAATTTATATGTCAGGATCTTGTTCACTCTAAATCTTACAGGGAACTGATCGGCACGTGGATAATAAAAGTTGTATAAGAAGATTTTAAAGGTTTCAGGACTTCCAGTATGTTTGAATTTGAATAAGCTTATTGCTGGTATACCTATTCACCAGTACTGGGTGAATATTTATATCCCGGAATATATCTCTCCGCTATTAACAGTCTTGCGGAAATTCTAAAAATACATTATGATCTTTGCTTTGGAATTGTCATATTCTGAGAGGCTAGAGCTCTGACTAGATTTCTCACCGTAATTTTTTATGGTAATGGCAACGAGCCGCCTGATGGGAAGGAGTCATCGCCGCCCATGGACATAAGCAACATCAGGGGAGCCACTTATGCGTTGCCGACCTTTGAGAACCATAAATACCTGTTTCTTGAAGAACCCCATGTCATAGCTAGGGATCGGAAATATTGGAGCTTCTATACCTAAACTTCGACCTGTCTTTTGTTTTGCGTGATGTTGACTAGTATGGAGGCGGACTCAATTTGGTTTTACTAATAAATTTCCCGGGACTTCCCGTAATTTGAATAACAGCCATAGAAATGTATTTAAAGCAATAAAAGGGTGTAACGAAATAAAACTGGAAATTTCAAATGAAAGAATCTGGTTAAAATGGTTTGGTAGCTGTGCTTTCTGACATACATTAATGAGGAGGTCTTTAATTAGCTTATTTTTACATTTTCTCGTTGCCACTGTAGTTCTGGTATTCACTGTACTTACAGCTTCTTCCGAACCCCTTCCAAATAATATTTCCAAACGTTTTTTTTTTCCTTCGGGTGTCAATTTCACGTATCTTCAACGGTTATGCAACGGCTTTTCAACAACGGTTTATGATTTGCTTTATGGATTGGATTCTGTAATTAGTGGTATTACATCGAATAACGACAGTTTATGCTGTGAATTCCTGGATTTTTTATTGATTGATTGTTATTGCACGAGATTTATACTGGAATACTTTTTTATGTGAGGTAAGATGTAGCCGTGTTATTTTATGTTAATTCGAATGAATACAGATATTCAAAATTTACGATGGTTGCAGTAATGTCCCAGTTAAATTTCAGTACTTGTCAATGTCATGATATATTATTATAAAAGTTGTTATATTATGTTATACATATTATCATCTAAACACAATACTTAAATTAAGGCCTTAAATGGACTAACACGTGTCCTTTTTGTACATGCTGCCGACATATCGTTAAAACGGCTTGTACATATGTTGACGAAATTCGCTAAAAAAGGCATAACCCAACGACAATTGATACACATTAACAATTTTCTGATGTCGCATACAACCCCGGGATCCCGGGATTTAAATCATAAATAATATTATTTTTAAGAAGCTGACTCCATACTTGCTGAGCTTAGCTCCCGAATTTCCGAACCCTGGTCATAGCATACTCCGCAAGGGAAACACCTCAGAAGGCAGCTTATTCCACAACTTGCACGTACTGGGTAAAGACGAGCGAGAGGCCCGTTTGTTCTTGGTTTGCCACGTGTCATTGACATACGATTGAGAAGTTAACATTATATGGGACTCGTTCTGGAATCGTCCTCCAGAATACGTAATGAACTGCTTGTTTATACTCGTAAATCAACTGTCCATTTCCTAGGAACTGAAATAGACGGCCCCGTGGACAGATTGTTACATATTTAAAGAAACACGAAGGATAGTGATAACTAGTTAGAAAGGCTTTAAAGAACAGCTAACTTGTCTGTTGCTTTCTATAAGTCTCTAAGTTATCTAATCGCCCCTTTGCCGTCGAGTAAATTTCTTCGCTAGCAAAGCTGTAGAATTCCTTACCCGATACTTACTAGTACCAAAGACATATTATACAGTGTGGAAATTAAACTCAGGCCCTGGAGGAAAACTACTTTAAATCCTTAAGCTAGCTCATTTTACTTAAAGGAGACATTCCTTTATTTTTGAAAAGAAACAAATCTGCATTAAAAGATTTTTTAAACTCGCTTGCTTCGCCCGGGTCTCGAACCAACTAAAATTTAAAAAAATAAACACTCCTTATTTTATAATACTAATCGGTAGTATTAATATTCAGGATAAAGTTTCTCTAAAAAATATTTGGTTACTTTTCACTTTTAACAAGTAAAAGACACGTAACAGTTCTGTTATCTCTCCAACACTCAAAGACTTCGTATGAAGTACACGCTTGCTAATTTATCAGTTAAATAATTTAAGTGTTACAAAATTGATAGTAAAATAAAGTTGATGTTAGATTTAACGATTATTTTTATTTTTAAGACCAAATGTTTGTTAGAGAAACTTTATCCTGAATATTAATACTACCGATTAGTATAATAAAATAAAGAGTGTTTATTTTTTTAAATTTTAGTTGGTTCGAGTCCCGGGCGAAGCAAGCGAGTTTTAAAAAATCTTTTAATGCAGATTTGTTTCTTTTCAAAAATAAATGAATGTCTCCTTTAAGTAAAATGAGCTAGCTTAAGGATTTAAAGTAGTTTTCCTCCAGGGCCTGAGTTTAATTTCCACACTGTATATAACTCCGTATAGACAGATAAAGTGTAAGAAAAAAACGTACCTCAGTACCATACAGAAAAGGGTACGGTGGCCTAGATGGCATTACACCTTCGGGGTACGCTCAGCTAGATGGCGCTAATATTAATATGTATTTACATTTTAAAAATATCAAGCTTTATGCAATATGGGCTAAATTGTCAAAACTGAGGCTCAAAAGTTTTAAGCCTGTGTCAAGAGATGGCAGTCTATGCACTGTGATTACACATTTTACTTCGACAGTAACTCTCTATAATGCTCGATCCTCTTTGCTAGTACTAAACTACATTTGCTACAGCATGTTATATTCCTGACATGAGTTTTATTGCAATAACGCTGTATAAGCTGTATTCATAAAATTTAATTACTAAATTATCCGTAACAGGTGCTAAATTATAGCTTTAAAAGAAATGTCTGTAGAAATGGCAATATAAAACTGTGTTTACATTTACAATTGCAAAGGCATACATATAAATAGCCTGTTTGACTTTGCACTTGACCCGTATATTACAATTTCGCATTCACGAACCCGTACTAATGGCGATAATATTTAAATTGAGCAGCTCACAACAAAATTAATGCCTGCTATAAGAGTATTCAATTGTAAGTACAGTCACCGGCATAAATAAGTAACGATTTCTGTACCTTGTCGCTTTAAATCGTTTGATAATTTCGTATGAAATTTCAAACAAGACGTTAATATGACAAGGTATAGAAATCATCACATATTCATGCCGGTGACTGTGAAAAATTTAACTTGTACAGGTATTTATAACTTTAAGAACGCATAATTTCGCTTGTTTTCATATATATATGTCTCTAACATTGTACTCAGGATAAGTGACTGTCATCAAAAATAGATTTGGCAATATCGCGCGCCTCGTATCGGTACTTCTCATCGGGGCTTGTCGTCGAGCCATTTCTAACGCATGTTATGTTTGTTTTGAACATTCATGTAGCCAAAGACTGACGAAATAAATATTTTGGATGAAAACTATTATTTAATAGGTCATCATCCTCCTTGCGTTATAAGTAACGTAAAACTCATTGGTCGAGCCGTGGTTCGAACCCGCGATTTCCAGATCGAAAGTCGCCCGCTCTTATCGCTTGGCCACCAGCGTTCTTTTAATAGGTATCAGTCACTAATAACAACGATCTGCGAACTTATGGTTACGAGCAACACAACTGAAAATTAAAATAATGTAATTTGCATGTAAATAATTTGGGACAGCCAATTTCACGGATATGACGACTACATTAAATCCATATGAGCTCATTAGGTCGTTTTCGAGCCGCCTGGCACAAAACTCCAACTCATTAATATTAGTTGGTGAAAAAGCTTGTAATAAGTATCAAAGATTTAAATCGGTTTACAGTTTAGTTTGTTTAAAAAACAGTTTAGTGCAACATCATGTAAAAATACCAGTTGCTGTCACAAATACATCTTTCAATTCATCATTCTATTTACTAATTTCAATCAAAAACATTCTTGCTGAAATGAAAAATTAATGATATTCTGATGTTTTTGACGTCGCCCTCCGCCCTGTACCTTACAAAATGTAAGTTCTCCAAATTTATTTTGCGAGTTCTTCTGATGAATGACACAATTGCGAAATTAGGGTACTGTCGCATAAAAATAATAAATACGTGTAACAGTGTGAGTTACGTTGACTATGTAATTAATTCTGCCTCGTTGACACGACGAGGTTGAGTCTTTTCATCAGCTAATTGCTAGCGAGTTTCATCTTGTTAATGCTGTTGCTAAAAATAGTGGAAAATGCAAAAGCTACATTAAAGAGCAAACTCAGGTTTATATTTTTTCTGTTAGCTATAGCAAAAACAGGATTCTTTGAAATGTTGTGACGGATTCCCACACTCGCAGTGCAATTTCTGTAGGTTCAAAGAGAGATTTTGCTTCCTTATTTTATTGTACTATGTCCTCATCGCATCACTCGTCTTTGGCAAGGAGTTCATCCTCACATTCTGGAACTGGAACCTAGTTTTATTTCTCGGGATATACAACAATATTGTGTTAAAAAAACAAGGTTACAGGAGTCTAAATAAATGGCCGGCAACGGGCACTCGTAGCCGACTAGCCGTCTCTGGAGTTAAAAGGCCTCAATGACCGTTCGCCATCACACTACCGGTTAATTCCATTGTAGAAATTGAATTGAACAAAACATCCGCATAACGACAGTACCTACAATACGCACGATAACAGGATCCAACTGGCTCGATAACCCAAATATCTGCAATCATAATAGGTGTCAATCTCGTTTATCTCGATTCGCGGGCTAGTTCACCCACGTACCGACCGCGCGCGGTTTGGCTAATTGAATTTTATGATTCCCGAATTTCAACCGGGATACCTAATGACCGATTATCGTACAGTCAGATGGAAAGAAGAGAAAAGAGAGTATTTTTATCTACTCCTGCTTTCGATTGCACATATTTTCTTTAAACATTATTTTACATAAAACAGCTACACATGGTTGACATATATGATGTCTTAAATATGTAAGGAAATTAAATCAGAAAAACAAAAATTAGGTAGCTAGTACGCAGACAGTAATACTTGGTTTACTCAAAAAAGGATCCTGAAAAAAACAAGCCAAATATGCGAACAAAATACTTAATGTCCTTACGATACCTTGTAACTCATAATAATAACATGTTATTGTTAGAAAAATATCAGCTTACTAACGGAACGATCGCTGTAAATAAGTTAATATTTGATGAACAGACAAGCTGCTAACTACAATCAACCGATCAATCAATCAAGTTGAATAGAAGTCCATTGTATTAATAAATCACTGAATTTAATTGGAAGAACTGTTTGAAAATATGACACGAATACAATAAACAGTTATAGGTACAAGGGAATTGTTGCTGCCAGATGTTATTCCGTAAACAAAGTTGAGACTGTTGAGAGCTGCCAAAATGTTAAGTCTAACTAATTAAGCAACTTATGTTCATTCAATTTTTATTACAGGCGGTTTACTTACTTGCAATTTAAACAAGTATCAGTAGTTTTACGCATACCAGTTTTTTTATAAAATTTAATCAAAGAAGAAGAAAGAAAACCAATTTACTTCCTCATTTCGATGTTCATTTAGGAACTTGACACCAATCTTCTGCTCCACTTGGCACTTTTATAATAGATACATAAAAGAAAAGTACTTAAGAGCTGTATCGTAAAAGTTCCGTATTATTATGGTACAAGTTTTATGACACATAATTGGATCACTCGAAACGATGGCCTGATACATTTGCCCGAGGCAACTTGCGTACACCTAAACGTACTAAACACAGACACTACATGTTCAATAAATCGATAGCGATAACCCAGTAAAACGGATTTATTTTAATATCTACACACTTTACTACAACACATCAGTACAGCGATTGTTTCTAGATTTAGTATCAAGAAAACAACAAAGGAATGGGAATATTTAATATAAAACAGTTATAACTTTATTTCAATATATTGAATCAAAAATAAAGTCAAGAAAAGTAACAGCGTTTTATATGGATAGATAATTAAAAACATGAGAAATAAATAAAGATTTTTTTTTCGACATAGACATGGACAATTAATTGGACATAGCCAGTCATGGAAGTAAGCCACAGAGATAAAACCTGTTGGTCCAATCTAAATCTCAAGTTCATTAACTTGGGAATATAGCGATGAAGTTATAGGGCAATATGGCATAGAACTGCACGAAAATGGTGACCCACATATATGGATTCTGCTCGAGATTTTTGGAAGTCGATGGCTTACTGCATACTTGTGGCCCATTGAACTCTATTCGGAATGGTTGTGATATTATTCTAAAGATATTCTTCACTAACGAATGTAGGAAATAAATTTCAGCGCTAGGTATAATTTCTTTCAGAAACTATTGACGTTTGAAAATCTGATCGGAATGTCCGCGGTCAAGAGGTGTTGGCGCAGTGCCGAGCAATCGGCAGCGGAGTTGCAGTGGACATCGTGTTTAGCTCTAGCTCGATTTGATGTTAAAACCCCGTGACTGGATAAATTATAGGAATTATAAAAGTCTGAGGCCAGCGAGTGAAGTATTTGACTTATTGACTGTTCTGTACATTTATGTCTTTTGCTACAGCTCAAGGGGTTTCATGTGCTGTACTGTATATTATGTATAGACTGTATAGTGTGTGAACTTTTCACGTTCTTGAACCGTCTAAATTAGGTTAAACTACACGACGAGAGTTTTTTAAAACGATTAAACTAATGGAATAAACACTATTGCTAAGAGGATTAAATATCAAGGAAGCGAAGCGTGTGGCAAATGCATACAGCAACGCAGCCATATTTGTAGAATATGAACTGAAATCTCATAAAGATGGAGGATTCACAACCGGGAAAGAGATTAATATGGAAGAAACTCAGCAATTGCATACTGCGACTGCGACGCAGCCATGTGTTCGAAAAATAATGTCACTACTCTATTTGTACCGACTGCTTTAACTTGACCAGTACCTACATACTGGTAATATGTGTCGAAATATAGTCAAAGGTCCCAGTTTGTTGTTTACCATAAGGGCAAGATTTACTTGTATTTTTATACGAACCAACAGTCAAAGCGTCCTTGTGGCAAGTAACTAAGTGAGACTTTATTCTAAGAAATAACACATAATTATGGTGTCAGACATATATGGTCGTCTGTTAGCTGGTTAGCGTGTTGAATAGCAAGCCCGCTGTCATATTCAAACGCCGGCATGTCGGATTTGTGGCGCCAATGCTAGTGGCTTTCATACAAGTGGAGACTTACACGATGAAAGTTTTCAATATTAAATAGACATTTGTGTATCGTTAACGATAAATTGTGTCTTGGGGTTTTTGATATAGATTGGCAGGAAAGGTTTTTAAAGGACCAGCCACAAGCGTGTAAAACCTGAAATTGTTTGCTTATACAACATACACCTACGTTACGACGATCAACTAATCAGTGATTTCTTTCTGTCATGTCAGACGGCATATAAACTTAAATATTGCCCATAAAAGTCATAAAATCGTAATTATGAGAAAATTTTATTCTATTCAAAAACCGAGCACAATATTAAATTTCTTTGTAGAAATATACACACTAAAAACTTCTACTCGAGAAAAACAAGATAACAAACATTGCGGCCTCTCGTTAAAACTTCTTTTAGCCCTTTTAAGACGTTCTAAATAGGAGTTTTTTTTCTTCTTTTAAGCATTCGAACAAGCCTGGCTTGCGCAGAAACGGAGTGGAATAAAACCTCGGGACCCGGTTTTCGAGTGATGCGAAAGTTGGAAATCGTCTTTTTGCTTACCTTTTCAAATGTACTATCGCTCTAGTTAGGCGTAGAAGGGTTTGCTTTTCACTTTTTTGTAGCTACCTCGTTATTTTTGGATTAATATTAATAAGTTTCAGACAAAAGGAGCACGAACTACGATAGTTTTGAAGTTAATCGGAGCTTTAATGGGTCGGACAGTGAAAAGGTTTTTCAAATGATCGCCGTCCTACTGTCATCCTAAGGCACTGGTCCCACCAAAGCCGAGTAAGCTATGAGCTATCAGCTTTAAAAACGAACAAAAGATACCCGCTTCTGTGTAAATAAAAGAGAGCGAGCGATTGTAGCTCATAGCTCGGCTACGAACTATAACTCGCCCGCGCTATCGTCGCGTCTCTTTTATTCACACAGGAGCGACTATCTTTTGTTCGTTTCTATAGCTGATAGCTCATAGCTTACTCGCTTCTAGTGGTACCAGTGCCTAAATATTGTTGGGCGGATAAAATGGAGATAGATTTCCGTAAACTTGGCGCCAGCAAAAACCTGGCGTAATACCGCTTTAGGCCAAGCAAGTAAGTGGCATGCTCTTGTGCTGGAGGCATATAGGTACCTACCGTACCTACTCCATTTTCGTCATAGCACTAGCCAAGTTACTGGAGCATTATTGTCGTCGACAAGTTTAAGGTGACCGCATTACTGTTGTGGCTTTACTGCTGAAATAAAAGTGAAATACGGGTTGTGCCCGAAGATTTCTTTTAATGGACCGAGATTCAAGGGATTTAAAGTTACGTTCAAAACCCATGTTTTTTCCGCTTGGAAAAACCTGACCTAAATGAGGATTACGAGGTTTTGACGACTTAATACTTCGTGCTCTTCAAGTGGTGCTCTTCGTGGGTTTCAAGCTACACATTAAGCTATAGTCACGGATGCATGAGGAAATAATTACCGAACACCTAGTCACATCTCGGACACTGGCGATCAAATATAAGAAAGAGGTGCGTTCCTAGCACACATTCTAAGCTCGTGTAGGTGAACGCGTACCATGCTTGTATGACTTGTATGAGTGAGATATGACAGATCGACTGTTCGCGTTTTTGACAGGCGGTAACTGTGAGGTAACGGAGAGGGGGTGGGTGGCACTTTCAGCGGAGAGCTGGAGTGGCCATACTGTACGATAGTACTCTTTATTATACTGTGACCGAGTGCTGAGGATAACTCGAATCAACATTTTGAAGAATTTAGATTTGAATTTGAATGTGTACGTGTAACTTTATTTCTTTTGTCAATGATATGCCACGAATAAAAATATTTCTATTTCTATTAAGAACTCGAGGATTAAGTAAGTCTCGATTGGACTCTTTTATTGAGACATAAATAATTAAATTAAACTCTAACCATCGAACCGTGTGTGTAAGAACTAGGAGACACAGCGATCTTATTTATGGGTTCTAAGAGAGTCTTCATTTTATGATCGAGTATCTCAGAATTTTACATGGATATGGAATATTATTAAGAAATAAATAAAAAAATATTGGAGGACACCTTACACATATCAACCCCAAACTAAGCAAAGCTTGTACTATGGGTGCTAGGCGACGATATACTTATATAGATAAATACATAGAAAACATTCATGACTCAGGAACAAATATCTGTGTTCATCACACAAATAAATGCCCTTACCGGGATTCGAACCCGGGACCGCGGCTTAGCAGAAAAAGAAGAAGAAGAAGAAGAAGAAGTTTTTGTATTTTATGAATCGAGACATCATACTCAGAGCTATCTCAAAAGGAATCGAGCCTCTTCTAAATACAAGTAAATAAAAATAAAAAATGGCCTCAGCTTCATCATATAACCCGGCAACCTTCAAATCAAGAGTGAACAGACATCTTCTGGGCCATTGACGTGCGCTAGCGCATTGCTCTTGCGCATTATTGCAGCTCTTGGCGGAGCAGCGCGCGCACAAACAGAAGATACACGTCGACAATGCGCTCAAGGTGCGTATCGCTCTAGATGTGACATGGTCGCAATAACCAGTGATATCTCCCCTGGTACTCAACGCAGCGCACGCACCATTGACGTGCGGCTAGTCTGTGGTCAAGAGTAAGCCCATTTATAATTAAAAAAAAATCATAGTTAGAGTCTAAAAATGTTTCGAATCTTAAAGCAGACTCACTTATGCGTTTAATTTAAAAACAACTCTACTCGTTACGGCACACGTTTGCTAATGAAATTAAAGTGTTCAGTTCATAGGAGGTTGCAAAAGTAAGTTAATAGGGTGAATAAATGATTAAACCAGGAATTTTCGCGCGGCAGGAAATTAACATTTAAATTGTCGCAATGCTTCAGAACGTTTTACATAATTAAATATATCTCCAGGCTTCGTGGGAAGGCTGGTCGGGTAAATTTATAGTAGATTAGGTACATTTGTTACCAGCTGAGGTGAATGTTTTAACTTAAAATAAGTTTTTTGCAAAAAATTCATTATTGGCACAAGCTTTTATCGCTGACTGTACCTTTCTTTTACTATTAAAAAAAAGGTACAGTCGAAGAGCAGTAGATGACTATTCATCTACTGCTCTCCGAGACGTTTCTAAAAACCCCTTACTCGATGGAGTCGATGGGGATACGACGTTTCATAACAGAGTTCCTATGACCACCCATATAACCATAATCGGTCGCCGTTCCTACGCAAATCCTCCTATTTTGTGTACACACAGGTCTTCGGGTCTCAATGCTTAGTCGCAGTACGGTCGACGTTTAGTCGCGGCGACCCAAATGGGGACGATTGGTAACAGGCACAAATGGTCACAGAAGTGACAGAAGTGTGCACTACGCGTGCACACATTGTTACCGTTTGGCGACTACTTTCCCAAAATCATTCGTTCATTTCATTCTTTTCAAATGGCGACTGTCAGAGACGTCAAAGTAAAAAAGAAATAAAATCATTTGACATTAAAATGTAATGGCGTAAGAATTTGTTAAAGATAAAATATTGTTTGCATTTGTAATATAATGTGGGCTAATTACCATGGCCAATTAAATTGCTCGAGTGATTTCATAAAATAAGTCTAAATTTATCAACGCGCCATCAATTTACCTCAGTTTAACCAGTAATAATATTATTGACTACTCGGTGTTTGCGTGTTATGTATATTGATTGGTGAAGTTTTAGTGCTCCGGTGCATATACTATACTGAAATAATAAAAATAATGCCTAGAAAACCAATAAAGTTGTTAAAATATGGATTAAGACGGTAATATTCCATGTAAAAAACAGTCGCCAAACGGTCACCAAACGGTCGACAAACGGTCGCAAAATGGTCGCAGCGTACACGTGTGACCGAAAGCAAAATGGCTTCTTGTATTAATTTTTTCCAGGTATCCTCAAACTTTATAAACAATTAAATATGCCGTCGTACTCAGTTGCCCTCACTAAAGAAGATTAAAAAAAATTGTAACGTGCGTACCGAGCTGCTGGGTTGTAAAGGATCGGGGATCATATTATTATGGCCTTCTATAGAGCAACTAGTATTTTGCGGCATTTCACAATTGACACTTGTTGAAGTAGTCGTCATTAATATTACTATCAACATTAATTTCAGCGATCTGTACTTCTTTTGTCAAGATTTTTGTATAGATAAGTGTCTACAAATTTGTAATGTTAAAGAGACATAAATAAAACGTAGTAGAGTAAATAATGTGTTTTTTTTGTAACCCAAACAAAATACTTGTAGATACGAGTGCGGAAAAGAGAAAAATCGATACGAGTAGCGATAAATTAATACACGAACGAAGGGAGTGTTTTAAATCGACACGAGTTGTGAATGTCCTTTTCGCACGTGTATCGTACGACGATTTTCAGTACCTAAATCTAAGCTAAGAGTTTCGACCAGACAAGAAAAGAATCATTACTTACTACTTGAATTACTTGATTTGCTCGCACTACTGCGTTAAAAAAAGCAGCATCTGTACTGAAAAAAACTATCATTGCGCAACAGAAATTCTATTAATATCACAGTAAATACTCTATTTCATTTGATTCCTACTTTTATTGTGTAAAGCAACACTACACTTCATTTTTATCAATAAGAATTAAAAATTATATATTTAATACATTAAGTAACTATAAAGTGCTTATCTATTTGTATTATCATTCTGCACTTTTCTTAACTTTCCCACATTTCTATAAAATGTCGAAGAGTGCTTAAATGGTCGTCGTCGTTTATTATTATTTAATTCGCTCATATTTAAATGATTCAAAGCAACCAGTCCACAACTTCACCAGACAGTTTGAGAAACCTTCGTATTTCAGATTGTCATTTGCGGATACAGTGGTTTAGGAGCAGTTCGGTAATCAGACCTACACATGTGTGTACAAATTCTGTCAATGTCACTGTCAGAAACCGTTCTGACAGTGACAATGACAGCCACAAATTCGTCCACATGTTGTTACCGTTATGTGTGCAAACGTCGACTAATAAAGTGTCGTTAAAAGTCATTCTGACAGTGACATTGACAGCCACAAATTCGTACACATTTTGTTACCGTAACGAGTGCACACGACGACTACATTTTGTTATTGTATCAATACGGTCGCATTGTTTGCACGACGTTACCACGCGTTATGTCACATTTGACAGTTAGTTACTGATTTGAAGATTTTGCGACTGAAATGGTTGTATGGGCACCTCTCTGCTTTCAGATCAGCTCCATGATACCATAATATTGCATTGTCACGTGATTTACATATGAGTGCAAAATTTCAGCTCAAACGGAAACCGGGATATGGGGCAAATTTAGCTTCTACGTTTTGACTCACACTAACATACTAACAAGGTAAGTTGAGTAAAAGCTTGTAAAAACAGATACCTCTAAGTATTTTTTAGTAGAAACAGAATGATAGACGATGTCTCGCCAACAAACCACGTAAGCAATATGGCGAGTAACTTTAAAAATAGACTATGTATAATGTAAAGAGTTTTTAATAGTTCTACGCAGTATGGTGTGTTGGTTGCAAGTGGTCACCTATCGCCTAAACCAGCCCACAAAAATAATATTTATCATCGAAAAGAAGTCACAAAAGCAAGTCCATAGGTAGGTAGGTTTTTGAACAAATTAATAAAAAGTTTTATACGGTATTCCAGTACCGCCAGTTGGTAGTTCAGAACTCTACTTCATGGCATGCAACCGCGTCAAAGCCTGGCTATAGTATAAGGACAATGACAGTAGCTAACCTACTAACCTCTCGCTGTAATTATTGAGGATCCAAAATCTAGACACTAATGACTGCTCCTTCTTAAGAGGTTAAAACTCGCTTTTGGTACGCCTTTCCCCGTATGACCTTATTTGTTTAATACGTATATTTTTTAAAGACAGATTACGCTCAACATTTGTATCTACTCTGGCTTCTACAACTCGCTCAAAGAGACCACACGCCTTGCAAGTACGTGCTTTGCACTGTGGCATTAAATACTAGTGTAAGTTAATTGGCTCTGCATAGCTGAACTTGTATACGATGTATGTGTAGGATTAAGTTACGGTTACAGTGACAAGCGTCAAGCGAAGCGTGCAGCGTAGCGTCAAGCGTCAAGGATATGAGATGGCTTGATAGCGTCATTAACATCACCGAAAATGTATGTAATATTTGGAAACCAACCGTTTAGTAACACTGTTCACTTTCTCCATACAAAAAAGTCATTTTGCATGACGTTTACGCTATCGAGTAGGCAAGTATTATACATGCGAGCGTTCAAACTCCCTAGCCAAAGCTAGACAATCTTTGGCATTCCATGGCAGAGGCGTTTAAATATCCTACCAATTTAGAAACCGAACATTATTTTAGCGAAGTAGGTATTTGGTTAAGGTATGGCTCGAAATAGAACGTTTTAATTAAGTACACGAAGTTTAGATTAATTACCCTTTTTGGCCTCGTGCCTCCGAAAACTCAGGTTTGCTTGTTTTATTAATATTTTAGCCTAAAATAACACCTCGTCTCAAAATACAATTTCCAATCCTAAGGTAGCTGATATTTACATTTACAAATCATAGCTTTCCTTGCCGAGGATTCGATAGGGGCCGATTTGATTTTGTAAGAACATACTTATCACTAAAGTTGATTAAACTAAATCCTTTTTGATATTTTTGTTGTTTGCTATAGTGCCATTGTCATGAGGAAAACAGATAAATAAACAGCAAAACCAGTATCACTATCTACAGCCATATGGAGTGTAGTTCACGCAACTCAACACTTACACAGAGATAGGTTCGTTGAATAACTAAGGGCTCATTTACACGGCGCGCGAACTCCCATGAGATTTTATTTACATTTCGGGCAGTTGAGATGACATTTAATTCAGCCAGCGCCCAGCCAAACAAATGCCGCATTGAAATAAATCTCGCATGCGAGATTTTGTACCGTGTAAATCAGCCCTATGTAGGGCCTAACCAACTGTCCATTTCATTTTCCAGAAAATAGCCTAAATAGGTAGTTCAATAAGATGGGTTTGGTTTCCGCTCGACCCGAACAAAAAGCGCAAAAACAAGCAGCAAGTCATGAGACTGACTTTAAATCCCTAATAGTTTAGAAAAACTGGCTTTAACTCCGCCGTACAGACTTACATAAAAGAATCATTAGTAAAGTCGTTAAAGAAGCATTATCCTTTTTCTTCCTTACAGTAAACGGTCGTTGTGAAAAACTATTGCTAACGATATAAAAGAAAATAACTTACCAGATTGTGAGAAAAACCATTTTGCAGATATGTCTGGCTATACCAATACTTTAAGACGCTACAGGAGCGAAAATGCTAAAATGGAAAGGAGCCCCCTTTCAATTTGGGAATTCTAGTTTAATATACTAGTGTTATTAACTAGATTTATCGAAAACAAAATCTTTAAAATCGAGGTTCCGCTCTCGACTGTTTCCTCCTTCAAAACTTAATCAATCCTAACGAGATTTGAGAATCTGAATAACAATGAAATAATCTGTGTCGGACTGTTTAGTTTATTTGGCTAATTGTTACAAATCTTTAGTATCACACCTTTTTTGCGCCATAATGAAATAGGCCGTTTTTGGAATTTTTTGCGTCTTTAAAAATATCAAAAGAATCAAAACGGTCCGATACAAATAAAAATAATAATAATCTGCGTTGAAAAAATCATTGCTCTATCTACAAAAGCCAGGGAGGAAATATCCGAAGAGCGTTTGTGTGGAGAACTAACCCCTCCTGTATCGTCTTAGATAATTCAGCATCAACGTATAAAACTTTCCATAGAGTACAATTTAAAAATAATTTGGTGCAAACCGGCTTCAATAAGATCGAACACGATATCTTCGATCTAGCAATTCTAGCGGTAGGTATTTTAAAACCTATAGTCTGTTGCCAAGTCGAGGCAATGCACTTTATCGGCAAACCTATAGTGGTTAAAAGGTTATATTCCGATTAGGATTGAAGCATCTTCAGCCTATATAGTAGCTGACGTTACCGTATTGCTGTCGTGATTTTTAAATTTATTTTAATAAATCTCTGTCAAGGCTTTTAAAGAGAGTCATGGAATATAAGGGAATCAATACATTCTATGGTTCTTCTCGTTCCGCACAGACATAGATACAATACCGCACTTACAAAAATGCTACAAGCTCTGTAGCTTATAACTAGAGAGCGGATCTCAGGTAGCGATTTTTAATATGGATATGACTAGTGCATTTTTTAAATACATGTCATGTCATGTGGTTTATAATAAGGTCTTACAAATCTTACAATCTATAATTACCTATTACATCACACACCGCAAACTTCGCTGAATAATTAGATTAAATTAATGTTATTTTTGCAACAAGCTCAGAAAAAGTAAAGAAAAGTATTTTATTCTAAATAAAGGAGTTTGTGTACAGAAAGCGAATTATTTTCATTTTTCTATTCTTTGAGTCATAATAGATGTAGGTATGCAATGCGCAGACGAAATATTAAAGAAGAGGAACTTAAATAATTAACTAGGTATTTAAAAAAATAACAAAGATTTTTTTATTATCATCATAATTTTTGCCCAAAAAGGGTTTTATTTTTATGTTCCGATAGGTACTTAATTTTTTTTTATGTGTAGAAAAAATAATAAATTATGCGAGTCACATCCATATTTTAATATTTAAATCGCTACCCGAAATCCGTTCTCTACTTATAACAATAAATTGTTTAGTTAGGTAGCAAATTCTGACAAATAAATGTCGCCACTTCTCGACTCTTCTCGACTTTTCAAAATTAGATTTAGATTTCTTTATTTCATGATAAAAATTACACTATAAATTTGCACATGATCATTTTGTAAAGTAACATTTGGCTGTGCATCTATAGCCTGTCAACCAAATTTTGGCAGTAGCAATGTACATCAAACTAAAGTATGGTATCCCTATGAAACGAACAAAAACCAGCAATGTACGTCGAACAGCCACAGATATTTTTTTTTTTTTCAAGTTGCTCGCTCCTTCCTTACGAATTAGATAATGTATTGAAAAGGGACGGATATGTGCTAGTTATTTCTCTTTTTGGTAGGCTGGAGATTTCCACAGATAAGATACAAATGACACGCGAATTTCCAACCGATTTTCAAAACTAGTGTTGCTAGCCCGCGATTTTTCAAATTTGCCGCCTTTTTCTAGTGACAAGATTTGGTTGACGGTCTATAAAAGCTTCGCTTCATTGACTGTAACCTTTAACCTGGTTAAATCGGAATTCGGGCGAGCACAAATCAAATGTGAATCATCAATTTGTCGACCCATTTGGAGTGACACGATTTCCAGCCAGCACGAGGCGGGTGGAAATAAAATTATTCAAGTATAAAATGTGGACTGCAGTATACTTGAACTTGACATTACTGTCGGAATTAGAATATCAATGAAGGTGGATCAAACTGCCAAGGTCAGCAGCGGTACCTACTAAGTAATAACAAATAGGTACAGTCGAAATTGAGTACTCTCTACTCATGGATTTCAAGTAAAACTGTTTATTCACCTACTTTAGTAGATCACAATTCACAAACATAAAAATAAAAGACCGTTTTCTGACTTAGTGTCAATAAAGAAATCTGGGTCGTACGAATTAATTCAATGACAAGTTGACAAGAAAAGTGACCAAGTGACGGCTTGAAACATTTTTCTTTCTATGTATAAATAAATGTACTTTTAAGCGTCATTTTTTTATTGGTCCGTTAAAGTGACTGACTATCCTTTCACCAGATAATAAAGCCTGTCAGTTATTCAGCGCCATCACTTTTTAACCACAACTTATTAAAGCAACGCAGACGTCAAAACTCTTGAACTTGACATTACGGTATAGAACAACAAAACCAAGCGCCAAGTTGTCCAGGTCAAGAGCGGTGCAGAAAAGTAATTCAGGGCAGTTTGCCAGATGGGGCTCGTTCCTATTGGATTCCTATTAGGCGGTAAACCGAGAAAAAATCCGTGGAACGAGTATCTATAGGGAGTGATTGATGAATGTTTTTCTATTTATATTAATAAAGGAACATTTTTCGGTATCGAAATTCTCAAGTTGCCATTAAGTATATTAAAACCGCTGTTAGGTAATATATACCCTTCAGTTCTAACGATGCGGTCTGTTGCCACAAACCACAAAGTCAAAAATGTACCATATCCAAGTATCCACAATGTGGTCAAAGTACTTGACGAACTTGACGAATCTCTTCAGTTTAATAAAATATTCATTTGTACTGTATTCGATAACTTATACATAAATAGAATAATGAGTCTGATGTGAATACGAGTCAATCAGTCCAGTTTTCCACATCTGTCATTACCGCCATATTTAATTACAGAGGACAGTAACTTGTCATATCGCCATGTAATTTACATGCAACAGTGAATTTTACTCTTTGTTTTATTCAAATAAGTGTTTGACAAACATCCATTATTTACGAGTACATAATATCATGTTTTGACGAATTTACAATTATAATTTAACATGTTTTCGTTGCTCTGGCACGTTGCTGTGGGGTTGCCGTCACGTTGTGACCTGTGAAACATTTAAATCTCATAGTAACCTTTGTAGACTTTACCTTTTCAGAGAACGGAATCTATTGAAACCTTTAGAACAGAAGGTGAAGAATAAATACGTGGTTAACATATAGTAGTTGTTTATTCCTTTCATATCGTGGTAATAACAATTATGCCCTGTTAAAATAGAGAATTAAGTCCTAGAATTTAGAAAGAGAACTAGTCAACAACGGTCTAATAAGTCAACGGTTAAAGGCTACTTTTTTATTAGTCTATTTGCTTATGAGCATAACACAAAAGAAATAAAAGGATCAGTTACCAAACTTACCGCCTACATTGGACTTGGTGAACAAACTCTGCAATGATTCAAATATCTAGGTGGCTGAAAACCAAGCGGGCTTAAACGCTTAGGGCATTCACTGTCCTTATGATAACACAACGAACATTCATACATCAATATACGTGTACTATGTAGGTTTGTTTGTTCGCCATATGGTATCGCACGCTCCGCGGCCCCGATAAGCCAATTTGCCCGTCAAAGTGCTGTGGGAGCGAAGGGTCCAGGGCACTTGCCCTCGGATTCTGAGCACCATTACTGGTGTAATTTTTATTAAGCAGAAACGTCTGCTAACGATTCTAAACATTTTTATATTAAAGGAAAAAATGGAAAAATTTACGCTTCCGGCGGGACTTGAACCCGCACCATTTTTGCAATCCGTGCAAAAATTTCCCTCCGGAAGCGTAAATTTTTCCATTTTTTCCTTTAATATAAAAACACCATTACTGGTATTTGCGACTCGCTATCCTCCTGAGTCCTGGAAGCATTTCTTTTGCTTTTCAATTTGGAACCTTTAATTACTCAATAAAAGTTCAAAGTTTTTGGAATGTGTACAAAAATTTGTACACGAGGACTGAGACTGACCTAGACCAATCTGCCTAGATCGAATTTAAGTACACATAGACATTCGGAAGTGTAAACGATACAGGATTTGAATTAAAATTGTAGGTGACGATGATTTAAAACATGATTACTTTCCCCAAATCTGTAGAAATATTTATTACAGCTAGGACCAATTTGAGCACCCGCACACTTCGCTTCAGCATCAGAAGCTAATGAATAACTAAATAAGTTTAAACCTAATGCTTTATCTCCCACTTAAATAAAAACGGTCCTATCTATTGGACTAATGACATGACATAACTTTACAAAATAACCCAACCTAGATAGAGTAGTAAACGAGCAAGAATCGTCCTCTATCATTCTCAAATCACCAAATAATACATATCCTTATACGATGCCTTTGTGATTCGTATCTATCTAATTCGTGACTGCACTCGCCCAGCTATCTTCAACAATGTCATTCGTTCCACTCAATATCTGATTCCCTTTATATTTTTATTGACGCCCATTGGAATTTGACTCGTAAGTAATTGGATATCGGTGTCGGTGAACTGTCCGACTGGTATGTCAATTGATGTCAACACGGTTCCATATTGATCGACTAAGTTATAATGCAACATATAGGAAGTTTGGAGAACTAAAATTTTAAAATGATATATTATAATATAAAACAAAAATGATAGTCGTGCTATTATAGCACCTATAACAGGTTTTGTTTAAAAGATAAACCTTATGTCATTCGGGTTTAAAAATGATCCCAGGCATATGGGTGCAATAGCTGGCTCGACTTATGCATTATTACATCTATTACTATTATCAGAAAGGACATAACGTCTAATTGGGACCATATATTGACAATAACGCGGCGAATGTTCACTTCCAGTTACATAATTATTTAACAGACGAAAGCATGTAGAAATTGCAGAGGATCAGCACTTTTATCCTCTTGAAGAAAACGCCTACGTTGCGAATTACGAACTATATTTACACTGCAATCATATGTGGTTTTATTTATAAATAAATATGAATCAAAGTCTCACAAGTAGTCTCCTTTATTGTTCCCGCCATAGGATGTACGCTTGATGGCTTCTAGTCAAGCATATTTAGATTCACCATCTCAGATTCAGACAGTTTTAACTCCTTACAAATTAAGATCTTTTGAAAAGAAACAGTGGCGTAGCGAGGGGGGGGCCGGGGGGGCCATGGCCCCGGGCGGCACATGACAGGGGGCGGCAAAATCGGCAATTAAAAATTATAACATACATAGAGACAGAGTCGCACCATAAGTGTTCCTTTGTACCTTTTTGTTACGGAACCCTACTAATAAATAAAATTTTATTATGAGACTAACATTTTTCAAATCGCGCTGAGAAACGCGCCAATTCTCTGTTTTGTGCTGGCGCCGAATGCACCACGTCTGCGAGGGACGCGGGGCGGGGGCGCGAGCGGCCGCGCGCACGAACTATAGGCGAATGTTCGAAAAACTATGGCGAAAGAGCTTAAGCGGCAGCTATATTACACGATAAAATACCTTATCTTCATACTGTTAAGCACTTTGTAATGAATGGAGTTTTACATTTTTATGTACTTACGACAGATGATTACTTGAGTTGAGCAAACAAAATTCGTCATTTTGTTCCGAAGTTTAGTGCTAAGTTTAATTATAATAGGAAAATATTACATTTGATTTTGGATTGATATTCAATCCACTTATTGTCAAATTGTGTAAGTGTCTATTTAAGTATTTTTGAATTTGAATTGAATGTTGAATAGTTTTGTTCCAAGTTTGAAATATTTCTCGTATGTTATGTGAGTAAGTAAACAATAATACTTTAGCTTTGTGCTAAGGCCACCGAGTAATATAATTAGACGGTCAACCAAATTTTAGCACTAAAAAACCGGCCAAGTGCGAGTCGAACTCGCCCACCGAGGGTTCCGTACACACTTTCAATAGGTGAATCATCAAATGTTATTCATGAATATAACTCTACAAACTTGACTAAATCTCTCAAGAGTCAATTCCCACATCCATACTAATATTATAAATGGGAAAGTGTGTGTGTCTGTTTGTTTGTCCGTCTTTCACGGCAAAATGGAGCGACGAATTGATGTGATTTTTGAAGTGGTGATAGTTGAAGGGATGAAGCACTAGTGACATAGGCTACTTTTTGTCTCTTTCTAACGCGAGCGAAGCCGCGGAAAAAAGCTAGTAAGTAATATTTTAATATACAATTTTATTGTTAGACGACGTCAAAGAAAATCAAGACTCAACTTCAATAGTTTACGACATGTAAGGACACTCCTGAAGCGACCTCATTATATCAGGAAAAACGCGATTTAGGAAATGAGCGTTCAACGTACAGCGATATCTTTCGGCAAATTAAGTAAACTAATGTGTGCGAGCTAGTATGGAGGATGATTTTTATGGGATAATTGTTTGTTGTGTGAACCGATTTCAACCATTTTTCCTCTCTTTGAAAGCAAAAACTTTCATTTCTATTCTGTAAAAAATACAGGTACAAGAAACACCCGCAAGAGTGTTCAAATTGAAAATGTAAATCTGGAAGGATTTTTCATAAAGTAAAAAAAGTTCACATTTTTCTCCAAAAACATTTTTTTTCCACAACAAAAAAATTATGAAAAAAATAGTTTTGATATGTATAATTTGAGTTCTTTCTAACGATACCCCACTTGCCCTAGTAAATTTGAAATTTATAGTTTCCCCCCTTTTATTTTGGCCATTTTCTGTAATTAATATTAATATATTAAAAAAAAATATACTTTCAATTTGTAAAGATTAACGATGTCCATAAGTATTGCAAATTTCAAATAAGGATGATAACATAAGCGATAAGTGCGTGCGACTTTCGTTCCGGAGGTCGCGGGTTCGAACCCGGCTCGCACCAATGAGTTTTTCGGAACTTATGTGCGGAATGTCATTTGATATTTTCCAGTCGCTTTTCGGTGAAGGAAAACATCGTGAGGAAACCGGACTAATTCCAATAAGGTCTAGTTACCCTTCGGGTTGGAAGGTCAGGTGGCAGTCGCTTTCGTAAAACTAGTGCCTACGCCAAATCTTGGGATTAGTTGTCAAAGCGGACCCCAGGCTCCCATGAGCCGTGGCAAATGCCGGGATAACACAAGGAGGATGATGATGATGAGCATAAGTAGTTCTCGAGATATTAAATAATGTGACAGACAGACAGACAGACGGACAGCGTCGCACCATAAGGCCATTTATTTGTACCTTTTTGGTAAGGAACCCTAAAAAGGCGCGAAATTTAAATTTTCTATGGGAATTTAACCTTTGCCCCTATATTTTCAATAGTTTTTAGAAGTGTCAGGATATGGTTCGTCGATGATTCCGCGAACGTCAAAGCACGCGTTTCAAGAAATTAACTAGCCGCTGAGCCTCTATTTTTCAAATTTGCCGTTTTTTTAGTACCAACATTTGGTTGACCGTCTTCTTTAGTAGGAACAAAAGACAAAAGCTATTTATTGGTTTGGATTACCTCAAAAAGGAAAAAAGGATCCCTATAGGATCACTCGTGCGTCTGTCTGTCCGCCTGTCACAGCCAATTTTCTCCAAAACTACTGAACCGATTAACTTGAAATTTGGCACACATATATTATGTCCTGTGACCCAAAGACGGACAAGTAATTTAAATTAGGAAAATGTAATTGTAGGGTCACTTTTGGTTGGTAAAAATGAAAATTAAAAATTAAAGTTTTTTTTAACTATATTGTGTTAAAATATCAAATGAAAGAAAGAGCTTTTTATAAATAAGTATTTCAAAAATATTTTCTCAAATAATTTTTAGTCAAGTAATTTTCAAGTAATTTAAGAAAATAGGTAAAAATGCACAAACAAATACACGAGATAGCCTACAATCTATGGATTACACAGGAAAGCGTATTATAAAACTACAGTCAAGCGTAAGTCAGACTTAAAAGAAAAAAAAAACTCAAATTTCACTCTCTGCCGCCGAAAGGAGTTACCAAATCTCTTGAAATCTACCTAAATTAATTTCCGTTTCGTTTTTTTAGAAATTGTTCAGAATATCGATTATTCTCAAAAATGATTTAAGTGCCTTCAAAAAACGAGGCGCTTAAGCCCTTCTTGTGGTGTACGGAGCCCTTACAACGGTAGCACAACTCGCACTTATAATGACCAAATAATCTAGATATATTGATCATAAGAGGGGCGGCATATCGGCAAAATTGGTGATCGGCCCCGGGCGGCAATCACAGACGCTACGCGGCTGAAAAGAAAGACATGATTGATAAGCATGCGTAAGTATTGTCAGTATAAAAGATACAAGGAAAAAAAATATCTTTTGCTGATAAGATTCCATTATCCTTTCATGCACCTATCACGATAACTCATGAGTCATGTGGGTTCGCAAAATGTTATCGCGATAAAAGATAAGGTATTGCATTCTGTTGATTTTAACTTCTCATTGTTCTGTTACGAAGTCATAATATTTTATAATGTTTTCTTATGTTACAAATTAGCGTGACGCGTGATAAGCGAATGTTTGTTGATAGATTTGCTTTGACAAGAAAAACAATCATGATTACATTGATTGCTTTTCATCGTCTACTGCTGGACGAAGGCAACCAAGGAATTGATAGAAATGGTCATACAACTGCCCTAAGAACTCATTCATCTGAACCTGTACTTATTTAAATATACCGGACGATTGTTCATTAACTGGCATCCTAAAATGCCTTACACAAAAAGGGGTCTAAGCGCAGATAAGGCGCGAAAAATATCCGTGTAAAAAAAGGCAATTCTCATTTCATAGTATGCCCATTACACGAAAAAATAGGACAATCAAAGCGAAACACACGTAACATGAGAATGAATGTGGCAATAAAGGTCTACCTCTACAAATTTTGTTGGTTATATTTTATTACGCAGATACACACACCGGATTTAAAGAATATCGTGGTCCTAAATTCATCTCAGCAAAGGAATATGTCGTCGAAACGCGCCTGGTAGGTACGAGTACATGCCATTTTAACCTGTGAGTGTTTCTATTCTTTGCCATAAGACTAAATAAATAAACCTGGTACATGCAAAAGTACCTGTAAGTATAGAAACATATAATGCGTGTATCTATATATAGGTAATGATGAGGGTTTGTTTGTGTCGTGTAATCGTAATTTAATCGAATGTAAAGAGCCAATTTTTGAGAGTAAAGACTGTATCGTTAAATATGGAGACAACTTTGAGTAGCCGTATTTATTCGCTATTATATTTTTTTCTTATAACAAGACATGGGCTTAATAATGCACATAATAAGGTACGCATTTTGTCCTAGAAACTCGACGTAAAGCATGTGGTTTAGA
Source organism: Leguminivora glycinivorella (assembly GCF_023078275.1). Classification (NCBI taxonomy): domain Eukaryota; kingdom Metazoa; phylum Arthropoda; class Insecta; order Lepidoptera; family Tortricidae; genus Leguminivora; species Leguminivora glycinivorella. The sequence continues at coordinate 8,311,993 of NC_062983.1, forward strand.
CAGCATTGACTTAATCCTCCCGAGTACCAATTACGATTTCGGACAAATGCTACTAGAAAATTCACAAAGTGCGTACAAGACGACACAATTGCGAAAAAAAAATTGTACGGTGCGATCCTCAACGACACATGATCCACAAAGCAGAATATCTAGACATAGTCTAGCCACTGTTATTTAAAAAAAATAAAGTTCATGATCTGTGTATGGCGGCCATTTAGAGAATGTAGCATGGTGCTTACGCTAACTCCGACTTTGATGTCGAATTTAACTATCATACACTGTTTATATCGATCTGGTTTAGGCACTGTTCAAACACCATGAATGTCTATTAGACATTGGCCTATGCCTAATTTCTTTTATCTATTTCTCTCATCCTGCTTGTATCAAAAATTTACGGCAAACCGGAACGTTGCTCAAAAATGCGTTTTTTTAAATTATATAAATTCACCGCATTTATTCTGCAAGTACCCAATTGAACAACCATGAAGAGGACTCTTAAAAAATATATTTTGGCAGCATATTAACCTTTGTTTGTCGAAATCGTACAAAAAGTCTTTGAGATATTCTCAAATTAAGCCAGATTAGGGGTTGTCCGAAATGTATTTGCTAGACCTTAATGAAAGTACCATAAAGTCCCTAAAAAAAAAATATCAGACCTTCTTATATCAAATAGTACTTACCAATACCTTCAGATCATACTCTCGGATCATAATCATACAAAATTATGCACATGTCAACATTTAGACGAGGTTTGTTGTGTCCCTATAATTAACGATACAGTCCTTATTTTGTTTATAACGTTACTGAAAAGGTTGTCCTAACAATACGTCAATCAAAACAACCTCAACATATTTATGAATATTATGATACACGCTCTTAACGTAATAAGGGCCATGTCCACTAATTAGAACAGCGGGCATTAATCATTCAACATCAAACTTTTAATCTCATTGTAGTATCACTCCCCATTTGGGCCGTCTAATTTGACTAATAAATTAGGTAAGCGACTGAAATTATAGGCTCTAGTAAAAAGGATAACCAGTATAACTGTGATATTAGACCCGTAAGAACTAAAGGTAACCAGAGATCAACCGGAAAATGGTTTTCTTATAGCAAACTGCCGACTTTGCTGAGTAAGGACTGAAAGGTCGGGTGAGTGCGTTCAAGCATTTATGAGAGATGACGAAATCATGCAAAAAGGTGGTTCATATGCTCGAGTACCCAATTTTTCCAATGGGTTGTGATTTAAAGAAACTACCTTTTTCAAAATAGCTTTACAAGTAGGTAGCATGATGCGTAAGTGACATAACAATATAGATGACAAATTTTGTAAGTATTTTTTTTTGCGATTGGGTGGCTGTTCCCACAGTGAAACGCTGACCCTTCTCAGTGCCCTGTTTATTCCTGCTCACGTCTTAAGGATCATCCTGGACATACATTTTTTTAAATTTTTTTTTTGTTGATTGTGTCAAAATATGGCGAGTAAGCAAGAAAACGTCCGTTTCGGTTGCCACAAATAGGTATGTCTTATATCTCGGTTGTTCTCTGTAGGTATGTACCTATTATATCTCAATCGGATATTATAGTTGAATTTGTTAGAAAGTGCGATAAATAATTAGGATTACTTATATTTTATATTTTTTAATAGTGGACACTAGACTTTAGAACCTGGAGTACATTTGTGGAGCTTCGTATTAAATTGCAATCGGCCAGAGAGATTGAATAATGGATCGCAGTAATTTATTAGTGTTATACCTGGCTTATTCAGTGCGTCACTAAGGCGCGGCCTAATACGCATTTTGTACTTCATGGAGCACATTGAGTATCATTCCTAAGCCGTATTTACAACAAAGTAAGGTCTACCAAGAACTAAGGGTGATGACGTGAGAACTATTAGCTGGAGACTATGGCTTCCTTTGGTTAACTAGCTATTGGGAAGGTCAAGGAGCTACGCAAAAATCATTACAACATGGTAAAGTACAAGACCGAGTGCTCCTCACCTGGTTTTGTTGTTGTTGTTGATTGTCCTAGGGCACCCCATAGGTGCATAAGGCCTCCACAAGATCCTCTCTCTTTTCTCTACGTACGCCCCGCCTCCAGATGTGTTCGGGGCGTTTGCGGGCTCGCTTTCCTCATTGAGGCCGCCACTCAAACGCGATACTGGCGCTGTTGGTAGCTCCTCTTCGAAGGGTATGACCGATCCACCTCCATTTCCGCAGAGCCACTTCCTGTGCGATCGGAGGTTGTCGGCACATACTCCACAAATCCTCATTTCTTATGGTCTTCGGCCAGAAGATACGGAGGATCGACCGGAAGGACTTAACAAACACCTGTAGTTTGGACATGGTTTTATGGACGTGAAAGTAGTTACCATATTTCATGGACCACTGCAGCGCCGCTACGGCGCGCTGAGGATGTCAAAATGATCTACACGTGCACTTAAAATTTGAGCAACTGGTCTTTAAATCATTTTGAACACCATACTCGCTTAGGAAGTTTTACAACATCTGCTATCCAGAGTATTAATCATGTGTGTTGTAATCAGTATGTAACTGTATATGAAATTTATAGCTTCAGCAAATTATGGTTTCTGCGTATATAATTTTAACAAAATAAATTATAAATCTGCTTTATAGTTATGACGCACGATATGAAACGAGAATGCTTCGCAAAGTGAAAAATACAATAGCTATGTTGCGGTCAGGATTTTATGGATAATTATAAAGGCATACTGCGCTTACGCTTACGAGACAAAACAGAAACCACAAAACAAGATTTTTTTGTTTAGGATTTTTTAACCTCTGAAAATCATACTGTCCTTTTCCGATTTCGTAGGCGTGACAGCAACAGTAATAACTGTCACGTCACGTCCCTAGGGGCTTAAGGATACAGCTCGTACAAGATGACTCGTAGAATCGATTTGACCGAATGACGGTAACTCTGTGCGACTTTTGCAAATGGATTTCATATGACTATGACTAATGGTAGGATTAGCGTTTCCGTTGAATGTGCTTTTGCTGTTATTGTTTAACATCAGTTTACTGGCTCTGAGAGGACCGGAAGGAAAAAAGGAAAAATTGTTCTTCAAAAGTACAGTAAATACATATTTCAGCAACTGCAATGTAAAATATTTTTGTCCAGATATGATTATGTTGTACTCGTATGTCTAATGTCTATACTCGTAATACTATGTAACTGAATTTTCTTCCTACATTTTTCCTACGTACCCAGCTTAGTGATATTTTGAATCACTTTGCTATTAAGACTATTACGTGAGTAAGTAGTATCATTTGTTTATAATACCAGTTTATTATGACAACAATAAATTCAACAAAAAATAATTTATTTAGTATCACTTGTATACCGATTACTCTTTGTTACATTACATTATATATTATGGAAACTACGCAACACGGCAATTTATCTTACATAGTTATTGTCTGCAGGTATGTCATACTCACATGCAGAGATAAAGCGAGACCGTTGCGTTCTCAACAGCCTGGAAAACAACATTAGCATAGAGTTGACATCAGACAAGCGCTTTAACTTGCAAATGCATCTCAATCAGTGCAACAATACTGCAGACATCAAAACATAGCCATGAATTCTGAAACTTTGTATCGCTCGTTCTAAGTGTGTAAAGTATGAGGCCTGAGTGAATGCTCATATTTGGCGTGCGGCGTATATATCAATCAATTTAAATGGGGTGCATAGGGTCAGGCGACGAAACGAAATTGTTGTAGGTAATGTTCCAAATTGCATTCCATAAAATGCTAGATACCAATGCCGTGGCGCTAATGAGCAAAGTGGCAAGGACAATGCAGTTCTAGGCTAAATTGTATTGCAGCCCGTAACCTTGGATTTCAGGAGTTCTTAAAGAATGCCAGAATCGCTTCCGATTTATTGTAAAATAAACTTTGTTGAAAGTAGAACAAAAGCTACGGATTTTTCCAACGAGAAACTTGTTCAAGAAAGTGGCAAGTGCTTATTAAGTGGCAAGGACAATGCAGTTCTAGGCTAAATTTTCTTGCAATGGCTTGCCTTGAATTTAAAATATTCGTAGCAATGCAGTCCAAGAAATTAGAAAAAAATAGGGGCAATGAAGTTTTAGCATTTCCTGCTTACAATAAAGAACACTATTAATTCTACTAGGACCAAATGAATTTTACTGATCTTAATTCACCTTAAACTTTCGCGAAAGTGAAAAGGTAAAAACTATAATGCCATGAAATCCTAAAACCACAACCTTACATACATTTATAGAAACGCTAAGAATTCAATAAAAATGGACAATCGAAAGCGGATTCAAAGCTAGCAAATTTAATTCTGGTAGAGAACTCCACCGTCACGTATGCACTCGTGCACTAAAATCCCTAATGTGCAGTGGACATGGCAAGGACAGTGCTGTAGGTCGTCCCTTATTGCATCATTGGCCATGGCCGTGGCCGTTCCAGGTTGGCGATTGTAACATTGTCACAGTTTACATATATCACCATTGTATGGTTTTGGGCTCAGTATATAAGGCACTGGCAAAGAATTTGCTCTGATGCATGTTACTCCTATTGTCTAAGTGAAGATCAATGCGATAGTCGCTAGGGTCCTCATACATATTACTTTTATTGTCACGATAAAAATGGTGCAGAAATCCAATTCCTTTTGCCATTCTAGAATATTTCCTCACTATAAAACCTAATGGGATGAGCCTACGCCTATTCCTTATTTGGCCGACAAAAATACCGGTACCGGGCACATCCAGGGTCTTCGAACTTTAGCTACCCCTCGGGTCAACGGCTGAAAAGACAAGCTTTTGCTAACGTTTATTCTTACTTCAACAAACGAGTTTTCTTAGTGGATTACGCTCCTTCAATTCATTACCTGCGAACAAAATAAATATACTTTAGAATTAATGTAAAAAAAAAAAAAAAAGTTTCTCAAAAAGGTATACGACTTAAAAATTAAGTAATATATTTTCAGTACTTTTTTTTCGTTGTCAGGTCAAAACTTCAGAGGGCCATCTGTACTGAAAACGCTCTCCGAACGAAACTTCCTCTTTTTCGCTCTAGTATCGTAATGTACTGTGACGCTGCAGTTATTAATTTTACCAATTCCTATATAAACACAAATCTTGGAATCTAAAATCAAGATAAACGTAATATATTTCCAACAGACCGTAGGGATGAATACAATTCAAACATTGTTTGAAAATGATAATAAAATTCAGTTCTATTTGAATAAAGCATGAGGTTTGCTGCAGAAACAGTCTCAGTTCTTAGTTTTTGCACTGTCTGCGTCAGATTATCTTCAGATACTGGAGTCTGATATTGTATTGTAATTCATGCTACTATCATACATCGCGGTAGCGTTAACCCTTTTTAAACTAAATGAAATTTGCTTTAAAGAAGTATTTATATATTTAAGTATAAGCATAAATTAAATATAACAAGATCATACCATCCCATACATTAAAATGCGACCGCCTAAGACCGCGCTTACACTCCACCACACATAGATGGCGCCACAAAAAAATGTCTTGTAGCTTTCGATTATACTTGTAGATGGCGTTAAGTGTCACTTTTGACATAGATTTACGGCTCGGAATTGACACTTAATGCCAATCTTTAAATAATCGGTGGCAACAAGGCATTTTTTTGTGGCGCCATCTATGTGTGGTGGAGTGTAAGCGCGTTCGTAGGCGGTCGCATTTTAATGTATGGGATGGTATGATCTTGTTATATTTAATTTATGGTATAAGTATGTAAGTATGAATTTTCCTATTTAAGTATGTATATCGTCGTTCGTCGCTTAGCTTCCACAGTACAAGCTTTGCTTAGTTTGGGGCTAAGTTGATCTGTGTTAGATGTCCCCAATATTTATTTTAGTTTTATTTATTTTTAAGACGCGTCTGGTTACTTCAGTACATTCATCCGTCCATTGGTGACTGATTTGATAAAACAGACTTCATTGGGAGAAAATCTCTCTAAAAACGCCAAAAATGAAAATATTGCTCGTTTTACATCATCAACATTTATTTTAAATATAGGCGCTTTCTCGACTGCCAAAAGCTAAATTTTAAACAAAATTAATATGTACTCTAAGCTCGCAATTTGGCCTGGCTTTAAAAAACTTCCGCAAACCGAAATACTTCGTTTATTGCGCTCATAAATACAAACAATTTGTAAGCGACGTTTTAATGTTTCATCCTGAAATACTTCAGCGTTTCATGTTTTTGAAAGTTAACGTTTCGGAACATGCTGTAGCTAGCGCGTGAAATTGGAGAGCTAGACTTTGAAACAATCCATACTAACATTATAAATGGGAAAGTGTGTGTGTCTGTTTGTTTGTCCGTCTTTCACGGAAAAACGGAGCGACGAATTGACGTGATTTTTTAAGTGGAGATAGTTGAAGGGATGGATGGAGAGTGACATAGGCTATTTTTTGTTTCTTTCCAACCCCCCACTTCCCTAAAATGGGGGATGGAAATTTGTATGGAGCATTCCGTAATTTTCGAATTTAACGCGAGCGGAGCCGCGGGCAAAAGCCAGTTTCATATAAAATATATGTGTGTACCGAATGTTGTCCTCTAGGACCAGAGTCTAGGTATATCGTGTCGTTCGTGAAAACCCGTACCTTGGTTCATATTGTCATTGTCATGCAATTAGAGAGATTAGATTTGACAAATTTGTGCACCATCGCGAATTACTCAATCTATTCAGATGCTGATGGTAAGGGACGCATTTAACAATTTCGTAGTTTCTGATGTTTTCAGAGATTTCGTTCCTCGTTTGGATTCTTCGAGACATCCAGTCCATATGGGTTCGAAAGGCCTACCCTCTACCTATAAACTTAAAGAGATAAAGCCACTAAGTAGTAGTATTTGTAGGACTTAGACATCGATAAGAATACCGAGCCTAGACTTAGACGTAGGCATTATAAGTATTGGTTTACTGATAAAAATAATGTCTTTAAGGCATGCGAGGTCAGATTACGAAACGAAGTACTTCTTAGTCTGCCTGAATCTATTTCTGAACCTTCTTTTTAGAGCTTTATTTTTAGTACCCTGAATCGTTTTATGTGCCCGATGGAAACTGAAAATGACACACATAACATACTAACACTACACAACAACACAATAAACATAACTTAACACATATTAACAACACAAATATACATAGATAACATTTATTATTATAATATGTTTTATGTTATATATTTAGAAATAAAATAGATATTAAGAAAACCAGTAAGAATAACAAATAGTCGAAAACATAAAGCGAAAATGATGGGGTAATTGATGCGCAAATGCATTCTGAAAGGATTCGACATTGCATCTATAATTCATTCTTGATTGTAAACAGATTCATCAAGTATTGTTTATTCATCTTGCAATCAGTTTCTATTTACACAATATGATATAATTATCAGTAGCTTAACTTCATTTCACATTGCTTTAATGTTTTAAAAAAAACCGGCCAAGAGCGTGTCGGGCCACGCTCAGTGTAGGGTTCCGTAGTTTTCCGTATTTTTCTCAAAAACTACTAAACCTATCAAGTTCAAAACCATTTTCCTAGAAAGTATTTATAAAGTTCTACTTTTGTGGTTTTTTTCATATTTTTTAAACATATGGTTCAAAAGTTAGAGGGGGGGGACGCACTTTTTTTTCCTTTAGGAGCGATTATTTCCGAAAATATTAATATTATCAAAAAACGATCTTAGTAAACCCTTATTCATTTTTAAATACCTATCCAACAATATATCACACGTAGGGGTAGGAATGAAAAAAAATATCAGCCCCCACTTTACATGTAGGGGGGGTACCCTAATAAAACATTTTTTTCCATTTTTTATTTTTGCACTTTGTTGGCGTGATTGATATACATATTGGTACCAAATTTCAGCTTTCTAGTACTAACGGTTACTGAGATTATCCGCGGACGGACGGACGGACGGACGGACGGACAGACAGACATGGCGAAACTATAAGGGTTCCTAGTTGACTACGGAACCCTAAAAAAGCTATTATATAGCTTACATTATCGCTTCTCCTCATTTTAAATTTGCCTGTTTATCCAACATAATATCAGGATTATGATATCAAGGAAAAGGTTACCGGATATTTCCCATCAAAAAAGAATTATTTTATTAATTGACCTACCCAATAGTTCCGCCATGAGATATATGATTTATTAGAAAATTTTACAAAACCTTGTTCTGAGTTAGAAAGCTTTCAGTTCAAAACTTGACTTCAGTACAAATTCAGTTAAGAAATAGCGGCAGCAGCTTGTCATTTTTCATTCTTAGTTATTCTTACCAGCGTATCTTGGTAATTTACGACCATCATTTTCTAAATGCGCTGTGTGTCAAGTCAGTCGGTGCTTTGTTTCCCTGTACCGTAATTAAATTAATTTTTCATTGTAATGTTAGATGCTATGCGATATTTAAATCAGAGCTCCCAAGATCGTCAAAATATCTGAACACACTCTTTGTAAACTAGGGTCTCCCCAGCGGTGCTCACATCCAATGTGTGGCGTCCCTGTCACACTGTCGTATCTTTTCTATTCTATTGTATTCTACTTGTAAACGTATTTACAAGCGCAACAGAGAGGCAAGGCTTCGAAGTTTTGTGACCACCTTAGTAGTTCCCATACATCGCATGATTACTATAGCTACGCCGAAATCCGACATTTTCTCTCTTTGCTGTATACGAAGCCACAATTTTTATACATACATAATTATTATCATGTCTGTCGGCAGCATGCGAATGTGGCATACCAAAGCAAACAATCCGCCATATGGTGCTGGAATGCCCTAACACCAAATTCAATGGCAGCTTTGAAGAGCTCAAAACCTTAAATGGGAAAGCCGTGGACTATTTTAAGACTTCTAGGTTTAATTTTTAAATGTGTTATGCAGTGACATGTAGATATAAAATGCCATACGATAAAAAATAAAAAATCATGTCCGTATTATAAAGGGGTGGGCAGATCACATGAAACTACTCAAGTTTCAGTGCCACTCTTGGCAATTAAGGGGTTGAACGGAAACGAAAATCAATTTCTTTTTTTAGCACTTTCGTAGTCCAATTACTGGTCATCTCAAGTATGTGGCATCTCGAACGTACGGAATACCACGCCGCTTACTCACGCACTAACAAATAGATAACTGTCGGTTATTTCAGTCAGGACTTGACTCACACTCTTCGTAGAAACTACGGCTCGTGCGGTGAAACAGATGGTTCTGGTTCAATGGGCATTGATTCATTGTTCTGATTTGTTCATTATTTTTAGTTCGTTGGTCCATTTCAATTGAATCACTATAAATGTGTGGTTCAGGTCATATTTTTTACAACTAGTTTATGAATTTCAGAAATAAATTAGGTGACCTTAGATTTTTAGATGCGATTAACACTAAATCAAACAATTATTCGTCAATTTTACGGACGAATACTATAATTATTTTGTCGGTGGCGAATAGACAAGCGGCCAATTTGATGGTAAGTAAGTACTATAAGCAGTCACCGTCGTACCCTGCGACTCCAGTTTCTTTATATGTTCCATTAGCTTTTAATATATGTCTTGTAATCGCATCTTTGTCAAACTCTTTAGAATGAATTCGTGCAAAAACACCATGACAAAGAAAAAAAATGTTTCTAAAAGTTACAAAAAGCGTTATTATAAGTGTTAAAACACAAAGGGCGTCCAGTGAAAGCGCTGCGTAATGTTACCTTCATTAGTGGAGCTTTCAATCCGCCGGGAAAATTACAGACATTAAAGAAAACACCGGCTTTCCTACTCGGGATTTTAAGTGCGGTGTTTTTTCACTTTATTTCGTTGCGCAGGTTGCTTTAGATGGCCTTGTTTTGTAACGATGTGACCACATCGTATGTTCAGCATTACCATGCCGGGGGCTATGTGGGACTCCCATCTCCCATGCCGTTCTCTTGCTGAGAAAGGGGACATCAGGTGGCCTTTTTATTTTTTTTGTTTTTACTGCTGTTAGGTACTGCTTTAATGTTTTGGACGTTGTGGTTTAACTAGTGTATTATTATTTATACAAATATTTAATTAGCCTAAATTTACTTCTGTAAAATTCATGGCAATGACAAAAACAGCTATTACAAAATGATTTTCTCATGATCATCTAATGACAAGGTCCCCTGGGCTAACGTTAGAATTGGATGAGTTCTACGCCTACATAAACATCCTTATTAAGACAGGCCATTTTCATACTGTTTGCGTATTAAAATAATACTGCGCAATATATTGTTTGGCCCAAACAACTGACCCAAGCTGCCTCATGTCAAACACAAGCATAGATAATTAATATAGTAATTATGCAGAGTAAGGGTATTTCCAAGGTATCTGCTTTGTGGATGTGTTTGATATCCAGTTGACCCTAGTCAGTCCACCAATCAGTTCAGTTGATTTTTGTTGTAATACTGTAACTGCGTTTTCACATTATAATCCGATCCGATATCGGATGTCGGAAGGATTTCAAAGGCGGAAATCAATGATGGCGGCTTCATTGTATGATCGGTCCTACATCCGAAATCGGATCGGATAATGTGAAAACGCACTAAATCCTTAACGCTTACAACATCTTCGATGGTATCTTGTCTAGAGTCAAAGATTATTATCATAATATTCATAATTCAGTCAGATTTTTGAAGAAATGTAGTACAAACGATAATGATAACTTTCTTTGTAGGTCAAAACGTAGCGATAACGTAGCGTTAACGTTTTTAGCAATGACTTGATTCCGTAGTCTAACAAGTAACCCTTAAACTCCTGAAAGTCAATTTAAAACTTAATAATGATATACCATATAGGTATTTACCTATCCCACCTGGAACGCTACTCGAACCTACTCAAACGCTATACTTATGACAGTATTACTTGTTTATTGATTCAGTTATTTCTCCACCTGCCAATTTTCGTAGTCAGACGACAACGTAATTGAATCAGTCCGTGTTTACTCAAGCAATAGTCGAGTTTATCAACTTAGCAACAATCTATTCAACAAGCACGATAGTTCACAAGCGAGAATCGCTCTTGACCCTTGGTAATAAGATCTGTGCCGAGTGTTATCATATAACAATGCGTTATGGTGAATAGTGATGCGCTCCGGAAATATATTATTGTTCATGGGAACTTTTCCCAGAGATTTCCCAGACAATACTTCAATACAATAACAGGAATAAAGAATTATGGATTTTGGTACCTATTGTTTCGCAGTACGTTTCTCGGATTTTTCAACTTCTTCAACCATATGGCCGTTAAATTAAACAAAGATTTAAATTAGGATATATGTGCAATAATAATAATACACAATCATGATAGTAGTACAACACAGGAGTAGATTATTAATTGATCAGTTTATTAATTTAAGATTTAAAAAAACTTCACTTTATCGGACAATGCTTATTATAAAATCGATAATCATAAAACATGTCTTATCCCGGACCAGGCTTTAAAATTGAAAGTACCAGTATATTTAAATTTTAAAAATCTCATCCTAATTGGTTCCCCTCGTTTAAAAGCAGTAGGATACGGTGCACACACATAAAAATATGTAATTGGTACTTATCCCAGGAATTGTGATAATTGACATCACTAGCGTACCGCTTTGTGTGCGTAGCCGTATACACAATCGCTCACGAAACGCTCACGATAATATCTCTTTCGTAACTATCTATCTCTATCGCTCTTGCGTATTGGCGCGACAGAGCCAGCCTACTTTCTGCTGCGTTTCGATTTCGTTACGCGTCGCAGAAATGCCATTCGGCTACGGGGCCTGTTAAGCCGGGTAACGATCATGACATTCATGACATGATCGACACACATTTAGTGTATAAATCATTCAGATTAGGTCAGTTCCCAGGAATGTTCACACCTAGGTAATATTTGACATCACTAGCGTACCGCTCTGTTAAACCCGGTAACGATCATGACATGATCGACACACCAAGGGCGGACCACAAAGGAATCGTAGCCATTTAGCATATAAATCATTCAGGTCTACGCTCTATGCATTCTCGAGCTGTCGAAGGTTAAAACCGAAATAAATTACACATATGAAAGAAAAAGTGACCAAGTCTTCTGGTGCCTGAGGCACCAGAGGACTACAGGTCATAGATTATAATTTAACTTGTGTTCATTAGAACTGTCGAAGGTTAACTAATTGGGATTGTACATTAATAAACATAGGTGCATTACAAATCGATTAAACCCAATAAGTAATTGTTGAGTCAACGTGATATTACACCGCTTACGACTTTGCCCGAAGGTTGACTGGTAGACAACAATTAATTCGTTCTACAACCTCGAGCAATTCCTCCGAAACCTCACTATACTAAGCTTCATCTGAATCTACTCGTTTGTCTTCTGATTTTGAATAAAATTAGAAGAAAAAAAAAACAGACTGGCTCAGTTTCATGTATTTATAAGGGAGTTTGTTTACTAGGTATCTACGATTAGTAGTGTTCATTTTTTAACACCACAACAACACTTGTAAAACGATTACATCGCTTGTTTGCACAGCTCTACAAGCTTAGGAATACATTACATTACATGCTTCTTGCTTTACGATGCTTGTACGTTTTAAAAAACAACTGTGTTCACAAGACTAGGTGTTGATCATTTTGGTATTTTTATAGCTTTACATTTGTTCTGGCTTTTAAAAACAAAAATAAGTCACAGATTAAAAAATCTATAAAAAACTTAAAGAATCCGATGCAAACTTCTAATCCTGCAAATTAAGAGGATATGGTAGCGAAAATGCTAAAATGGAAAGGTTTCAACTTGGTAATTTTAGTTAAATATACAAATGTTATTAACTAGATTTATCGAAAAAAAATGTCCATTAAGAACAAGTCAGTCAAAAGATATTTCAAAAAATTCCGCTCTCGACTCTTTCCTTCTTCAAAACTTAATCAATCGGAACGAAATTTGAGAATCTGAATAACAATGAAATAATCTATGTCGGACCGTTTAGCTTTTTTGGTTAATTGTTACCAATCTTGAGTATCACACCTTTTTTTGCGCCACAATGAAAAAGGCCGTTTTTGGAAATTTTTGATTGGCTCTAGAATAAAACTAATGAAATAAAACTATGGAAACGGATTAAAATTCATTATACGCGATTTAATCCGTTTCCATAGTTTTATTTCATGAGTAACTATCGCGGTAACCGAAGACAATATTTGGCTCTAGAATCTTTAAAAAGCAAGAATATCAAAAAAATCAAAACGATAAGACACAGATAAAAATAATAACAATCTGTGTTGAAGAAAACATTGCCCTATCTTTAAAAACCAGGGAGGAAATAGTCGAGAGCGTTTGCATGGAGAATTGACCCCTACCGTATCGTCTTAAAGTTCTTTTCTTATACGTTCATGAGGCCCTGAAAGTCCTCCCGACATCTGATTATCGGTTGATTCTGGTTTATCTATTAATATACTCATGACGATGACATGATGACAAAATAGAACTATCTAGGATTGAAGTCTAAGCATAGTTTTCGGAAAGATCCGTATTTTATTTTGGAGTGTCATATCTGCAGTATAACTCTCTAAACTCCGAGCACCGAGCTTTATCGCTTACAACCTGTGCATTATCTTTTCAAGTTCCTCACGAGTGCGATAAAAGCCTTGTATATGTAATTACTTAACCCACGAACCAACAATTTTGTTGTCAAGCCACCCCGCACGCACGAATCACGGCTAGGGTGAACTGGGTTACTCGTCCGCTTTCCTACAAACCTCCAATATTTAACTGAATACCTATTAGAAAACGGGGGCATTTACCGCACGTACCAGTTTCCGAATAGCACGACAAAGTTTACTGTGCAGGTGGGGAGAAAAGTAACATAGAACAAAAGTCTCGAAGTCGGCTTTCTAGAGTTAAAACTAGAGATGGGCCGAATATTCGTTAAATACTCGATATTCGGCATATTCGACAAGATTTTTAATATTCGTATTCGACCGAATATTTCGGTTACAATGCCGAATATTTACCGAATAAACAAAGTAAATAACTAGCGTAAGTTGATTCGTAATTCATCGGATAATGACATCCTATTTCAGCATTTTAAGGCCCAAGGGGGTTAAAAATGCGTTAAAATATAAGTACTTATGAGCCCGTAGATAAATAGATAATCAGATACATATTACAAACATCGCTGTCTTTTCAAACAATACAACGTCATGAATTAATAATATTGGTACAGTTACCCGTGCTCTGCAAGCAATTGGAATAATCAAAGACCTAAGTATTCATCTCAATTGTTCGACAGCAGCGCTACCGTTGTAAAGCATGACAAACTTAGCATTACAGACGGCAAAATAGAGAAACGTCGGTAAACGAGTAGTGTTAGACGCTAGCGACATTGTGAACGGTAAAATTAAATTTGTTAGGTATTTGTTGACGGTATAAGCCGTCTGATACTTGAACTTGAGAGGTGAATGGAACAGGCGCGTTTGTTTTGAAATAACTGTCGATGTTTAGCTGTTATTTTATGCTCATGAATAATGTTGTCACTATGATTAGTGAGTAGGTAATTATGATTTATTGCAATGCGATTGAAAAACAAAACAGGAAACGGATATGTGAGACGTTATCTGGGTAAAGGACCTTATTGTCGAAGGCGTTTACGTCCCGCGGCATCGTCTATGTATACGAACATCGCTCATAACGCCGTAAGCGCCATAGACAATACCTTTACCCAGATAATGTCACATATTGACTGATAGTGCACATACATAATTTATTTCTTCTACTTGCTAATTAAGATTCGCTAATATTTTAGAAGAAGTTATTTATTTTCCTTAATTTATTTTAATCTTGTGTAGGAATAAGTTACTCGTTTAGCTCCAACTACTTGAATCTCTTGAAAACATTAATAATTTCTTTTAGATATGCACTTTCAACAACAGGATTGGATTGGATTCTAATGTTGTCCTCTTTATTCGGTTTGGTTCTATACCTTTACTCAAATGGTGCTATTTTCTTACTTGCTCATTAACTGTCCCTTCCGCTACAATCTATTCTGTACTTCCTCATTAACTCGTTATGCTCCCTTCTCCAGAAAATGGTCACTATATCCTCTAGAATTCAATTCATACTGACTACACTTATCACAGTAATTACACATCCCAGTCATTGAACAGAACAAGTAATACTATAACAAGTTCCCATGGCATGGGCAAAGTAAATTGTCTCCAATTTCCGTCGCACGCGCATGTCCCGCGACGCGCAGTCGTGCGTGACGGAACGGAAAGAAATACTTTCTTCGCGGACTGGCAAAAAACAGACTGTTTCTTTCTTTCTAGAACTTACGTCAGGCTGAACGTTGCTATGTCGGATAGGTAAGAATTGACTGGTAGTATATTTGCAAATATTTTATTGCTCGGGTTTGAGCTCTTCGCTCGACCTCGTCAATGATATAGAGAATTCTGTCTCCAGATGAATCAAAATTCCGATCCGAGAGAATGATTTCCGGAATAAAAAGCAAAAACCATCATCAATACAAACTAAACCAATTACAAATAGCTACTATGGATGAATAGAGTTCTAGATTCATCGATATAATTACGACGAGCCATTTACAAGTTGTAAATCAGTTTATCGAGTTTTATAGGTAGCTTAACTAGGGAGTCTATTAAAATTTGAAACTTTCGACTTATGATGAATTACCTAATAATCTCTAGATAGGAGGTTTGGAGGCTATCTATTTCAAATCAATTATGAATCTAGTACCTACCTAAGTACTTAATCTAGTTGAGGTTTATGTGAAAATTTAGAAAAGGTTGAACGTCTGATACAAAACACTCTGATTACGTGATTACAATATGGCCTTAGCAATATAGCCATTTTAAAGTGTTTGACGGTGTTATTTCATTTTTTGTGCGTAATCTTACGGTATTTCAAGCTAAAACATCTACTTCTAGCAGAACTTTTCCGATTGGCACCATTCGTTGGGAAGTTTCCGAACTTGTCAGAACTTTGTTTCCACCGACTTCTAAACTATTAGTTCGTGTTCCTAAGAGCTTCAAGTGTGGGCACTCACATGGTGTCGACGTGCTGCTAATCGATTTGTTAAGGTCGTGTATGATCCAATATGCGTTGATGACTTTTGAAGTAATTTCTAACAATCGATACTTATTGGCAGTATGTTACAACTTGTCATTAAGTGTACATACAAAACATTGTTTCAAACTCTTCAAAGATACAACTAAGGGCCTTTGCGCACAGAGCGTTGCAAATAAGGCACATTATACTTTATCTATACAAAAAGGTGAACATATAATCGAACTTGGCCATATTGAGACATGCTCCGAAATAAGACAAAGCGACAAATCAGTCCCAATAATAACTTTTCTCTTAGTTCAGCATTCGAACTTTATTGTATACAAGACTCAGTTCTTTTTACAATAACTGGGATTATATATAGCAAAACAGATATATTAAACCGAATACCGATAACATCGGCCGAGGCGATCCACGCAATTGTAAGTCACGTATGCATTTGGTACCCTGTCCCTCTAAGCCACTGAATGCCTCCACTCGGTTCCTGGTGTCTTGAATTAATTTGACAAGGTTGCTATTATGTTTTGGGCGCATGATGTGAGCTCTTTGACGCAGTTTGTGGCATTGTGTGTTCATAACAAAGCATGTTGGGCGCCACACATAGGGGTATTTCACTAAAAAGGCTGGCCATTACTCGATACAAATAAGAAAAAATAAAAATAAAGTAAAATAGCATATTTGGATTGACACAATGGAACTATACTTATAAAAATGTATATACATAATTTTGGCCAGCTTTTTAGTCAAATACCCCTATGTGCGCCATATTTTGTAACAAGCGTCATATATGGCCATAGTTGTAAAGTCGCAAAGGTTTTCGTGTTTTTTCCATGCAAATACTTTATTTGCATAAACGGAATTATTAATTAAAGACAAAAAGTAGCCTATGTCATTCTCCATCCCTTCAGCTATGTCCATTTAAAAAATCAGGTCAATTCGTCGCTCCGTTTTGCCGTGAAAGACGGACAAACAAACAGACACACACTATGGATACCTATACCAAGTGTTTTTAATTTTAATAGCCAATTGTCATGCGTATTCTATACATCCTCGTATCACTTTTACTTTATCGCCACTTTCATCGTAGTAACAATTAGACCCTTGGAATTTCGGTATTCATGGTAGACCCTCTGAGGAACTAGGCCTTCTTCGTATTATGTGAACTATGCCGTATTGGATTCACAATGTGAGTTGTACTTGTGCATGTAATGCCTGCAATGGCTGCCCCAGTGGAAGAGTTGGTTCGTCTCCTTGGTAACAGATGTCGAGATAATGAGGTCAGTATTTAAAATGAGGGCCACTCTAGGGCCGGACGGTGTGCCTTGGCTCTTTAAACATCTTGGAAGTAGATTACGTGGCCACATTGACGGCTGCCTCCGAGAGAGTATAAATTCTCGTTGGAAGGTGGGCAGACTGTGCCTTTCAAAAAAAGGGTAGTCCAGCTGACTGTCCCTTAGGATACCGTCCCATTGCCCTCCTAGATGAAACTGGCACGATGTTGAGCGCATCATCGTAAGTCTCATCTACTGCTGTGCACGCATTTTGAAAGACACGTGCCCAAACATCAGAGATCGGGTTCTGGGAGGAGCGATATACGCAATTGATGCGCTGCATAAATACAGCGGTCTGGTAGCAGAGAAAAGGCAGGGAGCTATCTCAGTATCTCTTGACATTGCCAATTACTTCGGCTTTCTTCCTTATGTGGTAATAAAATAGGCGCATTGCTTCCACGATGCGCCTTTCTATTTGAAGATCATCATTCACCATAGGGCATTACCTTGCAGATAGAGTACTGCTCAATGAATCAGGAGGAAGATGCCTAGAAAGACGAATGGAGTGTGGTGTTCCTACCGGCTGCGCCATATAAACGTATAGGGACAGGTCAATGAGACTACGTGCTCAAATCAAGACTGACTTCTTTATTCTTCTTCTTACCCACATACATATTCATAATAATCATAACCTACCCACAGTTTTCCACAGGGGTCGGTACTGGGCGCCTGCTCTGGAGCATTGGCTTTGACTTGGCTATCAGAGTAGTCCAACTTCTCCGCATGATCACCATTTGTTATGCCGATGACACAATAGTAGCCGTGAGGGGAAGAAAGTACCAGGATAATATGGAGAGCCACAGTGGCAACTGAGCTCACAGTTAGGCGCATTAATTTGTTTGGGCTTGCGGTGTTACTTGCCACGACCGATGACGTGGTTTTCGAAGGAAAGGTTCGCTTCTGCCCGAAGAAAGTGATTGCTGCCGACCTAGCCAAAATGATAATTGTTGACGCTATACGCCGATCGAAATGCAATCTGGTTCTGTAATGCCTATATGCAAGAGCGATAGGGATGTTGCCTTGCCTATTGGCGGTGAGGCGGTCCCTCTTACGCCCCAAATTAAGTACTTGGGCTTAAATTCAAACCAAAATTGGTACTCCGAGGAACATTTTATCAAATTGGTTCCTAGCCTCGTCGGGACTGCTTCGGCGCTGAGCAGACTATAGCCCAATATCGAAGGACCCAATGCCCCATATCGGCGCTTATATGCGAACGTCATCCGCAGCGTGTATACAAAATTTCAGCTCAGTCGGTTGAATATTTCTGCTTCAAATTGGGTTGCAAGATTTGACCTCAACATACATACAAACATACATACATACATACATTGCAAGTTAGTAAAAACCATGTCAAAATAGCTTTTTTTTACTTGTGTTTCTTTATCCTGTCAACAGTCACTTTACCCTGCAGAGTGATGGCAGGATAAAGTTACACAGGGTGTAGTGAAAATCCGATTAACTAGATATTATCTCCGAAACTGTTGATAATACAACTGTCATAATTTTAATATACATAGTTATACTTCAATACAACATTAAAATGTTATTGGTAAAAAAACTGCCGTATTAATATTTTAAAATAATCATGCCAGAATAAAGTGGACATACCTGTTACAAACTCCGAACGTCACACTTTGAAAACTTCTAACCACAAGACCGCAGCACCTCACACACAAACCTTTACACCGGCGGCTAGAACCATACTGGCTATGTGTTTTACGTATATTAGGGCCTCAATAAGACTTTCTGTGTGTGAGTGAGGTGCAATACCGCGGACGCACAGGATATGGAGAAAATACCGCTGGACAAACTTTGAAGGTGAAAACTAGTGTTCAAAAGTAATCAAAATTATATGTGAAAATATTAGGTAACAAGCTTAGCAGGATTAAGACGCTTATCGTACTTAATACATGACAAATCACTCTGTGAGCGCACTGTCTTATGTTCAATATACAAAACAATAGCATTGTTTCGTTTAAACATATACACGTTTTACCAAATTACGGAGCTTTGATCTATCAATATTATTATAATGGACACCGGAACAGCATTTTAAAATTATGATATTGATATTACTCACATTATTTAAAACGTACGATAACTTTTTTTTTTCTCTGAATATACCTATATACCTATGTATCCACACTTACACAAAATATCTGTCCAAAATGTGCGTCCTTCATAAATCATTGATATTAATGCACACTAAATCTAATGCTTCTGTCATTGACTGACCATTATCGTTAAAGGCGTTATTGATTCTACGCACCCACGAGGAGGGACTGGATCAACAGAAGCTCGGCACCTTCTTTATTGATAAACAAAGGTCTTGCTTACTACGAAACGTCACTGTCTACATTGAAAGCGTAAAACATGATAACAATTATAATACTAAATTATTGTACGTACTAACAATAAAACTCTACAGTCTAGGGTGCAAAAATAACTTATTTTTTATAAATTGAGATGACTACTGTTGTGGGCGTTGTGCTGGCGTCTAACCTTTTTAAGTACTTACATACTATGTAAAAAGCGCAAGCCTCTTTGTTTTTGTACTTGATAGTATTAAAAATACACACAAAATAGCCTTACATGGCCTTGTCCAAACCTACCCATTCATATACCACAACGCATCAATCGAATGCCTAAAATATGGAGCAAATACGTCGAGCGACATTCATGAGTAATGATCCCGAGCAACATTTTTATACGTATCATACATAAAATTCGACGTACGATCAAGGATTCGCTCCGATAGAATCTAATATCCATCAATGTCAAAATAAAACCCTCCAGAACTGAGCCTGTTGAAAGGTCCATATCGCTAACCCTGGAAAAGCTATCATTTATTAGTTCTTCCGCATTGACCGACCACTTGCCTGGCAAGAGCCATTCTAGTTCTTACCCTAGAGACTTAAGGTAGCAATCGGGAATTAATTTAGTACGGGTGAATGAACTTTGCAAAACGCGAAAGTGAAATCCGTCACTTGTTGCTAAGATACGTATTGAAAATCGTGCCCCGAATGTGAATTAGGGGCACGGAAAGGGGGCTCGTTCGGCATGCCGATGTACGGTTGCAAATTTAATTTAGAAACTCATCAAGCATGGATAATTGGTAACTCGGTGCGCGATTGAATTATGAAGCGAATTGGGTTGATTAGGGACACAAACCTGAATAAGAGCTCATAAGTGCAAGAACTCGCATGCGAGTTTCATTACATTGCGGAAATTGGTGTGCTTTATTGTATGTATGTAACCTTAACAGCCTGCAATGTAACTAAGATCACATGCGAGTTCACGCGTCATCTAAATGGGCCTTAAGGATCCTCGGAGTAATGAGACATTTTCTATACAATTCTAATGAGTAATGATTTCATTTTATTCAGTTTTTAGTGTTGTATAATACAGAAATTGCTCTATATAACAGACTACTAACTACCTAAACTATGTTAATTTACTAATATATGAACATTACTACCGCTCCGCTGAAATTTTTATATTCCGAAGCGCTATTTTGTAAACATCCCCCGCTGTTTTCATTTCACGCAACGTACACAGTTGCGTCATATAATATTTTACATGTAATATTAATATCTATGAATAAAGTAAGCAAATATTTTACATATTTCACGGAACAACTTTTCAGTGAATTCACTGCTCATATTTTAGACGTTCATGAAAAGGATAAGGGAAATGCGAAATAGTTTATTTTCGTAAAAAGAACGAGCTAACGTAGAAATATTCATGCCATTCCAAGCTTTACATATGAGGATGTAAAAGAATTCGCATAAAGTAGTGCGGACCGTGACATTTACACGGTTGAAATGGTTTACTTATGTAAATAACTTGTATATAAGTATAATTGAAACGACAGCTCTGAGTATTACATACTTACATGAGAAGGTGTATGATTTTTTTCTATTTGTATATAGCCGTGTAATGTCTGTGCAATAAGAAACAGTTTTCAATTATTATTGTTGTATTGCTTTGTTAATGAAAAAACCGAAAACCGAATCGCACCGAAAACCGAATCTCTTACCAATTGATCTTATCTTATATTGGTTGAGGAAATAAAACTCCAGCTACTGTCATCAGGTACCAATCCAAACAGTTCACTTTACCTGGAACAAAACATTTGAAAATTAGATAAAATAGCTTGCAAGGTCAAATTAAACAATATTTAAATGTATCCCAATGATAAGATCTAAAACGTGACTTAAAGATTTACAAACGACCTAGGACCACTTCCTCTATTCAGTAGAGTATTGAGTCTATCTATTGTAAGATCAGCATAATTTAGTCTTACCGAAGTCCATGTACCAAAGTGCACTGTGTTATCATTAACATTGTTATCAGTCAGTTACATTTCCCATTAACCTTGTGGATCTTTTGCATAAATTGTTAACTCTGTGTTTATATTTATATTTGACAGTGCTAATGCCAATGTGGCTGGTTTAGTACGAAATCTACAATTGCATTCGGTACGTAAAATGATTTTTTTATAATTTATTGTCAGGAATATTTATTGATCTAACTAATTACACTAACACTTTCAGTAAATAATGAATAATATTAATATTAAGGCCGTTCAAATATCATCAAAGTAACCCCAAATTTTCATAAAGCCACCCCGGTTCACCGTAGTTAAAAAAATACAGGAGTCAGGATCGATCGGTTTTTAAGTTTTAGGACCTTAAAATGTGCATAGCTTTCGTAAATACCTACGCCAAAAGTAAACCTACATCATCTAAAGAAATTATTTACTATGTATAGAACAAATGTACAGCACATCTACCCGTTGACCTAGATATCAAGTCGACGACCCGCGGCTAATCCTTAAACCAACATTATTCTAATGAGTCGAAATAATTGCTCCACTCGCCCCTATCGCCATTGTCAATACGACGTACAAAGCTGGCGAGCAAGTTGAACCGTATAAATTGGGTCAATTCTGTTAGTGATGGACATAATCATAAGTGATATATGCCTATAAGTCCTAACTTACAAGTCTTACAACAGTGTGCAACTATGCAGTAGCATATCTTTTCGTAAGTTTTTCAATACCCTTTAAAATATAATTAAACCTCTCAATATTGCAATAGCCTAGGTTACTACCGTTAAATTAAATTGTAACATTTAATGCCTGCAATGAAATAGTTTTACGAAAATACCCCACAAAAATTAGGTCAAATATCATTTCCGCTTTCAGTGATATTAAAACTCATGCAAAAGAGGAACATTCATCAAAATTTTAATTACGTTACGCGATAGTTTGTTGCTCTTTGAACTCCTAACAAATGAACGTTATCCGATTTAAGTCTATAGTAAGGCTACACTACACAGCAGTTCCCATAACCTGCTTTAAATGCAAGCAAACCAAAGTCACCCCAAGGAATACAGTGGGGCCATTTCCCATCCAATTCGCTATCTTAATAACAACTACCACGGGTATCACGAAGGCATCGACCGAATAACGCTAAAGTAGGTGACTTTGTTGTAGCCTACTGATAAGGAAGGTCAAGCTAACTACAGAAACACATACAATCTAGGTAGAGTACCTATTTAAAATTATATCTTGACATAACACGATGCGTCTTTGTTACTAACTTCATACCAACATAAGAAATCTACGATCAAAGTTACCCCAAGGAATACAATATGGGCCATTTCACTATCTTAATACCACGGCTTTCACGGAGGCATCGACCGCATAACGCTAAAGTAGGCGATTCAGACGTACCCTACTACTGATAAGGAAGGTCAAGTCGGCGACTGATAACGGCCACGGAAATCGCGAGACGGTGTAATGTGTTTTATCTTACGTAATCCCCCGGTAGCTAGGCGATTCTGATTTTAAAATTTGTTGAGGTTTTCATATGGTTTCGATACGAAATTGAGTCGTACCGTGAGAGTAATGTGATTTAGATGCCACAGACTGAACATACCCGAATGGCACAAACGTTCACGAAACGCTCGTAGGTATCTATCTCTATCGCTCTTGCGTATTGGCGCGACAGAGCCAGAGCCAGACTACCTTTCGCGGCATTTCGTTTTCGTTTCGCGTCGGAGAAATTCCATTCGGCTACGGGGCCTGAAGAGAAGAGAGCTCAAATTGTAGCGCGCGATGTGTAATCATTCCAGGATACATTAACACCTTGCTGCCACTAAGATTTAATTTCCATTGAGGAGAAAGTGAGAGAAGACGTGTGAAAAGCAACCAGAGGATTGAAAACGGAAAAATTATTCAGTAGAGCGTTTTTTTTACTGTAGTTCAGTGTACTGCTGTACCGTCTTATTCCGTCAAAAGCATGTTCTTCCAGGGACTGTCTTAGGATTTTCAATTTCGAAATATGTAACTTCTTCATAGATGGATTATCGGGTCTAAAGGGCACCGTCATCATACTCCTCGTATTGCGCTACAACAGCGTACCTGCTTTCCTCTGGGGAGTCCGTTTCTACACAGTAGGACAGTGACTTGAGGGAAGAGCTGTGCTGTCTACCTCACTCGGTACTACGGACTAACAAAAACGTCCACTACTGTGGATCATAATATATACGAGCTGAAACAATGCCACATACGTAGCCTACGCTCATACGCATGACGGAAAAGCTAAGAGGGCTGCTCTCTAAGCTACACAGATACATAAGAATCTCCATCACAGTGGAGCAGCGTTATACGAAATCATAAAACAGAATCCGCCTCCCAATGCATTATGTTTATTTTTAACCGACTTCAAAAAAGGAGGAGGTTCTCAATTCGACTGAATGTTTTTTTTTTTTTTATTTTTTTTTTTTGTATGTATGTTACTCGATATCTCCGAGAATCGTAGACCGATTTTCAAAATTTTTTTTTTGATCGAACCGGTATAACCCCGAGATGGTCCCATTGGCACCAAGTCAGGGTCTGATGATGGGATCCTGGAGAAATCGAGGGAACTCTTCAAATGTTATAGGCACATGTAATGTTTTTAGTCTATTTTTCAAAGGTACACCAGTATTTACGTCTGATGGTAATAATTTTATGTGGCTGAGCTGATGATGGAAGGTCAACTCCTCAATGGTTAGGAGTTAAAGGATAATTCTTTCACTACTGTACATGTATTCGGACTGATACATATAATATCACTAGGAACCACTAAAAATCAACTGAGCTGATGATGGAAGGTCAACTCCTCAATGGTTAGGAGTTAAAGGATAATTCAAAATCAAAATCAAAATAACTACTGTATTTTCACTACTGTACATGTATTCGGACTGATACATATAATATCACTAGGAACCACTAAAAATCAACAAATAAATAAACTTTTTAACAAAAAATAAAACCGCCTTCAAAAATAAGCGCGTTACAAAACACGGAGAAACTAAAAAGCCAAAAATAATAAACCTTTCAATTCAGATTTCTTATCGTATTGCAATAAGCTAAACATCCAAATTATAAACAAATCAATTATTTTTGGAGTCGGTACCAGCCTGTGTATGGTTGGGTGGGGCAAACAGGCAATAGCAAGGCGACGAACAGGTCTGGTACCGACTACAAAAATAATTGATTTGTTTATAATTTGGATGTTTAGCTTATTGCAATACGATAAGAAATCTGAATTGAAAGGTTTATTATTTTTGGCTTTTTAGTTTCTCCGTGTTTTGTAACGCGCTTATTTTTGAAGGCGGTTTTATTTTATGCTGATGTTTTATGTACGCTGAATGGTGAACAAAACTATGGGAGATTACAATTAACATTTGGAAAGTTTTTCTTATTTGGATGCACGTTAAGACAAATGTAACAAAATAAAGACGTTTAAAGTTCTGCTAAAAACGAATATTTACATTTATTTATACATATTTACTTCAGAAGTCAATTATGAACGTCATTAGCTAAGAAACTTTTATATTTACAGTCAATTTGTTTAATGGCAGTTTCAAACTTCGCTTGAAGAAATTTTACGTGATTTTTCCGAAACTTCTAAGAGCTTTAGCAAACTTAGGAAATTCGACAAACAAAGAGAATGTCAAAAAAAGAAACATTTTTTTAGTGTTCTGAAAGAAATCTTGTATCAAATAAGATACAAGATTTCTTACGAATCGATTAGAAAATATAACCAAAGTTCTGTGTAGCTATCGATCTGTCTTTGAATTGCCGTCAGAAACATCATTAAGATTTCTAAAAAAAAACAAAGGATAAATTTTAGGCCAAAAGGGTGGCAAGATCGGTTTGTACTTGCAAGACGATTTGACAATCGCGTCGGCCTAATTCAAACTTTAACATCAAAACTACCTACGTCAAAACATTGATTTAAATACGATATGGATCCATATTCATATCATTAATATCAATCTCTAACGACATTGCGACTATTACGAGTATTGGCGACATATATTTAAAATCAGGCGGTCTAATATTGAAAAAATCTGATTTCGCTATGATGGTTATGGAAATACAAAGCGTGCATCCATATGATATGATCTTAGATGCCTTGAATACACGATCCTCAGAAATTACTTAAATGTTAATGTAATCTTACTAAGTAGGCGTGTAGGCTACTTAAGTTGCATGTTAGGTTACAATAATATAATTAATTAGAGCGCCGCGTTAATTGCAATAACGGAGAGTTAATTGGTTCAATACTGCCGTTATGTACTTTTATACACTTACGGGATTTTTACGTAGTGCATTATTGAGATTTATTTGTCAATCTCCGATGATAACAAATGCATAAAAAAGCTTATTCCCATCTTACTCCAGTAACCCACTATCCAGGTGGGTAATTGCTTACCAACAGGAGACTGAATACCCGAATAGTATCCTGCCTGTACCCACTTCGTTGTCATATTTATGGAGTAGTGGTATTAAATGGGAATACACCATCAGTGGTGTTTCGTTATTGACGTAGAACTAGGTATGTATTTGTATATTATTTACATATTGCGTTTAGGCGTAGATAAGTGTTAATTACCTCGAACTTTAAGGTTAGGACAGTCATTATCAAATTAATAAAATAAGTAGATATAGTTTAAATAAATAATTATGTTTATGTCAAATATATTAGACAATACGCTACGGGTATGTTCCCCGCAACTAATACTTATTGATCTTTGTTTGGACCTAGGGTCAACTAGTAGAGAATGAATTCTGGTAAGTAGAATGTGCAATTGTGCACCTTTTTACTGCAATATCGTTTGGATAAAAAAATAAAATATAGCAAAATTCTAACATTCAATTTATACAAACGGCCGCCGTTTTCCCAAGGATAAAATTTTACAGTTGGCACAAGGTTATCACTGTTACATAACATAATACTATTATTGCAGGTGAATATTTGGTTTTACGACTTTTGTCTAACTTTTCGGCGTTTCGTTTTCGTTTCGCGTCGGAGAAATGCCATTCGGCTGCGGCACCAGGGGCCCGTTTCTCGAAAGGTACAAGCCTTGTATTACAAGTGCGCGAACTGTCAAATCGTATGGGTTGTCATGGAAACACACTTGTAATACAAGGCTTGTACCTTTCGAGAAACGGGCCCCAGGTCTATTGATTTATGTAAAACAGAACATTACATATTTAACGTGTCGCCGCCAATTTTATTTACAAAATACATTTTATATTAGCACTCGCTATTTGCTCTCCATTAAATTGTATGTAAGGCCTGAGGGCACGCTTATATTGAGCGTGGGCCGTGTGGCGTGCATGTCGAACAATTGTAATAAAATAAATAAATATTGGGGACACCTTACACAGATCAACTTAGCCCCAAACTAAGCAAAGCTTGTACTATGAGTGCTAAGCGACGATATACATACTTGAATAGATAAATACATACTTATATACATAGAAAACATCCATGCTCATCACACAAATACATGCCCTTACCGGGATTCGAACCCAGGACCGCGGCTTAGCAGGCGGGTCACTACCGAGACCGACTAAGCCAGACCGGTCGCCAAATTGTTGAAGCTCATACAAGTGTCCTAAGTCGAGACTGCATATTATAGGGTGGACTGCTGCACGCCCCGCCAAACGCTCTACTCAGGACTTACACTAACGTGCAAATCATATGAAACGTTCGCTGAAAGACTGTAATTCGCAACTAAGTGACCGGCCACACCAGAGCGTCGCGTGTCTCAGGGCGCGCAACGGACGTCCGCGCCACGCCACCTGAGTGTAATTCAAAAAACGTCTCCTCAGTACATTTTGTATAGGAAGGACGTAAGACGCGCCCCAGGTGGCGTGGCGGCGGCGTGGCGCACGCCGCGCCGCTTGGCGGGACGTAGCGTAACGTGGCGCGGACGTCCGTTGCGCGCCCCGAGACACGCGACGCTCTGGTGTGGCCGGTACCTAAGGGTGGCATTTCATCTGTCCAATATCTTTGTCAAATTTGTTTTCGCGTCTCGCAATTGTTTAACGAAAAAGTGATAACGCGAGAGCAATGCACATTAGACCAAGATATTTGACAAATGGTACACCAGATGCTTTTCCACTCGCTTGACTTAATGCGACAGAGATAATTGTTCGAATAATCCACATACGCGGCTAAGGTCTCAGACACACAAATCACACAGTACGGTGCGGTATAATCCCTTTCAGTTACATCTACACAGTAAGTCAAACAAACATATTTAAACAAGACTCTAACACTATGAGCATAAAAGCGTGTTCAGATATTTTTGCTCGTATTGTGTAGATATAACATAACGCATGTACGGAATACCATCCTCACGTGCAGTACTTAATTGAATAAAGGAATCCAGCCAGCCATAATTCAGATCATAAAGCGATCCAATTAAGAGACTGCAGCGGTAGCAATTATTCTGTTACATTGAGGATAAATCACATTTCTAGCTCAGATCAACTTTAGTTCATCTGGTTTTACAGTGTTAAATGTTCAGAATGCAAAATTTTCGGACAAGTTTGACTGCTAAATTGTTATTAGCGCACTAGGATTGACCTTATCAGTTCTATTTAGTTGAGAACTCGAGATACTGCAGTATTGTTAATACTAATTCATACTACTATTCACTAACAGGGCTAACACAGCATTCGGGCATACGTAAGCATAACAGGCATCATGTTCTACACATTCCTCACCATTGTCTCATCAGCACAGAACCCTAAGCGTAACCGGAGTGACGTTGTGCAGTGGTGGCTTTCCGTTACAGAAGGATCCTTACGTTTTAAGTGCCATAAGGTTATTACACATGAGCGTTAAGGAGCTTACACGAGAGGACGCCTAGAAAGGCTATAGGCACATGATTGGCGCGACAGTATCTTGCCGCGACATAGATCACACATATTTTTACTATTTATCTCTCCGTCTCAATGACCAATGACATAAGGACGGGTAGTCTATCTGGCTGCGACATAATCTACTAGCTCGCGCAGAAAGTGAAGAAAACAAAGTAGAAAAGCGAACCCTGGCTCGGCTTAATTTATCCATCAGCATATCGCTAAGTAGAAGAAAAAGGTTCTTACTTTTACCATCCCAAATTCCAACAAAAATTCTAATAAAAAGGTTCTTCTTCCACATGAAGTATAGGCTCTTCTGAGCTGGAAAGGCTCGTATGAAATACTAAGAAGCGTTACCGGGCATAGCGACTGAATTGTTTCTCGTTCCCACGATACAAGATAGACTTGATTTCCTTGTCGGTTGGATTTGACGCACGTTATATTTTACGATTATGCCAACAAAAGTATTCACATGATTTGAATAAGGAAATAGGAGGGTATTTATTAAAGAGCTTCTTCGAGAGTTAATTTTTGCTAACAATGAATAAAACAACTTTAAAAAAAAAATAAGTACCTCTTCGTAACTTTACTAATCTTTGCTTTGAATGCTTCAATCAATTTAGAATTTCAAAGGAATTCTTGAACTTAGCAGTAAATTACAAGTTAGGTTAGTACGAATACGTAGGTACAACTACTACCTCAACCGTGGGTTTTTGACTTCACTCAAAATATATGAAATTTTTGGTTCTACTAAGTAGTGACAGTTTTCTTTCTCCTTTTAAAACGATACGGTAGGGGTCAATTCTCCATACAAACGCTCTCGACTATTTCCTCCCTGGTTTTTGAAGATAGAGCAATGATTTTTTCAACACAGATTGTTATTATTTTTATCTGTGTCGGACCGTTTTGATTTTTTTGATATTTTGCTTTTTAAAGACTCTAGAGCCAATCAAAAATTTCCAAAAACGGCCTTTTCACTGTGGCGCAAAAAAAGATGTGATACTCAAGATTGGTAACATTTAACTAAAATTCCCAAGTTGAAAGGGGGGCTCCTTTCCATTTTAGCATTTTCGCTACCGTATCCTCTTAATGAATGTTATTTTCCGCAATTTTACGCCATCGAATAACGTATTTTAAAATGTCAAAAATTAAAGGTAGAGCTCTCTTGCCGTAAGTCTAAAATCTCACGTATTTCAAATATTTGAATATTATATTATTGACAAAATGTCCCCAACTCCCAGCGCAATATTCCGTTATTGACGTTATTGGAGCAGGCTTGGAAAACAAATTGCATATTCCGGTCCTGCTCATAAATAAACATCGGCTCATTTCTCATTTTAAATCGATATTTACACTGATTTACTGTATTATGCCGTACAGAATTAAAAACGAAGTTTTTAAAAAGATGTAGGACTTTATATACATATTTGATTTATATTCGGAATCTTGAAGAATCCAGAATCCTAGGCCACTGTAGAACCCTTTCACAGTAAAAGTCTAACTGACTACTATGTATAGCAAATAAAGCACAGTGTCCATACGACAGGGTTCTAGAGTGGCCTAGGATTCTAATTGGTTGACAGTACCTGCTACTAATAGTACGGATTACGAATTAGGGAATAATGTACTCTAATCTAAATAGACAAGAGAACGTAAAACTAAAAATAAAGCAGATGATAAATTAATCATCAGGGCCATAAACACAATTAATACTGAAATATCTTAATTATGAGTTGAATCGGAGCATCATTAGCCGGTCGCGACAGTAACGAACGGCGACGGGTGCACAATAGAGAAAGTCTAGCAAACTAGGTTCACTGAAATACAGCCGCTATTGTCTTTTGTTTCAATTTTGAAGAATTTTGCTAGTAGCCGACTGACAGTGGCAGTGGCAGCTGATACCTTGAATCACTATCTGCATATAATAAATCCATACTAATATTATAAATGGAAAAGTGTGTGTGTCTGTTTGTTTGTCCGTCTTTCACGGCAGAACGGAGCGACGAATTGACATGATTTTTTAAGTAGAGATAGTTAAAGGGATGGAGAGTGACATAGGCTACTTTTTGTGTCTTTCTAAGTGACCGGCCACATCAGAGCGTCGCGTGTCTCGGGGCGCGCAACGGACGTCCGCGCCATGCCACCTGAGTGTAATTCAAAAAACGTCTCCTCAGTACATTTTGTATAGGAAGGACGTAAGACGCGCCCCAGGTGGCGTGGCGGCGGCGTGGCGCGCCTTACGTCCTTCCTATACAAAATGTACTGAGGAGACGCTTTTTGAATTACACTTAGGTGACGTGGCGCGGACGTCCATTGCGCGCCCCGAGACACGCGACGCTCTGATGTGGCCGGTACCTAACCCCCCACTTCCCTAAAATGGGGATCGGAAGTTTGTAAGAGGGATTCCGCAATTTTCAAATTTAACGGGAGCGAAGCCGCGGGCAAAAGCTAGTAACTTATATTAAAGAGTATATAAACACATCTTATAAATTAGTTACTCTCATAGCAATACCCCTTTGGCTTCAGCAGCGAGACTAAAACAAAAAATAGCTAGCCCAGTAGCTGACTGACAATAACAGCTTGTCTTTACCGTGAATCACTGTCATATACGAGTAATAAGGCTATATCTGGGCGACCGAGCTTCGCTCGGTTCTATTTTAATATATCACGTCTTTAGATAAACAAAAGCTCTTATAAATACAAAAACAAAAAAAAAGACAAAAAACAAAAACTTAATTTCTAGCCGGGATTCGAAACCCTCACACCTACGATCTCTCTGCGTACATTAGACCGACCTCGTACGACTGAGTTAAGCGGAATCGATGCGTGCGCGGCGAAATTAACGACCATATTTTA
Source organism: Leguminivora glycinivorella (assembly GCF_023078275.1). Lineage (NCBI taxonomy): Eukaryota > Metazoa > Arthropoda > Insecta > Lepidoptera > Tortricidae > Leguminivora > Leguminivora glycinivorella. The sequence continues at coordinate 8,343,480 of NC_062983.1, forward strand.
CGTTTACTAACGCGAAAGAAAACTCATGAAAACTCGAAAATTCGCGTTTTCCGGGATCTAAGTCTACGCTAGATCGATTTTTCACCCCCGAAAACCCCCACATAACAAATTTCAGCGAAATCGTTAGAGCGGTTTCCGAGATCGTCGGTATATATAAATAAATAAATAAATATACAAGAATTGCTCGTTTATAAGTATAAGATACCCCGTTTGACATCTCATAGCGATACCCCGTTTGGGCTTGAGCAGCGAGACTAATAACAGTAATAACAAATTGTACCTAGTAGCCGACTGACAGTGGCAGCTGGTCTTTACCGTGAATCACTGTCATTTCCGATTTCGCGCGCCAAATACTTCCCAGCCAACACTTTCCAGTTTGCTGCCTAGTTGCTAGGAGATAGACATCTTTAACTAGTTGCCTAGATAAGTAAAGACAAACTAGGCTGAGTGAACTTGTTAATTTGTTTCTTACCGGCTTTCGGGCGAAATTATATGGTTTTTGTAGAGCCTTTCAAAAATATGAATCCGTCAAACCTGTTTGTTCTACTCTTCTGTATTGTTCGATATAAGTATATGTCATGCATTTCTAATACTTTAATTATACAATATATTGGAACTTCTTTGTTTCGATTCTAATTTGTTTTCGCCATATTTCGCGTCGAAAGCAAATCACGTGCTGTCCATTTTTCTTTGCTTCAATTTTCAAAAAATGTGCAAGTGCGAGAAACAGGACACGATGTATAGACGATTAAAGTTCAAGACTCATATCCATAGTATTCGTACCGTTCAAGAAATAAACTCAACTCCCAGTCATAAAACATTTAACGCCTACTAAATAGTTAAACCGTAACAATGTTGTATAATCAGTATGCCTTCGTAAACACGTAAAGATATAAATCCATGAATGAAGTAAACTCGATCTATTAAGCAAGATATTCCGGAAGACATCTTCAACAACGGAACCTCTAGAACACGCGAAAGTAAAATAAACTAATATGGCAACTATGACAAGACAAGAAAACCGGTTACTGAGGGTCTACTGCGAAACACAAATTTTAAATCCTACTTATATGCCTCTCTATTACTCGAATATGCAAGAGCGACAGAGACGTAAATAACGAAATTTAGATTCATATGTGGTTCGCGGTTGTCCCTTTGATCGTCTCGTTTCCGCGCGTTTAAACAAAGAATCCGTTCATGCGGAACTAATCTTGCGCTGATATGGGATTCAAAAAGCAGACTGACATAATTGAATAATCAAAGGGCTTTGAAGTCGATCGTTACAATGGCTTTTTAATGGCACCTTATCCTGTTGTATTTTTTATAGGCGAATCCCGAAGTTTTATCATGGCCGCTCATTTCGGTATTAGGATCGGATGGGATATAGGATTCAGTATTTGGTCAGGACCACTATCCGCGGCGCTTTTAATATTGACTATCCTATCCATATCTTTCTCGAAGACAAAAAAGGGTAGTCCCATTCGCGAACGAGACAGTGCTGTGACTCTCATTCATGAGCTAGTCCACTGTGTTCTATTAGTATCATCAGAAGAGATAAGCTTAACATGAACATGAACAAAGATGAGGAATTATCGCGATGGTCGACAGATTCACGGTTCACACGGTCCTCCTCCGATAAACAACTCCGTTATCAATGAAAATGAAGGTACATTACAAGTTAATCAGCCAGTTTGCCAGTCAATTGAGCCGGGCGCCGAGCGTGGCAGGAGAAAGTGTCTCGCCGGTTAGAAACTCCAGGATGCGACTCGGAACCGATTCCGATATAGCTTGAATAATTGCTGTCGCAATGCTTTTTAGAGCTAAACGACGAGTTCACCATGAAAACTCAGGTTTTTATTTATTTTTCTACAGTAGAAGTAGCACGATATAGCTGTTACAGTTCAGTAAATACATTGCTACCAACTTAACAAACCAATTCGCAGAGTCGAGACTCCTTCGTTTTCTGCTGCGTTCATTGGCGACGCGTCGAATCGCATTCAAATGTATGAGAACTCGATTCAACTCGGCTCGATTCGTCTTAGTGGCCAGGCTTCAAAGAACCATACCATAGACAGTTTTATTTTCATGTTTGCACTCAAACTGCATATTCAAAATGGTAGGCGGTCCACTAGATAACTAAGATGACTGAAAGTAGGTATTTGTTGATTTATAATTTTCTTTCAAAATAAGTGCTTGGTCGTAGAAAAAGTATTGTATGCAACGGTGTTTAACTGAGTCAAAAAATGCTCGTGGCGTCTTTATTAACAATTTTCGGCTTCGCCTCAAATTGTTACCCACGCCACTCACCTTTTTTGACCTCTTTTAACCACCAGTTGCATAAAATACTATTGTCTACCTTGTGGTCGTTGTTTTTAAACACTTCTTAGTTCCACAGCGGAGGCCAGAATCAGATTCGGCGACTAAAGACCTAGTCCTCTAAACCATCCGGCCACGGAAGTAACCAACCCACCCCAATTTCTAGAGTATATGTAATCTTTGAAACACAATCTTTGAGTGTCAAACAAACGGAGGCATTTAATTACAGTGTAAACTCTATATAACGGCACTGAAGGGACTGTGCATATCATGGCGTTATAGAGAGTTGCCGTTAAGTGGAGAGAAGAAAAATCGGAATTAGAAAAAGAAAAAGTTTATTTCAGAATAGTGTTAGTAGTAATATACGTTAGTCATGGTCAAAAACGGCCTACACATGGAAGCAATCCCAATTTGTAAACAAAAGAACCAATTTTTTAGAAAGTTCGGGACGCTTGATGCCGACGTCGAGTTTATTGCCGGCTAGGATAACAAAGCGACAAAAGAACGTACACAGCTGCGCAGTTTTTACTAATTTTAGCAACTTTAAAGGTACTTTTTATTACTTAATTGTTGCCGTTATTGCCGTTATTGAGAGTGGGTGTGATGCTATGTAGAGTGTATCATTGTATGGTAGACAAGCTAAACCAACCAAAGTCAATTGGTTTCGACGCTTTAGAGAGTGTGCCGTTAAATCGAGTGACGTTACATGGAGTTTACACTGTATTTATAACAATATGTATGTATGGTTAGTAAAAACAATAAAATCAGGGCCCACAGATTAGCTGTAGGCAAATAACTGACAGGCTGACGTTGATATCGTCCAGCGAACTGGTAAAGAGTGAGCTTCTCAACTTTCAATCAAATATTCTATAAAATAATTTGATTCCTTCAGGTTTATATTTGTACGATACTAATACTCTCACACGTTATAACTCCACAGTTTTCACGTCAAAGAATGTGGGCCAATTTAAAACATGCTACCGATTGTTCGCACTACTATACCCTATATCGTCCACGGTCATTGGCCACTTACGTAACGTTTTAGTTACGTTACGTGCTGTTTACTTCTACGTTTACGTTACGTTAATTGGCCATTGAATGGAGTTCGGTGTGCTGGACGCTGTCAAGGAGAAACGTGTAGTGAATGATTTGAGTACAATGTGCTTAGAATGTGAATTGAATGCGTTCTGGCATAAAGGGCATATAAATTAAATACAACTATAGCGATGTGCGGTTATCAGCCAAAAGAACCTGCATTGTCAGTGACATATCTACTCGTATTGCACAACTAACCATGCAGAAATATATGTGTCTGATAGTGTTATTTGTAGAGCTATATAGCTGCCTTGAGAACTGAGGCGTCTGATGTGATGAGTTCTCTTCTCTTCTCCATTCCGTTAGATTACAAGCAATACAAAATAATTTTCGAATTTCCTCGTGTCCACCTCAGTGAAATGTCAGCCAAACAGGCCCACTGATTATATTAGACGGACGTTATCGTCTCGTCCTCTCGATCAGTCGCAAAAAGTAACAATGCCTTCACATGCCGATGTCATCCAGCTCATAATCTACCAGCCTCTTAAAGCATTGCCATACATTTTTACGGCGTTTCATGTACAAGATAAGCGGTTGACTGTCCTTACGTACTCGTAGAATCCATCTCGAATGATATTATAACAGCTATAACCGGACATTTTCAACATAAACAATCATCCGTCCGCCAGGAATTACCAGGAACTGGTCCTGCGGTGCATTAAAATAAAACAAACAAGAGAAACAGACGTGCCTTACATAAACATTGCGTCTTTACGAGTTTGCATTGGAATGTTTTGTTTATATGGAAAAAGATAATACTAATACGTTGTACATATTATATTTTTTCGAAACGCGGGACTGTTTTATATGTATTATTAGTTTAACCAGAACCGGAAGTTTCCTAGTTTCTCTCCACTTCTAGCGTCTCACGAGCGTAGCGTCGGGCCAACTGTATGGTAAAAAGAGACTTTGCTATACAGTTGGCCCGACGCTACGCTCGCGAGACGCTAGATGTGGGGGGCGCGTAACTTTATTTTAAATGTAAAAATGGTGATCCTGGACGGTTGATTGGCTTTTCGTATTTATCTAACTCTTGCATTTGTACAAATTCCACTTACAGAGTTCGTCAGGTATAGCCGCTAGAAGGCTAGAGTAAAGCTTTCCTTTTAACTCTGTCTGAGCATAAGATAGTTCTTGCTATCCCTGCATGACCACCTCCCATGACTTTTGACGTCTTGGAAAATATATGTAATTTTTCGTTCCGTTTAGGGGCGATGTTCACTTTCTGCATAAAATGATGGTCATTTTCCGTGTCGATTACATTAAAGAGTAATAACGTATTCTAAAATGTCAAACCTCATAGTCTTCCTATAAAGAACAATCTTAATAAGTACGATTGAAGTTATTCGAGCCCAATTATGCGCCCGAAGTGCGCGCGCGCCGTTTTCCGGTTCCAACAATAACACACGTGTTTACACAGATTGGCCGTATGTTGATTTGTACGCGAGGATTTTAACGCGTGCTTTGGAAATGAATTAACAATTAACAAACATAACAGGAAGCGGGTAAAACTGGATCAAGGAACTGATCAGAAGATATGATGCGCTTGTAAGAGGAAGGTTGCAATTAGAAAATCTTTGAGTAATACTTATACATAGACAACGAGTTTCTTTTATCGAATGTTCTAGACTAGAGTTATATAAAGCTAGGCTCTCGTTCCTTAGTTAGACATGTCACAAAAAAAACAATTTGTTTCTTTTGATGGGACTACATAATTATTATATTCCTTGGCGCATTATAGGTAGGTAATGCACGAGGTTCAACCGCAAAAACAAGATTATGGGAAAATGCAAACAATAACACGAACGCTACAATTAACTAATTAGTTCATTCGGGCATACTGATTTAAATATGGTTTATCCTCATCTAAATATAGGTATGGTATAATATAATCAGTTAAATCATATAAATAGGGAAAAAAGATGCGCAGTTTTAATATGGAGAATTTGAAATTAGAGATCTGACAGATCTCTAATAATGGTCTGACAGATCTCTAGGTACCTACCCTAGGCAAATAATTCAGCCTGATGAATTGATGACCCTCTTCAAGCTGTTATAGTTTGCACAGTGACCTAACATGGCGGCGGAAAATAACATTTTTGTATCAGAATATCTGTTGAAATTTTGGATAAGGACCCTTCAGGTGTCGAAAGCCACATAGGTTATTCGGTTAATATTCTAGAACTGGGAGTAAAAGATTTTTTTTAATTTTTACTTTAATAATAATTGTGAGTATGTTTAGTAAAACGTCCCACTTTGTCGGTTACCATTAAGGCGAGACTTACTTGTATCTTTATATGAATAAACTGACAAAGTGGCTTTATAGCAATCAGACTTACTTGTATCTTTATATGAATAAACTGACAAAGTGGCTTTATAGCAATCGACAAAGTGGGACGTTTTCCGGGCACACTCACAATTAAGCAGCTATAAGTTTAATTCGTCTAAAATACCTCAACACAAATACGACCCAATTCTGATATCTTCGGGCTGTAAATTGATATATTTACGAGCGTCTCCAATCAAATCTTTATCGGCCTTATTTACTGTTATTAGCGCCCTGAGTGCCCTCTGGCCCTGACACCACTATGCGTTGACATAACCTTTACAATAATAGAATATAGGGTAAATATCAACCGGGCACTAAACTTATTTTGTGAGCTATAGTGAAACATGACATATTATATTGTAAGTGATCGATGAACTAAATATCAGAAGGAAGTCACTAGACTCACTAGTGTCACTTCATTCGTGCCAGAAAAATATCTAGGTATAAACATTGTGGGAATGCCAATACATAATCATTTGCGTCATTTGCTGTCACCTCAAAATGTATGCAAAGACCGCCGTTTGTTTTACACATAATTTAAAAAACAAAACACTTTTTTTTAATACGTAATTAGGTAATAGGCAAGTTTCCCAGTAGTCAAATCATCTTGTTTTTAAGAAAGGAAATAATTCCGACTGTAATTAGATCGATTTTAATTTTGCTTTATTAAACATGACAATTCAAATAGTAGCCAATCAAGGGCACTCGATAATAAGCGATTAACAAGTTTGCTATGCGACTTAGATAATATCGTTACTTAAGCCGACCCTGATTAGCCTTTCACAATACAAGCACAGGGGTCCCTAGTCCCCATTACCCTTGTCGATAAGTGATAAGGGTTATCTCAAATTCCTTAGAGGGCGTAGTAAATCACCTTACACTTTATCTTAAACATTCCTTTGATAAAGGGCCATCCGTCAAATCTAACTTCTTGCTCAACCGCACGTATATTAGCTAAGTTTCAAGACTTCTAAGTCGTTTACTTTGACAGTATCAAGTTGAAATTTATTGCTTCTCGAGCTAGTTTAGACGGCGCTTCGTGACCTTATTTTAGACCGCATATATGATATGAAGTCTAGTATTGTTATTAGCTCAATTTAATAGATTTAACAATTTGCTTTTGAACTAGTCTTGATACGAACTTCAAGATCGTCTTGATGCTCCTATCTCACATTCAGCTTAACCCTACCAAGAACCCGCCTGGTGGGCACTCTATAAGAAATTCTAGCTTTTAGCATATCTACATACATGTTTTACAAGACTGTTTGTTTCTAAATAAAAAAAAAATATTATTTGCATCATCAATACCTTTATGTACTTCAATACCTTTATGTACTGGTATGGGGCCGTCCATAAATTACGTCATTCTAAATTAGGGGGGGGGGTTGGTCTGCGGATGACGGTAAATGATAGATGGGGGGGGGGGGGTGTTTCGAAATTGACGTCATTCTTATTTATTTATTTATAGTTTATTTTTCACGTACAAAAAGATTATTTCTAAAAAGAAATTTCTTCCAGCACACCTAGTAAGTGAGACTGCAAATGTGAGAGGCGGCTAAGGCGCATACAATACTAAAATAACTCATAATAAACATACATAAGTAATGCAACATAGATGTACACAAATACAGTAATAACTACAGATAAAATACTGTAACAATAATATTACATATAATACTAGCTGCCCGCCCCGGCTTCGCCCGTGGTACTTAAATGTATTATACATATAAACCTTCTTTAAGAATCAGTCTATCTATTTAAAAAAACCGCATCAAAATCCGTTGCGTAGTTTTAAAGATCTAAGCATACATAGGGACAGACAGCGAAAGCGACTTTGTTTTATACTATGTATTTATATTATATTATAAGTAGTTATATTATATCAATGATTATTGCCAAAGTAAAAATAATAAAAGATGATTCTATAACCAAGTGTTTTAATCATATAATACCCTATTTTTCTCAAATCTGCAATGTTTTATTTTGTCAAACTGGTAATGACGTCAATTTTGGGAGAAGGGGGGGGGGTCATTAAGATATGACGATAGGATGATTATAGGGGGGGGGGTCTAAAATCTGAAAAAATCGATGACGTAATTTATGGACAGCCCCTATCTAATAATCAACATATTACGTGTTTAACTTTAGTGTGCAGTCTAAATGTCATCCTGTATAGAGCACATTCTAGCGAAAGCTGCAGTCATGTTCGTGAAATAAAAGGGGATATGGTTATTCTTATAAATCTTATAATGGAGAAACTTTTCAAATTTGGCTTATCTCTGTATTCACGAGGCACACAATGACCTTTAAAGAAACTTTACGTTTTAAGCACATCATAATGCTCACGAGTTCTTTACTGTAAGATCTCACAAAATTTCTAATGCTTGGCTGAAAAATTCAATAAAACAAAGTTAATTACTTTATACTTTTATTTTAGTTCAATCAGTAGTCTATGTAAGAATACTTTGAGAGATAGAGTCCATCTAAATTAACTTTACACTGACTTGAATAAAAAGAAATAAGTGAGGCAGTATTCAAACTGTCCACAGAAACATTTGTCATAAAAAAATACATTGATGAGATGACACGACACAGGAATGTACTGTTTTATTATAAAATGCATGTAGATTTATTTAGCTTGGTGCGACTCTATCTATTTTGCACGGACTCTACCATATCGATTTGACTTGCCTAGTTATTTTTGCAGTGATAATACATAAAATAATGTATATAATATTTATACTTGTACACTTGTACAGGTTTACTAGAGATGTCACCGAGAAAGTCACGCGTCTAGACCGTCTAGAGAGATTTCCAGTTATTTCTACTTTCACAGGCTTAACTTTAATTCAGTTATTTAATTTTTAATTCGTTAGAAACTTAATCATACTACACTACAGGTATTTTACGGTTGTTTTAATATCAAGCTACTCTCAATAAAAATACTAGATTTAACTATTTAATGACATCATATCATATGACGAGAGCAGTTTCATGAAATGGCAGACCTGTACAAAAGAGAATAGGAATATGTACAATATTGTACATAGTATAATGAAATACGAAATGCTCGAAAAAAGCAAAGCAACGTCATTCAGAGAAATTTCGACAGACTCTACCATGAACGTTACGGAAAATGTATGTAGTTTTCTTAGTAACCTCTTGGGAGAGCAGTTTACTTTCTCCGTATAATGAATGTCACTTTCCGTTTAGGCTTTCGAGTATTAAAATCTCATGGTAGCCATACATTTTTAACATATTAAGTACTTATACCTACACCTACCACCACGCAACCACACCTCGGACACTGGCGATCAAATATATGAAAGAGGCGCGTTCCTAGCACACAGTCTAAGCTCGTGTAGGTGAACGCGTACTATGCTTGTATGAGTGAAATATGACAGTAACTGAGAGGGGGTGGGCGGCACTTTCAGCGGGGAGTGAGAGTGGCCATGCTGTACGATAGTACTCTTTGTTATACTGTGACGTGACCTTAGGAAGAGCGGTGTCTTCCGACATAAGCAATTTTGCTTACTGGGTGGGCCCAGTCCAAGTATTAAATAATACCTACATTGTAAATTTATAATATAATAAAGCAATTTTGATTTTTTTCAACGCTAACGCTATATCCTGACTACCTGCATATGTATCTAAGCAGAACTGGACACAACGAAACATAGCTAAACGGCCAACTAAACAACTGATCACTCCGATCCATTAGTATACAGAAGCATGTACGAATCACGCGGCCAACTGTATATAAATCGCGAGCCACCGGAAACACGTTGTTTCGATCGCATCGCATAATGTGACGTCATCGTTGCAAATTGCTGAATTAAACCTCTTTTGCTTATTTAGCCACCCTTTGACTTGCCCGCCGGTGCTCAAAGATGTGCCATATAAACTAATAAACTAGCAATCGTTTTGTCGGTTACTTTATTTTCAATTCGTAGTCTTTTTGGTACAGTACAGGATAGGGTTGCCAACTTTTTTTTAGGGAAATATAGTATTTTAGAAAATTCCATCTATAAAATATAGTACACCGAAATAAAATATAGTACGGTACAGATAATCGATAACCGAGTCGTAGAAATCGTTTTTTCTGCCCACTGTAAGGGGCTCCACTCGGTTTTCATCGATTTTGACAAGTTTTGTGTTGTATTGGTTCTCTTATTTTGTCGTCGAAAATTGTAAAACGACCGAATATCACTTCCCAACTCAAGTTTCGCGGAATTTTATTCAGCCGAATGTTCATTTCCCAACTTATCATAATTGTTTTGTTTGCCAAGCTCACGTTTACTAACTTAACATTTGGCCTTTTTTTTTAAAGCAAACTTGTGGATGATGTTAGAAATTATTTGTAACTTGCCTAATGTTTCGTTGCGAAACGTTATTTGTCCAAGAGTTGTTTCAGCAAGTGAAGCATTTTGACAAATGATATGTCTGGTAAAAGTTTAGATGGATTTTAATAATCTGCTTTACAATAATTCTACCAATTGAAAAATTGCTAAATGTTAAATTGTTAAAATGAAACTTCGGCGAAATGTTGGTTGGCAAATGAAACTCGGCCAAAAATGGTTTTGCGAAAAAGACGTATTACCCTATTTGTAAGACCCCTATATCGAAAAAAAAAATGTATATGTAGTTATTTTTTATGAACTTTGACATTGTCTTAAAAATATTTTTGGAAATTTTGTTTTGGTGAAGGATCTTACATACATGAAATATAGACATTTCTTAAAATGCAAGAGCGATTTTAATTTTAAACTAATTAAGGCAAAAGTTTTGATCAAAGAACCAGTTTTGGTCCTAGAACAGTTCAACTTTGATGCTAAATATCACAGAATCAATGAGCTGTGAAGTAATTATGGGATACTACTTAGTTTGCTTAAAGACGATGCTGTTAATATGATAGGCTTTAAAAACTATCATAATATTCATAATACCAATGGATTCAAATCGAAGCTGTCTTAAGAAATGTTGTTATTAAATAACATATATATATATATCCATATATCGTGGAATAACCTAACCTAACCACAAAATTAAAATTTTGAAAAAACCCCCGACCGCGACATAGCAAACCGATATGCATAAAACATGGCTAAGAGCGCTCCCGACTAACTGAGATTTCAGACAAAAAAAACTAAATCTAAATCGGTTCATCCGTTCCGGAGTTACGATGCCGCAGACAGACACACACACAGACAGACAGACTGATAGACAGACAGACAGACACGTCAAACTTATAACAGCCCGTCGTTTTTGCGTCGGGGGTTAAAAAGACAAATGTTTGCAAACAACGGTGGCTTTATATATTTGTAACTGTAATAATTTCATGTCAGAACGAAGTAATGAAATGTACAAAGGATGTCAGGCAGAAATGAAAGCGCGAGCGTAGCGAGCGCGAAATTTTTTTTATTATAAAAACGCCGCCCCTGGCGGTTTGATCCTAGTGTAAATTCGCCACTAGCAAGGACCCCAAAAATATAGTACTTTTGCGTACTATATCTTTGTCATATAGAATATAGTACGCTGGGCCAAAATATAGTACAATACTATATTATATAGTACGGTTGGCAACCCTAGTACAGGAGTAGTATAAAACGGACTTGAATTGATGAATGCCAACCTTCCGAGCAGGCCAAGGTGCAAGACGTGGGTTTCGTCATAAAACCAAACTAAAATCGAGTTGGGAGTGGGGCCCATGTTGCTAGGCAAAGCGATGGCAGGTGGACTAATATTTTAACAGAATGGTGTCGGCTTACAAATGTAAGAAGCACTTAACATCCGTTGGCTCGCTGAGTGGACGACATCCGGAAAATTATGGGTCATATCATAACTGGATAAGAGTAGTTCAGGATCGGGACAAGTAGTGTACTAGAAAAGAGGCCTATGCTCAGCAGTGGGTGAATAAAAAGGCTGATATGATGATGATGATGATAACGGACTTGTTTGTAGATCGGGTCACGCCAAAGCTGATTTTTATGAGGTTGGGTCTACGCCATAAGGGTAAGAAAGCTGACCTCTCAAAAGCATACAACTTCAGCAAAATTCTAATGATACCGTCGTTATCTGTGTCGAGGAAAAAAAGAGCTTTACACGCTGAACTATGCTGGAAACGAACGTCCAGCATATAGGTCTCGGCATTTTGAGTTGGACGCAGTTCATTAGAAAATCGCAGTTTTATGCGTCTTGGAACCACTGACTAATTTTCCATGCTATACGATACGTGCAGGATATGTTTGCACCTGATCGGTGGGCTAAAGTAGCAACTGAATGGTTACCGCAGCTTCGCCGGGGAAAGGCAGACCAAAAATAGAGATATTACTCGGACGGCGGGAGCAGGCATCAAACCGTGATAAGTGGACGAAGAAAGAGGAGGCATTTACCCAGCAGTGGGACACATATTAGGCTACTTAAAAAAAAACACGATTCTATCAAATGAGGTTTGACACTTGCCAGTGATTGGAACCGCCGAGAATGGAATGAAAACCTTCATTTCCTGCAGAACCAGATCAGCAACGAAATTAGGATCATGAAAATTGAAGCAAACCTGGGTTACCTGGGGGCGTAATGCGCAAAAAACAATCGCCTCCTATTCAATCTGCTGATTTACAGTCTTACTTTGCCGATGCGGTGGGCACGTGGGTATTTTGGAACGGACAATATTTCGAGGAGCCATGAAATCTTGAATGGATTCAATGGTGATCAGAAGGTAACAGAAGATCCAACAGAGAAAGTTCTTGGCTCTCCAGATGTGGTAATCTCGTAGTGCTGTAAATAATTGTGTCAAGTCGTATGCCAGATCAAAGTCGTCACGATCATAGATCTTCCCCCGTATCCGGTTTTTCGCATCTTTCTTAGTGCTTAATAGAGAATATTTTAATAAAAGTAAATTATATGTATTGGAAATTGCATAAAAAGTCCAAAAATGTAATCAAATACTAAGTTTGAGCAATTTATTAACCACCAAGGTCACGCCGATTTCACGCCGATTAATAATCGGCGGCGGCGGCGTGGCCAAAATTACCGGCGGCGGCGGCGCGCCGGCGCGGCGCACACGTCTAATTAAACCTTTGTTGACATTGAGTTGTGGCAAAAAGTATTGAATGAGTCATGTCATGATTAACACGTTAGCCGAAAATGTTGTGAATTATTAATCTCGCAAAGCTTTATGTAGCAGGAAAAAAGCTCCGACTTTTTAAAGCTTAGCTGGGATCTATAAGAGTAATGGCCTAAAGACAGACAGAGATCATTACATTCATCAGTATGGCTTGATATGATCGATCTTGAAAACATAATGTGACGAAAGATACACTATTTTTATGTATGTGCTCCTTCCTTGTACAAATGTGTACAAAATAACGCAGACCATGAATCATTTTATAATACACATGTTATTGCAATCACAATTGGATAATAAGCCATTTCAAAAACTTAAGTGTACTTAAAAAAGATTTCCTAAATACTACTTAAAATTTCAACACATTTTCGGATGTGTCCCAAACAAAATTACAGCAAATAACGGCACTCACAGAACCATTGTGACATGGACAATCCACAAAGCGAGCCGTGACTGGAACGGCACGACGTTACGAAATTTAAAAATAATAGTCCATAGAGAATAGCTCTATAAAGGTGCGCCAATAAATCAGCCAGCATTCGGATAGACGAATAAAAAGAACGTGGCGAGTCTTGTGAAAACAAAAGAACATCTGGAGATTTCTGTTTGAATAACTAAACTGGACACATCTGGATTCTGCATCGACTTGTGGGATTTGATTTGCATATGTTGTGTCAAAAAACTGTTAGGTTGGTAACAATGCGTAGGATTGATCATTCTCCCCTGCGCATTCTGCAAAAATAAAGAACTGAGTTTGCTATGGAACTTTTATAAAATAAAGTGTTACATCCATAATCCCTATAGCTTTGCGTATGAACGAAGAATAGATACGATATCTTGTTCTTTGTATTCAATTATATGTTGTAGTATTGGATGTGTCAGAGCGCTGACAATAAAGCGATTAATAAATTAACGAAATTGTTTAGTTCATTTGCGCTTGTCATCAGTCAATTAAACATTGTGAAATTTAATGCATCGCGCATTAAAATAACATGACTTTGTCATTTAGTATTAAACGGTCAAAGTCATAGTAACAATATCAGTTTTATTAACATTAATGGATGATCATATAAGTCTGACGTAGCGAGATAAGGAACAATACTCATACCTATTGTTATTTAAATTCCGAGTCGTTTGTGATTGTCACTATCGTAAAATGATCAGTGGTCGTACACTGTCGCCGTCGAAGCCTGATGAAGCCCAAGGCATGTAACGCCACATGTATATTTGTTTGTATAGGTAGTTAGCTCTGTTATTATATTACGATATACACGTAATCTCGAGGCATTAACAAAAAAAAAATATTTACGTTTCATTCTATTTTTATACGAAATGGAGATAAAATGTTAAATTGATATACATTGTTTTGCATGTATATTCAACAACTGACAGTGGCAGATCTGGGTGCGTAGCCGAATGGCACAAACGCTCACGAAACGAAACGCTAGTAGATATCTATCTCTATCGCTCTTGCGTATTGGCTCGACAGAGCCAGACTACCTTTCTAGGCCCCGTAGCCGAATGGCATTTCTACAATCGCGCCACGCCACGAAACGCCGCGAAAGGTAGTCTGGCTTTGTCGCGCCAATACGCAAGAGCGATAGAGATAGATATTTACGAGCGTTTCGTTTCGTGAGCCGTGAGCGTTCAGACATTTTTGTGCAACTTGGGGCCAGTTTTTGCATCAACCACAAGGGACATAAACGCTTGTATCCAAACCAACTACGTACAGTATGTACATAAACGACTTATAATCCATATTCCGTAGCATAGTGTAAGATATGGTAATTCCTCGTAAATAAACTAATAAGTAGACGTCAATGAACTACCATACAGCACGTCTATAATTAATTCATCAAACATTTATAATTCAAGGCAACAAATATTCGGTATTATGGCTCAAGGAAATTCCATGAAAGCAATAGAATATTATTCATACATTATAAAAATTGAGACACAAGATTTAATTCATAACCTAACCACAAAATTAAAATAAAAATAAAAAACCCCGACCGCGACATAGTGGGCAGATTTTTATGAAACATGGCTAAGAACACTCCCGACTGACTAGCTTTCAGACAAAAAAACTAAATCTAAATATATTCATCCGTTCGGGAGCTACGATGCCACAAACAGACACACACACAGACAGACAAACAGACAGACAGACACGTCAAACTTATAACACCCCGTCGTTTTTGCGTCGGGGGTTAAAAATATAGAAAAATACATTCATAAATATAGCGGAACATTAAATAAGGAGTCTGAAACAAAAAAACAAAACCTTTTTAATAAACTACAACAAGGAAAATCTGTTATAAATTTATATGTTATAATCTGTGCTAATTAATGATTCCAGGTCAATTATTTAATGACAATATGTAAACAATGTTATTTTTTAAACTATATTAATTTATATTAATCAGCGTTCCCACTTAAACGTCGCGTGTCTCGGGGCGCGCAACGGACGTCCGCGCCACGCCACCTGAGTGTAACTCAAAAAACGTCTCCTCGCGCCACGCCGCCGCCACGCCACCTGGGGCGCGTCTTACGTCCTTCCTATACAAAATGTACTGAGGAGACGTTTTTTGAATTACACTCAGATGGCGTGGCGCGGACGTCCGTTGCGCGCCCCGAGACACGCGACGCTCTGATGTGGCCAGTCCCTTAGAGCTGCCCCGGACCGGCGTCAATGGAGGAATTTGATTCGAATCGTACACTCCAGCAGAGAGTTCAAAGAAGATTATATGTAGAACTAGCTTTTACCCGCGGCTTCGCCCGCGTAATAAAAGTATTCTTATTGAAACGTTTACAAAAAATAAGATTTTCATTTGGATCCGTAGGTTTCTTTGTAGGTAAGCGGAGCAATTCTCGACTGGGGGGCCATTGTAACTGATCTATTTGCTGTACGGTCAGCCAAGAAAGTGGTTTACCACTTTTCGACTCTATTGATCGAAAAGTGGTAAACCACTTTTTTGGCTGACTGTACCTTACACATATTACTATTGTTTTAAAAGAAATTCTTGCAATTATTGTAGAATTGTTACACAGCGACCACAGCGTAGGTAGTAGGTACGAATTTGTTTGTATTTTACCTATATAAATATTTATACTGGGGAAACTTCATACAACCCACATAACCAGTATCTCGACGCTATGGTCGGTAGGGTAAAAAGTACTTCCTTGCATTATCGCTTACAATTTTTTCCATTTTGCTTATAGGTACTTATTGCAAACGTAAACATATAAAAAATAAAACCGCCTTCAAAAAAAGCGTGTTACAAAACACGGAGAAACTAAAAAGCCAAAAATAATAAACCTTCGAATTCAGATTTCTTATCGGATTGCAATAATCTAAACATCCAAATTATAAAAAAATCAATTATTTTTGTAGTCGGTACCAGACCTGTTCGTCGCCTTGCTATTTCCTGTTTGCCCCACCCAACCATACGCAGGCTGGCCCCGACTCCAAAAATAATTGATTTGTTTATAATTTGGATGTTTAGATTATTGCAATCCGATAAGAAATCTGAATTCGAAGGTTTATTATTTTTGGCTTTTTAGTTTCTCCGTGTTTTGTAACACGCTTTTTTTGAAGGCGGTTTTTTGTTAAAAAGTTAATTTATTTGTTGATTTTTAGTGGTTCCTAGTGATATTATATGTATCAGTCCGAATATATATGTACAGTAGTGAAAGAATTATCCTTTAACTCCTAACCGTTGAGGAGTTGACCTTCCATCATCAGCTCAGCCACATAAAATTATTACCATCAGGCGTAAATACTGGTTACTGGAGGGTTGACGTCAGGACGTCGGTTGTAAAAACTAAATGCCAAAACCTTTTGCAGTATGACTATCGGACTTAAATGGAGGAAGATGATCTGCTGCGCCGACCCCAAATAATGGGAAAAGGGCAAGGGAATGATGATGATGAGGCGTAAATACTGGTGTACCTTTAAAAAATATACTAAGAACATTACATGTGCCTATAACATTTGAAGAGTTCCCTCGATTTCTCCAAGATCCCATCATCAGACCCCGACTTGGTGCCAATGGGACCATCTCTAAGTTATACCCGTTCGATCAAAAAAAAATATTTGAAAATCGCTCCACAATCCTCGGAGATATCG
This sequence comes from Leguminivora glycinivorella, assembly GCF_023078275.1. Taxonomy (NCBI): domain Eukaryota; kingdom Metazoa; phylum Arthropoda; class Insecta; order Lepidoptera; family Tortricidae; genus Leguminivora; species Leguminivora glycinivorella. The sequence continues at coordinate 8,360,475 of NC_062983.1, forward strand.
AGTAACATACATACAAAAAAAAAAAAACATTCAATCGAATTGAGAACCTCCTCCTTTTTTGAAGTCGGTTAAAAAGGCAAGCAAACAACGATCTTCTTACAGCACATTGAATGTAATAGTTATTACGGATGCAGGATACTCGCCGATGCCTACTTACTAATCCCTTCGCACTGAGCCACCTGCATTTTACACTGCCTAGATATCGATTACCCACCGATTAGTCCGACCCCAATCCTCGATTCTTATCCTTGTCCCCGTCCCCGTCCCGTCCCTGTCCCTCCCCTATCCCTATCCCCGTCCCCGTCCCCTATTCCTATTCCTATCCCTATCCCTATCCCTATCCCTATCCCTATCCCAATCCCTATCCCTATCCCAATCCCAATCCCAATCCCAATCCCAATCCCAATCCCAATCCCTATCCCAATCCCAATCCCAATCCCAATCCCAATCCCAATCCCAATCCCTATCCCAATCCCAATCCCAATCCCAATCCCAATCCCAATCCCAATCCCAATCCCAATCCCAATCCCAATCCCAATCCCAATCCCAATCCCTATCCCAATCCCTATCCCAATCCCAATCCCAATCCCAATCCCAATCCCAATCCCAATCCCAATCCCAATCCCAATCCCAATCCCAATCCCAATCCCAATCCCAATCCCAATCCCAATCCCAATCCCAATCCCAATCCCAATCCCAATCCCAATCCCTATCCCTATTTCTATCCCTATCCCTATCCCTATCCCTATCCCTATCCCTATCCCTATCCCTATCCCTATCCCTATCCCTATCCCTATCCCTATCCCTATCCCTATCCCTAACCCTAACCCTAACCCTAACCCTAACCCTATCCCGTTCCTGTCCCTGTACCTGTCCCTGTCCCTGTCCCTGTCAAATTATCATGCTAGGAGGTGAACTTTGAAAAATCCTTTCTTAGTGGTCCTCTGAGGAACTTCCGTGTCAATTTGAAATCTCTTGAACCAGAAGTAAAGATAAAAACTAAACCTATACTTATGGCTATTTTGGATTATGTTATATTTTATTTAAGTAAGTATCATATTTTATTTTATTCTATAACTTATTAACAAAATTAACATAAAAAGTACATATTAGTAGTTAACTTAAGACAAATAAAATACAATTAAATTAAAAACTAATCTAAATTAAACTAAGTCAACTTAATAATTATAAAGATATATACATAATATACATATATGCAACTAATGGCTATTTTGGATATTTTAACCCCATTGCACAACAACAGGGGAGAAAATTTCTTTTCCACCTCATTAGATTTTAAAATCGTTGTACCTATTTATCGTGTTCAGCGACCCGATAAACCATAAAAACGATACCCATATTGTGTTTTTGACTTTACCCCCTTTTCACCCCTTTAGGGGTAAAATTTTCAAAAAACCTGAAAAATGTATTTAGTCATATGTCTTTAGGAATCCTCCTATGAAGTTTCGAATAAAATAGTCAAACTAATCTTGTTTCCCCATACAAACTTTGAACCCCCATTTCACCCTTTTAAGAGGAGAATTTTGAAAAATCCTTTCTTAGTGCTTCTCTACGCCATATAAGGAACCTATGTTTCGGCTGTGTGTTAATATATTATGTCAGTTAGTCAGGCCAGTTTCTTCTTTTATATATTTTTTGATATTTAAACCCCATTGCACTACAACAGGGGAGAAGGTATTTCACTTCCGCTTTTAATTTTAAAAACGTTGTATTTATCGTGATCAGCGACCCAATAAACCGTAAAAACGATACCCATATTAGTTTTTGGACTTTATCACCCCCTTTTCACCCTTTCAGGGGTTAGATTTCAAAAAACCTGAAACACGTCTTTAGTCATATTATGTTTTTAGGATCCCTCTTGTGAAGTTTCGAATAAAACAGTGAAACTAACATTGTTTCCCCATACAAACTTTGAACCCCCATTTAACCCCCTTAGGAGACGAATTTTGAAAAATCCTTTCTTAGTGCTCCTCTACACTATATAAGGAACCTACGTGCCAAATTCGACATCTCTAGGACCAGCGGTTTCGGCTGTGCGTTGATATGTCAGTCAGTCAGTCAATATCTTCTTTTATTTATATATTTTTTTGATATTTAAACCCCATTGCACCACAACAGGGGAGAAGGTATTTCACTTCCGCCTCGTTAGATTTTAAAAACGTTGTATTTATCGTGATCAGCGACCCGATAAACTATAAAAACGATACCCATATTGATTTTTTTACTTTATCACCCCCTTTTCACCCTTTTAGGGGTTAAATTTTCAAAAAACCTGAAACACGTATTCAGTCATATGTCGTAAGGAATCTTCCTTTGAAGTTTCGAATAAAATAGTCAAACTAATCTTGTTTCCCCATACAAACTTTGAACCCCCATTTGACCCCCTTAGGAGGTGAATTTTGGGAAATCCTTTCTTAGTGCTCCTCTACACTATATAAGAAACCTACGTGCCAAATTTGAAATCTCTAGGACCAGCGGTTTCGGCTGTGCGTTGATATGTCAGTCAGTCAGTCAGTCAGTCAGTCAGTCAGCTTCTTCTTTTATATATTTAGATTGTATTGAAGATGGTCTAATTTCAAGAAATATACTGGACTATCATTGTCGTACTAGGCGTGCTATATAAAAAAAAAGACAAATCTACCACTATAATGAATTATCGATTTTTAGGGTTCCGTAGTCAACTAGGAACCCTTATCGTTTCGCCATGTCTGTCTGTCCGTCCGTCCGTCCGTCCGTCCGCGGATAATCTCAGTAACCGTTAGCACTAGAAAGCTGAAATTTGGTACCAATATGTATATCAATCACGCCAACAAAGTGCAAAAATAAAAAATGGAAAAAAATGTTTTATTAGGGTACCCCCCCTACATGTAAAGTGGGGGCTGATATTTTTTTTCCCTCCAACCTCAACGTGTGATATATTGTTGGATAGGTATTTAAAAATGAATAAGGATTTACTAAGATCGTTTTTTGATATTATTAATATTTTCGGAAATAATCGCTCCTAAAGGAAAAAAAAGTGCGTCCCCCCCTCTAACTTTTAAACCATATGTTTAAAAAATATGAAAAAAATCTTTTTTATCGTGTGATAGATTATGCGATCGTTAAACGATAACGGTTGGTGATTAAAATAACCGCTTGCGACAAAGACGTAAAACATACATATTTACATTCCGGTACTCATCAGTAGGGCTGGATCGTTGTCTATCATTTGTCACAATACATGTCACATTTTAACAAGTAGGTATGTACGTGCGAAAGTGACGCATGACATGACAAAGTGACAAAAAACATGACCGACATGACCAAGTTATGATATCGCTACTGCATAAAAAGCTTTTTAAGGTTTTGTCTACGACACAATAGTTATAGTACGTTGGAACCAAAGTACTAATAACTTTATTAAAAAAACAGTAGATTTGTCAACAAAAGCACTTGTTTGAAAATACTTTTGGCGTAATGGCTCTTCCTATATTAGCTTCATAAGTCTAGGTCATTTAGATGGCTGGCAGTCCTCAACTGTGCGTTTCTCCAGAAACTTCCTGCCCCGCACAGCTAAACTGTGGAATGAATTGTTGCCTGCGGTATTGCCGGACCGATACGACCTTCAAATCTTCAAGAAAAGAGCGTACACCCATCTTAAAGGCCGGCAACGCACCTGCAACACCTCTGGTGTTTCGGGTGTCCATGGGCGGCGGTGATCGCTTACCATCAAGCGACCTGTCTGCTCGTTTGCCTCCTATCCCATAAAAAAAAAGGTCTACTAAAGAGAACGCAGTATCCACATAAGTTCATACCTTGTCCCATCGCGTGTAAGCCTATGCCTTTAGTTTGCTCGCTCAAACATGACGGTTGTAGCACGAAACGTTGCAAGTGCAGTAGATATTGTACGCACATATGACGTTACAGAAGGCGGTTGCGTGGCTTATAATCCATTGACTTATATATTACTTTGTAAGGATACGGACGCCATAAATGGTACTTAGCACAGCGATTTCAATATTTTCAATAACACCAGCGGGCGTTAGCACACTAGTTGGATAAACTTTATCGCATCCATATCGCACTTACAATTTACAAATAGTGTGAAAAGGAAGGTCTGACGTTTTATCATGCGACCATACTTGCCTGTCAGGAATGCGAGCCAAGCATGCAGGCTATGCGACACAAGTCGCGCGCGTGATGCGAACACATCAACTGATCGCGTTGAAGCAGTCCATCATCATCAAACGAGAATGTCGAGAAATTATATGAATGGCCTTATCCTTATTTTATAAATCTTTGTTGTAGGTAATTATATAAGTGTGCTCAAACCAATGCACCTGTTATCACGGCTAATGCGCGGCCTTGCGTTCGAGTGTGCCTACATTGTAGTATAGTTGGTGGATCGTGGTGGAGGAGAACGGATGTTTGGTTGAGTGAAGGAATGAGAAAATAATACTAGTAGGTTACAGAGTATCTACTGGGCGTTGTACTCGACGACGAGACTCGACTAGAGGTAGCATGTCAATGGCAAGCCAAGTGCTAGTACCTAACAGAACTGGCAAGCACCGTGTGTAATATTACACGAACTATTTGGAGCCACTCGTGATATGACACTACACAATACGCATGTAAATGGACCATTTTTTTCAAAGTTGTCCACCCCACTTTTTTGTAACATGGGTATTTTTTACGCGATTCATGCTCAGAATCGAGAGCTCTTTCGATCCTGATAGGAGAAAAAAAATGTCCCAAGATTTCCATACATTTTTTTCGAACCTTCCATTCCGTTACCACCATACAAAATGTATGAAAAAATGGTAACGGAATGGGAAAAAACCTTGGGACACTTTTCTTCTCCTATTAGGATTTAAAGAGCTCGCGATTCTGAGTGGAAAACAGATAAAAATTTCCAAATCCAAAAAAAAAGTGGGGTGGACAACTTTGAAAAACCGGCCAAGTGCGAGTCGGGCTCGCGCACAAAGGGTTCCGTAGCAGCAAACCAAAATTACAGTTAAATCAACCTATCTCAAAAACTATAAGAGATACTTTGATCAAACCAAAAATCGTTGAAAGAGTTAATTAGCATGCATCACCTCTATTTTTTTTTTCAGAATTTTATACCCCGTAGTTATAAAAATAGAGGGGGGGGACATACTTTTTTTCGACTTTGAGAGCTGATATCTCAAAAACCGTTCACTTTAAGAAAAATGTTTTTTAGAAAACTTTATATCATTTTAAAAGACCTTTCCATTGATACCCCACACGGGTATGTACATCGAAAAAAAAAATTTTCATCCCTCAGTTACATGTATGGGGGCCCCACCCCCAATTTTTTTTTTACTATTTAGTGTCATAATTTTGTAGCGGTTCATACAACACATATTCCCATCAAATTTCATCACTGTAGTACTTATAGTTTCCGAGTAAATCGGCTGTGACAGACGGACAGACGGACAGACGGACAGACGGACAGACGGACATGACGAAACTATAAGGGTTCCGTTTTTGCCATTTTGGCTACGGAACCCTAAAAAATGGCCCAAATAATAATAACAACACTACACAATCCTTAGTCACGAACGACAAAAACTTACGCATATTGATGACAGAAATAACAGTCATCTCATCTCATAGCATTGGCAGTGCCTGTTCCCATGGCAGTGCCAAATGTGTCCCGTTTGACTACATCTGCGCTTGACAGCTCGTTAGGGTAGACAAATGAACAAACGGTTATGGGACCCGTATCATTACAATAAAACGGTAGCTATTCAGATTTTAACTGGCTAGCAGCAGCGGCTGGTCCATACAAGCCGATTCCCACCGGCTTGCCTAAAATTGATTACCTACTAGCAAAGAGGATCGAGTATCATAGAGAGTTACTGTCAAAGTAAAATGTGTAATCACAGTGCATAGACTGCCATCTCTCGACACAAGCTTAAAACTTTTGAACCTCAGTTTTGACAGTTTGGCCCATATGTGATATGTGATAAAATGTCAAGTACTAATATTAGCGCCATCTAGCCGAGCGTTCCCCAAAGGTGTAACGCCATCTAGGCCAGCGTACCTTTTTCTCTAGGGCTTTGAGGTACGTTTTTTTTCTTAGACTGTAGCTGTCTATACGGAGATTACGGAGTTACATATGTCTTTGCCTATTAGTAAAGTACCTAATGTTAAGGTAGGTTTCTTTTTGCTCAGTGTTGCCTAGCAGAAATTTTCACCGCCACCGCCATTGCTGGCTAGGTTAGTAGGTTACCATAATTATACGATTAAACATTACTAGCTTTTTCCCGCGGCTTCGCTCGCGTTAGAATGAGACAAAAGGTAGCCTATGTAATTCTCCATCCCTTCAACAATCTCCACTTAAAAATCACGTCAATTTCGTCGCCCCATTTTGCCGTGAAAGACAGATAAACAAACAGACACACACACTTTCCCATTTATAATATTAGTATGGATTATTGGTATTATAGAGGGATAGGAAAAATCGAATGCAAGTGAATGATGAGATGACGTCCGATAGGGAAATATGGAAGAAAAAGACCTAAATGCCAAAGCAAATGATGATGATGACAGTTCCGTTCAATTACATCTACACACGAGAACTAATATGTCTGAACACAATTTTACGCCGTGGCTTGCGTGGGCGACGGTCGCGCGATGGTCGCGCGACGGCGATGCGACGCATACGAAATCAAACCTATCGATATGGAAGTATGAGACGCGACGGCGACGGTCGCGCGACCGTCGCCCACGCAAGACACGGCGTTGTTCTCATAATACATAATTGTATTGACATGTAACTTTTGTTATAAATAAATGAATGGAAATTGAATATTATGGTCGTGTTTGGTAGTAATAGTAAGTCATAACCTAACCACAAAATTAAAATTTTGAAAAAACCCCCGACCGCGACATAGTGGACCGATTTTTATGAAACATGGCTAAGAACACTCCCAACTAACTCAGCTTTCAAACAAAAAAACTAAATCGAAATCGGTTCATCCGTTCGGGAGCTACGATGCCACAGAGAGACACACACACAGACAGAGAGACAAACAGACAGACAGACACGTCAAACTCATATCACTCCGTCGTTTTTGCGTCGGGGGTTAAAAATCGACTCATTACTCGAAACATCATATTCATATGTCAATTGACATCTGTTTTGTAATAAATAAGAGAGACGGCAGAGCTGAAAACATAGTTAAATTCTGAATTATTTACAATATTATTTTGTTAATTATGTTCAGCGAGGTTAGTTCCTTAACAATGAACATAAAAAAGTAGAGTCAAACGTCAAACAGATCATAAAACATCCTTAGATATTTACTTAACCGGCTGTTAAAGCCATTTAGGTAAAGTATGTATTTAAACAAAGCGCAATGAAACTAGTTAAGTATATAAATAATTATTTAACATTCACACTGTGTGACTACGATTATTACTTATGTACTTTACTATTATGCGAACGCAAAAGTTCATGCAAATAGCTTTGTGTAAGTAAATATGTACACTATTCTTAGAATAAAGGTACATATTTAAATGGTAATAGAACCTTGAAAGGAACCCAATACAATGTGTACGGCCATTCAGTCATTTTGGTCCAAAAGCAGGACTTAATTGGGATGTGCAGGATTCGCACATGATTGGCGCGAGATTATATCGCCGCGATATAGATCCACAGTCCTTATCTCATTAATACAATTACAAAAAGATGTGTGGTCTTGATCTATGTCGCGACGAGATACTGTCGCGCCAATCAATATTGCTTAAAATTTTGACCTGTAAAATATGTTTTTACCGATAAATAAATAAATCAATCAATCATGTTTTAGCCCTGTTGGATAAAAACAGAGCTGAGATGAGCACTCCCACGCTCGTATAGCGCCGATATTGAACGTTTACACATAAGTCTTTATGTTCATTATCAAAGCCGTCATTATGGTCGTCTCGCCATCTGCGTTTAAGTCAGAGACGCCAGATTAAAATTTATGAAGTCTATTAGTGCTTGCATTAAACAAGTACTACGGCGTATGGCGAATGACTAATATCTATACCATTTATAATATTAATAGTAAATAGTAATGGTAATAAGTAATAGTAGAGTATATAATATAGTATGGACTAACGGGATTCAAACTCAGTCATCAGTTTCATAGGCATCGCTTTCGCGAGTCGCTACCCACTAGGCCAGATCGGATGCTATTCAAAAATATTGCTGAAATACTTCAAATAAATTTAACAAATACCAGTCCAATACCTAGCACTAAAAACCTAGCTAAGGAAACTACAAATCAAAACAATTGAAAGGAATGACGATTATTTAAATAAAAATATCTGTTTTCCCGAACCGACAACCATTAATAGATGGATACGAAATCACTGACCGTAATAATTAAGTGATCGATTGTGTAAAATTGCTTTTTGTGCAGAGGCAATGGAAAATTTGAGCATGACAGACTTTTAATCAAACATTGACATTGGTGATAATTTATATTTGCACTGGTATGAAAATGTTTTGGTTCGTCACAAGGCTCTAATGCAATATATTTTTGCATGATCTTATCATGCTGCAACCTCGTGTGACATCGAGTATAATAGAAATGCCCAATCTTGTCATAGCGTATGGTTTTGTGCACGAGAAGAACTTCGTGTTTAATAACATATTGGTGTATTGACTTTTATGAGATGCATATTGCATATCTTACTGACTTCTCACGAATTTTACTCAATAGTACATTGTGCAACAAGGGAGATAAGGGGGACGTTAAAGATGCGTGTTATTATTCTCGACTGCCGCAGGCAGGAGTGAATAATAGACACAAGTCTTTAATGTCCTTACCTCCTGAGTTACACACAATGTTTTTCATCACATTTGAGAGAAAAATACAGAGGAAACAGTCATAAGGCAAAACCTTCAACCGGCGGCGTTGGGACCAGTAGTGTATCTTGATTCTTGATCTACATCAGATTATTTATATTAAATCCATTGTTTTTGATAACAAACACTTTTTGAACGAAAACAAACACGAAAATACTGCATATAAATTAAATGCAACGTTCAAAAAAGCATATGTATCATATTATTTTATTATTATGAGCCTATTGTGTCCCACTGCTGGGCAAAGGCCTCCCCCTTCTTTCTCCATTCTTCTCGATCTTGAGCTAAAACTGGTCAGTCTGTCAAAAAAGGAGTCCAAGTTATCCCGCCATCGCCGGCGAGGTCTGCCGGATCCTCTGTTCGACTCATGGGGCTCCCATTCCGTGGCTATCTTGGCCCACAAGTCATTCGGCATACGGCAGACATGTCCAGCCCAGTCCCACTTTAACTTGGCCGCTTTTCGAGCTACATCAATTATCCGAGTTTTTGAGCGCAGCGTGGTGTTTCGGATTCGATCCCTTAGTTTGAATGAATCATATAATTGAACTAAAATGTTACCTACTTATTTTTCATTCATTTAAATATTTTGACCTTGTACTCTCCGTTGCTAGGCAACGGTGGGTGCCTCGCGTACGCACGCAGTCAAGCGCGAGTAGAGAGCATATTGTCAGATTGTAAATTATAACAACTTATCTGAGTTAAATTTACGAAATAAATGCAAAACACACTGAAATAATTGTAAAACATAAATAAAATGCATTTTTCATACCGTATAATATATTTTATAGCTTAATAGTCAAATTTTGGTTGTGCAATAAAAATCCTTGGCAGATTGAAACATCCTTTGCCTGAAGTATTGTACGGTATTGTGCGTAAAAAAGCGACCATCTGTACTGAAATAGTACATTACGATACAAGTGCGTAAAAAAGGAAGTTCGAAACGAGTGGCGATAAATTAAAACACGACCGAAGGGAGTGTTTTAAATCGACACGAGTTACGAATTTCCTTTTCGCACGGGTCATTCCATTGTGACGGGTGGGATATTTATACTCTTTTTTGCCTACATTTTGCTTTATTTCTGCCAAACGGCAACAATTAGCGTATTAAATATGACATTATCAATTACTTGAATAATCAATGCGTACTGTACCATCAAAAAAAATATGAAAATGTCATTATTATTATGAGAAATTGATGGTATAAGAAGTGTGACGGGTGGGACTTCAAAGTGCCTCTCCTCTCCGACTTGACTTACACAATTCGCAATTGGTAAGAAACTACGAAACTTTTGTTAAACAACCATTTTTTATTTAATTCCTGATATTATATAGATTAGGTATTAGTATAATTTACGCAAATAACTCGTAAAACAAAAATAATTTTGCTTCTCAATGCTTGTGACGGGTGGGACAGCGCTTTGTGACGGGTGGGACGAGTAACATTTGAGTATACAAATATATGAAAAATATAAAGACAGTTCGTTTGTATTTACTTTAAATCAGCTCTTTTATTAATTATTTAATGTTACAAGTAATAATTTCAGTAGTTTTCTTAGAGCATTAAACCAAAAAAAATATTTTTTCAACTTGAATTTTTAAAGGTTCAGAAAATTGTCAAACCTTGTCAAACAGTCTATTACCACATACTTTTATCAGTGGGTCAGAAATAATGTCAAAAATTTTACCAGTTTTAATGAAAAAGACTTCTTCCTGACTCATAGGCCTCATTGCATTCATTGTGTTCTAAAAAGTAATACCACAACCGAATTAAGCAATATTAGACATATAATTTGCTTTAATATAACCCAGTTAGGTTTAACTAAACTTAAAAGAAGGATTTTATACTCATTAACTCAAGTTTTATCAGATAACCCATTTTGCTCACCCGTCACTGTGACGGGTGGGACCTACTTTGAAAAGCGTTAAAAGTATACTTTTATTCACAAGAGCAACGCGTTTTTTAGCTAAAATAACCAACCTCAACCTAATTGTTACTTTCACAAAGTAAGACATCAAGAGTTTAGATACTTTTAGGGTAAACAAGAAAAAACTTTGTTTTATTGTGACGGGCGGGACGTGAGTTACGCATTGTGTAGACGCTCAATAAATCCTAACCATGAAACTTAATTTAAATTTACTTGCCACTGGTTTAAACAGCTTTAAATATATTTTCTTTTACACATATCACTTTCTCCATAATGTTTATTAAAAGCGCGAAATAGCGCTGCCAACTTAGGGTATATATATGCCACCTTAGACAACTGGTGCTAGGGGTACGTTTGGACACATATAAAATGCAAAAAAATGTCATAAAAAGGAAAAAACTCATTGATTCATAAAATTAGGCATAATGTTCTATTCTCTAGATGTAGATTTAAATGTAAATTAAGTTATTTAATTTTTATGCCTGTGGTGTCGGTTTCGCTGGAATGACCCGCACGTGTATCGTACGATGTTTTTCAGTACAGATGGCCCTCCGAAGTTTCGACCTGGCATATAATGAACCACTTCTCGCACTAATGCGTAAAAAAAACACCATCTGTACTGAAAATAATTTCGGAGGGCCATCTGTACTGAAAAACGTCGTACGATACACGTGCGAAAAGGAAATTCGTAACTCGTGTCGATTTAAAACACTCCCTTCGGTCGTGTTTTAATTTATCGCCACTCGTTTCGAACTTCCTTTTTTACGCACTTGTATCGTAATGTACTATTTCGAGTTTCAAAACTTATAGTACACATGGTATTTTTAAGCACTAGTTCAAAAGCAAGCAAGCACTAGTGCAAAGTAGCACATTTCTTGTCAGGTCGAAACTTCAAAGGGCCATATGTACTGAAAAACGTCGTACGATACACGTGCGCACCCAACCCAACTAAGATAGGTTTTGTGCGAAAACTACTCGTGAAATGTAAGGAAATGGTCCACAACGTTCTACGACTCTTCTTTTAAACTTTTTTTCTACTCCCGTACTGTTATTCGTGAGTTACAAGGTCGTGCATAGAACTTTAAAACCCTACATAAAAGATGTCAGGACAAGTCTATCTAGTCTATACCCTGAAAACATTTAGTAGCAGTAGCACGATATAGCTGTTACAGTTCAGTAAATACATTGCTACCAACTTAACAAACCAATTCGCAGAGTCGAGACTCCTTCGTTTTCTGCTGCGTTCATTGGCGACGCGTCGAATCGCATTCAAATGTATGAGAACTCGATTCAACTCGGCTCGATTCGTCTTAGTGGCCAGGCTTCAAAGAACCATACCATAGACAGTTTTATTTTCATGTTTGCACTCAAACTGCATATTCAAAATGGTAGGCGGTCCACCTAGATAACTAAGATGACTGAAAGTAGGTATTTGTTGAATTTATAATTTTCTTTCAAAATAAGTGCTTGGTCGTAGAAAAAGTATTGTATGCAACGGTGTTTAACTGAGTCAAAAAATGCTCGTGGCGTCTTTATTAACAATTTTCGGCTTCGCCTCAAATTGTTACCCACGCCACTCACCTTTTTTGACCTCTTTTAACCACCAGTTGCATAAAATACTATAAACAAAATACATAGTCACCTACTTAATGTAGCATAAGGTCAGTGCGGTCAAGACCGGCATAGTTTATTTGAAATAAAGTTTGAGTGGATAAAACTCTATAATTAATGTAGTCTGGCGTAATGCGCATGGTCCTATGGGATAGCAAATATTATATTTTACAAAGCTTTTATAATATTTTGGCGAAATATGGTAATTTTAATTGATAAAAATCACATTTTTTAAGGCTCGGCGGGTTGACCGTCCCCCCGCGGTGAGTACGGGAAGACCGTCTAGTGCTTGTTGTCGCGTAATTTCATATGAGACTAGGTTCCAAAACCATGATCATTGTTATTTTACGTAATAACAGGGCAGAATGTGCTAGATAATTAATAAAATAACGTTGAAATTTTAAACATATAAGCATTTTTCCATTTATAAGGCAAGACCGGCATATGTCCCGTAGATGGGGTTCATAACCTTTTCTTTTCAGGTCCAATTTAGTCACGATATTACAGGCTCATATAAATCCAACTACTTATTTGTTTTTGAAACTTGGTTATTAATTAAAGGTAATAGGATATTAGGTACGTGAAATAGTTTGGTAACATTTCTTAGCAATGTCCCAGACATTATAAAATATGTTTTCAGGGGTGCTGATTTCAAAATTAATGACCAATTTGGAATTTGATATTACTGACTGTCACTTTGACACAAAAGTCGTCATGGTTGTCGTCAAATAAGTTTTCGGAGGTGCTGATTTCAAAATTAATAAACAATCTGGAATCTGACATTGCTGACTGTCACTTCGACGCAAAAGTCGTAATAGGAGTCGTCAGATAGGTTTTCGGAGGTACTGATTCCAAATTAATGACTAATTTGAAATGTGACATTGCTGACTGTCACTTTGACACAAAAGTCGTCTGGTGTGTCGTCAAATAAGTTTGCGGGGGTGCTGATTCCTAAATTAATGATCAATTTAGAATTTGACATAGTTGACTGTCACATTGGCTTAAAATTTTTCATGGGTGTCATCAAACAGTTTTTTGGCTGTAATGGTTATTGGAATCAGCACCCCCGAGAACCTGTTTGACCACACCCATGACCACTTTTGTGCCAAAGTGACAGTCAGAAATGTCAGATTCCAAAGTGGTGTTTAATTTTTAAATTAGCACCCCCGAAAACATATTTGATGACACCCATGACGACTTGTGTCAAAGTGACAGTCAGCAATGTCAATTAACGGTCAGGTAGCCGTAAAATAGTCGGTCAAAACCGTCTTTAAGGGTACCCATACGGTCCCTGTTGGGTAATGCTGATTATAAAAATAATGACCAACTTGAAACCCTACTCTCTTTTAGAATATTTGTCGCCGCAATTTGCACATTCTACATAACAAAAATAATAAAAAAGGGGTAGAACTTATGATAATTCTACCAACTTAAATTTGATGATGAATAATGCAGTGTAGGCTTACTTCTGTTCACCTCTTATCATTCTTCACAACCATGTCACATATATTTTATTTTTACTTAATACTTTCGAATGATTTTAGTAACACCATACGAATCATTACCAAAACTGTATTTCAAAGTTAAAATCAAAAACGGTACAACTACCATAAGCCAAAAACGTATTTATATATTGATATCATTTACACTCGACTTATTTCCAATAAAGCCTAAAAAAGGTTGGCAACTCCTTATTTATCATATGCCGGTCTTGCCTTTCTCTTTTATGCCGGACTTTCTGAGTAGGCATAATTTCTAAGTTACATATTTCAGAACGTAAAACTAGAAATTGAGCGCGTTTTGAGTAAATTAATAGTACTAGTCAGAAAGAACGGTTATTAAATGACTACGTTACATATACAATATACAAATATTCCGACTGCTTCTATTTTATTTTAATTTTTTGCGGAACCATGTTGAACTCGATGTTCGAGTTCGAAACACAAATCAAGATTATTGTGAACTAGTGTTCGTCCTAGGGATATGTATTGAAGACCAATGGCTTGAGGATGAAAAACTGGTATACCTTCGGAGGTGTGAGAGGCGTAGATATATAAACACAAAAGTTATAGTCAATAGACGGTCTTTCCGGGTAGACGGTCTTCTCCACACTGACCTTATACAAACTTTTTTTGAATATATTTGCTCGAAACACAATGGAAAGTTTAAGAAAGTATACGCCGATTACGTCGAGTCCACGTAATAAGTACTCAATGAAGAAATCGATTCTAAAATCGACTTATCATCGCGCGAATCAGTAATATCCGTTATGCAATCGGAAAGGAAGCACTACAGATGTTTTTCTCCCTTTTGTAAAATTTTTTATGTTAAAATCGTTTTAAAAGGCAGTTTGTTTCGAGGAAATCATTACTATTATGAGTATTTAAATTGAAAACACATATACTTATTAAGGACGTAAGTCGTAAAGTTAACCACTCTAAATCATTATGTAGATAGTGTAGATACATAGTAGGTAAGTACTTCCATTAACATATTTGTATATCTAAGCGTTCTTTCAGTACACACAACACAAGGCGTTAGAATTCGATCCGAACTTCCAATTTTAAAAGCTGTTACCCAAGAATTCTAGTCATGAATGCGTATAAGTACACGTGGATCAGGAAATATGGATTTGTAAAACGTAATAGACAGTCGTCTTTAATGTTCGGACTAAACGTAGCCCACAACTACTGTAATGGCTTGGTCGGTAGCAGCGTAGCACTGTACCAAACCGTCTGTCACCGTCAAAACGTTAGCTAAGTTGCATTGTATGACAAGTTCCATAGACCTATGCCGCGTGACGACGATGTGTCTGTTAACAGTGTTTGATGCAACTGGCCCTCAGAATCGCCGACATAACTGGCCAGTAATAAACATATTACTTCACACTTATCATTCAAAAATGGAACAGCCCGTCAGCAATTTTGCGCCGGCCCCGTATCTCATCAGTTTACCGTTAGAGAGTGAACTGATCGAACCCCTTTTTGTGGCTGTGTCAATGACCCCGTCTAGCCTAAACTGTCTAAACCTAAGTACACTATTACCTGTAGAATAAGTTCTAATTTTGCACGAGCCTATGTAACCTGATTTATACCTAAAAAGCCGTACAATCGTTTCATGCCTCAAGGTTTATATTTCTAAAGCTTTAGTTACAAGTGATTATTAAAACGTCAAAAAATAATGTTAAGATATTAGTTAACGTCGCATATTGAGATTATTGTGGAATTTGATTGTGTGTGTGTGGATTGAGTGAGCACCTTCCGAAAATAAAAAAAAATATGCTGATCATTTAGTAAAAGTTCTAAAACAATTGTAAAACGAATCTCTGAATTTGTAAAAAGATAAATCAAAAGATACAGCCATTAACATGTGCTCACTCAGTTCTCACAAACTACCAACGAAAACAGTGAATATATTCATTTAACATATAATATTTATATACTAACATTTAGTAAAAAATAGGCCAACCTACCTCTATAAATATTAGATCACCTAGTGACGTATTAAATTTTTTACAAATAGTTTCTTATGCTCACTCAATCCACACACTTTTGAAAAGCCGAATTTTGATGAAAAACATAAGATTTAGACCGCTATTATATGTGTATAGTTTAGTAAAAGTGAAATGGGAATTTGTAAAATACAAAACGAACCACTAACGTGTCAGGTTTTTTTATAATAAATTTTTGTATGTGCTCACTCAGTCCACACGTTTTGAGAAAGTTAAAAATGTAAATATCTTACGATTTGTAGCACCTAAGACACTCGAAAGTACTTCAACATTTAGTAAAAATTTTTACTAAATATCCACCATCTAATATTTTATATTCGTTGTCTGGTTTTAAAGATATTCAGACATAACTTTTCTCATACAAATGTATCAAGTAGGGTGACCACACTATGTCGGCTCCTGATTTTCCCCACCTTCCCATTGTCATATTGAGATTGGGGAGTTTCGTTCGTTCAATTTTGATAATATTAAACTAATACCATTTTAATTCTCCATCTGCAAACTGTTTTTAGGTTATGTTCTTGGCCTAGTGATGATGTGTATTGTGTAATTTTTATCGACGTCAGGATAATAACCATATCGACATTTATGCATTAAAAAGGACATGAATGATAATTGGTAAGAAACAAAGAATATAATACTTCACTAGTAAGAAACCAGAACCTGGTAATCTAATCGCGCTAACAGATGAGCGTACCGGATTTGTAAGTGGGAGCGAGAAATAGTTATTCTTTTCTCGCTCCCACTTACAAATCCGGTAAACTATTATCAAAATTGAACGAAACTCCCCAATCTCAATATGACAATGGGAAGGTGGGGAAAATCAGGAGCCGACATAGTGTGGTCACCGTACTTGATACATTTGTATGAGAAAAGTTATGTCTGATTATCTTTAAAACCAGACAACGAATATAAAATATTAGATGGTGGATATTTAGTAAAAATTTTTACTAAATGTTGAAGTACTTTCGAGTGTCTTAGGTGCTACAAATCGTAAGATATTTACATTTTTAACTTTCTCAAAACGTGTGGACTGAGTGAGCACTTACAAAAATTTATTATAGAAAAACCTGACACGTTAGTGGTTCGTTTTGTATTTTACAAATTCCCATTTCACTTTTACTAAACTATACACATATAATAGCGGTCTAAATCTTATGTTTTTCATCAAAATTCGGCTTTTCAAAAGTGTGTGGATTGAGTGAGCATAAGAAACTATTTGTAAAAAATTTAATACGTCACTAGGTGATCTAATATTTATAGAGGTAGGTTGGCCTATTTTTTACTAAATGTTAGTATATAAATATTATATGTTAAATGAATATATTCACTGTTTTCGTTGGTAGTTTGTGAGAACTGAGTGAGCACATGTTAATGGCTGTATCTTTTGATTTATCTTTTTACAAATTCAGAGATTCGTTTTACAATTGTTTTAGAACTTTTACTAAATGATCAGCATATTTTTTTTTATTTTCGGAAGGTGCTCACTCAATCCACACACACACAATTTGATTTCATATTTTTTTGTTTGCAAAACTTTCTTAACGATTTGACAAAGCACTGTTACTGTGATTTGACCTTTATCTGGGCATGTATTTAATCCGTCTCTTCGTAATTCAGGCAATGTCAAAGGTCACGTGGATTACATAGCACACTAACTATAAACTACACTACGGGCTTTGTGAGGTTCAAGTTATTTCTCGAAACTTGAGCCCCCAAAATACCAAGTTAGATCTCTAGAATTGTGTTGGAGTAAGTGTTGTTTATTTTCCCCTCACTAGCTCGAAAACACGTAATTTATCCTTTAATGCCAGCGGGTAAAAACGCATTTTATCCACTTGTGGATAAACTAATTTGCCCTTGATCTTGAATATAGTCAAATTTTTTGCTTTAAAATTGATGAAAGTGGGTGAATCTAGTGGTGAAGATGATTGGAACTACTGGAAGCAGTGATTAACGCTTTTTTTGCGTTGTACAGTCAACCAATTGGAACCCTAGGTCACTCTACAACCATGTCAAAATGACAAGCAGTAAGAGATTTCTTACAATCTGATTTATAACGTCACTATGACAAATTTCTATTCTATAGTGGCCTAGGTTCCAATTGGTTGACCGTACTTCCTCGATTCCTCGCTATAATGAGGGGAAAAGTTTTGTCTTACACACGGGTGCAAATGTATTTTACTTCTCGTGTGTTGTCTGTGAATTCCACACTGGGCGTTAAAATACAACTTTGCACCCTTGTATAACAAATAGGTAACTATTCTGTACTGTAATTCATCGCTTCGCTTGCCCTTATCCCAATAGGTATCATGTCTATTCTGTTTATATTGTACTGTAAATAGATACATGTAAAGTAGATACATGTTACCCTAAATCAAATGACAAATATGTATCGTAAAATATTGATTGAATGGTCATGTCTTCCTTTAAACGGAATTCTAAGTAGCTCCAATCTATTTTACATTCATAGACCTCATTTCATCTGTCAGCTGCAACAAAGGCGTATGATTGACTTCTTTTAGGGCCCCAGCGATGACAGACTACCGGGCCTTGAAGAACGAAGTGATTATTTCTATCTCTATCACCCTAATATGCAGTAATAGCGGCCGCATATTTTAAAAATTTATAGAATCGTAACGGCTGCACCGATTTTGATGGTTGAGGTGTCTATCGCATCGTATTGAAGCGTTAATTAATATAAAAAATTAAAGTCATAAAAAATTAAGATGGCGGCCGAATAATAAGAAAAATATGAAAATTTCAAACTATTTTTTTCATTCTCGTGCAATTTACCAATAAATTTTATATGATATGGTCACATTTTTATGTATTTAAATTAAACCTGATAATATTATCTACATAATAAAATAAAAATCATGAAAATCCGTTGAGTAGTTTTTGAACTATACTCATTTGAAATGGAGCGCGCGGATTTGAAAGACGTTTTCGCACGTGATGTAAACAATTTTGGAATCATAACGGCTGCACCGATTTTAATGGTTGGGGTAGCTATCAGTTTGTATTAAAACATTTATTTATATAAAAATTAAAATCATTTAAAAAATAAAGATGGCGGCCGAATAATAAAAAAAATATGAAATTTTCATTTTTTTTTTATTCTCACGAAATTTACAAACAGTTTTTCTACCATATATGGTCACATTTTTATTTTTTTAAATAAAATCTAATATTAACATCTGCAAAATAAAACAAAAAACATTAAAATCCGTTCAGTAGTTTTTGAACTATACGCATTGAAAATGAAGCGCGCGGGTTTGAAAGACGTCTTTGCACTTGATATGTGATGCATCGTATCGTTTGGTACCGCTACACACGCAAGACTGATTATTTATTTTGGTCACAACTTACTATATTACTATTCAGAATCAATGTTTTTAGTATTTATATACATTATTAGTTTTTTATTCCGAGTTTAGGTATATTTAGATAACCCCCGTAAACTTGACCATCACATAATTTGTATTTTAATACGTAAAAGAACTTAAATGCACATAACATAACATTTGTATTAATAGCAATTGTCCTTTCCGAGGACTCCAGAGATAATTTTCGACAACTTAGGGGGCTTCAGAAATATCTATGTATAAAATAACTTGTTTTCTGCGACAAGGAGCGTATGTTTTTGTAGTGCTGGCGATGTTGGTGGGATGCTGGTTATTAATTTTGGTTGGAAACAGTTCCAAACGCACCAAGTTAACCGATAAATGTTGAGTCTGCGGATCAAGTTTTTAAGCATGGCCATTATTCCTCCAGGAATACACTGTTCAGCATGCCAACCAACAATACTTTTTCCAGAAACTATAGCCTGTTGATGTTATAAGTGTGGTGATTTTTTTTCTAAACAATTTACTTCCTCAGAGAACATTTGCTCTGCTATTTCAGGGTAAACCATAGGAACGTAACCGGAAGAAGCTGATAGCCTCATTGTACCTCGCCCAAAAGATATGGCGGAACAGGGACTCACGCGTATCATCACATCTTCCGATACAGATGTCTTGGTATTTAAATAAAAACCACGGGAGTCTTCGGGTGAAGGATAGACGTAAAGTCAGTGGCCAGATTCGGGTTTGGACCTAGCTTAGAGCCTCGCAAGGCCTCATGTGAGACCTCGAGTGAGTTCAGGGTGGTAACGGATGCTAGAGTGTCCCATGCCCTTCGTTGAGTTTATCTCGCAGTTTGTAGCCGTGGAGGCTTTCAAGGCGTTACGTGCGAGATCGGACGTGATGTAAATGGAGGCAGGAATGACGGCAAAACGACACTTTACGAGTGCCTCAGCCGCCAAACCATACCGGTAAACAGGCCTGAGTCCATGCTTGCTCACTAAAATATGTGTTAAGAACGGTCCCAATTTGGCATTTAAGCATGTGATCTATGGAGCTAATTATATTGGGAAATTTCCAATTCTTATCTAGTATATTTTCTTAAGACTTCAAATGAGAATAACCTACCGGAGTATAAGGTACTACTGCTATTCGTGGTTTTTACGCTTTTACGTCTGATACGTTAAGTTAAGTTATACCAGCTTTGATAGAAACATCGCAGTAACTACAAAGTCTTCCTGGAGGAATAATCGCTATGCTTGAAAAGTTCACTCCAGTTCAACTTGGTGAGCAAGAAACTGTTTACTACCGAAAATAAATTAGTACCTAACCAACATCGGCAGCACTCCGTGTCGTATAACAACGCCCCATATTCTGGATATTACTTCTGTGCCTATGCCATCATCCTGGGGTTGGAAGACGTACAATGATAGTTGGGTACTGCAGTGGTCTGAAAACAGGGAGATATGGTATGAATATGTATACTTGGACAATTGCGGTTGTGAAAAAGGCTGCGAAACAATACGCTGTACGTGTTGTGGGTCTACCCTGCGCGGCGCAATGCAAATAATGCAATGTATTAATAATGTTATCATTATTTCCTTGTTTGATATTATTTTGTATCTCTTTTATCTTTCAGTATAACCTAGACGAGAAGCAAAAAATATGTTTTGTATTAATATATGTTTCCGTAGCCCCTACAGGAGTTGTCGAAAATTATCTCTGGAGTCATCGGAAAGGACAATTGTTATTAATACAAATGTTATGTTATGTGCATTTAAGTTCTTTTACGTATTAAAATAAAAATTATGTGATGGTCAAGTTTACGGGGTTGTCTAAATATACCTAAACTCGGAATAAAAAACTAATAATGTATATAAATACTAAAAACATTGATTCTGAATAGTAATATAGTAAGTTGTGACCAAAATAAATAATCATTCTTGCGTGTATAGCGGTACCAAACGATACGATGCATCACATATCAAGTGCAAAGACGTCTTTCAAACCCGCGCGCTTCATTTTCAATGCGTATAGTTCAAAAACTACTGAACGGATTTTAATGTTTTTTTTGTTTTATTTTGTAGACGTTAATATCAGATTTTATTTAAATAAATAAAAATGTGACCATATGGTAGAAAAACTATTTGTAAATTTCGTGAGAATAAAAAAAATTGAAAATTTCATATTTTTTTTATTATTCGGCCGCCATCTTTATTTTTTTAATGATTTTAATTTTTATATAAATAAATGTTTTAATACAAACTGATAGCTACCCCAACCATTAAAATCGGTGCAGCCGTTATGATTCCAAAATTGTTTACATCACGTGCGAAAACGTCTTTCAAATCCGCGCGCTCCATTTCAAATGAGTATAGTTCAAAAACTACTCAACGGATTTTCATGATTTTTATTTTATTATGTAGATAATATTATCAGGTTCAATTTAAATACATAAAAATGTGACCATATCATAGAAAATTTATTGGTAAATTGCACGAGAATGAAAAAAAATAGTTTGAAATTTTCATATTTTTCTTATTATTCGGCCGCCATCTTAATTTTTTATAACTTTATTTTTTTTTATTAATGAACACTTCAATACAATGCGATAGACACCCCAACCATCAAAATCGGTGCAGCCGTTACGATTCTATAAATTTTTAAAAATATGCGGCCGCCATTTTGGAAAATGTCCGCCATCTTGAATTCTAGTGGATGAAAATCGTGTTTCCTCGGATGAAATCATTTATATTGGTCCCTAGTATCACTGTGCAAAGTGGCTTGCTTTCTGCATAAAGTGCAGCTTTTGACCAGAATTTCGCCGTAAGCCCTATGACTATAATAGAGAAGGGAATAGAGGAACGAAGTAGTTCGCGAGCCCAGGCCCTTAGTTGCTCAATGTCCGTTCTTTTGATAATGAATGAACTTCGGTTGCGTAAGTAGGCCATACTGTACGTGATCTTTTAAAGTTTTAATGATTCATAAGAGAACTATAAATTTAAATAGATATCATACACGAAAGAAAAAACGACAGGGCCCACTGGTGGCCGAGCCGCCCGCGCGGGCGGGTGGTCTAGTGGTGAGGACGTTAGCCGCGTAAAGACCCGGGTTCGATTCCCGGCTCGGCCACCAGTGGGCCCTGTCGTTTTTTCTTTCGTGTATGATATCTATTTTAATTTATAATTTATATATAGTAGTGTGACTACTTGAAAAAAAAAAGAACAAATCGAAAAATATTCAATAAAATAATTTGATTTGTTCCCTAGTCATAAGAGAACTGTTTAAAAAAAAATCCTATTAGTATCTTTATTTGTATTTTGTACATGTACGTTTCTATAAAAGCGCGTTTATTAGCAAGATTTTTCAAAAAAGAGAACTAAATACATCTCACTTACTTAAAACTATATTGCTTATTACAATACAACAAAAGATTAAAGAGAACTACAACATCAGTTGACTACTCTCAAAACCATATCAAGTTCTGATTTACTTATTTCAGAGTTGATCTACCTAAAAACATTGACAAATTGTTGTCAGTTTATTCAGAATAGGTGCTGATTTCTCACGAATTGGTGACGGAAACCTTTAGTGCAATGTTACATCCACTACGATTAATGCTGTTGCTCACACTACCTACGAGGCGTATTTCAGAGAATTTGGCCTAAATTATGCAAATGATTGCGCACGCGCCTAGCTCTACAAATAGGTACCTCATTAAATCCTCTGCTCGGAGTTGTGATGCAAAACAAAAACTAATGTTTGAGGTTAAAGTTCATCTTCAGCATTACAACAGCAGCAATAAGATTTGCGAAATTAGTATGTACCTACCAGGTTACCATAATAGGGAAAGTCATAATGGTATTCCAAGATAATCTTGAGGCGTGCCTACCACCTGTACGATTGAGGCATCTTAAGCCCCCCATTCACGGTACGACATATCTGTACGATCCGTCGCAACATGTCATTCGTAACAACCGATCGACAGTGTAGTCAACATCGTAATCGATTTACTTGATCGCATACGATATCGCACATCGCAACAAAATCCCGTGCGATCGAAAGTGTGCCCTTTGCGACCACAGATTCTATTTTTATCTCGTACTTGCCTACTGATTTTATTATTCCGTCTCGTGCGAGTAACGGGGGTCATTTTCGATATCGTAAACGATCAATCGCCTCGTGTGTAGCGGCGCTTTCGATGCGCCCGATCGTTCATGATATCTGTCCGATCGATCGAAGCGACGGATCGCACCGTGAATGCGGCAATGTACACAAAAACACGTAGGTAGAGGTTACTAGAAATCGAAACAGTATTAGATAATCTTAGTTTCCACGGCCGGCGAAACGTTCCATGTCTCTTACCATAAAAAAGAAATTTGATTGTTTCTTTAGACTAATATTGTGTCAATGCGTCTTGATGGTATGCGATAAAGTGGAACGTTCTGCCGACCACCGACACTAATAGGGAGATACGTTTTATTCCATGCAATATCCACTGTAGATATACGGAGTCCCTACTACATTGTCTTTTAAAGCTGCGTACGGACTGCGCCAGCCTGGGCAAGCCGGCACGCGACTTAACATGAATTCTATGTCCTATATCCTATATCGGCAGTAGGTATGTCTAATCCGTTAATTCCGCAGTCGATGTCACCCGATCCGGAGCAAACAGTGAGTCAATCGCACCCACTCATCACCCCCCGCCGACCTTGTGTTACCCTCAACGCAAGCGCAGCTACCGCCTAAGGTATAAGAGACAGCGGATAGAAATTGACGTGACTAGAGGTGTATTCGTCCGTCAAACGATGAACAGAAACGGAGGTCGAGGGGGTTTAAACCCTGCAGGAGCGGCAGGTGGCGGCAGTGTATAGGTTGCAACTGTAGCAAGCACATTTGCTTGCCCCCTTGTCCATTTATTAAACTTGAGACTTGCACAGCGTTTGTCGACTGTCATATGTCATTAGCTGTAACTGTGAGAGGATGTTATGACATGACTGCGTCATGGTAGCATTTCTAGTCTTTCAGCGACATTATTTTAAACTTTTTAGATACTGTATATATATATTATTGATACAAAAAGATTACTTGATTGACCTCATTTTTAAACTTAATAGTTTTTACTCCTTTCTTATACTTTGATGTTAATGTGGATCAGTGTTGCAATAGAACAAAATTGCACTATGCATTTTGCACCACTTATCACACTTATGACTTGCACCATTTCTTTTTTAGCTCTGTTCTGATGTGTGTTGCTCTGGCTACATTAGCATGACCGGTATTGCAATTGTTGGCTGACTCATAAGCCCATGCAGTTCAAGAAAATACATTCGGTAAAACTTCATGTCAATCATGTCTCTTTAGTTAACATTCTTATTAGAATATTGACATATTTACCTATATTTACAATCATTAGTCATTATAAACCTTTGTTGATTCAGAATTTAAGTATTACTTAGTTTAGCTATTATATGCTGGATTCTTATATCACATAATAGAATAAGAAACAAAATACAAAATATTTTTATCTATCCTATTGGTTGCTTGTGTCAACTTAATCAACAATCAATTTGTTGAACCACAAACCAAGTTATCAGATTGCCAAAAAGAAGGCAAAATGACAAAAGGCATACACAAATATTGATCAACTTCAGATATAGGCTGTTTGACATGATAATATTTGCTAATTAAAATTTATTTTAGTTGGGTTTCTTAAGAACCCTAATGTTTTATTGACATATTAATCACCATACATTTGGTAGAAAAATATTCAACATACAGGTATAATCATTTCCATCACATTCACTTTTTAATGAGACCAAAAACAATATCCTACTTTGATAACAGACTTCACCATTCAATCTTATCACCGCTGTCAATAAATGAATGCTGATAAGCTGGTCCATAAATATAGTAAGCAGTGCCAGTTACCTACTTAATGATTTGTCAACAAATCCACAACAAAATGTTTATGAGCTTCAGTTAGTTTTTGAACAATAAATTGTGATACATCCCTAATAAAATCAGAGCACTAATGAGGTCAACAAATAATTTGTTATGCTTTGTACACATAGTTATTTAATCAGGTCTAATTGAATATTATTTCATTATATTTTAGCTGAGGCCAGCTGTGATTACATTAAGACTCATTCACATCACTAAATATTATATGTATATTTGGCCTAGCGGTAAGAGCGTGCAACTTTCGATCCGGAGGTCGCGGGTTCGAACCCCGGCTCGTACCAATGAGTTTTTCGGAACTTATGTGCGAAATGTAATTTGATATTTGCCAATCGCTTTTCGATGAAGGAAAACATCGTGAGGAAACTGGACTAATTCCAACAAGGCTTAGTTACCCTAGTGCCTACGCCAAATTTTGGGATTAGTTGTCAAAGCGGACCCCAGGCTTCCATGAGCCGTGGCAAATGCCGGAATAACGCAAGGAAGATGATGGTGATGATGATTAGATATCATCCTAACTACCTATTGCAAGAATTATTTTATTCCAACAATGTTCAATAAGTGAAAATTCAGTGCACAAGACTATTGTTATAATATGCCCCGTTTCTATTCTTTAAAGATACTAATAATGTTTATATGCATGCATGTAACAGGAAAACAAATAACTTTTATATGATTAAAACAATAATGCAATGAGAGCTCAATGTTTCCTTTAGCTCAATAAGATTAGAGAATTGTTTCACAATAACAAATACTGACTAAACAGTTTTAAATATTTCAGCCTCATAGTTTTCCTGTCATCCAATAAAATTGCAGTAATGCAGGAACAACACAATGAGTTCGTATCTCCAATAAACTCTCCAATGCAATACACACAAATATAAACAATGCAAAACAAATAGTATGTGTCTACGGAACGGCGATAACACGCCGGCTTCGATTATAATACCTATAGCGCACTGTAGCACGTTCCTCGGCCAACACGGCCGATAAACCGCAACTCGGCAGCCAAACAACCGCAATTCATAACTTAAAATACCCCTTCCAACTCTTGTAAAGTCCTCCCCGTCTATCAAACTCACCTTGGAATACAGTTGGAAGGCGTCCTGTCCACTTCCCAGGCAGCAAAAAGCTTCATGGGAACAGGTTTCGATGTATTAGACATCTTTTCAGATTTATTTTTCTCCGTCATCTTAAAATCTGAAGCACACAACAAAGTAAAACTTTTCACAGCACAGCACCTGTTTAAGTTTTGACTGGCATCGTTATTTAATCACTAAGCACAGCACTGGATTCATGTTTTATTGTAATACAGAACAAACGCGTCGCAGTTCCGACCGCATACACAACAACACTCTCGTTTCGATCAAAGCACGACACGACAGAAACGTCGGCTGATCTCCGAAGCGAACGAGGGCGTTCGATACGTTTGACAGCCAGAGGCGCGGTGTTGCTATGTTACATTTCTGATATAAATTACCCTGAAATACTTTATTTACGAAAAAAATACAAAAATAGTAGAGAAGAATAATATGACCCTAATATTAACATTCTTACACTTTCTATTGAATTTATTTGTGACAGGGACTTCACTGGTTAAATTAAACACGTACAGTAGAAACAGGTTATTGAATGTGCAAAGTTATCATTTTCAACTTTGATTTTTTTTTTTAATTAGAAAACATAAAACGGATTTTGCAATAAAATTATCAAACAAATTTACCAGTAACTGTGGAAATAGTATCATCCTGGCAACACAAAATATGTTGTCACGTGTGAATAATAGATGGCGCTGTACGGATGCGTTCAAATTTAAGTGAAATTTATGAATGAAGTGTTTCAGGTGTGTTCATAGTTTAAAATTTTCGAATATTAAAATATTATTTGTAAATTGTATGACTAATATAAATATTAACTTAAAACAACAATGAAGAAACCTTATTATTAAAATATCTTATGATACTCTTTCTTTTTGTTTAGATGTACATTTTTCACATTTTTGTATGTCTTCTATGATAGTTGAAAACACAAACTACTAAGAAGATACTACGTGTTGAAAATTATCCCCAAGGAAAAGATAAAAAATTCACATAGACGCTAACAGTGGGTACAGTTCCTGCAAGTGGCTGATGTTCCAAGTCTTGTACGATTAGTCTGAACTCTCTAGTTAGTCTTACTACTTCATAATTGAACTCAAGAATAAAAGGGCAGAGACAGATATTCTTTCCAGAATTCTGTTGCACCACTGGTAAATAAAAAAATAAACAATTTTTCACGAAAACTTTATTTACTTGTCACCAAATAAAACTTGTACATACTTCTAAATACTTAATTTTGTACTTAAAATAACGGAGTTGCCGAAGTCACGAAAGTATATCTTTTGAGCGCTAGTAAAAGGGTAAAAAGGTACCAGGTATAAGTATATTAAATATTGTGAGTTCAGCAACCACCCTATAATAATAATAACAAAATTCGACACTACTTGATCTTAGCCAACCACTAAAATAGTAATGGAATGTGCCTATAATATTCTAACCACGAAAAAAAAAGATAACAAATAAAACAATTCCGATTAGAAAACAAAGTAACAATTTAGTATAAAATTGTAAAATGCAAAAAATAAAATGCTTTAAAGACGTCTTTCGAAATAACTAGTTATCAATAATGTTAAAAAAAAAGAATTATTATTATATACAGACAACTAATGAATTATTGCTGGCTATCAAAAAATGTTATACCTAAAAACTCATGGCAAAGCATGCAATTTTAATGGTCAGTACATGTTCTGCTGATGTATATTTAGTCAGTTCTTTTAAAGTGGTGATTTATATCATATAAGTTATTAAAATGTTTTCATTGTAATTAATACCCTTCCCCAAAAATGTACAAAAAGTCAAAATGAATAAATATTATGATTTTTTCTTGCTTTAACTGGCTAAAAGTTTTTTTTAAACAATTTTACTTATTTTAGTAACAAAAGATAGTCAACTAACGTAGCCAATAAGTAACAGAATTGCAATAACTTAAAAATACAAGATTCCACTAGCCCATATAATAATTTCAGTAATTTCTCTCAAAAAATGCAAAAACTTACATCATATGATTCATAAGTATAATCCTAACATTACGTCACTTCTATTTTTAAATTGGCCGTCCAAACTCTAGTTCTATTTTTTTCATGGAAACGTAGTATTGTAGGGTCACTGACAACCGAGCGCCTACTGCGAAAAAAAAACTCACTATAGCCCTAGTATATTTGGTAAAAGCGGTGTGTGTGGGGGCTCCTTAAATTCCATGAGTCTTCTCTTTCTGCACAGACTATCATATCAAGTTTTTTTTTTTCGATTTTAATTTATCAGCTGTAAGGTTTCTGAGTTGGTGGTTACTTGGCGACCTCGGGCGGGCAGTCGGGCTGCGAGGAGGGGTGCGCGGCGCGGAAGGCGGGGTGGTTCTCGAGCTCGCGATCGATGCGCAGGATTATCGGGAACGGGCGCAGGTCCACGTGGAATCTGAAGAGGGGACACAACCAGTCCATTATTGTTTTTATTTTTTTACTATTAATGGCTTTCATGGCCACAGATTAACCAAGGCGAAGATAGCGATGGAGCCTTTTGAAGATTTCTGTATTATATGTGCTGTGAAATAAAGATGCCAGCAAGGAATAATATTTTATTCAAAATAAGGGCCACTTGCACCAACGAAAATGGAGGGTTAACCCAAGCGTTAACCCACCATTTTATATGGAATTTGACAGTTGACAGCCCACTAACCCTGAGTTAAGTGGTTGGTGCAAATCAATTTTTACAGGCGAAGCAGTTGCTATCCTTGAGGCTGTCAAATATGCAGAGACACACAACATTAGTAAAGCTATTATTTTTACTGATAGTAAAAGTTGCCTGCAGGCTATTATTGGCAACCAATTTAAAATGAAAATAAAGTTCCCTTTGATTTTAGAAATCAAAACCGTACTTCGCAGGTGTGAGTCAAAGGGTCTAACCATAGTTCTGAGTTGGATTCCTAGCCACTGTGGCATTAATGGCAATGAGATGGTTGATACATGGGCAAGGCAAGCTATCGACATTGGTTCAGTGAAATCGGTAATTTACAGTACTGACCTTTTGAGTGGCGCACTCGCAGACATGTTTGCCACATGGCAGGAGCAATGGGATATCTCGAAATTGCAGACGGGCAAGCACTATGGATGTGTGCAACCTCGTATCACTCGGAAGCCGTGGTTCTATCGTTTTCGTAATTCTCCTAAATGGGTTATATCCACAATTTGCCGGTTGCGATTGGGAAAAGTATGCACTCCGTTATTTCTGGCTATGATTGGTGTCCGCGCGAACTCATTATGCCAATGCGGGCAAGAGGAGGGTAACTTGGATCACATCTTCTTTTCTTGTTCAATGTGTAGCTACTCACTGTATGATGTATTGCCCGAAAGTGTACCACGACCTATATGCTTTAGCTCGCTACTTTGTTACATGGATTCGACCTTAACTTCTATCCTAATTAAATATTTACAAACAAATAACATTAAACTATAAATAACGTAAATTCATTCTCACTCTCATCTATAATATTCTATTACTTCATTTATTCCTATTATACATATAATATGGTTTTCTTTTCTTTCATTTCCCTCATGTTGGCATTACTAACATTCTGTCATCCGCTTCCCGCTTCTTCGCTAATCAATTTGTGTAAGTGTTGTCATGTGTTTGTCAGTGACGTTCATAACAAATGTTTTGTTTTAGGTTTTCCCTTCACATCCTTCATAAAAAAATTAAAAAAGCCAACACTGACATTGGCAAATTCACCCTGTGCAAATTGGCAGGGAGTATGGCCTAAGTGGATTTTTGTTCTTACAATTTTTTAATATTTATAGGCCACAGAATTAGAATCAAGTAGAATCCATGTGTACAAGTCATACAAAACATACCAATTTGAGTTTGCGGAAAAATAGCATAGTGCTATGAGGCCTATGAGATATAATATTGAGATGTAAAACATTATTTTGTATTTTGATAACCAACAGGTTTGAACTTTTTAGAGACCCATCAGATAATATAAAAAGAACAACCAGTTCATTGATCAATATTGTGTAATAAAAAAGGAAACTCACCTTCTAGCATTAAAAACTTGTGGCACAAGACAGCAATCAGCCAAGGTGATCTCATCCCCAACGCAGTACTTTCCCGCAGAAGCAGACAGTAACTTCTCTACAGCACGGAAGCCCCGGGTGATCCAGTGACCGGCCCATTCCTTCTTCTTTTCTTCACCTACATATATCAGGACTATCAGGTTTTGGAGAGGCTGAATGCCTGAAGATATCACCTGAAAGTTAGATATTGCATAATATTATTTCCACTTTCATATCAGTCTCATGTGTAAAACTAAGACTATTAATATTTGAAACTAGACCGTCTTAATCCTGTATTACATATAAGATTATAAGCCGAGCATTAGATTAAAAAAAAAATGGATACATACCTCACAAATTTCTCTAACTTTGGCTCTCTTGAAACAGTCTTGGGGCATGAGTGGTCTCTGCGGTCTTGTCTCCTCCAAGTAGTGCATTATGCTTAGAGACTCCACTAAAGTATGACCATCTGAAATACATAGTTTTACAATAGGCTAGTTTCCTATACTAAAAATTAATAATTTTATGCAGTACATGAAATAAAGCACCATATAATTAGAAGAAAAATATGGACATAATTTCTATTTAATAACTCGAAGAGAAAGATATAAAGTAAGTGAATTGACCGTGACGTCACTCCTCAGTATTTCATAGTAATTCCATATTAGCAAATTGTTTTGACAGTTCTTAAAAAGAAGCTGATTTGACTAGTAGGAAACTAGCCTATTATTTAAAATCAAATAGGGAAGTGTTTGTTATAAATGTAGTTAGAACAACAGTAGTAAATAATTCTCCAAGAGTTTTGAAATATACCTCACCTATACAAAGTGATGGCACCTGCTCCATTGGATTCACTTCCCGGTATTCATTGCAGTGTTGCTCCCCACCTCCTTTGATCAGGCTCACAGCCTTGATGTCGTAAGGAATCTCTTTCAGATTCAGTGCGATTCGGACCCGCCAGGAGCATGAGCTTCGCCAGTACGAATATAGTACTGGCTAAAAAGAAAAAAAATATCAAATTAAAAACTTTGTTTTTTATTTTCAGCACCATTTATGTGTGGCTCCGTGTTGAATAGTACTCCAATATCTTACCTACCTTAATTTCACTAATATCGGTCATTTTTACCAAATAATTCACGAAACGATTAAGCACTGGGGCTCTCAATAGAATTCTGTTATTTACATAAAACTCGTGATTGCTATAAAGATAGACACAGTAACTGGTTTGTTGCCTTTATTAGCATTTAATCTTGTGACAAACAAACTGAGCCAGTATGCAAATAACGAATAAAAATATCATTAAATTGTAATACCGACCGGTTATTCGGATGCTTACCTTAGCCATGGTGGCGGATAAGTTGCCGTTGTATTTGAAGTAGTAAGTAATTTTGACGGCCTTTTTAGCGTCTTATCTTAAAAATACAAAATATTGTTATCAAAAAACCTACTGATATGATAACGAACAGACACACAAATGTACAGTGGGATGGGTGTGGGTGGGGTGAGGGATTAGATTAGGGATGTACAAGGGTTGGTTGCAATGGAGATGATTTTTGCTGTAGGCGAATGGTTGATAAGATAATTATGGACTGCAGCCGTCTTTATAGCAAATAAATGCTTTTCATAAGTGTTCCTCATTGGTTTTAAATCAATAAAAAATAATCAATCGTGTTTAATTTTGTATTATAGAAATCCGACTACATTATAGCCTAATTTGAACGCAGTCGTATAGTTGTCACTTCGTGACAGTGACATTTCCGTCGACGTAGCAAATAAACACATTTTTTTAAATGTTTATTTCAAACGAGCATTATAAAATCGTCTTTGTATTTATTTATATAACGTCTAAGATGCTACAACAAATAAAATAATAGTTACATGGCATGCGTAACACTAACATGCTTTAGTTATACTTCCGTGCACTAACATGCCGTGAAGTTTTGATGTATTTTATAACCTATACAATGACTTTAATTTGATTTTGCGTCGTAATAGAATCTAGATAAGTATAAAAAGTATGGGTAAAAATAAAGGAAAGGGGCCCAAGGGACCTAAGGCTAATGTATTCAAAGTGGCTGGAGCCAAGAGTTTAAAGAAAACTAAGGCAAAAGCTGTGAATCTAGGATTGAAAAATGTAAGTTATTAATTTGTTGAAATTGTTGTACTTTCTTCTCTGTTGTTAGATAAAACCTTGCCGGAATTTTGACGACGGGTCTGGCCTAGTGGGTAGGAAACCTGCCTGTTGATACTGGGTTCGAATCTCGATAAGGCCATTTGAGTGATTAGTAAAGACAAGTTTAATAATAATGCATGCTGTGTTAATTCTAATCGAATATTTAGGCAAAACATGAAATGCTTATTAATTTCCTTCTCTTTTTATTCAGATAAAGCAGAAAGTCCAGGATATAGACAAGCAATTTGTAGAAATAAATAAGAACCCGAAGCTTACTCCGAAACCTAAAGAGACCACGAAACAGCCTCCAAAAAAACCTGTGAAGAAAGTAACAAAGGAAGAAGTGTCAAAAACTGCTGAAGATATAGTGAAAATGGACTTATAACTTTAACAATTAAGTATAATTATTTTTATTTTACATAGATATTTCATTTATACATTATCCTCATATTGATAGGCGAAATATCAGATATACTACCTACGTCGGTGGCAAACAAGCATACGATCCGCCTGATGGAAAGCAGTCACGGTAGCCTGTGGACGCCTGCCTTGAGTTGCAGGTGTCACATGAGCATTGCCAACCCATTATAAACTTGTACACTTTCTTTGCTGTGTTAAATACATAAATGCAATTTCTCGAATATCACAATAATATTGCAAATGCTTTGTGTCATTTTGATTTTTTGTGCTTATGTCTTACCAAAGTGTAGGTATATACTGCTTACTCCCAGACTCGGCCATAGGTTCTTCAGACAGGTTACTCTCATCTGGCAGAATAATTTTAGTCCGAAACACACTTCGCATAACATGTTTCGCAGAAACACTTTCGGTCGAATGGCAATTTTGCAGAAAACTTAGTTGGCATTATTACTACCACGCATAAGATACATTTAGCAGAATATTGTTTTACAGAACATTACTTTGGTCGAATTTGGTTTAGCATAATTGTATGTACCATAATAATCTTATAGCATAATATTACATTAGCAGAGTTATTATTAGCTATCAGAAAAGAAAAACTGCCCCAGAGTCACCGTTAGGTACGACGACGAGCGAAGCGAGGAGGAGTGTTAGGTATCTTGCATCCCCAACGCATACAACTCGTCATCAAATAGCAAATTACAACTTTATGCCGCCTAAATATTATGCACAAAATATTATCTGCAAATGTATTGTTCGACTAGAAGACTATTATGCTGACAACAGACAATTCGGTATTACAAAAATCTGCGAAATGATTTGTGCCAAATCATATTCTGTGTAAGGTATTTCTGCCAAACTTGACTTCTGCCAAGAACTATTATACGAATCAAATATATGCGTAAAAAGTTTCTGCCAGATAATAGTGAACCTCTTCAGACATTTGTACAGTTATTATCCAGTTTTAGCAAATTTTTCTGTGTATCATCTTTGTTTCATATGCTTTTTTAAGAGCGCTATGACAAAAAAAGGCGATATATTGTAAAATGTACAATATTTATCGGCAAAATTGTACACTTTACTCATACTAAAAGACAGTAAAAGTACTTGTTTCAGTTAGAAAATCTAATTAACTGTCGGTTCATTAAAAAACATATGGAAGAAAAAGCTTTCTCAATTAGTAATGATTTTTTTTCTGATGCTCGTTTAGGAAAAACCGCGCGAAGCACAGATTTCGGAGCTCTTATTATGTACAATTTGATAAGCTCACTCTCATAAATGCGGTAAATTTAAATTCCTAATATCTTGTACTTTAGGCCCATTAAACAATATTTATCATTTAATCCTTTGAAATTGAGAAATTGAAAGTAAAACGAACTCAATTTTGTCTTCAAAATACATCGAAACAAGTGATCATTTCTCCGAAAATCTACATGTTATCGAAGTTATTTTAGTATATAAATAATCTGCACAATGTGCTTAAATTGCTGTTATCCATTTGTCGTTATAATATTTTATCATGATTTTTTGCCAATTTTTTGAAAACTAGCCTTCCTGTCGCTATTTTACCGGCGACGGACGCCTGCTATTTCAGTGCCGCGCCGGAGCTCGAGGAGGTGAGACGTATGTCACTTCGCTCTCCGAGTTTTCATCGCAAACGTCGAGAATATTTATCGTTGTGTGGGTCGGACGCCTTGTTTATACACGGGCTATCCTCGCATTGTGTGTGTGTA
Source organism: Leguminivora glycinivorella (assembly GCF_023078275.1). Taxonomy (NCBI): domain Eukaryota; kingdom Metazoa; phylum Arthropoda; class Insecta; order Lepidoptera; family Tortricidae; genus Leguminivora; species Leguminivora glycinivorella. The sequence goes on from NC_062983.1 coordinate 8,395,180, forward strand.
AACAGCGACCAACGAATTTGATCCTAGATCCGTAAATATTTGCTTTTGTAATATTTTGTTATGTTTGAATGTTAAAGTATTACAACGTTATGATGATAAATATGTGAAAATTACAATACGGTCAAGATGATAAGACACATCAAGATGGTACTCGGGATCTGATGATGGAGCCAGAAGGTGGTCACCAGTACCAGTGAACCATGTAAGTAAACGACTTCGTGTTTAGGCTCGTTGGGTTCGTCTCAACAAGACCTTTGACAAGAGGTGGTACTCAGGGTCTGATGATGGAGCCAGATGGTGGTCACCAGTACCAATGAACCATATAACTAAACCACTTCGTATTTAGGCTCAATGGGATCGTCTCAATAAGACCTTTGACAAGAGGTGGTACTCGGGATCTGATGATGGAGCCAGAAGGTGGTCACCAGTACCAGTGAACCATGTAAGTAAACGACTTCGTGTTTAGGCTCGTTGGGTTCGTCTCAACAAGACCTTTGACAAGAGGTGGTACTCAGGGTCTGATGATGGAGCCAGATGGTGGTCACCAGTACCAATGAACCATATGACTAAACCACTTCGTATTTAGGGTCAATGGAATCGTCTCAATAAGACCTTTGACAAGAGGTAGTACTCGGGATCTGATGATGGAGCCAGAAGGTGGTCACCAGTACCAGTGAACCATGTAAGTAAACGACTTCGTGTTTAGGCTCGTTGGGTTCGTCTCAACAAGACTTTTGACAAGAGGTGGTACTCAGGGTCTGATGATGGAGACAGATGGTTGTCACCAGTACCAATGAACCATATGACTAAACAACTTTGTGTTTAGCCTTATTGGGTTCATCTCAATAAGACCTTTAACAAGAGGTGGTACTCAGGGTCTGATGATGGGGCCAGATGGTGGTCACCAGTACCAATGAACCATGGAACTAAACCACTTCGTATGTAGGCTCATTGAAATCGTCTCAACAAGACCTTCGACAAGAGGTGGTACTCAGGGTCTGATGATGGACCCAGATGGTGGTTACCAGTACCAATGAACCATATGACTAAACCACATCGTCTTTAGGCTCATTGGAATCGTCTTAATAAGACCTTTGACAAGAGGTGGTACTCAGGATCTGATGATGGAGCCAGATGGTGGTCACCAGTACCAGTGATCCATGTAACTAAACCATTTAGTAATCAGGCTCATTGGGTTCTTACTTCTTCTTAATAAGACCTTTGATAAGAGGTGGTACTGAGGGTCTGATGTTGGAGCCAGATGGTGGTCACCGGTACCAATAAACCCATGTAACTGAACCACTTCGTTTTTTTATGTTATTCAAATATGCGAGTTGATTTTTGGTGACCACAATCTCTCTCCATAATCAGACCCTGAGTAACACCTCTTGTCAAAGATCTTGTCGAGACACCCAATGAGCCTAAACACGAAGTGGTGGTACTGGTGATCACCATCTGTCTCCATCATCAGACCCTGAGTACCACTTCTTGTCAAAGGTCTTGTTGAGACGATTTCAATGAGCCTACACACGAAGTGGTTTAGTTCCATGGTTCATCGGTACTGGTGACCACCATCTGGCTCCATCATCAGACCCTGAGTACCAGCTCTTGTCAAAGGTCTTATTGAGACGATCCCATTGAGCCTAAACACGAAGTGTTTTAGTCATATGGTTCATTGGTACTGGTGATCACCATCTGGCTCCATCATCAGACCCTGAGTACCACCTCTTGTCAAAGGTCTTGTTGAGCCGAACCCAATGAGCCCAAATACGAAGTGGTTTAGTCATATGGTTCAATGGTACTGGTGACCACCATCTGGCTCCATCATCAGACCCTGAGTACCACCTCTTGTCAAAGGTCTTGTTGAGACGAACCCAATGAGCCCAAATACGAAGTGGTTTAGTCATATGGTTCATTGGTACACGACCACCATCTGGCTCCATCATCAGACCCTAAGTACCACCTCTTGTCAAAGGTCTTGTTGAGATGAACCCAACGAGCCTAAATACGAAGTGGTTTAGTTACATGGTTCATTGGTACAGGTGACCACCATCTGGCTCCATCATCAGACCCTAAGTACCACCTCTTGTCAAAGGTCTTGTTGAGATGAACCCAACGAGCCTAAATACGAAGTGGTTTAGTTACATGGTTCATTGGTACAGGTGACCACCATCTGGCTCCATCATCAGACCCTGAGTACCACCTTGAAGTAATTAGAATTATATTTGACTTATTTTATCATCATATTAATATATACTTTACTCTAATACTTATCATATAACAAAAGCAAACATTTGGGATTGGATCTACTTAAATATGATCACAGTTTATAATTATTACTTTAAATTTTTAAATAAATTTTAACGTAATTAATATTATTTTGCGCTATATTCTAGTCTTTTCGTACAAAATAATGTTTATTAGAAATCAAAAGTTTATATCGAGATAGTAGATTGTGGTTGTTATCAAAATTCCATAGGAAGGATCAAGATTGTTTTGTCCATTATTGTAGTGCGAGCGAGCGATAAGACGTGCTAGAAAGGGTCGGCATATTGGGCTCGCGCGGCGGGTAAAATACCTAATTTCGCCCGACGCCGAAATGTTATAACGCTCTTAATTCGACCCCTGGTCCTTTTTTGATGGAAGTATAGGTATAGGTTTTTACAAAATAGGTAAACAAACATAGACAACTGTTAATGTCTTTTATTGTTAAAATTTAACAAAAATACAATTTGGAACACTTAACCTAAAACATTAACTGTTTTGTAATAATAATACAAATAATTTAAGAAATGTTAACGGTGGTAGTTTTACAAACACATGAAGGTGGCTAGGAACGGTGTGTTTTCATTGATGCGTAATTTTATTACGGAGCAGAAAACATTAGGTGTTGGAGGCTTACATTAATGCTATTATATCATTTAATCTATTTAGAAAATTGAATGACATTTAGCGTAATCTTAATAGATTGTGTAAATGCATAGAGATTCCTATATATTCCTGCTTCAAGCAACACAGAAGGTAGTCTGTAAGTCTGCATTTGCACTATTTCGCTTTTGCCTCAGTTCATGTTCTAGTAGCATATGTTGTGTGTGTGTAAAATGTCCTTTAAACTCATGAGTATATCGAGGGGTTACTGGTGAAACCCGAGAGCAAACTGGTTTTTAACCCCCGACGCAAAAACGAAGGGGTGTTATAAGTTTGACGTGTCTGTCTGTGTGTCCGTCTGTCTGTTTGTCTGTCTGTCTGTGTGTGTGTCTGTCTGTGGCATCGTAGCTCCCGAACGGATGAACCGATTTTGATGTAGTTTTTTTTGTCTGAAAGCTGAGTTAGTCGGGAGTGTTCTTAGCCATGTTTCATGAAAATCGGTCCACTATGTCGCGGTCGGGGTTTTTTTTTAAATTCAAACTATGTGTAATTTCCACAATGTTGTCCACAAGGACAAATTATCTCGATTTATCGGGTTTCACCAGTAAAGTAAACCCTCGATATATAAACCAGATTGAGGTGTGAAAGATTTGTCTATGACCTGTATAAATTTTCTATATATGTGTGTCGATTTCGGTTCGTTTTTGTATGTATGTATGGAGTGAGAGAGTAATGAGCGCGATATGCGTCTATTTACTCGTCCGCACAAACACAGATTGAGGTGTGCTAGATTTGTTTGTAACTCTTGTCAATCATCTACGCATGTGTCGATTTCGGTTCAATTTTGTATGTGTGCACGTGTTCCTCCTTAAAAAAATGGCAGAGATTTTTGTACAGTAAGATATTGCTGTGTGTCCTCGGTGTTGCTCGAAGTATCCCTTCATGTTAACAATGATGGAGTTTAGTTTATTCTTCGTCCGTGACGTCAGGCTCTGCCTTTTCGTCTTCACTGGCCTCGACGGGGTCTTCGGCGGGCGCGGGCTCGTCTACGGGGGATTCGGGCTCTTCCACAACGGGCTCGGGTTCTTGGGACTCGCTGGAATACAAATAAGAAAGTTAGCGTTAACAGGGCCGTAGCCAGAATTCAATTGAAGGTAGGGCATCAACCATAATTATGGGTAGTGTTATACTGTGCAACATGTAGGGCCACAATATTAATGGCGACGGTGATTTTTAAGGCAGGGCAATGGGGTTTTAATGCAGGGGATTATCTTGCGCATAGGGGCTTCCTTAGACAGAGGCATATTATTATGGGCCCTTACTTATTTATTGTTCTTATTGGATTGTTGATACTTACGCCTCAGCTTCGGGTACTTCAGCCGCGGAGCCGCTGTGTGAGAGCTCTTCCAAACGGGCGGCGGCTAGTTCTGATTCTTGTCTCGCGATTTCCGCTAATTCAGCCGCCTGAAACATATGGTAATGGAATCATTGATCTAAAGAAATTCTTGAAATTATGTTTTCAACAGGGACGGCACGTTGTTTTGCCTAATATGTAAATATGATAGTCGTGTTTACCTGTCTTGCGAGTTCATCCTCTCGCTCATCCTGAGCCTGTTTCTCCAGCTCTTCAAGGCGAGCGAGTTCCTCCTGCCTCCGGGCCTCCGCTTGCCTTTCTTCTTCCAAACGGGCCTCTTCGGCCAAACGGGCTTCTTCAGCCTTCTTGGCTTCCTCTGCTAGACGAGCTTCTTCCGCTAGACGTGCTTCTTCCGCTAATCTAGCCTCTTCTGCCTTTTTAGCCTCTTCAGCCAAACGCGCCTCTTCGGCTATTTTGGCTTCTTCTGCTAATCTGGCCTCCTCGGCCTTCTGTGCTTCCTCTGCTAATCGGGCCTCTTCGGCTTGGCGGGCTTCTTCCTCGGCCCTGCGAGCTTCTTCGTCGGCCTTGCGCTTGGCTTCCTCGGCCTTGCGTGCTTCTTCTTCGGCCTTCTTCTTTTCTGCTGCTTCGCGCTCAGCCTGAAAGAGAATTATTAAGTTGGTGTTATCGTTTTTGGGTCAAAATCATTGAGACAGTTTTTCACCGGCAGTTGTTTATGTTTATACTAGATTCTTCCCAATTGCAATTTTTAATAGGTCGGAAAATATGTAATGAGTGTAGAAGAACAATATCACCTAACAAATAATTACCTGGGCTTTGCGTTCCGCGTCTCGTTTCGCTTCTTCCTTTAAAGCTCTGTAACAAGAGTTAAATTAAACTTTATCCTTTTATGCTTGTTAATATCATTAAGTATCAATGTATCTTTATTTTCATTGAAGCTGGACATTAAGTACTAATTTTTAAATGGGTATTTTATATGAACTCTTAGAGCCTAGTCCTTATTGTTCAGCACTGTTCCTATGGTTGTACAATAGCCATAAAACGTGTTATTTAAGTGGGCCATTTTCTCCTTGGGTCATCGTAGCTTAGAAAGTTGTTCATCGTGCTAGTAGCTTGTAGCCCAGTCATTTTTGTAATATAGAAAGATCTTAAGTACTTACTTCTCCTCAGCTGCGCGAGCTTCCTCTTGCCTCTTCCTCTTGATCTCCGCCAGGTCCGCCGAAGGTGTCAGCACAGGCTCAGCTGTTGTAGCTCGGAATCTCGCCTCCCTCTCCGCCTTAGCCGCCTTCAGCTCCTCCGAAGGATCCTCCATCGTCTTAGGAGCCTGGAACTTGCGGCTCGGCCTCCACGGCTGCAGTTTCACTGCATCCAGGCCCTTGTTACCAACGGCTTAGGGATTTTGAAAAGACTAGCGTGTTCGGAGGGATATCTTGTGATGTATTGCACATGATCCTAATGTCTATGTGTGTGGTGTGTCGGGTATTTTTGGAAATATTTATCTGAGCAACTATTTGGCATCCGTGATCTTAGATTTGTGAGACACTGTCGAAACATTTCCAATTGTATTGTGTTCAAGTAAACAAATCTGTCTGACTGAGGGTTGATGTTAGGGACAACACGGCTAGTCTTTTCAAAACTTGTGGACAAACAAGAAGCAGCTGCAGCTCATCGGGTTTCCTCATACAAGCAGTTAGACCCAGAAGCTCATCGCCAAGCCTGATCATGTTTCCGTCTTCACTGGAACCAAACATGCTGTAAACTTTCGAAAGCTGCATTCGACTGCGACGCGCCTGTTTGTGCTTGCATTTCATGAAATGATACCTCGTCTCGAGTTCTTTGCTTGTTTATAGGCTTTAGTTTTTTAGGTTTAGTTATGTTATGTACAACATTGATGTTTATCGTGTTTTGAAATATTAAGAAAACAAAAGTTATCGAAACTGTTATTCAAAAGCGAAGCATTATGTAAGCCTGGATCAGTTAAGGTATGTCATGCGGAATGATTAAAACAACTAAGACATCTGTTATAATCATTTATTTATTACTTAAAATCAGTTCTGTTAAGTGACATGTCCCTCTCCAAAACGAAGAGTCTTTCCGTCACGAAAAATGACTAGAAAAATAGAATTAATTATAATTCGTTCGTTAAGTATTCGTTTAAAGTAAAATTATCTGAATAAATGGATAAAAAAATAGATGATCTAGGTCTTGTAGGTTAGTCGGAGCGTGTTATACCGAGATCAGAGTACGCGAAGGGCTCGCGCGGCGCGGGCGCGGTCGGGGCCGCGTCCGCGCCGCGCGCGCGGGGACGGGAGCGGGGTGCGCGGGGGCTACGCGCTCAGCGCCGCCGTCGGCTGTTCCTGCGCGCCCGCTGCAAGAGACACCACACACAGTGTTAGACACGGGCTTTATATTCCTGTTTAGACTCGCTCTCTACACAGAGCGAGCGACTGCGAACGTTTTATTTCAACTTTAATTAAGCGTAGGGTGAGCGAGCGTTAGAGATGCGATGCGGTCGTAGTACCTGTGACCGCGTTGTCGGCCAGGCCGGCGGCGGCGAGCCTGTTTTTCGCATAGAACGACAGCAGATTGACGTCATCCCTGATGCTCAACTCCTTGTAGAGGGGTCGGCGGTTGGAGAAGGCTTTATTGCCGGCGTAGTGCAGACACGCGAGGTGGCCGCGTCCTGGCGAGAACACCTCATGTTATCACGGGGGGCACACTGGAACTGACTGTTACGGGTTAGAAGTTGAGTAAAAGAGAGGTACAAAAGGGATCACTCAGATCAGTAACTTGTTAAGAGTTGGTATCTGTTCTTATGTTGTGTTCGCCTGCGTGAGCTGATTGGTCTATGTTCTGGTGTGTCTGGTTACTTACCTGTGAACTTTTTCGGGGGCTCCTGGTACTTGTAGAAAGATATGTTGTTGATGTGGTGGACGACGCTGCGTAGAGACGGTGGTAGTCCAGCGATATAAGCATCGCTGCTGTAACGGTATGGCACAGGCTCACCATAGGAATATCTGAGGACGTAAAAATTACATTTACTAATAACAGGCACCAGCAGACGAAACAACACTTTCGTAAGTTGGGTAATAGGTACGTGTGGTAGGTACTTTGAAGACTTTAAACGTAACAAGTTTCATAACAAATATGTACCTAGATGAAATGTCTAATTAAGGCCAGGACCAAGAGAGGTTTATAGTTCCATAAGATGTGAGAATCAAAATTTGTAATTCAATAGCCACAAAGATAATAACGGGTATTACCTACTTATGTGTGCTGTAAGTTATAGAGATAGGTCGTAATTTTAATTATTTACAATTCACGAAAGCTAACACCTTATAATTAGGTGTTAGCTGCTGCTTATAATGTTGCTAATCATCTTAGAGTAGAACAAAAATAATAATATGTTGCAAACATCGCAATTAGACTGAAAAATCTTACACGTTCACCCAATGAAAATAAACCATAAAACATTTTATTGGAGCACTACAGAGCAAAACATTTGCTGGCATTTAACCAGTCTATAATTATCCGGTGATTCGTTGCCTACGCTGTACGGAGATTTTGCCTATGAAATCTACACCCACGCTGAAAATATCGCAACCAAATATGAGAGAGCGTATTGTTACATATCTCATTGTTAAAGGTCTTGGCTAATTAGTCAAAAGTTTCGACCCTAGAGTATGTAGTGTTCATTGCCAATGATCAGCCGAGCGATAATGTCGTCAAAATCCAATGTCAGTGCCAGGGCAGTCGGGCATCAATGGGCTGTCTATTTATATATCATTACATGTGGCCAAGAAAAACTTGACGACCGCTCGAGCAGGTGTGAGAAGAAACTGCTCTGTCGATATTTATCTAGGCTAGTTCGTCTGGGGTGCAATGAGAGACGCCTCGATCACTTTGAACGGAAATAGCTACTTATCTCTCAATCATCGTTATTTTTAGTTTTACTTTTAATCTCTTAGTCCGATGCAATACTAAAATACGATCCCCTTTCAATGTAACCCACTGGATCAAAGAGGATCGAGTATTATAGAGAGGTACTGTCGAATCTCTTGACACAGGCTTAAAACTTTTGAACCTCAGTTTTGACAATTTGGCCCATATTCTTAGCTTTATATGTTTTAAAATGTCAAATATTAATATTAGCACCATCTAGCTGAGCGTACCCCAAAGGTGTAATGCCATTTAGGCCACCGTACCTTTTTCTGTATGGTACTGAGGTACGTTTTTTTCTTAGACTTTATCTATCTATACGGAGTTGTATATGTATTTGCACTGGATGAAAAGAGAGATGGTCTGTACTTAGATTTTAGTCTTATCCCGTCAAACATATATTAACGTATCAGGCGGAAACAATTGGCAGTATTAAGCTTAGGCTCCAAATAATGTTTCTTGTTGTGTCAATTTCCTCATCTCAGTATACATCAGTCAGTATTCAGTATACATGTGTCCTTAGTTTTTACCCGAAGGCCACATAACCCGCGCTCCAGGCGGATCGCTATATGTACATTGGTTAAATCAAAATAACTGGATGGCGTTTCACTTCAGTGTTGAGTTCGCATTTTACAGTTTAGCTTCATTTGACATCCTTGTTTTAGGAGTAGGGGCGGATTTACTCAGGTAAAGATCTAGCAATGCTTTTAGGATGGTGAGAGGGTCCCCTGTAAATTAGTCCAAGTACCAGAGTCCTTATATAGGCCTGTTCAGAAGGGTTTAAGCGGTGTGTCTCAAACTATTCTCTTGTCATTTTGAGAATAATTGGGCTTCACTCTAAGGAACTCATTGAATCTACTAATACTAGAACTTACGAGTAAATTGTGTCCAGGGGTGCGAGGGACTTAGCACGAGGCACCACGGACCGGGCGCGGGCAAGAAGCGACGCGGTATCGGCACGGATGCGGCGTTTTTCATCCTCGAAATACTGGAAATGAGGGATTCAAGGGTTAGCAATTAACAGATCTTTACTCGTTCTATTTTATCCGTAGCATCAGAATGTCATTAAGGATGTTAGTGTTTTTTACTTGCCCTTTCACTTTGCTGTACTTAGATTTTATAAAACTGCCGTGGCTTGGGCATGTCTGCTGGTGCTGATATTTTTCAGGCAATACCTGACCCTCTAGCACAACTTGCCTTGTCGCGCGTGAGTCCATACTTGAAGTCTCGCTTGATCTATGGACTCGCGCGCGACAAGGCAAGTTGTGTTAAACGGTCTGGTGGTAACTTATTTAACCGATTACCTATCCTACCGACTGCGCCAGCAAGAATCTTTATAGCAAAACTTTAAGTTTAAGGTAAGAACTTATGCACTGAGATCAGTGAGAACTTAAAATCCTCATAAAAATAATTGTAGAACTCATCCAGTGCTGTCAATGCTGTCAGCAAACTGCGGGCGGTGGCAGTAGTTATTGTGGTCCAGTTTTCTTCAAGGTATGTGACGAGCCGAGTCAGTCTGCGGTAGTTTCTCTTACCTGGGAGAATACGGAGAATATACTTTGGTAACATACCTTAGTAGTCTCTGCATTGTAGAACTCATCGAGCGCTGTGACTGCGAGCTGCGGGCGGTGGCGGTAGTTGATGCGGTCTAGTTCGCGGAGCACCACCGAAGGGCGCACGCGCACGCGGACCACGTGGTGCGGCGCCTCTGGGTATGTGACGAGTCGAGTCACGCTGCGAGCCGTCGGACGATATATTAATTCCGCCTGAGGAGTTAAGGCTTTATGAGAAATCTTTAAAGGGCTTTATGACCAATGAGAAGCAGCTGCGGATAAGCTGAAATATGGCGTTCCATACTTTTAGGATCCTTATGCTTCATCTACGATAAGAACGAATTCCTGTTGAAATTTTTGATGAATTTCAGAAGCATGAAGGACTCTTTTTGAAAGCGATCGAAAGCCACAAATATGTTTGGCTAGATTGAAGCCCCAAAGCATGGTGGATCCTTATGATGTAGTGCTTTCCAATTTCGGTAAATGGTGCTTATAATGAGCAACCTACTAAAACTCTTGAGGAATGTTATTGGCTTTGATTGGTAGAGGCACAATACTCAGCAATAGGAGTTCGATTTATGTGTTTTTCTTCGGTTTTTTAATTCTGAATGACAAAACTGTGCAGCGATAGCGTGACATTGCCGACTACCTCTACAAATAGCACATTTTTAATGCACAAAGCATTTCTCTATCTCTTATACGTGACTAATAATTACGTTGTTAAAAATTTTGCACACTTGTTAGAAATGCTCCCAATTCAAGCTGGTTAATGACTGAAGAATGAAAGAAGAAAACAAAAAAATGTAATAGGAGAAATATGTATATTAATAATTATAATTAAAATTCCTTCCCTAACAATATCATAGATTGGTAACAAGGTACCTAAATGCTATTATATACAATATACAGAATATACTACTGATTAAATTCATATATCGATAGGCAATGGCACAGTTACTGATGCAGACATCAGGACAGCGTTAAATATAATTTGCACTAGATCCAGGTGATTATAAAGGTATTCACTTCCGCCTCGTTAGATTTTAAAAGCTTTGTATTTATCGTGATCAGCGACCCGATTAAATTAGGGATAATTTGCACTAGAACTCCAGTGATTATAAAGCGACCCGATAAACCATAAAAACGATACCCATATTGATTTTTTGACTTTATCACCCCCATTTTCACCCTTTTAGGGGTTAAATTTTCAAAAAACCTGAAACACGTATTCAGTCATATGTCTTAAGTATTCTGCCAAATTTGAGATCTCTAGGACCAGCGGTTTCGGCTGTGCGTTGATATGTCAGCAAAAAATGCTTTAGAAATTGTGCGTGTAAATCTAAAGTAATTTTTGATTTAAATAACTTGGTCACCTCTTGAGCGTGGTTAACTGACAAAGCTTATTTATCACTGCATTCGTTATTTCACATATAGGTGACAGATGCAAAAAGCATTTGTGGACGCAACTCATGCAAATTGTTGGCGTGAATGTGCAATAAAATCAAAACAGTGGAGATCATGATTGTTTCATTATATAACATCTTAGGTTGGTATGTTCACTTTACCCTTGGTGGAACTATATAGATAGAACTTTCCATGATAGCTAGGTGATGAAAATACTCGCAACTATTATTAAATGACGCTTGAGCCGGACAAATCTATCGTCAACTTCAGGGTCAAGAAGTCTGGACATATCTGCAGAACTTTGAGTTATTTAGCACAAAAAATGACCCAGATTTTTAGAAGTGTGTGAAAAGATAAACGTAGACGATCAATCAATTTCCAGCATGGAGTTTGTTTTTGTAAAGTGTTTGGCAACGGTTTGTTTTTCCATTTTGTTTATGAAATGCCTCATCACGAAGCATCACGGGCTATTTTTGAGACCTTATTGCGTAGATCAATGGCAGTGAGTCATGGGGTATCTAAAATTAGGTATAATTATCATGTATGACAATGCGGAAATAATCAAATCAGTTTGTGATAATTAAGATATGTATACTGCTACAGATGTAGTGTTGTGCGTAATAGGTAAGTAGGTACCATAGAGGAATAAGTAACGGATGGGTTGCATGCGCGGATCCAGGGGGGTCATGGAATAAAATAGACCACGTAACGGATGGGCACGAAGCTGGATCCGCGCTTGATGGGTTGTAACTCCATACATCAGTAAATGCGGATTATTTGTATAGGCAATAGTTAAGTGACATCTAGCGACAGTCACGCGTCAAATAGCGTGAATCATCAGTACCACTACTCGATACTAGGTATGGCAACTGTGTCTCGTCTACCAAAAATTTTATATTAGAACAGTTTACAACTTATATTACAAGCAGAAGGAATTGAAAACAGAATACTGATTAATACTATTGTAATATTAGCTAAAAATTGGTGAGCATTAGACTTTTCGTTCGTCGCGACATCTATTGACAAGTAGCAGTACTGATAATTAACGCTAGTTGACGCGTGATTGTCGCTAAATGTCACTTAACTATGCCTATACAAATACCCGCATTTACTGATGTATGGAGTTACAAGTTACAACTCTTCCCTTCCCTTACTTATTCCTCTATGGTAGGTACCTAGTTTTCAATCATATTTTCTCGGAAACGTTCTCATTTGGAATGCTAGTCAGACAATGTCAAGACGTCTTGTACTCGTACTGAGACTGACTGAAATAGCATGACACTCGGACGTTTTCGTGAAAATACAAAATAAAAGCTTTTCGCACAACATCTGCAAGCACCCTATATCTTTGTTGGCCTTAGATTTTGGAGCCTTTTAAGAAGTTGAAGCTCAAATTGTAATTTATTCATCAGTATTTAATAATACTTCATTTTTAAACAGAAAAATACGTTACCATTTCATATTCAAGCCAAGATCCATCAAAATCAGTACTACTGAAGAATCTAATTTTATTACATCCCGGATTCCCAAAGGCACCACGTTTGTAGTCCCCACGTCCATCAGATCTTTTTCCATTGGTTGTATATAGTTGGTAATTAGCCAACCTTCGGCCTCTTGCCAGGAATGCTCAATGTTTACGTTCCCTTCAAGATCCGGCCTTTGTTATGCTCAAGGGAGAGCTTGTAAATTTTAACTAGAATATTTGCGAGTAGCTTTTTAGTTATTTGTTATACAAGGGGGCAAAGTTGTATTTTAACGCCGAGTGTGGAATTGAAAAACGAGCAAGTGAAAGGATTCTATAGTTGAACCACGAGCGAAGCGAGTGGTTCGAGAATAGAATCCTGAACTTGCGAGGTTTTTAACACACGAGAAGTAAAATACATTTGCACCCGAGTGTAACACAAAACTTTTCCCCTCACTATAGCGAGGAAACGTGTATGTGTGGATTGAGTGAGCACCTTCCGAAAATAAAAAAAAATATGCTGATCATTTAGTAAAAGTTCTAAAACAATTGTAAAACGAATCTCTGAATTTGTAAAAAGATAAATCAAAAGATACAGCCATTAACATGTGCTCACTCAGTTCTCACAAACTACCAACGAAAACAGTGAATATATTCATTTAACATATAATATTTATATACTAACATTTAGTAAAAAATAGGCCGACCTACCTCTATAAATATTAGATCACCTAGTGACGTATTAAATTTTTTACAAATAGTTTCTTATGCTCACTCAATCCACACACTTTTGAAAAGCCGAATTTTGATGAAAAACATAAGATTTAGACCGCTATTATATGTGTATAGTTTAGTAAAAGTGAAATGGGAATTTGTAAAATACAAAACGAACCACTAAAGTGTCAGGTTTTTTTATAATAAATTTTTGTAAGTGCTCACTCAGTCCACACGTTTTGAGAAAGTTAAAAATGTAAATATCTTACGATTTGTAGCACCTAAGACACTCGAAAGTACTTCAACATTTAGTAAAAAATTTTACTAAATATCCACCATCTAATATTTTATATTCGTTGTCTGGTTTTAAAGATATTCAGACATAACTTTTCGCATACAAATGTATCAAGTAGGGTGACCACACTATCTCGGCTCCTGATTTTCCCCACCTTCCCATTGTCATATTGAGATTGGGGAGTTTCGTTCAATTTTGATAATAGTTTACCGGATTTGTAAGTGGGAGCGAGAAAAGAATAACTATTTCTCGCTCCCACTTACAAATCCGGTACGCTCATCTGTTAGCGCGATTAGATTACCAGGTTCTGGTTTCTTACTAGTGAAGTATTATATTCTTTGTTTCTTACCAATTATTATTCATGTCCTTTTTAATGCATGCATGTCGATATGGTTATTATCCTGACGTCGATAAAAATTACACAATACACATCATCACTAGGCCAAGAACATAACCTAAAAACAGTTTGCAGATGGAGAATTAATATGGTATTAGTTTAATATTATCAAAATTGAACGAAGGAAACTCCCCAATCTCAATATGACAATGGGAAGGTGGGGCAAATCAGGAGCCGACATAGTGTGGTCACCCTACTTGATACATTAGTATGAGAAAAGTTATGTCTGAATATCTTTAAAACCAGACAACGAATATAAAATATTAGATGGTGGATATTTAGTAAAAATTTTTACTAAATGTTGAAGTACTTTCGAGTGTCTTAGGTGCTACAAATCGTAAGATATTTACATTTTTAACTTTCTCAAAACGTGTGGACTGAGTGAGCACTTACAAAAATTTATTATAAAAAAACCTGACACGTTAGTGGTTCGGTTTGTATTTTACAAATTCCCATTTCACTTTTACTAAACTATACACATATAATAGCGGTCTAAATCTTATGTTTTTCATCAAAATTCGGCTTTTCAAAAGTGTGTGGATTGAGTGAGCATAAGAAACTATTTGTAAAAAATTAAAAACGTCACTAGGTGATCTAATATTTATAGAGGTAGGTTGGCCTATTTTTTACTAAATGTTAGTATATAAATATTATATGTTAAATGAATATATTCACTGTTTTCGTTGGTAGTTTGTGAGAACTGAGTGAGCACATATTAATGGCTGTATCTTTTGATTTATCTTTTTACAAATTCAGAGATTCGTTTTACAATTGTTTTAGAACTTTTACTAAATGATCAGCATATTTTTTTTTATTTTCGGAAGGTGCTCACTCAATCCACACACACACGATTCACCTACTTTTACCAATTTGAAAGCAGTTAATTTAACTTTATTCAAGGTCAAATTACTTTACCCACTAGTGGATAAAATGCGTTTTTACCCGCTGGTATTAAAGGACAAAACACGTGTTTCCGAGCTAGTGAGGGGAAAAGTTATAAACGTCTCGTTGCGTCATTCTCGCAACCGCTGTGCTCGCCGTTTTGCAAAATTAGCCATCTGAAATCTGAATATTGTTGTGACTTGATGTGCATTTTTAACCGAGTAAATTTTTTTGCGTTTTATTAAATCTATTGAATGTTTTTTTTTTTTTTAATAAGAATTTAAGGTCTTAGATTGCTTAACCTGGACTGTGGTTGCAAATTTAAAAGCAAAATTATGAGCTGCCTCCGATGTCTGAAGATTCCATCAACTCTCAGTTGGACAAGTTTTATTTATTATTTATAAATATACACACGACATACAGGAGAATCCGTTTATCTACATAAACATGCATTCTCTCTAAATACAGAAACCATTAAGTCTCACCGTGATCGCAGACACATCTTTCGCGAATAGGTACATAGGTAACCATAATAGTTATTTGTTTTACAAGGGGGCAAAGTTGTTGTTTAACCTCTCGTGCCAATATTGATATCCGAGCAAGCGAAAGATACCAATATTGAACCGCGAGCGTAACGAGTGGTTCAAAAAGTGGAATCTTGAGCGTTGCGAGGGTATCAAGGCGCGAAGGTTAAACAAACTTTGCCACCGAGTGAAACACAAAAATTTTTCCACACCAACACGAACAAAATACGGACTACAAAACATCATATCCATCAATTTATTCAATATTTATGATTCAAAATCATCATTTATAGGTATCTTTTAAATCTATCAGTCAGCTTAAGACATCAAGTTAGAATTTGTATGAAATTACTTTGCACTCTTGTGGATAAAATGCAATTTTGCTATCTGTTTTCGAATAGCAAAGAGAGCCTTTACCAGTTGGTGTGGTGAAAAATATTTTTCACTGTTATATTAGACGCTCTCGTCTTCTGTCCATCTGTTTGCTTTGCTCTTCAAATTATCTTGATATACGAGTGGCCAGACTTCACAATTACAGCCATATGTTTCGTATAATTTGTGTGTACTCCCCCACTCCCCGACAATTACTTTTTGAAAGAATGTTTTTTACAATGTGTTACGTTTGGATTCGTAATTAGCCGGTTGGCCACTTGCCAAGACTAGTTATTATGAGTAGGTACCAACATGGCTACTAAGGTCTGTAGATTGTAGATATTATTAGGCACCTATGCGGCTTCTACGAAATATAGCTTTGCAACCTACTTCTAAGAAAATTTACAGGCTATGCTGAATAGGATGTAGATTGTACAGTCTCCATCAATTTCTCGGTGCGGCCACTTGGCACTTGCTCAAACACACTCTTAACAATTAGTTGAATAAAGCATTGAAAATATTCTCAGATATTCGTATAACTAAGTATGTAATTTCCTGAAGTTCGTTTTAATTCTGTTCCGTTCCGTACCGAAAAGGTACACATTTTGGTGCGACTCTGTCCGTCTGCTTGTCTGTCACATTATTTTCTGGTAGATATTGGAATCGGATTAGAAAAAGGGCCCATTACAGTAACTAATTGTAGATCAATACGATCTTGTTTTAGGTACACCGTATGTGTAAACTATTGCCGAAATCTGGGTACCTAAGTATGTCAGTCCGTTCTGGACTGGTAAGATTTGAAACATGTTGTTTTGACATTCAATCATGATTACAACGAAGCTCTAAATGAATCCCTGTAAAATATTCGCTGTATTTCGACTGATCCGAGACATCCGAGTAAACATTCTAAAGATATCCGTTGAACTTGTGTGAAAAGCACTGAAACTGAACATGACGTCATCGTCACTCGACCGCTGGAATCACTTGGCAGGATGAAAGTCCCAATTGCGCAGTTAATATTGTAAACATGAACCGTTTTTGTAAAGCGGAGGAGACGAGAATTGCGTAAATTACTGGGGATGGTTAATTTTAGAAGAATTTTACGACATCCGCAGCTGGACAAAAGGTTTTATCACAATGTTTGGCTTTTTGCGTCCGCAACCTTTAAACCTTCAAGAAAAGAGCGTCTTTCCATCTTAAATATTGCAAACGCACTTACAGCCCGTCTGGATCAGATGAGTTCAATATTTAGCATATGTAGGTAATATTGCATTGTCCAAACCTAAATGGCCAAATAAAAGTTATACCTGCCTATAATATACTAATTATTAGTTTTATTCGTCGTACAGTCAGCCAAAAAAGTGGTTTTCCACTTTTCGACCTTTTATGTGTTTCAAATAGAGTCTTTGTAAACCACTTTCTTGGCTGACCGTACACTCGTCGTCGTACTACAGTGAGTTACCAAACGCTTGGCAAGTTGTCATGATTCAAGATTTGAATCATACGCAAAACAAACAAAACCTTTTTAGATAAAAATACTTTTCTTAGTAGAACTGGCGTCACTTTACGGGGCCTTATTTGGCTCGAGAATCTGTCAGATGTGATTGTCATGTCGTTATGTATAGCGAGTAACAGCACTACCAGCTACATCCACTGAAAAAGTAGAAGTTATGTCCTCATAGAGGCGTAATTTGGTTCCAATTCCAATTCAGAGGTTTCACAACCACAAGATAAGACGTCCACTAGAAATTATTTATTGTACTTACCTACGTACATATGTGAATGATTGACTGAGACATCAATAAAATACTAGTGAGTACCTAAAGAAAAACGTATGACAGTTTCATTTGTTATTTCTTACATCTCACATAAATGCAGTCACCAGTCTGCTAGTTTTCCTCGCTGTTGTACTTTGAAGGATCAGTGTTTATATAGCAACATTTGTAAGTCATCCAGCCGGCGTATTATGATTCCAATTTTATCATTTATCCACGTGGATAAAGCATCCGTCACGCTTTGGCAAGTATGTCAGTGTGAGAGTGACAGTTGTCTTATCCACGTGGACAAGTGATAAAATTGGAAGCATGATACGCCGGCAGTGTTACAATTAAGGTCTGATTCTAATCTGAATAAATGTCGATAATTGGATCTGGTTACGATATGGATGGTGTGTATGATAAAATTAGAATCAGGCCATTAGGTCGACGGTTCTTTTCCACAGGTGAAATTATTTTTCTCTCTCTCATGAAATCATGAAACTCTTACTATGCATCAACATTCATAAACATTGCCGTTCGTTGATCATTTAGTGCAGCCAAAATAATGAATCATGGTGCAATCAATGGGTATCTTTTACAAATACTATTTTCCTGTTGGCTTTACACCTACCTATACTACATACTATACTGCATAGATTTGCAGTAACAGTGAATATAGAGGCGTAACAGCCACATTTCCAAGAAAATAATTATGTCGTTTGTTATGGTTACCTATGTTATTTTTTGACGTTTAAAATTGCGCGAGGGGACGGTTTGCCGTTCCAGCAAAATACTTGCCTGCTTTGCACTAAATTAAATCTGCGGTAGTTACATGTATTATTAATTAAAATGTTAATGCAGATTATCGGTTCAAATCGATCTACAATAGGTACGATTATGTATTTAGGATGCTTAAATGAAATCTACATGTTCGGAACATTGTAGCATCGAGCTATCATTGAATATACCTCTATTGCCTCTATTTCTGTTTATATCTATAGGTATTTGTTAAATAAGTAATAGGTATTCCTTGAATAACCTATTATTTAACAAATACATATCTATCTAGCTAGAAATCCTACTGGGCTACTATGTAAATATTAGATGGACAAATTATAAACTGAAATAGACACCATACACTAAAGAAAAAGTGATCAAGCCCTCTGGTGGCGAAGCCGGGAACAGAACCCGGGTTTCCAGCTATCGCGGCTGACGTGCTAACATCCCCACATCGATTAGATGGACAATTGGCATTATAAATTAATTTTAATAATTACAATAAGTACTAGCGGCGTTTGCACCTAATATTTTAGCGCCCAATCAAAATAAATCACTAGCAAGAAGTGCAATAAGCAATAACTGAAGTTTACAGCCCACTTGGTGATATTGATATGACAAGTAAATTAGGCCGAGGTGACGTTATATTAGAACACAGGAATGCGACCTTTTGTACTGTCATTTCAATATGTTTCATGACTGCGTGCTTGTAATTTATTGAAAATTAACTAGGTGGCTATGTTTCTTGGCACAAATAGGCTATGTAAGCCAAATACTTATGTCGATTTTCATTCTAATCAATTATGAGGATTTCGAATTTTCGAAGACCCTTGTGTTATCCAAAGAACAGCGTAACGAAAAATATTTCCTGTATCAGTGTAAATCCGGCTCGAAGGACCAAGTCATCAAAACTACTTGATGACATAAAGCGTAGGCCATGATGCATGTACTTAATATGTACTGAATCAGTGGGTATGTTTTCTATTTTAGAGTTTGAGATTATAATTTATTTATGGCTGCTGTTGTTCAGGTATCTTTTTGTTTGATGTTTATGAATGACTGACTACAAGAGACCGACAGAGTGGCGTGATAATTATGATATTTGCCAGTTTGTGACAATATATCATTTAGTACCTATATCTTAAACTTAATTAATTTTCTAATCATTTCAATCTGTAATCTGTAGGTATATTCTACATATAAATAATCTTGCTATCCGGTTGGAAGGACCAATAGTAAAACATTTTAAAAATTGCTTTTCTCGTGACTATTTGTTTATAAGTATGTATGTAATTTAATGCCATGATGATTAACCTAGAATATGGACTCTTTTTTTTTATAATTTATGATTGTAAACTGACAGTGTATGATTAATACCAATAAAAATCTATCTATCTATCTATCTATAAGACCTCTTCTGTATAATGATATAAGCAATAATGGTATATAACACGGATTTGCGCGTGGTGCGTGATCAGCCTCTATGTGCAATGTTCTATATACACGAGCTATATACATCGTGTATACTCACCTGTGAGAGTCGCGGTATGTACGTGACGTAAGGGTCGTGGTAGGTCGTGAAGGGTAGAAACGAAGACGAAAGGTAGTAGATGGAGGTCAACGGACTCAAGGGCAACGTCTGTGTACGACAAATAGGATGTAGTTGCGATCATGGGTTCCTCTATTTTTTAGGGTACGCAGCCGAATGGCACATACGCTCACGAAACGAAACGCTCGGAGATATTTATCTCTATCGCTCTTGCGTATTGGCGTGACAGAGCCAGACTACCTTTCGCGGCGTTTCGTTTTCGATTCGCGACGCAGAAATGCCATGCGGCTACGGCACCAGGTGACATTTTCAACCATAAGGTACCACATTGTCGGCTGTCGATAAAATCGATTTTATATTGAGACTCTTATACAGGGTGAAATGAAAAACCGACCGTTCAAAACTATGCATAGTGACTTTTGAGATCATAATGAACTTTTTATTATAGGACCAGTTGGTGAAATCACGAAAAAAAATTTGTGAAATGAGCGGCATCATGAGTATCATGACAGTCGATATAAATAAATAAATAAATAATAAATATTATAGGACATTCTTACACAGATTGACTGAGGCCCATAGTAAGCTCAAGAAGGCTTGTGTTGTGGGTACTCAGACAACGATATATATAATATACAAATACTTATATACATAGAAAACATCCATGACTCAGGAACAAATATCTGTGCTTATCACACAAATAAATGCCCTTACCGGGATTCGAACCCGGGACCGCGGCGCAGCAGACAGGGTCACTACCGACTGCGCCAGACCGGTCGTCATCTGGTCGATATGTATGTTGTCTATTTATATTCTCTTATATGTGTATATTCATTCAATTTGTGTGTTGGAAATTAGAATAATTATGATTTTTTATTTCGAAGCACCTTCTCTTTTTGATTATGTTTTTTATTTCCGCTACCCAAAGTTTGTCTGGTAGAGATCGCTCTTTAGCGATAAGACCGCCTGTTGTCTGACTCTATTTATTAATCATTTGTTTTGTCTCCGCTGTATCTTTTGCCGAAGTGTGCCAATAAAGAGTATATATTATATCTATATCTATCTATCTATGGAACAGCCAAAATTTTTTTTGCGATTTCAGTTCAGCATTGACCCCATAATAAAAGTTGTTCATTATGACCTCAAAGGTCACTATGCAAAGTTTGAACGGTCCTTTTTCTTTCACCGTATATAGAATTAACTACTTTTGGCAACCGGCAATAAGTAGGTACCTACCCTTATGATTGAGAATGGCTCATCGATTTCTGTTTATATATTTTCCTATTGCCTTTGCAAGAAGTATTTTGCAGAGCCGGAAATGCGAGTATTTTTTTTAATATTCTTGACTAGGAAGATGAATGTCTGTGAGTACCTACATTTAGGACTGGGGAAATTTAAAATTTGAGAACTTGTGGAACTATTGGGAAACCCCAATACTAACTTGAATATTAATAACTTCGTATCTGTAATACCTATTCATTTGTATCTAACCATCAATATATATATCATTTTCTAGTTGCACATCTGGCAAGCAAGTATGGTCGCGCGATAAATATTAAAACTATTTGTAAGTGCGATAGGGACGGCAATATGTTTTATCATTTATCGCGCGACCATACTTACCTGCCTGACTCATACTTCCCTCTCTAACTATAAGTAGGTAGGTAAATATTAGGTACCTAATGTGGCCTCTCAAATACTTTCAGAAAATGCATGAGAGCTACGAACGAAGAATGCCCGAATCATTACCCTGTGCTATAAACTGTTTGAATGATGTAGTAAACACTATAATACCACCAATAGGAGGTTATCGATAATATTGACGATGGTAATTTTTACCAACATTTTGGGGGTACATATATTATTTTGATAGCGGGTCAGTGAGGGCAGGTAAAAGGGCGAGTAAAACGTACAGGTTGCGGGGAATAGTACATTACATCAGAGGCCGGGAAAATGAGGATTTCCGGCCAAGTGGGTATATATGGCCGAGCGAGCGTGCGAGGGATAGGGATACGAGGCCGGGAATCTGTTTTCACGCCGAGGCATGTATAGTGCTTTTCTCAAACATACAATGAAATAAAATAAAAATGCTCTAAAGGACAATATTTTATAAAAAAAAGTTACTTTGCAGGTCTAGGCCTAAAAAATAATATGAAATCCCTTTACAGTCCTCTCGAGTTGTTGCGCCCAAAAAGCGATACTTCCCAGCCCATTTTAAGGAACGTAAAGACAATATTTCATTGCATGTTTGAGAAAAAAGGTTTTTTATGACAACCGATCCCACTCCAAAAACTTGTAACGCCGTTTTCGCTCTGCCTTCACTGACCTATTTTCAAAATACACCCAGTATATGTATAAGAAAGTTAAACTTTTCTGAGAATTTAATCTAACAGATTATCATTTGCAAGATTTTGTGAAAAAGCTTCCAATGAGATTATTTTCTAACTGCATCATGTATGTATATGTATTATGCATTGTATGTATCCCTTGAGATTGTTTATAAATAAAACCATGGCTGACACTTCACCTTGCAGGCGGTTCGATGTTCTTGCCGCGTCAGAAAACAAATGATAGCCCATTATAATTGTATTTTTGGCTACAGACATAAGTAGACGCACCATCGTTTATTCTGTATGTCAGATTCACTTTCTGGCAAGTGTGATATTTATTTACCGTTCCTAAATGACCTTATTTATTTTCTCACCTTAAATATTGTGTACTGTTCAGTAACATTATATTACTAAACTTCAGTATTCAAGGATTTAGATAATTCTGCTTTTAATAAATATAAAGGACACATTTCCCACAGTTTCCTGTGTTGATGTTGATGGTTTAATAATAGACGCGTAACTCATTAAATCCTTGAAACAACCTTGTTGGCTACTAATAAAATCAGGAATGTCAATCTTTATTCGGAGCTATAAATGTGTCTTTGTTTTTACATCGTTTTAAATGAAATGTAAGTCTCTGCAGAGGTAACATCAGTATAGATTCTAATATCCGGATCGAAGGACCATTTTTAACCACGAAACATTTAACAAGTGTTTTAAAAGAAATAATAGGTATGCCACAATTAGAATTTTGGAAAATGTTACACAATAAAGAAAATTCAGAAGATTTAAAAAATAACCATGTTAGTAAAGGGTCGAGTTCATCACCGACCCTTGTCCCCAGTCCATGGGTGTTGTAAAAGAAAAATAGAATATAAAAATGCAAGCTTTATTAAAAATTCAGTCTAAACCATAGAGCTTAAATAAATAAAATGTATACACTAAAAAAATCATCAAAAAGCTTTAAATTACGATTCACATCTACTTGCTTAACATTAAAGTAGAGTGATCACATTGCGTTAGCGAATACTGATTAGAGGCCGAGGGGATTAGGGATTGGGGGGGAGAAGGGAGCCGGGCCTAGACGCGGTAAGAGTAGTGACGGTAGGTGGTGCCGTAGGGCAGGCGGCCGCTCGTGGTGGAGGAGTAGGAGTAGCCGCTAGGGCCGCCCAGGCTGCTGCTGCGCTCCGAGGTGTAGTTGTACCCGCCGGGGCCGCTGCCGGCGCGGCGCTCCGTGGACGTGCTGTACGACGACCGCTGCGGCAGGCCGCGCCCGTCCGACCGCTCTGATGTGCTCGAGTACGAGTAGGAGTACTGCTCCTCGGCGCGGCGCGGCGCCGGCTCGCGGTCCACCACCACGTAGTGCCGCGGCGTCTGCAACAACCGGGCCCTTAGCACCACCGCGCCACACCCCACCGCCCTCGCACCAGCCCGACTATCTATCTGGGATCTGATATAATGTCCACCCTCAATGAATCCGCGATAACATGTTTATCGAACTCGTCTCGTCTTCCGTGTCATTCCTGATAGCGACCGCCTAAAATGATATAACACCGGTCGTCTACCTTTTCTCCTCGGACGTCCTTCGCGAAACTACCCCCGACAACCCCCATACTAATTGAGCATACGTCTCCAGTGGACGAAGTTAGGGTTAACTACAAAAGCGAAAGCGACACAAAATGTTCCACGCGTCCCGTTCAATAGGAAGCGTAGTTGGAATAGTAGACGTGTCGGCGCGGCTCGTGCAGGGGCAAGCCGTGCGCGTACGCCAGGGCGACATCCATGTGGTCGCGCGGGGTGGCCAGCGGGTCCGCGGCGAAGGCGCGCTCACGCTGCCCTACGGCGGCGAGCACGCGCGCGCGCGTCTGCTCGCGCGGCGACACGTAGGGCGCCAGCGCCGGCAGCTTGCTCTCGGGCGCCGGAGGAATGGCGGCGCGCGCCACCGGGTCCAGGATGCTCGGGCGCGTCGCCCGCGCCGTGCGCCGCCCGAACGCCGTCACCGGGTCCGGCACGAGACTCGGCCGCGGCACGAACGGCACCTTCTCCCAGTCCCCGACCGTCGGCCGCTGCAAGCGTAAGTCGCCGTTAGTCGGCCGCGCCTCCAGCCGCGGCTATATTTGGCGCGCCCGGTAGCTCCGCTTTCCGACTCCGTTTCACGATCTGACCCACTTGCGGAATATTCCCGGTTCCCTACCGCTACCGTCAAAGCGAAACTCCTAACCTAGGACACTTAATGAAAGCAATCAGGAATGTTTACAAGCGGAAGTAGTCGCGAGACGTTTCGACATCTGTTATCCCTATTTCGAGACGAACACTTGTTAAATGGTTGAAGATTGATTAGATAGAGTGAGAGTCGAGGGTCGAGCTGGTACGAGGGTGTCCGGCTCCCGGGAGAGAGTTGGAGCGAGGAGCGGTGCACGGCACGCTCGGGTGGCGGTCGCGGCGGGGCGGGCCAGGCGGCCGACCCGGCCACGACGCGTAGTGTTAGGTACACGAGACTCACCGTGAGGCTGCTGTAGGTGGACGTCGGCCTGTAAGGGCGGCGGGTGGTATAAAAGTCACTTTCGTAAACCATGATTGCTGTTTCGTTATCGTTCGGGTGTGACTCGCGGCGGTCAGATCTCGACTGAGGCGCGCTGCCAGCTCTACGCGCGACGCCGCGCCGGATATATTTAGACCACTGTCATTGCAATTTCCACGTCACTCCCGCGCTTTTCCTCAAATTTTATAAAACGGAATAATTATTAAGGTTGCAAGGGCCTAACATTTAGGTGAAGGCGATACATATAACAGTGGAATGCATTTATAAATGCAGACGTTGAAAATAAACCGTTGTCTGTTTATAGCGATGAGTCATGGAATGCTTTTTCTTCGAGAATTCAACCTTCTAAGTAGGAGTAGGATGACTATTTACAATGGTTGATTCAAAGTCATCTACGTCGTAGTATTTCCAGAGCACCTTCGTCAGTACCGAACCGCGCGAAGCGTCGGTGGGACACTTGGCAAACCTAGCGCTCTGTCATCAATGATTATTCTTTCACTTTTCTTCCGTAATACAATGACGCAACTTAGCACTTTGGCTCAAACGCCGCAAAACATTACGTATTGCTAATGAGACGGATAATAGTGGGTCGTTCGTTTCCTATTAATCATCGGATATAATTAAATTGTTTAGAACTAGGTGTAAGGTTTAGGTAATCAGATGGTTGGTAAGAACGTATTATGGTAAACAACGAACTGTTTGAAGATTTGACTAAGATATGTAAGTGGCAGACTAAACCTATTAATCTACTTAAATATTCACGAAACATAGCTTAGGTTTAGGTAGGTAATTAGGTATATAAGCTGATTAATTACCTTTTTAGGCAACAATGAGCTATAACTGCTTCTAAAGTTGCGTGTAATAACATCGTTATCATGTTAGTATAGGTCATAAAAAGACATTAGAAATCGCAGCTCACAAACCAACAGGCGGTTTAAAGCGGTTGGTAGGTAGGTAGTTGTAGGTAGAGGTAGATAATTTCGGAAGATAGGTCGTGGACAGGGATAGATAGCGTGGAACCTGCTACATGCCTATTTACCTAGGTTTTATTTTACGTGTTTGGCAAGTGACTTACATATATTATGAATAATATGTGGCTTTCCATGTCTAAACTTCGGAGGGTCATCCATCTGTACTGTTGATTTAAAACACCCCCTTCGGTCGTGTTTTAATTTATCGCCACTCGTTTCGAACTTCTTTTTTTTCGCACTTGTATCGTAATGTACTATTTCAGTACAGATGGTGTTTTTTTACGCACTAGTGCGAGAAGTGGTTTATTATATGTCAGGTCAAGACTTCGGATGGCCATCTGCACTGAAAAACGTCGTACGACACACGTGCGAAAAGGAAATTCGTAACGTTCTAACTTCCCGTTTTCCGCACTTAATTGTATCGTATGTACTATTGTGTTGTATTGTTTACTTCGTTTATAAGTCCATTGTGGTAGGTGTGTAGTTGATGGGTTCAAAGAAGAGATGATTAAAACAAAATATCTAATATACATATTTACTTATATTCACTAGTTTTTAAAAGCCGGGGTCCCAGCCGGTCCTGTCGCTAGCGTCAACAAGTTTGTAACAGACTAACGTATCTCCCGGGTTGACAGTCACGTCGGTCGAGTCCAACCGCAGTCCGCACTCCATGTCACGCTTTATTGTGTTCACTTCATCTTTCAGGTGTTTCATTGAGGCTAGTTTACCTAGGGGAAAAATATTGTTTTAATGGTGTTGCATGAAATCAAATAATTAGAACTTATTGAGCCTAAGCGTGCCACGTATTTTACCCATTTTACGGACTTCAAAAACTAACATCTTATTGCAGGTGACTGTACCATTTTTTGACTGTTTTTATGAATATAATGAAACCCCACTTTTTGGTAAATATTTGAAGTACTCTAAAATTTTGAAGCATTAAAAACTGATCTAAGATAGGACCTAGGACAATAAGCTTTCTTATCGCTAAAGAGTACAAGGTTAATATTCATTTAAAAATTGTTACATATTGCCAACCGTTGCCTTGGTGTTGTTTTTGTTTGTGTAAAATCTATTTAAGTAACAGAAAAATACAATTTGTTTATTTACGTCTAAAACTAGAGAAATTCTCTTCCTCAACTGTGCGCTTTTAGAAACTTCCTACCTGGCACAGATGAACCTGTGAAACGAGCAGTCAGCTGCGGCGTTTTCAAACCGATACGACCTTCAAGGAAAGAGCGTACGTACTCCCATATTAAACACGGCAAATGGTAATACAAGATTTTATATTAAAGACGTTAATCTTTCGTGAGACATATTCAAATATTTATTTTAAACTAGGTTTTGCCTCCACTTAAAAAACCGGCCAAGAGCGTGCGGCCAAAAACGGGCCACGCTCAGTGTAGGGTTCCGTAGTTTTCCGTATTTTTCTCAAAAACTACTGAACCTATCAAGTTCAAAACAATTTTCCTAGAAAGTGTTTATAAAGTTCTACTTTTGTGATTTTTTTCATATTTTTTAAACACATGGTTCAAAAGTTAGAGGGGGGGACACACACTTTTTTTTCCTTTAAGGAGCGATTATTTCCGAAAATAATAATATTATCAAAAAGCAATTTTAGTAAACCCTTATTCATTTTTAAATACCTATCCGACAATATATCACACGTTGGGGTTGAAATGAAAAAAAAAAAATCAGTCCCCACTTTAAATGTAGGGGGGGGGGGTACCCTAACAAAACATTTTTTTCCACTTTTTATTTTACCACTTCGTCGGCGTGATTGATATAAATATTGGTACCAAATTTCAGCTTTCTAGTGCTAACGGTTACTGAGATTATCCGCGGACGGACGGACGGACGGACGGACGGACGGACGGACGGACGGACAGACGGACAGACAGACATGGCGAAACTATAAGGGTTCCTAGTTGACTACGGAACCCTAAAAATAACGTCAATTCGTCGCTCCGTTTTGCCGTGAAAGATGGACAAACAAACAGACACACACACTTTCTCATTCATAATATTAGTATGGATAAACGGATGTACTTAATAATAGATAGGTAGACTCTGTAACGGCCAAATGCACCAACGAAAATGGAGGGTTAACCCACCATTTTATATGGAATTTGACAGATGACAGCCCACTAACCCTGAGTTAAGTGGTTGCTGCAAGTGTGCCTAAGAGTTTTGAATGATTCACGGTTATTTTCATTAGACATATAGACCGTGATTACATACTTTTTTTTGCCGAGCTCCCGATATTAATTATTTTCGGTTTTCCGTGATCGTGATGCAGGCAACTGCATCGAAATATCACAGTCTATATCCCGGTCAATATAAGTCTACCTCTAAAGACTCAGTGCACGGAATCTAGCCGCCGCGAACACTCATGCTGATGACGACGGCCAAAATGACGAAACAAATATTTTAAGGATACTTACCTTCGTAGACAACCTCTCCGTTTCGTATAAGTCTGTACAGCGCGTTGCGTTGTAAAGAGCCTTTCACACAGCGGCATCCGGCCACCGGGACTTTGCGCTTACCCTCAGTCACCATGAATTGTTGAAGGACGTTGGCTTCACCTGAGAAATGAACGAACTATCAGTTTTCTAACATTTCCACCACCGTTAGTGCGTTTTCACATTATTCGATCCGACATCGGATGTAGGACCGGTATCCTATATATTTAAGCCGCCATCTTTGATGTTTAACCCCCGACGCAAAAACGACGGGGTGTTATAAGTTTCACGTGTCTGTCTGTCTGTGGCAACAACGAACGGATGAACCGATTTAGATTTAGTTTTTTTTTTGTTTTCAAAGCTGAGTTAGTCAGGAGTGTTCTTAGCCATGTTTCATGAAAATCGGTCCATAGTCGACCAGTTTTTTCAAAATTTTAATTTCGTGATAAAGTGCTATTTCGGCGACAGCGACAACCAGCGGTATGGGTCATTCAATATGACGTCGAAATAAGTTCAATCTAACCTTTCGGCACTGGTCCTACCGCGAGCTAGTAAGCTATGAGCTATCGGCTATAAAAACGAACAAAAGATAAGCACTCTCGTGCAGATAAAAGAGACACGGCGATATTGATAGCTCACCGCTGGGCGAGTAACTATAAACATCGCCGTGTCTCTTTTATTTACGTGGGAATGATTATCTTTTGTTCGTTTTTATAGCCGATAGCTCATAGTTTACTAGCTCGCGGTGGGACTAGTGCCTTCATTATATGACAATACGAACCCAGGCATCCGTCATCAGTAAATTAGTAAATGACACGATCTATGACAGCTTTAAAGACTATATCGTCCTATAAATTCTTAGCAATAATCTATTCCTCCTGCCTCTTAGGGATCCTTGCACTGAGTTCATCCTTTACATCGTCAACCAGTTTGTAAGTTATATTATTTTTCTTTAAGCCGATATATTTGTATAAGGTACAGCGGGACAATTACGACTGGGAGCAATTTTCAACTGATCGATTTTTACCATGTTTTACACTATTTCATTTCATTTCATTTATTCATTGTAAAGTCATGTACATACATTAAAATGCAGGTGTAATGCAGTAGGTAGGTCAGTTCATGACGCCCTGTGAGGGCATACAACAAGCTTATCTTAACTAATCTAGTTTAAAAATAAAAAATATACAAGGTTTTTTCTAAATCTAGTACAATAAATTGGTCAATAATAATAAATTTCATTTTATAAAAGTTAAAAAATAAATCATAGTCAGAATCAATAAATTATTAAGATTAATTAAAAAGAAAGAATTAAAATTTCACAATTAAGATATTAATAATTATTTAAAAAATATAGTTTAAAAGAATAAAATAATAATCATAGGTTATCATCAAAGAAATCTTTAACTGAGTAATAACATTTATCTAATAACAAATTTTGCAGTTTAGTCTTAAATATCGCATATTGAGGTATTTGTTTAATTGAGTCTGGAATTTTATTGGTTATTTTTATACATTTTTATACATTTGTAAGTTCGTTTTGGGTAGTTGCAGTTTGTTTCTGTACTGTGCTCTAGTTGTTGGCTTATCCTGTTTTTGTTCGAATAAATGAGGATTTTAACTTGAGCTCCATATGTATCCCACTGAACACGCGTGCCATATATGACTAGTGGACACTCTATTTAATAACACAAAAATTGTAAAACATGGAATAAATTCGAGTAGCTGAAAATTGTCCCAAAGTCGTAACAGGCTACTTGCCTTCTAGTCAAACCAGCTTCTTTTTATCTGTCAAAACGAATTCGAACAACTTTCTAATATGGGATTTATATGAAAACGAGTTGAGTGACGTCACGATCAACTCAGTTACTTTATACCTGACTTATTAAATAGAAATGGGATTTAAAAATAACTTCTGTCCATGAATGTCTTATAATTATCTGATGCTTTTTTTTCGTGCATAGTATAAAATATTTTATTTTAACTACAGTCAAGTTGCCTATTGTTCCGTTGTACCCTAACTAGTATTTTTTCTAAGTGTTAAATAGTAATCATAAATCCTTACCAATAATCTTTTCCACCTGCCTCTTAGGATCCTTGCGCTGAGTTCATCCTTCACATCGTCGACCAATTTGTAAATGATGTTGTGCTTCTTCAGGTCGATTTATTTGTTTATCTAGTATTTTTCTAAGTGTTAAATAGTAATCATAAATCCTTACCAATAATCTCTTCCTCCTGCCTCTTAGGGATCCTTGCGCTGAGTTCATCCTTCACATCGTCGACCAATTTGTAAATGATGTTGTGTTTCTTCAGGCCTATGTTCTTGTTCTTGGCTTCAACGATAAGAGGCGTTGGACAGTCCACGTTGAAAGCGTATATAACGGCGTTGAAGGCTTCAGCTATCTAGAAGTAAAGTAAGTATAAGGCAAGCGAACTCTCATGCGATTTCAGTTTGCGGGCTGTTGAGGTTACACACAATTTTGCACAGCCATCAAATACCGGTTATCAATTTGACACCGGTCTGGCGCAGTCGGTAGTGACCCTGCCTGCTACGCCGCGGTCCCGGGTTCGAATCCCGGTAAGGCCATTTATTAGTGTGATGAGCACAGATATTTGTTCCTGAGTCATGGATGTTTTCTATGTATATAAGTATTTATATATTATATATATCGTTGTCTGAGTACCTACAACACAAGCCTTCTTGAGCTTACCGTGGGCCTCAGTCAATCTGTGTAAGAATGTCCTATTTATTAAAAATCGCAATGTAATAAAACTCGTATGCGAGTTCTCGTGCCGTCTAAATGGGCCCTAAGGCTCGTGTGTGTTGTAACAATATCGCCTTAAATAGGTTTTTGGATGGCGTAAAATTTTGACAAGACCCTGACTAAAGTTTTCTGGAAAAAAATACCATGGCTAGCATACAAGTGAGGCTTTCTTCACTTAATTTATAACCTTATAATTCATGTGTAATAACGACCTTTTTATCAGAGTTTCTGATGGAAGACAAAAATATCCTTATTATTGCGCTTCTAAAAATGTCCGTGAGGCCTGCTTAGAGTAAACATCTTGAATCATACTGTATTCGGCTTTTATCTAACCTAAAACTTAGCCAGCCTAATGCAATAATCTATAAGACCTTACAATAAGTAATTACACTGATTACATACCTCCAAATCGTTTGGAGTGACCGGCCCAACTCCAAAATGCACTAGATCCAGCCGAACCGTGTCGTGCTCGTCATATGTCTCCAAAATGTCCAGAATAGCCTCCACCGAACCATCCACGTCACCTGTCACATAACTTAAACGTTAAATAAATTATCAAAAAATCCCGAAAAATCCATGACTTTGTGACAAAGTGCATGGAGGACATGGACATGGATTCTAAATTGGTCATCCATTTTGAATTCAACACCGTCAAAAGCCTATGTTACAACAACGACTCTTATGACAAAGTACATGTCCGCCATCTTGGATTCTAAATTGGTCATAAATAAATATTATAGGACATTCTTACACAGATTGAATGAGCCCCACGCCCCACGGTAAGCTCAAGAAGGCTTGTGTTGTGGGTACTCAGACAACGATATACATAATATTTATACAAATACTTATATACTTACATAGAAAAACGTCCATGATTCAGGAACAAATATCTGTGCTCATCACACAAATAAATGCCCTTACCGGGATTCGAACCCAGGACCGCGGCTCAGCAGGCAGGGTCACTACCGACTGAGCCAAACCGGTCATCCGTTTTGAAATCAGCACCCTCGAAAACCTATGTTACAATAACGATCTTGTGACTGTCCGACATCATGGATTCCAAATTGGTCATCGTCATCAATTTTGAAGTCAGCATTCCCGAAAACCTATACAAGCATATCCATGGCGTCTTGCGACAAAGTACATGTTCGTCATCTTAGATTCAAAATTAGTCGTCCGTTTTGAAATCAGCAATCCCGAAAACCTAAAAACGACACCTATGACGACATTTGTGACATAGTTTATATGAGCCGTCTCCGATTCCAAATTGGTTACTAATTTTGAAATCAACACCCTCGAAAACCTATACGACATCCATGTTTGAACTTAGCAGACTTTATAGTGTGGTACATACCTTTAACGATAACGCTGAGCGTTGGATGGTCATCGTACTGAATCATCTTCTGCCTTGGTCCGACAGGTCGCAACTGTTTGAATAAGAAATAACATATTTAACTTATTTAAGGTTTGATTTAGTGTAATATAATTTTTTTAAATTGGAAATTGACAACTCCAACTCACATCAACAAATGATTCAAGATAAACTATTCTGGATACGTAAAACGTTTCTATTTAAAAGAGTAAGCTTCAGATCATGGAATCTTAGAGGAAATTGCCTGCCAAATAGACCTTAATTATAGCATCTGAAACAGTTTCGTAAAGTTGATTTTATGTCAAACTCCCTTATTCATAAAACAGTTACTGAACTGAACTTTCTCACAAATACATAAGTCAACATGACAGAAAGAGACAAAACACTTTTTTAATTTATCAGTTCAGTAAGTGTTACTTTTTATCAATAAGGGGGTTAAGAGAACCCTTGAGGTACTGTCTAAACATAAGTTATCTCTGGTTGTGTTATGTTACCACTTTATCACCCCCAGTAAATTTCTAGATAAGTTTTATTCTGACCCCCTTACTCATTAACGTACACTAAAGTTATCAGGCTCGGCAGAGTGATGGTATTGGTAGGTGGACTAAAATGTTAATGGAATGGTCACCATTACAGATGTAAGAAGCGCTTGGCATCCGTTGGGTGGACGACACCCGCAAAATTGCGGGTCACAACTGGATGACATACTGGAAGAGAGGCCTATCCTCAGCAGTGGGTGATAAAGGGCTGACATCATGATGATGATGTTATGAAGCCGATAAACTTCGTTTGTCCCTTTCCGACGTACTGGTGTGATAGAAAGGGACAAACGAACTTTATCCGCTTTTAGAGTTTATGTCTTACCCGCATCCTGCCCATAGCTCGTTTCCTCTCTAGTTGCTGACGGTATTGTTGTCTATGAGTGGCTTCTTTAGCGGCGATCACTTCTAAGTCTGAAGCTTGCTTCTCTTTCATACGCTGGTTGTGCCGCCATTTCATCACTTCGGCGGCGCGTTTCTAGACAAATTTGAGTTTAGTTACTTTATGAAGTTAATAAAAAATCTTAAGATAACTAATATATTGCCTAACAGCAAAGTGGATCGAGTATTATAGAGAGTTACTGTAAAAGTAAAATGTGTAATCACAGTGCATAGACTGCCATCTCTCGACACAGGCTTAAAACTTTTGAACCTCAGTCTTGACAATTTGGCCCATATTGTTAGCTTGATATGTGTTAAAATGTAAAATATTAATATTAGCGCCATCTAGCCGAGCGTCCCCCAAAGGTGTATTGCCATCTAGGTCACTGTACCTTTTTAGGGTTCCGTAGTCAACTAGGAACCCTTATAGTTTCGCCATGTCTGTCTGTCCGTCCGTCCGCGGATAATCTCAGTAACTGTTAGCACTAGAAAGCTGAAATTTGGTACCAATATGTATATCAATCACGCCAACAAAGTGCAAAAATAAAAAATGGAAAAAAATGTTTTATTAGGGTACCCCCCCTACATGTAAAGTGGGGGCTGATATTTTTTTTCATTCCAACCCCAACGTGTGATATATTGTTGGATAGGTATTAAAAAATTAATAGGGGTTTACTAAGATCGTTTTTTGATAATATTAATATTTTCGGAAATAATCGCTCCTAAAGGAAAAAAAAATGCGTGCCCCCCCCCTCTCACTTTTGAACCATATGTTTAAAAAGTATGAAAAAAATCACAAAAGTAGAACTTTATAAATACTTTGTAGGAAAATTGTTTTGAACTTGATAGGTTCAGTAGTTTTTGAGAAAAATACGGAAAACTACGGAACCCTACACTGAGCGTGGCCCGACACGCTCATGGCCGGTTTTTCTCTATGGCTTTGAGGTACGTTTTTTTCTTAGACTTTATCCGTCTATACCGAGTTACATGTCTTTGCTAACAGCAACTAGTCGTGCGGCGAAAGTCAAAAGCGCACTTCTGTGGACACCTTTGGCAGAAGAAAGATAACTAACATCCAAATCTTTACCACTAGCATCAGTAAGATGGTTAAAACGATTGTTACAGTCACCGGCATAAAGAAGTGATGATTTCTGTACCTTGTCGCTTTTAATCGTTGACAATTTCGTATGACATTTCAAACAAGACGTTAATATGATAAGGTACATAAATCATCACTTATTTATGCCGGTGACTGTACCTTACGGCTGACTTTGAGCGTCTATAGGACCTCTCGCAACACAGAGGAGAGGCGATGATAGAGGACTCACACACTTCGCTACTGTTTCTATTAGTTGTAGGGATGTTGACATATAATATCTGTAGGTGGTTACCTAGCGCAAAGCTAGCGCTTGTAGCCTAGCGGTAAGTACGTGCGACTTTCGTTCCGGAGGTCGCGGGTTCGAACCCCAGCTCGCACCAATGAGTTTTTCGGAATTTACGTGCGAAATGTCATTTGATATTTGCCAGTCGCTTTTCGGTGAAGGAAAACATCGTGAGGAAACCGGACTAATTCCAATAAGGTCTAGTTTACCCTTCGGTTCGGAAGGTCAGATGGCAGTCGCTTTCGTAAAAACTAGTGCCTACGCCAAATCTTGGGATTAGTTGTCAAAGCGGACCTCAGGCTCCCATGAGCCGTGGCAAATGTCGGGATAACGCAAGGAGGACGGATGAGGTGGTTACCTCCGAGTTGACTTCGAGGACCTGGTCCCCAGCTGAAGGCAGCTCTCGCCAGCCGAGCACGGAAACAGGCGTAGATGGAGGCGCTTCTAACACGACACGACCCTCCGCAGAGTTTAATACGCGCACCTACAAAAATATTACAGAAATAAAGCTTAAATAAATATTTTACATGGCAAGAAAGTCATAGAAACTAGTTCGCAATAACTACAGTCATCTATATAATAGTGTATGTGGTTATATATTGGTTATGTATAGACATAATTAAGGCGTTGCATTAGTTAAGACTTGTTAACCCATTCATTGTCTATCCTGTGCGATCTGATGCCACTCGGTCACTTGAAGGTAACACAGGTCTTTCTGGACCTCATCGCTCCATCGGTACCTGGGCCTTCCGACCAGCCGTTTTTCAGCAGATCGCCACAAGTGAGCTTTTTTGGACGCACTATCCTCTCCCATCCTCTCCACATGGCCGAGCCATTTGATAACTACATGTACAATTGTACATAACATAAGACAGTGGATAAACCCAAAGTTTGATAAAATGGCGACATGGTGTAGGTACCTTGGCCCATCCACTTCCAGCCACAATGACACTGCCGCGGCGCAGCGTTCCCCTCTGCACTAACACTGTAGCTTGTTTTCTAAAATAAAGAACAGACACAAGTTATAACAAGTCAATTATAATACCAATGGCTATTATTTTAATCCCCAATGTTAGTACTCCTCTAAAGTTGGTACCTAGATTAAGTTTCTTTAGCGCAGCATAAACACACCAGTTCTAGGCTCAAGTTATGCTTCAATAACAACCCCCTCTACATAGCCACTGGGTCCCGCTTTTAACTCCATAAGGGGCCGTCCATAAATTACGTCATTCTAAATTAGGGGGGGGGGGGTTTGGTCTGCGGATGACGGTAAATGATAGATTGGGGGGGGTTTTTCGAAATTGACGTCATTCTTATTTATTTATTTATAGTTTATTTTTCACGTACAAAAAGATTATTTCTAAAAAGAAATTTCTTCCAGCACACCTAGTAAGTGAGACTGCAAATGTGAGAGGCGGCTAAATACCCGTGATCCAGAATTTAAAAGAATGGGTGAAAACTCCGTGGGAGTTATCCAAAGAAAAGTAAAAAATAAGTAGTTATATTATATCAATGATTATTGCCAAAGTAAAAATAATAAAAGATGATTCTATAACCAAGTGTTTTAATCATATAATACCCTATTTTTCTCAAATCTGCAATGTTTTATTTTGTCAAACTGGTAATGACGTCAATTTTGGGAGAAGGGGGGGGGGGGTCATTAAGATATGACGATAGGATGATTATAGGGGGGTCTAAAATCTGAACAAATCGATGACGTAATTTATGGACGGCCCCTAAGTTGCGCTTGCAACGTGAATTCTTCTATTCATATGTCGAGGTTAGTCTTATCGAACGCTGTGACTTACATAGCTTAGCTAAAAAATGATTCTTAGATTAAAACTCACCCAGTTCTAGGATCAAGTTGTACCTCAATCACAGAATATATAAAAGTACAAGCTTTAAACTCCATAAGTTGCGCTTGCAACGTCAAAGCTTCTAATAAATTATCTAGATTGGTTTTCTTTAGGGCTAAGACTGAGAAAGCTTAAGAACTAAATGATACTTAAATCATAAACTCACCCAGTTCTAGGATCAAGTTGTGCCTCATTAACTACCTCCTCTTCATAGCCACTGGGGTCCGCTTTCAACTCCATAAGCTGCGCTTGCAATTTCAAAGCTTCTACTAATGTATCTAGATTTGTTTTCTTTACCGCTAAGACTGAGAAAGCTTAAGAACTAAATGATACTTAAATCATAAACTCACCCAGTTCTAGGATCAAGTTGTGCCTCAATAACTACCTCCTCTTCATAGCCACTGGGGTCCGCTTTCAACTCCAGAAGCTGCACTTGCAATGTCAATGCTTCTTTTAATGTATCTAGATTGGTTTTCTTTACCGCTAAGACTGAGAAAGCTTAAGAACTAAATGATACTTAAATCATAAACTTACCCAGTTCTAGGATCAAGTTGTGCCTCAATGACAACCCCCTCCACATACCCACTCGGGTCCGCTTTTAACTCCATAAGTTGTGCTTGCAATGTCAATGCTTCTACTAAAGTGTCTAGATTGGTCTTCTTGAGCGCTGAGACGGGGATGGCTTGGATGTCGCCACCCAGGGCTTCGCACACGACTCCATGCTGCGCTAGGGAGCGCATTGTGTTTTCCTAGGACAAGTTGTTGTTGGTAATTATTTCAAACCTCGGGTAGCATCATATGATAACAACTGTTTACTTTATTTTTAAATTTTAATGAAATACTCTTCTCGGTATTTAGTCAAGTCACTACGGGGTTATCAGGTTAGCGGATTCGCCAGTCAAATCTGTTATCGGGACAGCGAGACATCGGTCAAACATTCGTGTTCATTTTAAACCTTTTTTGAATAAGGCTCTTAGACATTCAAACAAAATAAAACCACTAATATTACAGTTCACAGATGATAGTCTATCTAACCAATAGAAGACTGATAAAATTTAAATTCAGATAATTACTTTATATATTATATATTTTAGATACAGAAAAATATGAATCATCTGTGATCTGCCGAACAAAAAAGTAAACTTGAGGCATACCTACAATGTTCACACCTGGCTTGTCGATTTTGTTGATCGCCACCAAAATGGGAACTGAAAACAAAACAGAATATTAAATCAAAGTTAAAGTCATAACAGTAACTTTGAAAATGTAGACCTAAACGGTAATAAATGCCTGCCTGTAAGGCCGATGGTACTGGAGTCAGATCCCAATGGGACATTACTTATAAATAAATAAATAAGTATTGGGGGACACCTTACACATATCAACCTAGCCCCAAACTAAGCAAAGCTTGTACTATGGGTGCTAGGCGACGATATACATACTTATATAGACAAATACATACTTATATACATAGAAAACATCCATGACTCAGGAACAAATATCTGTGTTCATCACACAAATAAATGCCCTTACCGGGATTCGAACCCGGGACCGCGGCTTAGCAGTAATGTATTATTTACGTAATGTATTTTTTTTCTATATGTATGTTTTCTTTATCAATATTATTGTACATTTTATGTCTCCACGCTGGCACAGGAAAATAGCTCTGACACAGAAAAAAAATCGTTCATGATCGCTAGCCAATTTCACATTGGATAGCAACAGTATCTTCTATAATCAATATAATCATAAATATATAACAGTATGTTCATTTATTTTGTGTTTGAATTTGTAGTTGTTTCTAACCATTAGCCGCCATCCGAACGGACTCCAAAGTCTGCGCCATGACGCCCTCGTCGGCCGCTACCACGAGCATGACTATATCCGCTGCGAACGCTCCTCGCGATCTCATAGCTAAGAATAACTCTAGTAAACTACTAGTGAAGGTATATTAGTCTCTCACCGTTAGCCTCCCTCGCCATCCGCACGGACTCCAAAGTCTGCTCCATAACGCCGTCGTCGGCCGCTACCACGAGCACGACTATATCCACCGCGAACGCTCCTCGCGATCTCATAGCTAAGAATAACTCTAGTAAACTACTAGTGAAGGTATATTAGTCTCTCACCGTTAGCCTCCCTCGCCATCCGCACGGACTCCAAAGTCTGCTCCATGTCGCCGTCGTCGGCCGCTACCACGAGCACGACTATATCCACCGCGAACGCTCCTCGCGATCTCATAGCTAAGAATAACTCTAGTAAACTACTAGTGAAGGCATATTAGTCTCTCACCGTTAGCCTCCCTCGCCATCCGCACGGACTCCAAAGTCTGCTCCATAACGCCGTCGTCGGCCGCTACCACGAGCACGACTATATCCACCGCGAACGCTCCTCGCGATTTCATAGCTAAGAATAACTCTAGTAAACTACTAGTGAAGGTATATTAGTCTCTCACCGTTAGCCTCCCTCGCCATCCGCACGGACTCCAAAGTCTGCTCCATGACGCCGTCGTCGGCCGCTACCACGAGCAGGACTATATCCGCTGCGAACGCTCCTCGCGATCTCATAGCTAAGAATAACTCTAGTAAACCACTTGTGAAGGTATATTAGTCTCTCACCGTTAGCCTCCCTCGCCATCCGCACGGACTCCAAAGTCTGCTCCATGACGCCGTCGTCGGCCGCTACCACGAGCAGGACTATATCCGCTGCGAACGCTCCTCGCGATCTCATAGCTAAGAATAACTCTAGTAAACCACTTGTGAAGGTATATTAGTCTCTCACCGTTAGCCTCCCTCGCCATCCGCACGGACTCCAAAGTCTGCTCCATGACGCCGTCGTCGGCCGCTACCACGAGCACGACTATATCCGTCGCGAACGCTCCTCGCGATCTCATGGCTGTGAACGCGGCGTGACCTGGCGTGTCGAGGAATGTCACTGTTTCGCCAGAAACTAGTTTCACTGTGGACAAGTGGAGATTTAGCAGTGGAAATAAAGCTTTTTTTTACACAGGACACCTTACACAGATCAACTTAGCCCCAAACTAAGCAAAGCTTGTACTATGGCTGCTAAGCGACGAAATACATACTTAAATAGATAAATACATACTTATATACATACAAAACATCCATGACTCAGGAACAATTATCTGTGCTCATCACACAAATAAATGCCCTTACCGGGATTCGAACCCAGGACCGCGGCTCAGCAGGCAGAGTCACTACCGACTGAGCCAGGCCGGTCGTCCAATGTTATTATTCCAAACAAAATGGGATATGTATTTTTTTTCCAGTATACTTAATTTTACAATGAATGATTTAAATTTTAGACTATTATAATTTTAAATTAATTATTTTGATTTTGATGATCTTTTTGTGAATGCATATTATTTTATTCTGACATGTAAAATTCAATGTACATCTTCAATGAGAAATAAATTAAGCTAATCTATGGAAGCAGCTAAGGAAAAAATGACCAAGGGGTCAATTTCTGTAGGTATAAGTAACCAAGAGGTAACGAAAAGAGTGATCTGAAAATATCGACTGTAAAACCTTTTCCTTTCTCATATATTCCCTTTAAATGCATGACCTTGACAAAGATTTATTCAAATTTGAATTTTGACGTGCTGTCAATAAAGTCAAAAATGCATGATGCATATATACATCACTATGCATTTAAGGGTTAAGGTACCTACTACTAGCGGGGATGAAACTGCGTCCTTGCAGAGCGAATATAGACATGAAGACTTCCAACCAACTTTAAAACGAACACATATATGATGCGTGATTCCTCCAAACTCCGTCTAATTGTGTGGTTTTCCCGTGGTCCACGCACGACGGGCGCTTCGGAACGCAGAGCTTCTACCGGGGATATAACTACGTCCGTTGTAAAACGAAAAGAAAAACTCTAACTTTTAAGTTTGCCCCTTTGGGCATTTTCAGAATTTGGGGCCCCCCAATTAGCGTAAGTTAATAACAAAAAATAACTCACTGTCAGTTTTGTGACGATAATTAAGCATGAAATTTCTATAAAAATATTGTTTTTGTGTTAATTACATAAATTGTAAGCGATAATCTACATTCATAATGTGAAAAAAGTAAATTTTTAGACAGATTTTTATGCTTAATTGTCGTCACAAAACTGACAGCGAGTTAATTTTTGTTAACAACGTACGCTAATTGGATCTCAATGCTCAAATTCTGATAATGCCCCTATATGCTGATGCTGCGTAATCTCCCAAAAACCTTGATCCACGACCGAAGTATCTCTCAAAGCGTCTAGAAGTGTAGTTTTGCCGTGGTCCACGAGGCCCATTACGCAAACGACGGAGATTTTTGACGGGGATGAAACTGGGTCCTTATATGACGTCTCTATATCTACTTTAAAATCAAACAAAAACAAACCTTCGAACGCCCCTATATGCTGCGTAATCCCTCCAAACTCCTGATCCACGACCGAAGTATCTCTCAAAGCGTCTAGAAGTGTAGTTTTGCCGTGGTCGACGTGGCCCATGACGCAGACGACGGGCGGTCGGGGACGCAGCGCTTCAGGTGGCGCTGGTGGTGCAGGGACCGCGTCCTTGTTCTATAAGGTATAAATCATTTTATTATGATTAATTCTTTTGATTTCAGTTTTCGACAACTTCTGTCTCTAATTATCGTTTCAAGTGAATTATACATTATTATTTATTAAATATTTACGAAGGTAAGTACCTATAAGTATTTCATTCACCAAATTTTAAATATTCTACTAAAGATTCTTAATAATAATAAGGTAACCATTTAGAATGAATAAAGAAAATGTTCAAAGGAAAAAATAGTACATTACGATAAAAGTGCGTAAAAAACCGGCCAAGAGCGTGTCGGGCCACGCTCAGTGTAGGGTTCCGTAGTTTTCCGTATTTTTCTCAAAAACTACTGAACCTATCAAGTTCAAAACAATTTTCCTAGAAAGTCTTTATAAAGTTCTACTTTTGTGATTTTTTTCATATTTTTTAAACTTATAGTTCAAAAGTTAGAGGGGGGGGGACGCACTTTATTTTCCTTTAGGAGCGATTATTTCCGAAAATATTAATATTACCAAAAAATGATCTTAGAAAACCCTTATTCATTTTTAAATACCTATCCAACAATATATCACACGTTGGGGTTGGAATGAAAAAAAATATCAGCCCCCACTTTACATATAGGGGGGGTACCCTAATAAAACATTTTTTTCCATTTTTTATTTTTGCACTTTGTTGGCGTGATTGATATACATATTGGTACCAAATTTCAGCTTTCTAGTGCTAACGGTTACTGAGATTATCCGCGGACGGACGGACGGACGGACGGACGGACGGACAGACAGACATGGCGAAACTATAAGGGTTCCTAGTTGACTACGGAACCCTAAAAAGACCGAATGGAGTGTTTTAAATCGACACGAGTTACGAATTTCCTTTTTGCACGTGTATCGTACGACGTTTTTCAGTACAGATGGCCCTCCGAAGTTTCGACCTGGCATGTAATGAACCACTTCTCGCACTAGTGCGTAAAAAAGCACCATCTGTACTAAAAATAATTTATCGCCACTCGTTTCGAACTTTCTTTTTTTCGCACTTATATCGTAATGTACTATTTATGATTTTTTTAAACTGATGGTCTATCTGATTGATTGATGGTCTAAAAAAACACTTTTATCGAAAATTGATTTTAGTGAAGGGTGTTAGACTGTTAGTGTTACATACATGAAATTGACATGCTTGGACTTACCTCTGACTTTTTCAAAAAATCAAGAGAAATTTTATTTTTAAATTAATTTACCAGACCAAAAAACCAGTTTTTGACCCTACAATTATTCAACTTTAATGCCAAATATCACAGAAACAATGAGCTCCGAAGGAATTATGAGATACTATTTTGTTTAAAGATGATGCTGTTAATATATGATAGGCTTTAGAAATTATCATAATATCAATGGATTCAAATTGAAGGTCATTGGCGCAGGGAACGCCCTTAATATAAACTTACCTCCTCCACCTCTAGCTCTTCATCAGGCCTAGGCACCAGTTTGAACCTAAATCCCGATATCTTCACTATGTCGCGAACCACCTGCGGGTTGTGTATCACCGTGTCTGCTTTGTAGTTTATATCTGATGTCTTGTCAGCGAATTCCAAGACTTTGAAAACATGTTCTGAAAGACAGAGAAATGAGAGATTTAAGTGTACATTTTGCATTAATTATAAATGCTGATAAGTGTAAATTCTATTAATCAAATTTCAAACTTGATTGATGAAATCGATCAGGAGCCAATGACTAATCAGTACATAGACGATAAAATAGCAGGCTATTAGTAAGTGCAATAGGGACGGCCTGATATTTTATCGTCTATCGCGCGACCATGCTTCCCGTGCAGTACAAGGGCTACATAGGGTCGGCTCACACCAGAATGACAGAGGCTGGCAGCGGCCGGCAGTGGCGAGCAGCTGCGCCATGCGACCTGTCTGAGTTAGTCAAGTGATACTGGTCTTTTTAAATATGTAGATAAAGTTTAAAATTATTTCACACTGAAAGTGCTTGCCGCAATGCTGCCAGGCGCTGGCATTCCGGTGTGAGCCGACCCTTAGAAACAAAGAATAATACACACCAACATCCTTCTTCAGCACTTCAGCCACCTCTCGCACGGTCATGTTCCTCCATATGCCCACCACTTCTGATCCTGCTTTTGGGGAGTATCTTATAGCCTGCCTTCCTTGAGTTTCCACAGCCTATAATGTACAAAATTCATAATGTTAAATTAAAGACATCACAGAATGGTACCCAGGAATAAGGAAAAGGAAGGATGGTGCTCAAAAAATGACAAACAAATAAAAGTATGACTAGTTTTGGACAGAGCAATGTGATGAAATATGGGAGATAAAGATAAAAGATAAAGATTAGTGTAACTTCTTATGTAGGTAACTATGTAAAGTTTTAGTAATATCACCGCCCACAATATCTCTGCTTTGCCTAAAGGTTGACTGGTAGAGAATGCTGTTTGGCATTAAGTCCGCCTTTTGTACTATAAGTTTTTCTTTCTTTGTGTACAATAAAGATTAAATAAATAAATTAATTAATTTAATTATTTATTTATTTCATAGAAAATGTCTAAAATTAAAACAATCACAATACAAAAACTATAAATGTGTGTTTAGTAAAACGTTCCACTTTGTCGGTTACCATGAAGGCGAGGTTTGCTTGTATCTTTATATGAATAAACTGACAAAGTGGCTTTATAGCAATCAACAAAGTGGGACTTTTTCCATGCACACTCTCAAATATAGGTACAAACACAAGAGAGATACTCACTAGCAGTACGTAAGTAAATTCTTAGTTACACTAAGCTATTTAAAAAAATGAACTAAATCTAGCAATACAATTTTCTATGAAATTTGAGTAACATACAACTCAGAGAGCTATTAACAATGGCAAAAGGTAATAACAAAAAGAGTACGCAACTTTACAGTTCAATTGCTTTAGGTACTATCATTATATTATTATTACTGGATGCAAGCATTAAGGATGTTTGTACAGACCTTTTCTTCTATGGATCTCCGTTTTTTGCAATATACACATGTCACTGATAGTTGACGAGCCTGAACGATAATATCTGGTGTTTTTTTGATACTTGTAAATAGTGGCAGTGCTTCCCTTTTTAATGATCTAATGGGCAAACTGAAAAGAAGACAAAGTTGTTATACAACATAATCTAAGCTGGATTAAGCACTCTGAATGAAACCAACTTTTGTACTTACCGTAATAAAAGGTTTCTGTACATGTTGTATATGTTTAAAAATCCTAATTCGGAACTAAATAGTAATTACACAATGGTATTACATGTAAATAAAGTAAGGGTTATAAAATATTAAATAATCATATAAAAACTTTTTTAGGAACCGACGCGCTTGGAGGATATATACACGCTAGTTTTTAGCATAATTATGAGTACACTCAGCGAATTTGCCAATAACTTGTACGTTAATAGTGCGATCTGCAAAACATAACCTCAACTTTTGACAATATCAATTTGACAGCTGTAGCCTGTAACAAAATACAGATAAAGTAACACGCGTTTTGTTACCTTCTTCTGTAAACAATTATTAGAATTTAGTTAGATTAATAAATTGAACGTATGTAATTCAAAAAGTAGTGAAATGCATTTACAATGCGACAAATAATAAGTTTCATAAAAATAACTTTTTTTTTGCGTTTAGTTATTACTTACAACAATCGTAGAAAAGTAATTCCAAAACATTTACCAAAAATAATATGAAATGCATTTTTCTTATTATTTATAATCTTTCGTTATAAGTTAATAAACATCCATTTAGAATCCATAATGAGCTCAGTAAGTGATTTTAATTAAATAAAAGCCAGAGACAAGATTAATTAATGAAATTAAAAAAACATATCATAGACAATTACTATTTATGTCCGCCATTCATTCTTTTGAGTTGCTTTTTCGTTTTACGATTTAATCCAAAATCGCAAGGAATTTGTCATCTAAGCATTATTA
Organism: Leguminivora glycinivorella; assembly: GCF_023078275.1. Lineage (NCBI taxonomy): Eukaryota > Metazoa > Arthropoda > Insecta > Lepidoptera > Tortricidae > Leguminivora > Leguminivora glycinivorella. Next base: position 8,440,175 of record NC_062983.1, read on the forward strand.
GCGTGTAATAATACGCTTCTACAAGCAGCTGACTTTAAAAAATCCATTTTGTGAAGACTCGGTGCGAGCAGTGCAACAGCTCGACCGTCTGACGTGCTCGTGCCGTGAGATCGTATCGTACTTCCAGTGATGCTTCCCTTTTACGTTATCGGTCGCGACGTTCGCTTTGCGAGTGCCTGATGGTGTGGAAACTATGTGCGAATAACAACTTAAGTAATCAGAGAGAGGACTCAGTATGGGGGCGTTTTTGAACAAGCCCGAGACTAAGAAATATAACGAGAACGGAGAAGGAAACGGTCTTCGCTATGGCGTGGCGTCGATGCAAGGTTGGCGCGTGGAGATGGAAGATGCCCACCACGCGCAGTGCACTCTAAACGGAACTTTATCAGATTGGAGCTACTTCGCGGTGTTCGACGGTCACGCGGGCGCGCGAGTGTCAGCACACTGCGCCGACAACCTGCTGGAATGTATCTTACAGACGGACGAGTTTCGACGCGAGGAGATCGCGGAAGCGATCCGGGCTGGTTTCCTGGATCTAGATAAGAAGATGCGCGAGCTTCCCGAGCTGTCAAACGGCGAGGAGAAGTCGGGCTCCACCGCCGTGTGCGCGTTCGTGTCACCTAAACAAATATACATAGCTAATTGCGGAGATTCGCGCGCTGTGCTCGCTCGTAACGGTCAGCCTATATTTGCTACGCGAGATCACAAGCCGGAGCTACCATCTGAGAAGTCGCGCATAGTTCAAGCTGGTGGTTCAGTAATGATCCAACGTGTAAATGGGAGCTTAGCTGTGTCACGAGCGTTGGGAGATTATGAATACAAGAAGGTGCTGGACCGGGGTCCGTGCGAGCAGCTAGTGTCCCCAGAGCCAGAGGTGTCGACTCATGAGCGGTCAGAGGCGGAGGATGAGTTCCTGGTGCTGGCATGTGACGGAGTGTGGGATGTGATGAGTAACGAGGCACTGTGTGCCTACGTCCACTCACTACTGCAGTTGACGGATGACCTGGTGGCTGTGACCAACCAAGTTATTGATACCTGTCTTTATAAGGTAAATATAACCTTGCTACTGATTTTGTACCTTGCTAAGTTCATTACATGTGATTGAAATAATTTATCCTTTTCCAGTACCTCTTTGAATTTTTTTAAATTGGTTATTTATGAAGTCATATATTGGTAACAAACAGTAAAATGCTAGAATGATTACATACATTACACCCTGTAATAAAAAAAGTATTCTACTTTCTAAGTTTTTTTACATTCATCAACATTCTTGGCATTAGTTTCCATTTCCTGATTTCATAACTATTACAAAGTATTTCAACAATTAGTATAACTACTTGTGCTACTATATTACACTAGATGGTTTACAGCATATGAAATGCATCATGCTTTGTTTTTGACAAGATTGAAATATGAGGGTCTACCACAGTGGTTGGCAAAGAATAGCCCTCTGACCATATCTGACCGGTGAAACGATTTTATCTGGCCTGCCACCAGTCTTTTTGAATAGTATGTGCTATGGCCAACACTGTAGAAAAAATGAATTTTTGGTGTTTATTTGGTCCTCTAAAATTCTTTTAAATTTTGTCCACAAAATGTGAATTTGAAATCTCCTTATCACTCAAAAACACAAGAAGAATACAGGAGATAAATTAAAAAAAAAACTTATTTTGTGTTCTCAGTCAGCCCTCTGAGCTTGTTCCTACTTGTCCATGAGTAATGGTTCATTGGAACTATGACAAATGCATAGGAATTTAAACTGTCTTGTTTATCTACTTTTAATAGATGCATGGAAGTAACAATCCTTTTTTATGCAATGTAGGTCAAGAACAACATTAAATATGACTTGCTTTTTAGGGTTCCGTAGTCAACTAGGAACCCTTATAGTTTCGCCATGTCTGTCTGTCCGTCCGTCCGTCCATCCGTCCGTCCGCGGATAATCTCAGTAACTGTAAGCACTAGAAAGCTGAAATTTGGTACCAATATGTATATCAATCACGCCAACAAAGTGCAAAAATAAAAAGTGGAAAAAAATGTTTTATTAGGGTACCCCCCTACATGTAAAGTGGGGGCTGATATTTTTTTCATTCCAACCCCAACGTGTGATATATTGTTGGATAGGTATTTAAAAATGAATAAGGGTTTACTAAGATCGTTTTTTGATAATATTAATATTTTCGGAAATAATCACTCCTAAAGGAAAAAAAAGTGTGTCCCCCCCCTCTAACTTTTGAACCATATGTTTAAAAAATATGAAATAAATCACAAAAGTAGAACTTTATAAAGACTTTCTAGGAAAATTGTTTTGAACTTGATAGGTTCAGTAGTTTTTGAGAAAAATACGAAAAACTACGGAACCCTACACTGAGCGTGGCCCGACACGCTCTTGGCCGGTTTTTTTACTTTTTCTGTATTCAAAGTGTAAACACTTTTCACAGTCAAGTAAGAATGAATAGGCATAGTTATCTATGCAGGCTATGCATTACTTAGTTGCTGGTATTTTGGGACTTAATCTTTTCATTTTGAGCTATTTAGGTGAAACATGATGCACTATTTCGTTGCCTATGACCTGTCTTAGGTGATTAAACCAACATGCTTTTGTATTATTCGTCTATTTTCTCCACCATACTTTGCTGAAATTCACCAATACAACTAGGGCTTGCATTCCGGAATTCCGGAATCTCGAAATTCCGGAATTTCGGACAATTTTTCCGATATTACAGTTCCGGAATTGAAACACATAATCTCGAAAATTCCGGAATTGAAAAAATATATATTTTTAGATAAAAACGTGTAATATCAGCCTGGTTATTTTACAAAATTACCACAGAATGTATAAGAAATATGTAAATTCATAAGTTAGACACTGCTCGGACTCAGGTAGTACCCTATTTTATGGCTAAAGGGGCTAGTTAGAGCGAGATAGTGTAATTTTAAATTTTAACCCGCTAATGGCGCTAATATTAACCATTGTCACTTTCTGATTTTGCGAACTTAAATTCAGATGCGAAACGTAGTATTTGGTATTACATTCATTCACAAGCATAACGTCGTAGTTACTTATACACTTTTCACAAAGACGTGTGCATATTTTACTAAACTGGTGGACTTTACTGCAATGTATGGAAAATGGTGGATATGAAAACTATGCTTTATTTTTTACAAGAATTCAAGGTCTATATGTACATGTACCTAGGTATAAATCAGGAAATCTGACTTTTTGGGCCTCGAGTCTGATACAGGTAATTCAATATTTATTTTATTACATTTATGTGAATAAGACGTTGTGCCATTGTTGTAAATTATTACTTTTACATTATTTCGGTGGACAATCGATGCATTTATGCATTTAAAAGTTTTAAAACCTTTGTTTTTATTAGATTAAATTGATAAAACAATAATGTTGTCCTCGTCCATATTGCTGTAAATCCTCAAATATGAAATAAGTTCAGAAGGAAAGCACTGTATTTGGGGTAGTTTTATTTAGTTTTTGTCTAAAATATGTAGTTTTTATTACTGATTGATGTGTCAAATACTATTAAATAATAATGCTAAATATATTTACTTTAATGTTAACTACTATCACAAAACTGGCACTAAAACCTCGTTTGTATCGTTTGTTGTTGTTCGAAATACTTAGCAAGACCGATTTTGACACAAAATGGGCTTTCCTGTAAAATTACTAAAATGAAAATTGCAGTGTTATATGCCTTTTAGGTACGGAGTTATTGTCTTAAACGTCGATTAATAATAAATTATAATTTAAAATTGTATTATTTCATCAGAAATCCACCAGAAAACAAAACGAAAAAAAATTGTCCAATTCCGGAACTAGTTCCGGAATTCCGGAATTGAAGTCCAATCTCGAAAACCAGTTCCGGAATTGAAAATCGTCCGATATTGCAAGCCCTAAATACAACGCCTGTTATTGGTGCATAAATATTATGGGCATTATATTCTTTGAATCGTTTATGTACTGTTGGTGTGTCGTTTAAAAATAAAATAAATAAAATACAAATGGAGTTAACTAGTAATGTTTGTATGGAGAAATTAGCTTCTTACAGACCCTTATAGTTTGATGTACTACCTAAACCAAAAATAATAGTTTCTGTAACCTGGGAAAGATTATATTATGGACTAATGAAAAAAACATACAGTAGCTTAAATGTATTGTTGTACTTTTTGTCTAAAGCTTTTTATTATTATTTTTTTGTCATAACATAGTCTCCTCCACTCCTATTGTCTGGCCTATTTGTTACTCATCCATAATTAAATAATAACTACCTGCATCCAAGGCGTAAATAAAATTAGAAGCTCAGGTAAACTCTGAACAATGTAAATGACTGTTTAATCATGAATGTTATGACTGAGCAAGTAGGTATACAGATAAAACAATAGGAAATAAACTAAAACACAAATGATATCATTTGATGACTGTACTGATATCTAATATGTAATGGCAGATCTAGCGACTACTGATGACTGTATCAGATTATTATCAGCATATTGTTGTCATAGCAACCCTTAGCTTAGCTTTATGACTGGTAAAGGTTTTATGTAAATAGTTGAAAACAGTATTTTTTATCTGTGTTTCTTTTGAATATATATTTTGTAATATTATAGGACATTATTACACACATTGACTCAGTCCCACAAAGCTTTCTTTCGAGCCATTTTACTCATTAGCCGAGTCCACACTGGACACATGCTATTACAGTTTAGGTACATAAGTATCTTTTCATGGAAACATCGAATATATAAATAGGCAATTTGATGATTTTCTTCTTGCAAAGTAGGACACATCATTCAACAGGTCTTTAAAACTCTAAGGTGGTCCAAAGTAATACTAATAAAATAGCATTAAGAAACTACTAAAAGATGTGTCATCAACTAGAAAAAATGTTTCAAGGAAATCAGAGCGAAAACAATGACTATCTTCTTTATTAGGGGCTATGATGAGGCACTAGAAGATAAATTCTAGGAACATCATGAGAGAGTATTTAATGGAATACCTCTACAACTTATAATATATAAACAAAAAATCTGATTATGGCTAAACATAGCCGATGGCAGATAAAAGAAAGAAAAAAAAAATATTTAGGGGCTATGTAAGGCTGGATAGTGTTACGCGGAGCGATCCGCACCGGACTAACGTTTTAGAGTAAAGCCGACAGGTCCGCGCGGACGGCAACATCAACTTAAAGATGTTTGTTCAAAAGTTTGAACACAGGTACTTGATACAAATTGGTCGCACGGATTGTTCCGCGCGGACCGTCTGCGTGACACTAAAACCAGCCTAACACTTCATAGTGCGTATGTATCACTGTGACCATTCCTGATCTATTATGATGACTAACAACAGTCAAATGTTACAGGGCAGCAAAGACAACATGAGTATCGTGCTGGTGACCTTCCCCGCGGCGCCCAAGCCCAGCGCGGAGGCCCAGCGCGCCGACCGCGAGCTCGACGAGACGCTCCGGCAGCGGCTGACAGGTTGTTACCACTCGTTACTGCATGCGTGTACCCACAAGCATAGGGAGGAGTGTAGGGAATCCAACGATGCCAGAGGGTAGCTAGATTACAAATTTTATTTCCTTGGGCTTGTGTGAGTTGGTTGAGGCAACGGTTGACAAGTTGTTACTGCATGTGTGTACCCACAAGCATAAGGAGGAGTGTAGGGAATCCAACCATGCCAGAGGGTAGCTTAGATTACGACTTTTCAGGGAGAGAGGGAGGCCAGATTACAAATTTTATTCCCTCTGCCTTGTATGAGATGGTTGAGGCAGTGGTTGACAGGTTGTTACCACTCGTTACTGCATGCGTGTACCCACAAGCATAGGGAGGAGTGTAGGGAATCGAATGATGGAGGGGGGATGGCTTGTCTGTGATGGTTGAGGCAGTGGCTGAGAGGTTGTTACCACTTGTTACTGCATGTGTGTACCTACAAGCACAGAAAGGAGTGTGGAGAGTCGAACGAATGTCAGGGGGTAGATAGATTTAAAGTTTTATTCCCTCTGGTTTCTGTGAGGCAGCTGCTAAAAGGTTGTTGCCTCTTGTAAGTCTTAGGGTAACTTAAGCTATATGTGATACTTCCCATTAATTTAATAGTATAATTTGTAACTCTTGACGCGAATGCGCGCGGGATTGAAAGTTGAAATAAACTAAAGTACAAAGGTGTCCATCACGCTCACCGCGTTGTCCCAAATAGCAAAATGATTGTGCCTATTTTCTCTAATACAAACGTGATAAGTATTTAGGATCTGAATATCTTAGATTTATTCTTGCGTTTAAAGTAAACATAAGTAATTCAGTTCAAGGTCGTCTTGTAGGGTAACGGTTCACGTATCTGGGTCAAACATATCGAGTCATTAGTTGCTTATAATGCGCTTTTTAACACATGTGCAATCGATAGTCTTGTCTGATTTCGGTGAATGTATACGTACATTTTTTTGCACTTTGTTCCATTATTATAAGGCACTTTTTCTTTCACGTCGACAGAATTAAAGTGACTTCTTTACCGTAATCTTTAAATCAGCGTTTTCGACTATGCTAATGACATACAATACAATATAAATATTATAACACATTAACCCAATTTTAGAAAATTGATATAAAAACCGCTTAATAGACACACGTGCGTTGCTCGTCTTAAAAAAGGTTTTACGTGTAGTGTACTTTATTACGAGTATGTTCAATTCAGCATCGGAATTGCAGTTTGCTCCTGAAGAAGTCACCTTGTATATTAAATATTGCTTTTAATTTTAGACGTAGACGAAGAAGTAACAACGTAATCCATTTTTATGGAATTTCAGAGAGCCGTCGTCGTTTTAAACGTTTCGTGAAAAATATTAAAATCTATGTCTGCCTCTTTGTAGGTCGAATATGCAAGAGAGGCAAACCAAAATGTTAGCAAATTTAGTTAGGAAAAATGTATTCATATAATAAATAAAATGAAGCAATAAGGTAATCAATTGTGCCAAAGTAGTACTTAGGAAAAAGAAATACATATTTCCAACAATCCGTCGTAACTTCGGTAGTTCGGTACCTATCTGAGCAATCTGAGTTTACTTTTCGGTTAAACACTTGGGTACACATTTATGAGTTCGATAACTTTACATTACCGAATTTAACTCTTTTGTAGTTTATAGTACCACTGCCTTATTACGACTGTATACGGTCTTAAACACATTTCTATTTTTACATAATATCGTCAGATTTTTGAATTGGTTTTTCGTAGTCTTAACCCTAAAGCAGAGTTTAGACCAGCAAGTTATTGCTGCAAGTTTTGAGACGCAACTATAGGGAAGAGTGAGTGGCAAATATCTGCATCTCTTTCTTGCATATACGTCTGTTTCGAAACTTGCAGCAATAACTTGCACATCTAAACTCAGCTTTAAATGCACAGTGATGATGTATATATGCATCATATATTTTTGACAGAGCTTCGTAATCAAGAAACCTAAAAATAGACTTTGGAATTGATAAAATAGTCGTAAAGAAAATAATACAATACATATGTGGAAGTACAACAACACCAGTTGTATCATATTTCTTTGCTACGTACAGATCAATTTCATCCAATTTAAATATAATAGGCTAATGGAATAGGCTAATGGAATTATAAAGACGAAACAGATTGATTGAACCGAAGACGCATTGTGGTAGCAATTTAATATAGAACCTAAAGGGGTACTTACACAAAGCGGAGGAAAATATGCAAACAGACAATATTTGTGAAAAATATAATTAATAATTTATTCAGATATAGGAAGGAATTGAAGAATATGCACCGTTTTGCTAAACCGACGCGTGTTTTAGTTGTAGGTACAAATAAAAGACATACAAAATACTTATTTACTGAAATTATTATTAGTCATATTTTTTTAGTATAATTGTTTTTGACAGTTAAAAGAGGATATTTTTTATTAATCGAAATCTATGAATATGGTTTTAGATTTTGATTTCTGTTTATTCTTGAAAATGTTACAAGAGTCTCGTATTCGTTCATTCGTTGTCCAGCATAAAATGCAGGGTAATATTTGTTTCAAATATCTAAGAAAACTTTCTGCGATTGGATCAAGCAAAGTATTGATAAATTTTATTTATGAATCGAACTATGTACTCTGGTAATCGTGATGTAGGGCCCGTGCAATATTTTATAAATATACGACCTCCTTGCGAGGCATGTCTCGATGCCATAAATTTGCATGCACCGGTGCCTCGCGTAGCTGTCATGCTATAGTTTGTAAACCGAGTTTTACAGTTTTTATTGTAAAAATTGAGTTATTTCCACCTGTTACCATAAGTTGCTAACTTTTCGCATGCCGGTCAAATTGTGAGTTCTTATATCACCTTGTTAGCGCAGAAAAAATCCACCAAAAAAAATATTTTGGGAGTTCGGCCAGGAGTTTTATCATATGACAGAGGAGCGGTTGAGTGGTTTTCACTAAACCAATTTCATAATATTGATAGACTTACTCGGAACTCCACGATGATAACAAATGGGGAAGTCCCTAAATTATTGTTTATGAATTGGTCTCCATCCACAAAACCCGGTTACTTAGTTTTGTGCAAATATGCATATATTTTTACCGGTTTTAGTAAACAAGATGTTTGCAGTAACATATTGATACCAATAAGGAATAAGAACAAGTCCATAGGTAAGAAACATACCATTCGTGTAGTTTATCGCCTTACTGTTATTAAATTAAACAAGAACATTCAAACTAGTTCAGTTGTGGGCATAAAGCAAACATTGTTTATTTTTTTTCAAATATTTAAATAATCATTATTGCCAACGTTCGTTCTGCACTATACCTTGTACTTTTAGCTGTTGAAAAAAGTGTAAATAAACCGGAGCCGTCAAATTTGACAGTTCCAGGGGTTGTGAACCTTTTAAGGCCAGATCGAAGAACAAAATTGTAGGTCGCTACTTATTTGGTACTTTTTATTCATGGTGAGCCAATTTTAATGATTATAAACGCATAAATGGTAAGTAAGGTGAGAGTAACAATGCGATTCCTTGTATTTATAGGTATTTAAAAAACTGTTAACAAACCGTCAAATAGTTGTTTATCAGTAACGTTTGGTTCCTGTTAAAATATTCGTATTTAAAAATAAGTAATTGAGCTCACTACTGTAGTCCGTTCTATTCCAAAAACATATACCTACTTTCGCTTAATTTTACCAAATACACATGTACAATTAGACAAGACGAGTGTAATTACAAGTTTATAATGGGTCGGCAAACGCACATTGCTAATGTGAAACCAGAAAACTGGAGAAGGTGCGAAGAACATGTAATCAAGGAAGAGAAGAAAATGAAAGAGTTAGACAACAAGATTGACGATTTGGCCGACAGAATAATAATAAATGTGACAGAATCATCTTCGTCTTAATCCTCATCATCGTCATCGTCCTCACCACAATAATTAAATAACGCATATTTAAAGTATTGCGTTTTACTTAAAAATATATATATGTTTTCACCATTGAACACATAGAATAGAACGACATATTTTTTTTTTTCATATTTTTATTATTATTTCATGCACAGATAATCTTAATTATATTTCTATTGCTTTTTTATATTTCTCTGTCTTTCATCAAAATTTGGTGTGGTACTTACCTATAAATATTACTGAATCAACTAAACTACCATCTAGTATAAAAAATACAGAAATATAACAATCATCATCTCATACGGAGAAACGGAAGCTCGAAAACACAAATATCAAATTTGGAACAGATGATGATGATGATGATGATTGATAACAAGAATGTCAAAATGTTAGATAAAATTAAAAATCGCGTAAGTGTTACACCCAGATTAAAATGCAACCATGAGTTTTAAACCTCTGCCAAATTGGGTACTTTTTGGTTGAAGATTTCCTGAAGAAAATAATTATATTAATTAAGTGTAATGACGATAAGCTTGTATTCATGAAGGTGTATTATGTTTCGTCAAATTAAACGAAATTACATGTTAGTGGAATGAAATGGAAAATAGTAGTGAACTCAATTTATTTTTAAATAGAGAAAAAAAACCAGGAACCAAACGTTACCTAATAAACAACCCTCAAATTTGACAGCTCCGGTTTGTTTACACTTTTTTCAAGAGCCAAAAGTACAAGGTATAGTCCCGTAGCCGAATGGCATTTCTACGACGTGAAACGAAAACGAAGCGCCGGGAAAGGTAGTCTGGCTTTGTCGCGCCAATACACAAGAGCGATAGATATAGATATCTACGAGCGTTTCTTGAGCGTTTGTGCATTCGGCTACGCACGCTGATTCGGCTGGCTGACGTGGCTACAGCGCCTACGGCTAAATATCAGTCAACCCTTCTGATAATCTAGAGTTAAAAGTTAGTTAACTATGATTATTGATAAATTGATGACAATTTTGAGCTCCCCCATGCAATCTTCAACATATCGTAGATATTTTAGAACCAATACACGTTTTTAGCACCTTACTAACCTGTGTGACTTAGTTTAGTAATGGACCAATTCAATTTGATACTCTAGGTGTTTGTGACGTTTTTGATTAGTGATACGGGTTAGGGTTTTACTCGAAAAAAGTTAAAATCGAATCTAAAATGCATTAACTCGCAACACTACTTTAGTTTTATAGGTATTTCCTGAAGAGTCCCAGTGTTTGACTTTACAATACTTGCCCCTTTCCTTAGAAAGTAACTGTGCCATTTTGTATATAATATAGTTAAAATAACTAAGTAAACCATACTCCAACGTCTACATAAAATATTAATATTCGAAGTGATTGCAGCTATGTATTAAGACTCTGTGTCATTGCATAACTTTTGCATGAGGGGTGTCAGTCTGTTAAACAGAGATAGTACACGTACTCAAGCCTTTCAGTAGTAATTATTTAATTAAGCTTGTAAAATAATATTTCAACTTTTACTCATTCTAGTTCATACAGAGGATATACCGTCAATATGAAAATTCATAATTGCGGGCGTCTTTCTCTGTCACAGTGTGATTAGGAGAGAAAGATGCCTACAGTTTGTTAACATCGATGTTCGCGGTAGGATCTAAAAAAAAATCACCCAGTCATTCGGCCAATGACATAATTCCATAGATAATAAAACGTGAATTTGCCAAATGACTGAAACTAGAGCTTAACTTTTAAGATCTAAATGGAATATCTTATGAGATTGAGTATGGTTTAAAATGTCATGTATTATTTGTAGTTTAGGTATATTACTGACAAATAATTTGGCATTTTTAATACAACCCTGAAACTTGGTCTAAACTTTGTATGTAATCCTGTAATATACCCTCACCCACCAGTGTTCAATAATTTTATGTATATAATGAGTAATAATAATGAAATTATTATTTATTCAAAGTTACCATTATTTATAAATATGATTCGTATAGGTAATAATTTAATATTTATTGCTATTTATTTTATGTTGTATAGGTAATCATTTTAACGGGTTTTACCTTAGTGTAGCATGTGGAATTGAATGAGAATACAATAGTTATTTGTTATACAAGGGGGCAAAGTTGTATTTTAACGCCGAGTGTGAAATTGAAAAACGAGCAAGTGAAAGGATTCTATAGTTGAAAAGTTCTATAGCTATAGTTTTTTAACACACGAGAAGTAAAATACATAAATTTGCACCCGAGTGTAACACAAAACTTTTCCCCTCACTATAGTGAGGAAAATACAACGCAAAAAGCGCGTTTATCACTGCTTTCAGTAGTTCCACAGGTGGTAAATCATCGTCATCACTAGATTCACTCACTTTTATCAATTTTAAAGCAGAAAAAAATGACTATATTCAAGGTCAAATTAGTTTATCCACTAGTGGATAAAATGCGTTTTTACCTGCTGGTATTGAAGGACAAAACACGTGTTTCCGAGCTAGTGAGGGGAAAATATATATATAATGTCACTAAACAATAGCACGTCTTCTGATACATATTCTTCCCCAAGAAAAACGTAGAAATAGTAACTCTAAGTATTTGTGATTCCATTTGAATTTTCTTTTTAATATACTTATACTCAACTCGTTCGGCATCTTGTTCAGAAGCATATTTGACAAATATTTTTAAATTTAAGACATTGTGATACGCTATGTAAACTTTTCGACTTTACCTATTTATACAAATCTTGAAATTCTAAATTAAGGTTCGTGTGTGCTAACTAAAATTACTAAAAATTGTTAATACGGAATTGTTTACTAAAATTAAAGTATTTGCAAAAAAAGCCATGGTTTCATTGCTTTAATCCTAGCCCTCTAGTTAGATACATTTTCGAATTAGCTTTTTTTAAAAAAAGGGTTAAGGCAATGAGCGTGTGCAACATGCGCGGAGTAGCGCTAGCGTCCGTGTGTGTCTTAAATACAGTAGTTGATACGGGCATAGTTTTCTGCCAAGCTGTCATAGACAGCGGCGGAGCGCTGAACTATTTTTCTCTGGCGGGAAACGGCGGAGCCGCGTAGACGGTGGCGCCACAGATAACGGTAAAGTGTGGGAAGCCTAGTGCGTGCGTTCGTAATCCAGTTTGTTCGTCTTGTCACCTGTATGACCTACTTGGCTGCGTGCACGTGAGTAGGGTGGGGATGCATTGGTTTATTTACGCACGTGCAAAGATATTGGAAAAAAATAACAATCAAACATATTTAAGATATGGTATAATAAATAGATACCATTTTGTAAACGTAGACGATAGATAATCTAAACGAAGAGTGGGCCCTATCGTATTAAGCCATTAACAGTATTATACATAGTCATAAAGAGAAAGAATATATCATTTAATAGTATGAAATACCTACGTATCTAGTTTTAACAAAGTCACATAATGATTATTTACCTAGATATACTTATAATATTGCTAACTGATTTGATACCTAAGTCGTACTTACTAGTTAGGTACATAATATAGTTCATCAACGTTATCTCTGCCACGGTCAATAGAAAATCCTAATCTATCCAACTCTTGACCGTTACATAGGTCGCACGCGTTATCTAGGTGTAGTAAAACGTGTACCGTCTGAATTATTATATGTTATATATCAATCAATATATGCAGCAATAACTCGTGGCTAAGTAAAAACCGACAATCAATTATGAAAATAGTTTTTTCTACTCGTCGACTTTAATCTGTCAATTAGGGCACCACAGACTAAACTATAAGTGCTGACTTCAGTGTTGGATAGTCTTTGACACTTAGTCAACTATAATATTTCATTACACTTCACTTTAGTTAACTGAAAAAAATTCAAAAATAGAAGTTCATACAAGTTCTATACTAATTTGCGATACCTGGCAATTTTTTCTGCATCTGAAACACATTTTTTTTATCTATCGCGTTATCGACCAATCACAGACGGTTATTACCAGGGAGCGTACTTTTCATGCCGATGACATTAATCTGACGTCACGCTCCGTATAGGGTGATCCCAAATAGTTTTATTGTAAATTATTAATCATTAGTCGTCAATCATTTTAATCGTGTACAAATTACTTCAAATACAGTAGTCCATTTACATGTGGCATAAATAATACCTACTTGAAATGTGAAACGTGAATAAAATAATTTGATTTGTTTTTATAAAAAAATTAATCAAATAGTATTGTTAACAGTACATAACAATAAATGCATAGAAAAGAGAATTCCTCTCTAACGTAAAGTACACCATCCTTCTTGCATTCATTACCACGCAAAGAAATTCATAACTTAAAATGATTGATGACTAATGATTAATAATTTACAATAAAACAATTTGTGATCAGCCTATATGGAGCGTGACGTCAAATTGATGTCATCGGCACGAAAAGTACGCTCCCTGGTTATTACAAACATTTGGTTGCCAAGTAATAAAATTCGATGTTGATACAACGGTGAACGACGCCATTAACATTAATTTTAATTTGAATGATGATATTTTTCGTCCATTGATGATGAAAATGATGACTCATAGAAAAAGTATTGTATACAATAGTGATATAATTAAGCTTTTCACTCTCGTACCGTACTATTAGGCCACTCAGCAAGCTTCGTGGCCTAAACATGGTACTCGACTGAAAAGCTTAGTATTATATCACAATCAAACAACGATAGTCTCCACTCTACATGGAAGGAGTAAAGTCGTAGAATATAAGAACCCGTATACTCTGACACTTTCCAACTATCCAACTTAACTCAGGCATAAAGGAAAGGCACACTTTTGAAACGCGACTTGAAACCCTTATCTGGGGGGTTACCATGAAGTGCTAAAGCCATTCACTTTAGGTTGAGAGAAAGGGACGAAGCTACAGCAGTTCCATAGCTCCGTCCCTCTCTCTCAACCTAAACTGAACGGCTTTAGCACTTCATGGTAGCCCCCCTGCACTAAGCTCATTTTTAAACTCACGAAGGCACACCAGGGGGCCGATTTTTGAATCTCGGCTATTCAATTTCGTGAAATTCGTTCAATAATATCTCCACTATTAGCTATTTAAATTCTCCTAACAGAATCGAAAACGAGTGGTCATTACCACTAGTTCAAAATTACTAGCCGTCATCATCCAATCCGATAGCCGTTTATCAATAACCACAAAATTAAAATTTTGAAAAAACCCCCGACCGCGACATAGTGGACCGATTTTCATGAAACATGGCTAAGAACACTCCCGACTAACTCAGCTTTCAGACAAAAAAAACTAAATCAAAATCGGTTCATCCGTTCGGGAGCTACGATGCCACAGACAGATAGACACGTCAAACTTAAAACACCCCGTCGTTTTTGCGTCGGGGGTTAAAAATAGCATTACGGCCCAGCCACGACATTGGTCTAAGCGCGACAGCGGTGAGCGGCAACCATATGTGCGAATGAAAAGTCCCATCGCTGTGTCTCGCTTCAATGTATGGCCGCCGCTCGCCGCTGTCGCGCTTAGACCAATGTCGTGGCTAGGCCGTTACGTCGTTTTCCACAGACTTTCGAACGGCGAATTCGTGCGTTCGAAATTCAAAGATCGATCCCCTGCCCGAGACGTTTTCAATTGCATTGGATTGATTTTTAACCCCCGACGCAAAAACGACGGGGTGTTATAAGTTTGACGTGTCTGTCTGTCTGTCTGTCTGTTTGTCTGTCTGTGTGTGTGTCTGTCTGTGGCATCGTAGCTCCCGAACGGATGAACCGATTTCGATTTAGTTTTTTTTTATTTGAAAGCTGTGTTAGTCGGGAGTGTTCTTATCAGTAGTAGGTATCTTTTGGGCTTATGCGTTACCTACTTCAGATGACTTACGTTACACCATTGAATAATGGAGAGTAAAGATGTGGTGAAGGAAAAATCGTGAGGAAACCTGCGTACACCTGCTAAGAAATTCAAGGCGTATGTGAAGTCCCTAATCCATCAAGGGCTAGCGTGGAACCCCTAGTGCATTTGTTAGTCGTATACCTCGAAATCAAAAAATCCTTGTAGCTTTTCACCTATTCGCGTTTCGCCGCGATCTCAAAATTTCTGAACAATATTTTTTTCTTGTAGTATGATTTTTGGTCGCCAATTACAATGGTGTATAAAATTCATAATATATTTATTATCCTGCCTTTTTTCACTGTAGTCGCTTTTCACCTCAATAGATATTTGTTTGTAATGCGTTATTACTGTTATTAGATATTGTGATATTTCCTTTTTTTAGCACTTTAGTTTTGTTTTGCAAATGCATTTCGCATTTGTAGGTTTTCTCCTGCACGGAGAAAAAAGTCTCGTCCATGATACCTAAATAGTGTAATCTGAACGAGAAAATCTAGTAAATTCTGGGACAATTGTTCACATAGTATAAATAACTAAACTAGTCTGTTTAAATGCGTTGAGCTTAGTGAACTAGTTATCTTGTAATTGCTACACATTAAAATAGCGTGTATTACTAGAATATTTAGTAATCATAACACGTGGACCGTACAAATAAATAATATTTTCTTGCAGAGCTTAATAAATGAAATGTGACCTTGACAATATATTCTTGTAAAGGTAATATATACATTACGTATCATAAAATAAAAATATTGTAAGGGTCACACAGTCAAATTGTGTGTATTACTAGATTATTCAGTATTTATAACAAATGGAGTGTCTAAATAAACAAAATAATGTAAACTCCACAAGAAATTCTTGTAAAGGTTATAAAACTTTAGTTAGGCCAATAATAGGTATCGTTAAGAATACAAGTCATCTGATATATATTACATTCTCTTCATTTATGTAAACTTCATTAAATGGTTGATAGAACAAGAAAGTTAGTTACAGCAACTGCATTTATGGTACTCTCTAATAAATATACAATTGCGTTAACGTGTTATATTTTTATCGGTACCTATGAATTTGTCTGTGCACTGTATAGACAACTAACATTTCTTGTAAATGTAAAAAAGGTTTGTTGTCTATACAAGGTGGTTCAGTAGGATTAAAGACCGAGCCACGCCAGATACGTGTACGTAGACGTGTGCGTGGCGTGCGCGCTGTAAAGTACGAATCTTCAAAAGAGATGATACACCGCTAGACACGGGAAACACGTCACACAAGCGGTGTAATCTCTAATGAGGATTCGTCATTTACACCGCGTACGCTACGCGCACGTCTACGTACACGTATCTGGCGTGGCTCAGCCTTTAATCCTACTGTACCACCTTGTATAGACAACAAACCTTTTCTTACATTTACAAGAAATGTTAGTTGTCTATACAGTGCACAGACAAATTCATAGGTACCTACCGATAAAAATGCAGGTTGCTAGGACCAGTTCCAAGAGACAGAAGCCTAGAGTTGAAACTGGGATCCGGAAACCTGGGTCACCCAGCATATGGAATGGATGCTATGAGCGGTGAAAATTGGTAAATCTGAAAGTAAATAAAATAATTATATAATTTGTTAAAAAATATATTTCAACGATCCTTAGTGCAAGACTTTGTTCATATATTCGTCAGTGTTAATAGAACCGTCCTTCATTTCGTCCAAAATTTATATTTTGCAGAATTTTTCCACTTTTGTTCCACAGTATGGCATGGGTCACAGGAAACTTGCAACCATTGTAAATCATCTGAAAAAGACATTAAAATATCTATGAATAAATTTTACAATAAGTAATATTCTACGTCCACTTCAGATATATATAAAGACTGTCCACGATAAAAAGTTTTCATATATAACATGGTAAATCTTTTGATACAATGAGAATTTATAAGCAGCATGTTTGTCAAATAATTTGTAGATATCAAACTACATTATAAAAATACAAACAAATTATAAACTTTAGGTGGCCTATGACTTTTAGCAGTATGTATCTCATGATAACAATATTTTTTTGTACAGTGTCTTCTTGCAGTCTTTAAGTACAACAGTTTTAATGACAAAAATATTTTTTTAATGTTTAAATATAATAACCAAAATATAAGAGTTTTGAATGATTCACGGTTATTTTCATTAGACTTATATTGACCGGGATATAGACCGTGATTAATCACGGTCACGGTCTATATCCCGGTCAATATAAGTCTAACCAAAATATACCCTATTACATACTGATTTTACGATAGTAATCATTTTTCTGATTGTAATCAGATTAAGAAAGTACTGAGATTTTCTAACTTTGCTGAATTCGACTTTTTGACACTTTTTGGCTCTCCATACAAAAACAACTGTCAGTGCTTGGAGTAGAAAGTCTTCCTGACTCCCAAAAGTCGAAATGAGTTTCAAAAAGTATTTTTTTGTCTGCTAAGATGTCATTCTAATGTGTGTAAAACAGCTTATAAAAATATAAGTATTTATAAAATTGTGCCAGGAAGCGTGTGAAGTTTATTAAAAAACACTGTACAAGAAATGAAATGCTTGATGGTATACATTCGGCGAAACCTCAGACACACTAAAGCATTATAAGGAATAGCTTTAATTATTATATAGTTTTATGTATACAGATTTATCAAAATATAATATTGCTTCAAAATGTGCATTCAGGAAGAAAGATTTATCATGTTATGTATGACCACTTTTTATCGTGGACAGTCCTTATTAGTTCAGTATTTAGATTTTGCCCACGTAATGTCGTATGAATTTGTATGCAATGTAAAATGAATACAACATTAAATGCCTTTTTACTCACCATTCTAATTATCTACTAAGTTCTACATGTACGGTACATGACTCACCTGCTTTTGCCAACTCTGCCATCTCCCATCCTTGCA
Organism: Leguminivora glycinivorella; assembly: GCF_023078275.1. Taxonomy (NCBI): domain Eukaryota; kingdom Metazoa; phylum Arthropoda; class Insecta; order Lepidoptera; family Tortricidae; genus Leguminivora; species Leguminivora glycinivorella. The sequence continues at coordinate 8,458,365 of NC_062983.1, forward strand.
AGAGTTTTTGCACCTCTTCATCCATTTCCTAAAATGGAAACTACCAAACGAATGGATAATACGTAGTGAGTACGTTTAACGATAAATAATATAACCTATTGCGATCCGCGTCCACGCGTGATCTCTCATGACACGTAAATGGCCGCCGACCACGCCGCAAGCGCTTTGACATTGCGTTTCGTTACACAAGCAAAACATTTATTTATGCGGACAATATTTTTGTTATAACAATTATTTTTCGGTGTATATTACGAGAATATCATTGTTATTTTTTACAAGAGGCGCAAAGTAAAATCAACTATACTGCTATAGCATTCACTAAGATATACAATGGTACTTAAACATGGCGTTTCGTTACAAAAACGAAACACATATTTATACTAACTAAATACTTTTTCAACAGAACTATTTGTTCACCAGTATACATTACGAGAATATTATTGTCATTATTTACAAGAGCTGCAAAGTAATACCAACTTATAAAACAGTCATATCAACTATACTGCGATGGCATTCGCTACGATACAAATAATAGAGTTGACAGCGATGCGTACATATTTATACAAACATAATATTTTTAAATATAACTCTTCGTTGAGTTTACATTACAAGAATATTCTTTTTATTTCTTTACGAGAACTACATAGTAATGGCAACGTATAAAAAAGTTACAGGAAGTATACTGTGATAGTAACCGCTAAGATTAAGATTGTAAAGATAATTTTTATTTTTTTGGCATTACAAGAAGCTTCTTGTTAATAGAATTATCGTAACCTTTATTCTATTAGTTGTAAATAAAACTAGAGTTCTCGTATATGTAATTCAAACTGTTTGAACTGTTTAGTGCATATTAATGTTTGCTTAGTTCTATTGAATTCAAGATATAGTAAACGTAACAATACAGTTGTTTTTATTACGAGATTGTAGTATCAGTTACGATAAATCTATTGTACTAAACGTTCTGGTAGTATTGTTAAAATATTTTTTTTCCGTGTGGTTATATAACCTCATTGTGCATATCACTGATATTACTAATATAATATTAAATACTAATGCAAATGTTGATGTTGATATATGTCCATTTGACCACGTATTATAACCCAGTGATATAGCCTTTTTTTAAACCATTAATACAATAGTATGAGACCCAGGTAAAATGCGACTAAAAATATTTGCGGCTAACTGAATAGGCTATTAGTGATAAAAGCTACATTAAAATCTGCTACCTACTGTTGTAAAAATCTATTGAAAATATATGCGAGTAACAAAATATACTATCGATATTACACACTACAACAAAATACGCTATCGCGGCAAAACGCGAATAGGTGAAAAGCTACAAGGATTTTTGATTTCGAGGTATACGACTAACAAATGCCCTAGTGTATGAGAGATGTATCTTGTATAGCCTGAAATATTATTACTCTCTCTCCATTTAGCTATAAGTAATTTCAAATACAATGTTATACTGTTTCTTGAATAAATAATAACTATCAATTATTGCAATGGTCTTGGCATCGATTATAGTAGAACGATAAATTTCGTATTTTCGGATTTGCTCAATGTAGCTCCCATCGCAGGGAAAGTTGCTATTGTGCCAGGCCTTGGGAATTCCTTACCAGCATGCATAGAAGTCGGATCATTTAAAAGGCATAGATGTATTTGTTTGAACTCCAATCATCCGATAGTGTTGCGCTGGCGATTCGATAGTATTTCTTCGCCTTTATACCGGAGTTTTTTTTAAAGCCTGCAATTCACTGATAATAAATTTATGCTGGGGTCAAACTGTCTTTACCTCGGATAAAGAACGTTCTGTCGTTATCGTAGCTGGTTCAAATGGCGACGTAACCTATTTTTATCTCTTCGGCCTTGAACTTGTCTTCGACGGTTACGTGAATGCCACATCAGTAAAAAGTGTATTGCGTGAGGACGCTCAAAAAAAGAAACAACGTTAAACGAAGGAACCGTACGATCGGTTACATAATACTAACGAAAGGACAAGACGATGTGACTATGACAAACGCTTGGCGTAGACGCAAGGTTTAACAAAAGCATCTGCCATTTGACCTTCCAAACTAGAAAAGGTATTAGGCCTTGTTGGTATTAGACCGGTTTTCTTACGATGTTTTCCTTCATCTATTCTGTTCTATTTTGTGAGATAGGTACGTTACCAACTTTCTTAGCGATGAAAATACAACAAGTATTTCCTCTACGACCCTAGACTCTAAAGAAGTTTCATGCTCAGATAGATGGTTGAATCTTTATCGTTTGTTACGATGCTTGTCACGTTTTAACAAATATGCAAATGCGAAAATGATGCGTGCAACGATAGGTGTTTATAATACGCGATAGGTGATGACTGATGACACTGTAGGTACTAATAACGATATTAACCTAACCACAAAATTAAAATTTTGAAAACCTCCGACATAGTGGACCGATTTCCATGAAGCATGGCTAAGAACACTCCCGACTAACTCCGCTTTCAAACAAAAGAAACTAAATCTAAATCGGTTCATCCGTTCGGGAGCTACGATGCCACAGACAGATAGAGACGTCAAACTTAAAACACCCCGTCGTTTTTGCATCGGGGGTTAAAAACAGAAATACTCTTAAAAGATAAGACTTGTGTATAGTCATTATAAAACATGGAGAAACGTCCGACTATTAATTTAATTATAACTCAATAAAGTATTACTACTTTTCCATAAAGACACTTGATACACACAAAAATGTCACCAAGTCGAATATCTAAACGTTGACTAACACATATCGTTCATAAATAAACTTCTTTATAGTGATACCTTAACGGTGACCCATTTTTAGTTGTCCGAAGTACCCAAGCATAACTGGATGCCATCTAAAAATAACGTAAGCGCTTTTTTGCCGTTCGCTGTTATTCTGTAAAAACTTCTCTGTGTCATGTTTGTAATTGTAAAGTTTTGAATGATATGAGCAGTTCCCGAATACTTTGTACATAACCACGTCAGCAAATTTTAATTGATCCTATTTTGTTACCAACATTTAGTAATATAAGTCGACTTTCGTAAGATATATACAGGATAATTGTTATAATTAAGAAAATATAGATACTAGAGAACCTTAATGACGAAATAAAATCTCAATTCATCAGAAAAATCTTGGTAACAAAATAGGAATAATAACTTTTTCCTTAATTTTTGTACAAACTTTTCGAGAACTGCTGATATACTATACCGGTGTCATATTCCGATAGTTCTTTATCTTTTAGCTGTGTATATTCGAATATAACTAGTCGATTAGAAACTATGCCACTAGTATTAGGATCTTCGAGTAAAACCTAAAACACACACAAAAAGTAGAAAAAAGCTGGACCGATTTTTGTAAAACATGTCTAAGAACCATCACTAAAAAACCCTCTTTCAAATAAAAAATTACTGCATCCAAATCTGTTTACCCGTTTAGGAGTTACGGCGCCACAGACAGACACATAGCAGTCAAACTTATAACAACCCCTTTTTGCGTCTGGGATTAAAAATTAGATTAGTACGGTACTTAGTGTATGTGTAATTTTCCTATTCCTTTAATTATTTCTTGAACTACCATTTTCAAATGTCTATTCTTTATTTCCTGCTACCCTAAGGTTGTCAAGATCGCTTACAGCGATAAGACCGCCTGTTGCTACCTATGTTTAATGTCTGCTATTTGTAATCTGTTATCCTTGTGGTGCAATAAATAATATTTACTTACTTACTCACGACTCTGATGTTTGAGCAATCGTACAACTCGATAGATACCAAATGCTTAAATTTATTGACAGAATGCCTCATTCGTATGTTTGTCGGTAACAAGTTACTACGATTAAATATTCTGATTAATAATCGAACTAGATACACCATAGGGTCTACCGCTAAAGTCTGTAAGTCTGTACTTCGGTACAACTAGGGAACAAATGAAATAATTTCATTGTTTTTTTTTATTTGTTCTTTTTCGAGTAGTCACACTCATCCTCCTTGCGTTATCCCGGCATTTTGCTACGGCTCATAGGAGCCTGGGGTCCGCTTTGACAACTAACCCCAAGATTTGGCTTAGGCACTAGTTTTACAAAGGCGACTGCCATCTGACCTTCCAACCCGACCTTACCCGACCCGACTAGACCTTATTGGAATTAGTCCGGTTTCCTCACGATGTTTTCTTTCACCGAAAAGCGACTGGCAAATATCGGGGTTCGAACCTACGACCTCCGAGTAGTGATACTCATACTACTATATATAAAAATATAGATATCATACACGAAAGAAAAAACTACAAGGCCCACTGGTGGCCGAGCCGGGAATCGAACCCGGGTCTGCAGCTTACGCGGCTAACATCATTACCACCCTCCCGCCGATGTACTTCGTTGTTGGTATATTCTCTATCGCTAAATTTAGCCATAGTCACAGTATAATAAAGAGTACTATCGTACAGTATGGCCACTCCCGCTCCCCGCTGAAAGTGACGCCCACCCCCTCTCGGTTACCTCACAGCAGGGGCGGCTCACTCCGCGATTTTATCGCCGCGCTACAAGTACATGCTGGCGGCCGCGAGTTCGCGGCCTAATCGGGGGTGGCGCGCGTTCTCACGGAACGCACGTTCGTACTTTCTATTCTTACTTTACGTCGCGAGTTTTTTTTAAGGTTTCATATGCGATGTCCGCATGTGGTATGACTAATAATGCTTAGTTAAATAGACATCATGAATAAAATAGGACAATTTTACACATATCTACTATTGGTTATGTCCCACGGAAAAGTTCAATAAGGCTTGTGATGTTGGGACTTACAAAAATATATAAATACTGTATATATATACCTAGAAACTACCCAAAACTTGACTATAATAGTATAACATTTTATCTGATATTAATTCGTTTTAATCCATAGACAACCCTATCGTCCGACGCTGCGCACGTGCGGCTCACATAGGGGTATTTCACTAAAAAAGCTGGCCATTAGTCGATGTAAATAAGCAAAAATAAAAATAAATTAAAACAGCATATTTGGATTGACACAATAAAACTACTATAGAAATGTATATAAATAATTTTGGCCAGCTTTTTTAGTGAAATACCCCTATGTGCGGCTCCTTTCTTTGTTAGAATTTTGTAGGCATTTAAAAAGGCGGCATTTCGTGAACATCAAAGCAGTGGGCCTTCTGTACTTGTACTATTATATATTCTGTGCTCACAGTTACCGCCTGTCAAAAGCGCGAACAGTCGACCTGTCATATTTCACTTAGTACGCGTTCACCTACGCGAACTTAGACTGTGTGCTAGGAACGCGCCTCTTTCATATATGTTTGATCGCCAGTGTCCGAGGTGTGCCATAGTGGCAGGACCACGAAGATTATGTTGAAAGTTTTGAAGAATAACAAATTGTTATTTTCCAGCCTTGATCGAGAAAAGCGCCGGCAGCGAGGAGCGCGAAGACACGGCCTGCCACTTCTCGTGGGTGCTGAAACAGCTCGCCCGCGAGAATATCCCTGGGCTGCCTCCCGGCGGCGGCCTGGCTGCCAAGTGAGTATGATTGTGTAGTCCAGTAGTGGGAGTACGGCCCTCAGACCTTATCCGGCCCTAGAAAGGATTTTATCCGGTCCTTCACAATAGTATCTGATATAGCCATCACTGTAGTAAAAATGCATATTTTTGGTGTAAATATGGCCCTCTAAAATTTCTTCAAATTTTGGCCCCCAATGAAAAAAGTTTGCCCACCACTGGTGAAGTCAGGGGGCTCAGAGCTAATACAGATGGAATGACGACCGATCTGGCCTAGCGCGTAGTGACCCTGCCTACTACGCCGTGGTCCCGGGTTCCAATCCCGGTAAGGACATTTATTTGTGTGATGAGCACAGTTATTGTTCCCGAGTCATGGATGTTTTCTATGTACATAAGTATGTATTTATCTATATAAGTAAGTATATCGTCGCCCATAGTACAAGCTTTGCTTTGTTTGGGGCTAGGTTGATCTGTGTAAGGTGTCCCCCAATATTTAATATTTATTTAATGCATATTCAGCGAACAGAAGTGTGAAGAATGGGAAGTTTGGAACTTCTCATGCAAGTTGTTGGCTTGCAGTCCGTATTGGCTCTTTCAACAGCGTTAATACGACACGCCATTGTGGTTTAGACTCTGATCTGAAGAAAATCCAATACCTAAGGGACCGGCCACACTTAAGAGACGCATGTCCTGAGGTGCGGAACGGACGTCCGCGCCACGCCGCCTGAATGTAATTCAAAAAACGTCTCCTCAGTACATTTTGTATAGGAAGGACGTAAGACGCGCCCCAGGTGGCGTGGCGGCGGCGTGGCGCGCGCCTTCCGATACAAAATGTACTGAGGAGACGTTTTTTGAATTACATTCAGGCGGAGTGGCGGAGACGTCCGTTGCGCGCCCCGAGACACGCGACCTAAGAAACCACCTAAGAAATATGTCATTTCTACATCTTGCAGCAACCAAGACTGATTTAATATTTTTCCTGGGTCGTGTCCCGTGTAATTGAAATGTATTCTTTAATATCAGTATTACTATTTCCGTTTCAGGCAATCTCTCCTGGACAAGATATACCGAGAGTTCTACCCGGAGCACGCCGACAGCTCCGAAACGTTCGACTGCCAGCCCGAGCTCACGGACGCGTTCGGCGCCAACTAAGCGCGCATGTCGCATCGACCACCTCATTGACTTTCATTGACTACTCTTCTACTACCAGACGCTAAATTGACGTGAGATGACCAGTATGAACTATCATTTCATTAAACTAAAAGTGACGACAAATTAGAATTTTGTCAATAAAGAGTACTATCGTACAGTATGGCCACTCCCTCTCCCCGCTGAAAGTTACTGCTTATTTCATAATACAATTTTGATCGCCGAAATACGATAACATTGTGCCGTCACTCTCATATTAATTGCAAATGAAGTTTGGGAGTTAAAAATCACGTAGTTGAAAGATGTATGTACTTTTCTCACCGTGATTTCTAACTACCACTTTTATTTGCACGTACCGAAGTCAATTTTTATTAATATATTTCTGATTAGTTTGTTGTGAACAAGTCAATCAAGGTAGTCGATGCGATTATACGAGATGACTTCAAGCGGCCGACTAAGAGTACTGTGCAACAAGTCATCTACATTTTTCATACTTTTGACACTCAACTTCAGACATTTGTTCCACAGGCCTCTTGGGCAGCCCGGTTAGACAGAATTGCACACTATCTCACTTCAGTACTAGTTATCAATTCTATCTAAAAGTTTAATTCCGGGAAATTTTATTAGCGTACCTAATATTGAAAACAAATCAATAATGGCTACATTTCTTTCTTGAAAAATATTGGAATACGTTGCCATGTTTATTGACCGTTATTTTGACTCAAAAATATTCAGGGATTCGATGATAGTGTATGATTTTGTTCTACTTATGTACATGAAAATCCACGCTATCCGAATTTCTGTTGAGATTGTCCTTGATTTCGCCAGCTTTGTACAAAATCTGCATCGTGTGACCATAGAGTAAAATAGAGTTAAGATTGTCTGTGGTAGTCTAGCGCGGCAATCTCAACATGGTTTGGTACACATGCTAATAAAACATTATCCAGAGATAATGGGTCTACGAAACTGGGTATGGTCACCAAGCATCTAAAAGACAGGGAGTTTCTTAACACGTTTTGCGAGACTAAAACTACTAACATTTACACATTTTTGAAGTTACGTAGACTTGAAGTGTCTCTGGTGTCGTATGTGTAACGCTATGTAATACTCTAGCCCTCTGTTATGGAACCGGCACCATTGAGTCATAGACTAAATTGTTTTTGTTTACTTCTAAATGTTTAGTGTATAAATAGGTCTGTCGTTCGCCGTTCCATAGCAGATTCATTGTTTACCTGAATGTAAATGTTGTGTGGCACAAATTTCCGTTTCACCTTACCGCAGTAGGGAGCCAGCGAAACCTTATTATTATTTACTCGCGTCTTTATTTCGTAGTTTAGTTATCGTTTTCGTGTTACTTTTGGCCATTCATAAATGTCATAATACTAGATGTGTAATGGATTCGAGTAATATGCGTATACAACCGTCTGCACATGTTTATCTGTAAACCTCGTTGTTTTGTGTTGTCCGAGATATTGATTACGTAATGATTTGGCAGTTGATCAAACTGTATCATTTCTTATACCAATATCTAACAATAACTTTTTCAAGTTGTTTTCATTCGAAAGCCTAAAAACTTTTAACGATTAAATGTATTCAAATAAAATTATCAATGGAAACATAATAAACTAACTTTTTGTATATAATTTCTGTATTTCAACTACATAGTCATTGTCCAAAATATTAAAGTCATTTTAGATGTTATCTTATGGGATTTGGATTAGGGTAATAGTGTTTGGGTTATATTCCACGGAGCTGTACTTCAGTTTCTATCGTGTTATGAAATAAAATTGTAGATTTAATTTTTGCTTTTAAATTTTTCTTTTATTATGCGTCACTAGAATGTTTTTCCTTTTTATTTGATAACTTTGGATTGCTTTGCGAATGCTTCGTACTTAGAAAATTACTAATAAAATGTATTTGGTTACTCTTGATGTTTAGGTATTCACTATGACCGTACAAAATGTGAAATGTCAAAAATGTAGAACGAGAGCCGAATATAACATTATAATAAAACTGTTACCAAATTAAAAACATAATAGCGGTCTTATTATGACAAAGAGTTTATTTCTTTTCCTCTTGTAAATAAAAGAGATAATCGAGAAAATACTTTTGTACCTGTTCGAGAGGTTCATTAGAGTGTAACTAAATAGTTTTTACGGAACAAATTTATATGGGCGGTGTCTACCGAAGCTTAGATGCTGTCTACTATCACGCTGTACTAAGAGTTGTACACTCGCTCACAGACGAGAATCCCACTTCTGAAGTCATATCTGTTGTTGGGTAAAAACAATGTTCTTGGAACGGGATCGTCTTTTGTTTCGATGAGCCTATGATTCTGATCGCCTGTTAGCGAGTGCTATATCAATTATCTAATTGGAAAACTTCCATTAAAATTGGTCTTTCAAACCAAATTAGATCTTAGCCCTTATAATTGATAAAGGAAATTTAAAGAATGACATAAACGGCAGTAGGCCCACTTTGGTTTGACAGACTATAATAGTAACATAGCGCGTAACAAGCAAGCATCTTGTGTCCTAGTGTATTAACTACAAGATAATTATTGGTGGTAGCAAAAAGCTGTGATCAAAGTTTTATTGGCTCATAATTTTATATTCCGGTTATGTTATGTAATTAACTGTTAGGTCCACAGACTTAGAGGGACTAAGCGACGTAAGTGTTAAAATAACAATTTTGTGTACATTCAGATTTGAACCTGTATTTCAGTAAGTATAAATTCAAATGTCTATATCATAAGGAATATTTATCCAACTTGCGACTCATAGCCCCTTTATATGTGGTTAGGTAATAGCCAAATTGCTAGGTCTATGAGATCAGGAATAAAATTTTTGCTTCCATCAAAAATATACTTGTTTTAACTTACCTGTCCCGATCCAATGTTCTAGGAAATATATTTATTTAATTTTTTAACATTTTCACTTTCGAGAAGGGTAAAACCGAGAATAACATAGTGCTATTTAGGGTAACTTAACTTTTGTTTTTTTTTTGTTGTGAGTAAGACCAAATACTGGTTTCATCGGAATGAATGTTATGTCCATGATAACCAGGATTCCGTACCTTAATGTAAAAAAAAAAATTTTCACACAAAATCTAGATGCATTTGTAAATACGGCAAAGTACAATTACAGTCTTGTCTTGGGAAAGTTGTTTCGGTTACTTATGTACCAGAGTAATATATTATTATTTTTTTAGGTACGGAACCCTACACATGAACGAAGTTCACGTTGATTTAAACTTTCACGATTATTACACATCATTATTCGTTAAATCAAATATCGTCAGTGTTGTATGTCGACAGAGTAACATCCCTAGTGCGCAAACAGTTCAAGTTGATAATCAAAACCAAGTGCGGGTAGTTCGAAAAACTCGTGCGGCTGTCAGAAGGTGTTGATGTCATTTCAAGCCAGTCTTCTCCGAGACCACGGGGACAACGCCGTCCTTGAAACGTTGGAGGTCAGTTTAATATGTAGTTATACGCGATTAAGTCCCGATTTTAAAAATAATGAAGTTCACGTTTGATAGTTTTTCTTTTATTTTAATTATAATTTGGCTTTCTGTCGAAAGCCCTACGGATTGTCTCGTTAGAACCTAGTAGACGCTTGATCAATAATAAAATATGTACCTACATTTACACGTTTACTTTGATTTTATGCATACAGGCGTCCCTTTTTATTAATTATCTACATGGTTTATCCAAAAATCGAAGATATTTCAATTAGCACAGGTTAAACAATTTTGAAGAATTTCTTGATAAGGCAATGTAATTTGAACCTTATATCGGGAATACTAAAGTTGATATTCTACTGTAGGAAAAGTTCGCAAATCATTTTAATATTTAATGACCAAGGCATTCAGAAAGGATTTTCAACACTAAGAAGGTTCATTTTCAACAAAGTTCTGCAGACCGAAAAAGAAATGGTGCGATGACTTGGGACACATGACACATTTTATCCGAATTGGCGGGAAAGTTAAAGCGACAGGGTTGCGTGGAGGCCTTTGCCTTGCATAAAACGTTAGGCTATGGGCTCTATCACCTGGGTGCTATGAACAGTATGGACCACATTAAACCAGCATTTCTCAAACGATGTGTCGACCCATTAGATCGAGAGCGAATATTGCGTGGGCCCTGAAATTAAGCCTTTAATATCAGAACGCTACCAATAATATTTAACCCGAATACTGCTACGCCCGAACTCTCGAAGCATGTACGACGCCCCAAGAGACCAACAGTTGGGTCACATGTCAGTTTGTTTTTATTGAGCCCAGCCTTCTGGAAAGGGCTTCTTAATGTGTATTAGGAATTACCGATATGTCCATAGGTTCAGAATCAAATACATATGGCAAGTTGTATCCTTTTATTAAATTGCACGATCTATATGACCAAATGGAATTATCTGACTTGTACCTCAGCAGTCAGCACAGTTTCGATACGTCGAACGTTTTCGAATAAAACTTTTTATTTAAACACACAAAACAAACTTCGCGTGGCAGTTGCCTCGTCCGGATACACGTTATATGTGGACCCGTGGTATCACAATCCATGTTATTACATGGAAAGGGACCCAGAGATAAGTAGTCTTAAATATATTATCAGTTTAATATTCCTATTGCCCCTTCGGTTTTTCGTGCATATATAAATTATATAATGGAACCAACGTCTACTGCAGCCTGGCAAAAAATAGTAAAAATAAATAAGTGGCAACATCGTACTAATGTCATCCCGTTTTCTTACACATATTGATCCCACCGTCAACATCAACATCAACGTCAACATCGTCGTTTCGTCCCATTCAGACACTGGTCCCACCGCGAACTAGTAAACTATGAGATATCGGCTATAAAAACGAACAAAAGATAATCACTCACGCGTAAATAGAAGAGACACGGCGATATTTATAGTTACTCGCCCAGCGGTGAGCTATCAATATCGCCGTGTCTCTTTTATTTGTACGGGAGTGCTTATCTTTTGTTCGTTTTTTTTATAGCTGATAGCTTACTAGTTCGCGGTGGGACCAGTGCCTGAATGGGACAAAACGACGATGTTGCCACTCTATTGCCAGACTGTAGTGTTTTGTTCTCGCGCGAAAAAATTATCTATCGCGTAGCCATGAAACTCAATGAAGTAAATATGCATTTTTAAAACTAGGCCACAATATATTAGTATGAAATCGAATACTGTCACCTTAATTACATTAGCTGTTCCATACATATGTACAGTCAGCGGCAATATCTCACATATGATGACACGTTCTTATGGCTCTAGAGATAATAAAATTGTGTCAGATTAGTCAGATATTTTTGCGGCCCTAACTTTTTTCGATTTTATTGCCAGTGACTGTAGCACAAGATTATTTACCAAAATAGCAGGGTACAAGTCAAATAAATCCAGCAAGACGATTACAATAAAATAATTCCACTACCCTACCTACTCTAATAGCTGAAACTTAATAATAAAACAAAACTTCAACAAGTCTGACATTACAATTCGATTAGTCTCACAGACAAGTCAACATTTAAATGTAATAAAAAAATCAAATAAATATTATCCCTCAAGTATAACTAAGAGTGTGGGATAGGCAATCTTGGATTGCGATACAAACTAATTTACAACTATATTTACAAGTGTGAGCTGAGAAGGAATTATATTAACTTACGATTTACAATTTACATTTTTCTATACAATTTAAATCTCATTTCTGTTGCTATCTAGAATCTTGGCCCAGCCGATGGCCATATGCCACGTGAAAGTGTATGGGGTAAGATATAAATAGTACCTATATTAGCTAACAATCGGCTGGGCTGTAACCTGTCTATCGTATCTGGAGCTTTGTTGTGCAATTGACATTCATACCATAGACTCCATAGAGGAATAAGTAAGTGAAACAGTTTGTAACTCCATACATCAGTAAATGCAAGTTATTTGTAGTGACATCTAGCGTCATCCACGCGACATCTAGCGTAAATTATCAGTACTGCTACTTGTCAATAGATGTAGCGACGAACAAAAAGTCTAATGCTCAACAATTTTTAGCTAATATTACAATAGTATTAATCAGTACTCTGTTTTCAATTCCCTATGCTTGTAATAAAAGTTGTAAACTGTTTATAATATTAATATTACATTTTTGGCAGACGCGACATGGTACTGATAATTTACGCTATTTGAAGAGTGATTGACGCTAGATGTTACCACAAATAAGTTGCATTTACTGATGTATTGAATTACAACTCTTTCCTGAGGTACCTACTTATTCCTCTATGTTCATACTTCATATTTCTTACACATCAGGTTGATAAATATTGCACTTTTTGCGTAAGGCGTTGGGACTTTCAGTTATAAGACCATAAAAAATGTAAGTCCAGCGCCGTACTTTTGATAATAGTCAATATCTATGAGACAAGAAATCACTAAATACTTCAGCAACAACAACTGCTGCAAAGTTTACCAAAGCATCTCGCTTACTTTCATAGCGAGTGATTTCAGTAGTAAATATCACCACTACTTTCAAAATGAACCCGCTATTGTAGTTAGGTACAGGTGTAGTGAGAAAAGATTTGCCTTCGTGTTGTCACGGAAACGTACGAAGTTACGAACGTGTCATGCTATTTCAGTCAGTCTCAGTGCAAGATGTACTGACATTGACTGAACTAGCATGACAAATACGAACGTTTCCGGAAAAATACGAAGAAAACCCTTTTCGCACTACATCTGTATCCCAACGCCGTTTATTCAGTAGACAGTGTAGACACCGACCGTTAAGTAGCGTCCTCATTAGGAGAATTGTGTTTTCTATGAAACCAATTAATTTCTATTTAATTTACCCCAGATTTCACCTTTTCGCCGCCACGCACAAAAATCCGATCTCTGGTTATAAGATAAGACAGTGCGTTTTGACATTATCCGAACCGATATCGGATATCCGAACCGATATCGGATGTCGGACCGATATCCCATACATTACAGGCGCCATCTTGGATTATTTCCATTAAAATCCTTCCGACATCCGGTATCAGATCGGATAATTTGTAAACGGCCTTAAAAGGGCAGTTTTGTTGCAATATTGTCATGGCGTTGCTGATACTTTAACATGTCGTTGACGCAGTGGCGAAAAGGTTAAACACCCCTTAATGAGGGCGCCACTGAACAGACGATACCTTCATAGTATCAAACCTCCATCACATTCATACAAAGTATTACGCTCTTAGGGGGTCATACAGATGAACAGCAACGTCGGCGTGCCTATCAGTTTTTACGTTGCGTATCATTCGTCTGTATCAGACCTTACATTTAAGCCATATGGCAAGACGCGCACATTTATTTAAAGCCTGATCAGAAATATATGACTACTACCTCTTGCACGCGGCTTCGCGTTAGAAAGAGACAAAAAGTAGCCTATGTCACTCTCCCTTCAAAAATCTCCACCTATAAAATCACGTCGATTCGCTGCTCCGTTTTGCCGTGAAAGACGGACAATCAAACACACACACTTCCCCATTTTATAATATTAGTATGGATTGTCAGGATGGCGCTGTTATTCTGATTTATGGGGTAACAGTTCAGTTTAGTATGAATTATAGTCATATATTTCTGGTTTATTTTACAATATTATTTTGTTACGTGATAGGAACAAAAGCATAACATAATTTATCTTCACATACACAAGGATCCAATAATAGAGTTAGCAATGGTTTGCATAGGTGGCGCCATAATAGTTAATAGCTATGATTTTACCCCTTTTTAGCGTTCCGTACCAAAAAGGTACAAATGAACCATTATTAAAAAGGGAAATATGATGGTAGGACTCTCAACGATGAATATAAGGTAACGGACCCAATCATGGACAGTTTAAGAAAAATTTTCGCCTCTTTTTGATATTTCACTCATAAATGTAAAAATTCTACCGCTAAGCGTGTTAAATCTTGAATGTCCAATCCTTCTTTTACATTTCAAGCGTATTGCAGTATGGATACTCCTATTGGTTTCTTCATAGTTAACAAATTAAAAATAGGTGTTTTTTCTCCAATTATGGACGGCAGTTCTCCAGTAATGGATCCCCCGTTATGGACAGTGAAATAAGTTTAAAATTTTACTTTTAAAGCCAACTGATACTCAATGAGTCAATATTATATACCATAAATGCAATTAGTTTGAGTTATTTTAACATAGGATTGTTTCTTGTAAATTTTGGTTTTGTAAATTGTTCCTTGTCCATCATAGGAGGTAGGCAGTTTTTCGGTTCCAGTAATGGACAGTCGCAAAATAACGCCATTTCTTTATATCTTTGGAGCAACAAACTAGTATGTTTTATACCTTATCTCATGCCTAATGCAGTAAGTAAAACGCATTCAAGTTTACACCGAGTATTATTTTTTAATTATTTTTTACATGAACTCAACTCTCTTAGCAACATTACTAAGAATTCGTCTTGATATTTTTTTCAGTAAACTGATGAATTTTATCTTGTCGCCAAATCCTTCAGAAATAACCGAATTAATTGAAACTTCAAAATGAAACAGCTCTACAACTCTAGTTTATGGTACATAGCCGTCAGTTTTTAGAAACTAATTTTAGATACTTATTTTTAAGGATTTGTGTTTTTTTGTCCATAATGGCATCACCGTCCATTATGGGGTATTTCACCTTATCATTCATAACCAGTGGTTATAAATTATATAACCAGTGGTTTGCCATATGATTTATCATATTCATAGGCAGGGCACTACTGTCCCA
Source organism: Leguminivora glycinivorella (assembly GCF_023078275.1). Taxonomy (NCBI): domain Eukaryota; kingdom Metazoa; phylum Arthropoda; class Insecta; order Lepidoptera; family Tortricidae; genus Leguminivora; species Leguminivora glycinivorella. Next base: position 8,473,775 of record NC_062983.1, read on the forward strand.
AGTTGTGTTCTTTGAGATTTGGCTCAATGGCGTGATATCAATCCACGACGAAAATAAACAACAATTTGTCCCAATTCTACGGACAGGGCAAGCAAGAATGGCGCCAATTCAATATTTTGGCCGAGCAACCCCATGCGGGTGGCAACCTGACAGACAAGCACGGTCGCGTTATAAACGATATAACGTCAGGCCGTCCTTTTCGCACTATTTTTAAGTACGATGGCATAGAGGAATGAGTTGTAACTCCATACATCAGTAAATGCGTATGATAAAATAATAAATAAATAAATATTGGGGACACCTTACACGGATCAACTTAGCCCCAAACTAAGCAAAGCTTGTACTATGGGTGCTAAGCGACGATATACATACTTAAATAGATAAATACATACTTAAATACATAGCCAGACCGGTCGTCAAAACCGGTCGGTCGTCCATCACGCGTCAACTAGCGTAAATTATCAGTAGGTACTGCTACTTGTCAATAGATATCGCGACGAACAAAAAGTCTAATGCTCAAATATTTTTAACTACTATTACAATAGTATTAATCAGTACTCTGTTTTCAATTCCTTCTGCTTGTAATATAAGTTGTAAACTGTTATAATATTTCATTTTTGGCAGACGAGACACTGTTGGCATCTAGTGTGAGTAGTGGTACTGATAATTTACGCTAATTGACGCGTGGTTGACGCTAGATGTCACTACAAATAACTAGCATTTACCTACTGATGTAAGGAATTACAACTCCTTACTTATTCCTCTATGGCACAATGGGGACACACTAATGCGAGAAATTTGATCCAACTAGTGTGCTTCGCCCACTGTTCAGTGTTTATAGTCTTATATTCATAATTTACAATTTATATCTAACATAACAAAGCTCCAGTGCACACTTTACCTTCAACAAACACTCTATGGAATAATCAAGAAGAGTCTGCGTGCTACGCCGCCCAAGGCCCTTCGCTCGTAAATGCTTTCATCCTATTTTACAGATTTATCTACCTTTACAACTTTATACATATGTACGTTGTAAGTATTAACAGTACAAAGATGCAGTGCATAATAGTTTTCCTTCGTAATTTTCCCGGAAACGTTCGTATTTGTCATGCTAAGGGAGTATCCACACTCAGGCAACGCACGTCGTAAGACGCGGAACGGACGTCAGCGCCGCCCGCCGTGTGTAATTTAAAAAACGTCTCCTGAGTACATTTTGTATAGGGAAGACGTAAGACGTGCCCCAATCGCTTGAGGCGCGCGCCGCGTCGCTTGGGACGCGTCGTACGTCTTACGACGTGCGTCGCCTAGTGTGGGTTGCCGCTAATAGGCTAGTTTCCTATACTTAAAATAAAATATTCTATGCAGTGCACGAAATAAAGCACCACATAATTAGAAGAAAATTATGGACAGTAGTTATTTTTAAACATAATTTCTATTTAATAAGTCAAAGAGAAAGATATAAAGTAAATGAATTGATCGTGACGTCACTCCTCAGTATTTCATACTAATTCCATATTAGCAAATCGTTTTGACAGTTCTTAAAAATAAGCTGATTTGACTAGTAGGAAACGAGCCTATTCAGTCAACGGCAGTACTTCTTGCATGTGCTAAAATAGCATGACTCGTTCGTACGTTTCCGTGACAATACGATGGAAAAACTTTTCGCACTACATCTATAATCGTTGAGAGATGAATAAATAGGTTGAAGAACTTTTACTATTGAACCTTTTATCAAATCGTGCGAATCTGATTTGTTTTCCTTGGAAAACATCGTTAAAAAACCTATTTCTCCATGATTTCGCGATTGACCCTAACCTTCTAATGCCCGTGGTCCTATATCTTTCAACCAGTAGGTACGGTCGAGGAAATTGATTCTTTAGCAATTTGCGGTTCAAGTAAATTTGGTTGACACATACTTATGATAAGAACCGTCAAATGTAAAGTGAACCACGAAGTGAATCGTCAACTGCTAAAGAATCAATTTCCTAGACTCACAGAGAACCTCCTATAGAGTGGCAGTCTTGTATATTTGGTTCGCGATACGAGTCACCAGTGTTTGGGGTGCGAGGAGCGGGCGGGGAATGTGTTAAGCGCGCTGTGATTGGCCGTTTCAAGGACGGCGGGCAGTCGCGCCAGATGAAAAGGGACAGAAGTATGACTGTCCCTCTACTGACGCGTAAGTGGCCAATGTAAGTTGACCTATGCCGGCTCTGAATAAATTATAAATATGACTTATCAAAATACCCTTTTTCAATTTTTTTGCTGCGAAAAACACGCGCTGCTTTCGGGTCTGTTACTTGGTCGATACTGATCGGGCACGGCGAGCGCCCGCGCTTATATCAGTGCAAATACTAGGAAGGCTGGCCACCGCGAGTCGTCTTGTAATAGATGTCTATAGGGGTTGGTCTGTGCCTAGACTATACTAATTCCTTCAATGTTTTAACTTGAATCGATTGTATTTATTTTATTTCGATCGATTTCAAAACAAACGAAAATCAATCATATTTCCTTCACTGCTATATCTATTCATCTCTCAAAGTGGACAGTCTTCTGAAAATGATTTTGTATAGTTTAAGTTTATTTAAAAATGTTACACAAAGGAATTATTAAATTAAATTAATTCGTTGCTCAACAGTCAAGTCAAATGTACGAAATATTACATCTTATATTAATTCTATTATTTTCTAAATGCAACAATGTTTCTCTCGAGAAAACCAGAGAAAAGTCTACAGATAAGCTGAACGTTAGTAGTTTTAACCAAAAAAAAAGTAGAAATACAATTTAAAATCACAATTCCACTAGGGACTAATATTATAGTGAACATTTTAGATAGAAGTCGTATTAAACAAGTCTATTACTATATTGAAAACATGCTTCCTTTGTGTAAACACTTTTAAAACCGATTAAACGCTGGTTTACAACACAATTTTTCGCTCCGTTTGCTAAAACAGTTTCCGAAATCAGGAAGTCTATCGCGAAAATCAAAATACCTTATTTGCCTGACACTCTTGTTTATTGTAAAGAGACACATAGATATTTCGAGTGTCGCGGTAGACCCTCATAACGGCATCGATTGACGAAAGACGAAACATGCGAGGCAGATTCAATAACGTCACTATCAGCAGTTATAAAAACAGACTGCACAGTTCCATGTCTCTTCACAGTGGAAAAGAACCTTAGGACTCGAAGTCGTCATCAATGAAGTAGGGCCTCGGCGGATCCGGAGCGCCTATTCTTACAGGACTAGTCGACGAGGTCGATGCGCTCGAACCTGCGGTGCGCGCGCGCCTCGCCGTTGCTCGCGCGAGCCGGCCGCGCCCACGTGTTCACGCAGCCGTCCGCGCACGCCGTCACCAAGTACTCCGCTCGGAACTGAAGCGCCGTCAGCCGCTCGTGAGCGATCTTTTTACAAACCAGCGGCTCAAGCACGGGACACTCGTCGAAGCGCGGGCACGACGGCGTGCCTATAAGCTTCACGGGATCGCACGAGTCGGGCGCACCGGCGGATTTCCCGCGCATCGCCACCGTATTCGAAGCCGATTTCTGCTCCGGTTTCGACGTCAGACTGAAATTCCGCCGGTGCTCCGACCGTCGCTCCCCGAACGAGAACCCGGCCAGCCGCTGCGTTAATGAATTCACACCTATCGCGGTCTCCTCTTTAGCTTTCCCGACGCTTATGTTTAACGTGGAGACGTTGTTGACTTTCGTCGTTTTGGATTTGGCGCCGGAGGGCTCGCCGGCGGCGGCGTTGCTGAGCTCGGCGTGCTTGTGGCCGATCTTGTTGGTCTTGGCGCACTTGGCGGGCGGCTTGCCGGGCACGCCGTTGGGGGACAGCGCCGGCGCGGGCGCGGGCGCGCCGGGCGACAGGTGCGCGGAGGCGCGCGCGCGCACGGGCGGCCGCAGCACGTCCTCGGTGAGGTCCCACAGGCACAGCTGCGTGTCCTGCGACACGCTGCCGAGCCTGTAGCACTGCACGTCGCTCTTCTGTCTCTCCTCCTCGGGCTCCTCGCTCTCGGGGTCGCTGAAGCTGACGACGTACGGGTCGAAGGCGACGACGGACACCCACGAGCGGTGGCCCTGCCCGCGCGCGACCACGCGCCGCTCGCTGAACGACCACACCGTGACCAGGTCGTCCTCGCCGCCGACGACCACGTATTTCCCGTCGGGCGACCAGCACACGCATAAAAAACCTCCGAAGTACGACCTCGCCCGCCCGATCAGCTCCATGGTGTCGTAGTGGAATACCCTGAGGAAGCCATCTTGGGAGACGACGGCTAAGTTGGTCCCGCAAGGTGAGAACGCGAACTCGTTTATGCAGCTGCCCTCCGCGCCGATCACCCACCTGTACAGCGGATTCCTCGTCGACTTAGTTCTACACGTGTGTATTGAGTAGCCGTCGCCCTGCTTGAAAAGCTGGTAATGCGGCGCGGTGGTCCCGCAGGTCAACTCCTCGTTGTAAACGTACAGCTGACCAGAAGCGTGCGCCGTTATGAACAGGTTGCTAGAGCCGGGGACCCATTTGATACACGTCACCCGCGTTTTATCGATCAGTCTCTGGAATAGAATGCAAATAGTTTAATTAGCATTGAATGGGTGTAGATTATGTCATTAGCATAAAATTTACCGTAAGGAAAAGGCCACCTAGAGGCATGGTAGCAGGAAATGAATGAAACTATAATAAACGACTTTATTTAATACGGAACCCTAAAAATGAGGAAGATAATTTAGATAACCTAGCTTGCAGTAGCGCTTTCTACTGTTGATTGTACATTATAATAAGTTCTGTTATACTAAATGTCTGTTAAATTTGCGTGATGTGGCGTGATCTTCGTTCTCTAGAAAAACATTCTAAAATTCCACTTCACACGTAAACGTAGATTTCAAGAATTCTCTAATTGCGAATGTTTTCACTTTCAAATTAACATTATTTATATCCATACCATACTAATATTTTAAATGGGAAAGTGTCTGTGTCTGTTTGTTTGTCCGTCTTTCACGGCAAAACGGAGCGACGCCAGGAATTGACGTAATTTTTGAAGTGGAAATAGATGAAGGGATGTACCTAGAGTGGCATAGGCTACTTTGTGTCTTTCTAACCCCCCACTTCCCTAAAACGGGGGGTGGAAGATTGTATGGAGCATTCTGCAAATTTCGAATTTAATCAGTTTCACATGGGCCCTGTTAGGGCAAAGCAAGGTTGTATGTACACAATAGTAATGCTTAAAAAACATTATCATAATTTAAACATTTGTAGTAATTTGAAAAGTAATAAGGTATATAAAACTGTTATGTCAAAAATCCCAAAATAAAATCCTAATATAAAATTCAATTTGATAATAATTATTACAAAAATTATATAATACAAAACAAGCAAATAATACTAACAATAAAATACTGTAAATTAATTATTAAATGTGATTTCAAATTCATTGTCACTATAAAATTCGTCAACTGAGTAATAACATTTCTGTATTAATATTTTCATTATTGTATTTTTAAAACGGGTGCTATTATTTAAATTTAAAATATTTTGCGGTATTTTATTATAAATTTGTACACATCGGTAATATGGACTCTTTTTGAAAATTACAAGATTCGCTTTTGGCAACGCTAACTGATACCCTGTCCTCAAATTATAATTGTTACATGTTTCGTTCTTTTGCCGAAATAACATGATATGTTTCCTAACGAACATTATGGCTTCTAAAATGTAGAGAGAAGGCAGCGTTAGAAGGTTGTTTTTTATAAAATGTGGCCTAGCTGTGTCTCTCCTTCGAATATTTACTAAAATTCGGACACACCGTTTCTGCAGAAGAAACAAATCGTATGCATCAGTGCTCTCTCCCCATAAAACAAGTCCATAGCGTAGCCAAGAATAGGCATACGCGTAATAAGCTGATAGCGACGCTTCAAAGTTTGTATTAGCTTTAAGTACACTAAGAGCGTATATGAATGTCGATATCTTATTTTTTATATTTTGCACGTGCGACTTCCAATCGATTGCACTATCGATGGTTATGCCTAAAAGCTTGAAATGGTCAACTTGCTCTATAGTCTCGTTATTTAGTTTAAACTCTAGTTCTTTTTTTTGATATGGTTTAAATTGGACGATCTTGGTTTTGCTTAAATTAATTTCTAAGTTATGGCATTGTAGCCATTCAAAGATTCTAATTTAACGCGAGCGAAGCCGCGGGCAAAAGCTAGTATTATTATATTGGGTGTAATTAATAAAGAAACTCATAAAGAATGAAGAGATAAATGTTATTACAGAACAATTGATTGTTGAAGTGGATCAGATAAGATATTGATATTCTGATAAGAATGTGGAAAGCACCAATATGAATATAGGGAAATGAAACTGAAGTATTTAATATGCAAAATAATATAAATAGAATCGATAGTATAAATAAATTATTATTTTAAACAATGTAAGTGGGTTGTTCCCAAAAACTTCAAGGTAGAAGGAATTACAGATATCATATCAGTCATTTTAAAGACATATAAATACTGATATTCCAAAAACAGTCAACAACATAAAATTGAGCTTAGAAGTTGCCTCAAGGCTCCTACGAAGCAACTTCTGTGTGAACCCACTAAACCAACAAACTGTAACTTTGAGGCAAGGCAAGTCCTATGTTGTTTATAAAACTTGATTTATTATAAAGAAGGAAAGGATGGCAGACAAATAATGAGATGGTTAAATGAATTCAGAAAGGTGGAGCCAAGAGGCTGTGCAGGATCGGAACAGGTGGCGATCTCTCATTTCGGAGGCCAGGATTCACTTTGGATGTTAGCTGTAGCCGGAGTAGAAGAGAGAAACAAGGAGAAATTTGGGAAAGGCCTATGCCAAAGGCATCCAGACAAAATGTCTGCATAGACTAAGAGCCCAGAGTCGCCAGACCTTCCTCATTTTCTCAAGGATGACACTTTGGGATAATGTAGAATTTGTGTCGACGTTTAATGTCTGCATTTTACCTAGTTCGGCATGTCGGCCATTTTTTTGCTATAAGGTTTTTTTTTAAACAGCAACATTCCTTAAATTCTCACGGCTGGTTTTTATAGGTGTTAGAAAATACTGTGAGGAACTGATAATAATAAAATATCTGATTTCCTACAAAGGTAAAAAGCAGAGTAATTATAATACCATTAACTTACCTCTTCATTATACAATTTACTTAATTCCTTCTTAATAGGGTCTATCAGCTGTATCTGACCAGTGCTGAAACCGATGACCAGCGCCACACTGTCCGGGGACATTGTGACTGTGTTGAAATCGTGGCAAGTGGGGTTTGTGCCTTTGTACATCTTCTTGTCCACTGGTTTGGTCAAATCCGCAGCCTGAAATGCCAATTGGTAGGTGTAGCTTTTGTTAGAAATAACTGAACTGTTTATTTAGATAAAAAATTACAAATTTAATTTTAAACTGACTTAACACATCTGAAATTTTATAATAACATGAATTAGTCTGCTCCAAACTGGGGCTAGCTCTTAGGAATTGTAAACACTGACCTTAACATTTTTTTTTGTTATGTCAGTCTAAGTTTCGTGATGCATTGGTTTTACTATTATGTCATGTAAACATGTTTTTACTAAAATAAATAAATAAATAATTATTCAATTAAGGTCTGGTTGCATCAAACTAGAGATGGGCCGAATATGGACTTTGCCGAATACGAATATTCGCCCGAACATTCGGTTCAGCTCTTACCGAACAGAACATTCGGCCGAATATTCGGTTACGCCATATTTAGAAAGCGGATGTTAAGATTAAAACTATTAAATGACTGATAATGGTTTACATATGTTACTAGAGCTACATATGTTCTTACGATTTAGTGGATTTAACTAAAACTTAGTTAAAACAACTCTGAACTCTTCTCAACTCTTAAACTACGGTTTTTTCAACATTGTATTTATATTTTGACGCATAGGCAATTAACTTTTTTTAGTAGTTCCTTAGAAAGCTACTAAAATAGGAGCTTATTATCCAATGGAATACGTAATATCTTCATTAGTTATAGACTTTGTTTATTCGGTAAATATTCGGCAATGCAACCGAACTATTCGGCCGAATACGATACATTGAAAAACTTGCCGCATCTGCTGCATGACGATGATGTGTCTGTCAAATGTGGTTGATGTAACTGGACCTTAGTATCTACTTATTTCGTAAATTCTCAGGTAAGTCTAGTTTACAATTAAGCTTTGCATGGAAATTGCCATGCTTGGTTTATATATTTAAAATATATTGCACAGTAAAGATTTTACAAAAGGTGAAATTAATGCCAGAAGGCAGTCTCTACCAGCTAACATTTCGGTCAAACAGAGATCAATAAGAACATGATAGGTGCAGGAAATATAGCAATGATGACATTCATAGTTGTATGCTTTCTGTTTACTCACATCTTAATAAGTGAAGAATGGTCAAAAAGCTAGAGTTTTACATTGGAACTTACTAAAATGCCCAGTGTAACTAAATACGGGTAACATCATCATTTGTTGGCGACAATAGGAATGCCCATAAGTAAGTCATTCCTGATATTTGAACAAAGTATAGTTCGGGAACTATATATGTGAATGAAACATGGTTACTTAACATTTTACATGTTTGTCAGTCTACTTTGTTAGTCAACTAAGAATCTTGCACTAGTTATGAATTAAACTGTGGTTTCTGTATCTCGAAATATAGTAATATTAGTGTAGAATCAAATTATAGTAACATGATTAAAGTATACTTTAAAAACCTGGTCTTATTTAATATGTGGTGACATTTTACACTTATTTACAACAAATATAATATTATTTTATTGACTTGAGAGACATCTACGCAGAACTAGAAGAAATACAATAGAGTACTTGAGAATTACAAGTCTTGCTTGAAAATGCATTCACACAGTTAAACAATAGTGCATTTCCAACATGAGAAGACAATACACCTTCAGATTCTAACAAGAAACTCACTGCTAACACTTAAAAAGGTAAACAATCGTACGCCAGCAAGTGTATTTGCTCGGAACACATAAAACACCCACTCACCTTCTTAACTCCTCTGTACACATACACATAGAGCTCCTTGCCGTGGTTGAAGCATATTCTGTCGTCCGAGGGCGGCCCGTCGGAGCCCGGCGCGGCGCCCGGGCCCGGCGGCAGCGACACCAGCGACACGCGCACGTGAGAGGAGCCCGACCCGCTCGTGTACCCGACCCGGTTGGGCCGAGAGTACTCCGACAGCGTCATCAGGCGGTACGTGCCCTCCCGCGTCACGAACTGCGTCTTCACGTCATCCTTCCCGCCGGAGTCCGACTGCACGGCCATATTATCATAGTAATATCCTGTTATTATTCATAAACTCCACCAGAAGCCCCGATTAAAAGTGACAGCTCGGCCGACGGATGTACGGGAACGCGCGGCAGCAACGCATGCTGCCGCATTCACCGATGACGACTTTACTCATTTGACTACGTCTAATTGTGAATTTAATTGTTTATTTATAAGTATAAAACGTAGAATTCAATATTTCTCTTGCATTCAACATAAAAAGTCAGCTGCAGGGTTTCCACACTACTGAAAGAGAATTACCGGAAGAATTCCGATAATATCACGCTACGCTGATAGATAAAACTTGTCCATAAATTTGAACACTCCAAACATTTCCTACAAATTTAGTGTATATGTTACGCTCTAGAGTAAATTTGGTATTAAAACTGCATTAAAGAAGATAAATGTGTTTTATTCAACTTTTTCAACGTGTCATTTTTATCTCGGAAATTGTGAAATTTATACAAATCTGGCAATAGCAGTCATGTGTCAAACGTGACGGTTCGTCAGTTTTGTTTATGGTTTAACTTTTTTCAAGTGCATTTAAAAGGACTATGGCTTCTTTTAACATCCGCAATTCCGCATGCAATTAGTCTATGAGTCCACATCATCGACTTAGCAGGCGTAAAATTAGATTAGTAGTCTAATTTAAGCAGTCAACATTGTAATAAAACTAATAAAGGGCAAGAAATAAAATGATCCGTTTATTTAAATGCAATTTTATTATTTCACATTAATACTTAAAGTAACATTATTAATTTATGCTTCTGGGGGCTTTGGAAGTTCAACAGCAGCTTTTTCTGGTTGTTCTGAGGTCACTCCAGTTTCGTTGTCTGTTTTCACTGACAACTTGCTTGTTTCAGGCTCTTCTTTACCTTCCAAAAATTTGTCCCACTTGTCAACTCTTTTACTCAAATCAGCATCAGTTTCTGCAATCCTATACTTAGTTCTACCATCCCATATTTCAGCTGTGATTTGCCTTTTACCAAACCACCTGCCGTTGACTAAAGCAACAACTGCATCAGCTTGTTCTGGCTCTTTCATTGTGATCTGTGCTACTCCTTCTGGATGACGGTCATAGATGACCACTTTACGGACCTCACCACACTTAGTAGCCTCTTCACGTAGGTCCTGCTGATAATCCAATATTAATTGAACATCCTTGTCAAAGTCGGAAGGATGAAATAGATTCTTAATTATAACAATACGCTCATGTTTAGATCTCTCCCCAACGAACTTCTCTGGACGCCAGTCAAATAGTTTCTGCTGCATTTTCTTTAGTTTCTCAAGCTCTTTTTTCTTTTTCTTTTTAGGCTTTAATGCTGGGTTGTACTCTCCTTTAAGCTGGAAGTGTGCTCTTTCCACTTTAACTGTGTTTCCTTTGAAATCACTCCCATCAAGTAACTTAAGTGCTAAATCAACTGATTCTATCTTTATGTAAGTACACAGTGCATCACCCTTAAAGCAATTTTGTTCTTTATCCATGTAAAGTTTAACCTTCATTTTTTGGCTCTGTGGGTCTCTCTCAACAAGCCCACATTTTTGCATGAAATTTACAAATTCTTCTTCAGTTAAGTCTAAAGGCAGATTTGAGACATACACCTTTGTGTTAGTCTCATCAGTAGCATCAAACCATTGAGGATCATTTTTTCTTTTAACACCACTAGTTTGTTCTTTAGGTAACTTTTCTTTTTCCTTTTCTTTCTTTTTACTTTCCTCATCCTCTTTGGAGGTATTATCAATGAAACCATAGGACATTTGGTAGTGGGCTAGGAAATCATCGTCAACCTTGGGTAACCAAGCTTTCTTTTCCTCGTCCCAAAAAGACTTGGAACCATCCGCATCAGTATAAATGTGTGTATCATTTTCATAACTGTAAATCCTGCCAGGTACTTCAGAGCCCGGTTTTGGTGTCCAAGAATTAGTTTTGAGGTCCCATGTGTAGTTTACTTGTGTGGTGGGGTCAGTGTAAATCGCCTCTTCCCCTTCGTATGTTATGTACGGGGCATAATCACCCCAGGTTGAGTTGTCACTGGAGTCAGTTTTTGAACCCTCTTTATGTTCTATGTTATCCTTATGAACTGAAGGTTCAGTATCTTCTTTTCCCATCAACACAACTTTTGACGCACTTTCGGAATTCTTAGCACCAGGTGACGGTGAAACATCTCGATTGTTCGTCGTTGAAAGTTCTTCGCTAGAACGTGACACTTTGTCATCATTATCTTTTAAATCCTTTTCTTCTAAGTTACTGCCAGTGGCCTGAACTTCCTGAAGATGCTGATCTTCAGCTTGTTTCTTTGCTAGTTCTTCTTCTTCGGTCAATTTCTGAACCGTTTCAGTAGAAAGTTTAATAACAAACCCTGATTTTGCATTTTTGGACATTGTTGTATATATTTCATAGGTGATTTGTCTTCGTACGTATTCTTAAGTGTGTAATAAAAATAATACGCAAATAAAAGTTACTAATCTTACTATGTGGTGATACGAAACAATAATTTAATCGGACACAAATAGGTTATGTGGCTGTCAACTTGATAGTAAACTAGACAGATAACAAAATATTTAAATCATGGAGCATGGAGCACACTTCACTTAAAAACTAAACATAATCAGGTAGGCCAACTTAATGTAACGTCTTTGTATGTGTGTTTGTGAATAGCTAACTTTAAACAGCATCAATACGTTTAGATTTGGAACAATAGGTCTAAAAAAAAAGAAATTACCGATGACATTGACAGATGACACAACACACTCGCAGTCGCAGCGTAATCGGCGTTTATTGTATTGTAAAATTTTATTAAGAAACTATCTAAGTTTAATAAATTATCAGTGTGGTTAAGAGATAACTCACACTGAATTTACATAAGAGTTTATAATTGTGAACTGACTAACGTACAGATAAAAAAAATACTTGTATCATGGAGGATGTAAAAAATATTCGTTTAACACCCATGCCAGAATCCAAATACGTGAAGCCGATTAGGTTCCACTACACTCAGAATGGGAAAGAAAAGAACTGGGATCTGCTGGCAGTTCATGACAGCGTGGCTATCGTTATTTTCAACGTTTCGAGAAGGGTTCTGGTGTTAGTAAAACAGTTTCGTCCAGGTTAGTGTCTAGTAAATTATACAATATTCGTTCTGAAAACAAACTTACTGTATACCCAATTACCCAGTATATGTCTATGGCCCATATAAAAAATTAATATCCATGCATCTTACATTCCATAGTTCTTAGGAGACCTCCTGATGTCTGTAATAATAAAAAAATGTTTCACAGCCATGCACTACAACAGCATTCTCCCTGAAGACCGTGAAAAAGGTACCATAGACATTGAAAAATATCCGCCTTCTCTGGGGCTGGCCCTTGAGATATGTGCTGGGATTGTAGATAAGGATAAACCTGTCTTGGATATAGCTATAGAAGAAGTGTTGGAAGAATGTGGATATAATGTACCTGCTGAGAAAATGGAAAAGATTATTTCTTACAGGTATTGTAATGTTTTATATCTTTAAGTATGGTCAAATCCAATGGTGGGCAAAGTATACCCCATTGGCCATGTCCAGCCCACCACCATTCCTTCAAAATAGTGTGCGATAGAGATGGGCCGAATATGGACTTTGCCGAATACGAATATTCGGCCGAACATTCGGTTCAGCTCTTACCGAACCGAACATTCGGCCGAATATGTTCATTAAAACTATTAAATGATTGATAATAATGATAATGGTTACATATGTTACTACAAATATGTTTTTATGATTTAGTGGATAACTAAAACTTGTTTAAAACAACTCTAAATTCTTCTTAACTCTTAAACTACGGTTTTTTAACTTTTTTTTAAATAATTTATTTATATTTTGACGCATAGGTTTCTCTTTTTTTAGCAGTTACTTAAAAAGCTACTAAAATAGGAGCTTATTATCCAATGGAATACGTAAGATCTTCATTAGTTATTTACTTTGTTTATTCGGTAAATATTCGGCAATGCAACCGAATTATTCGGCCGAATACGAACATTGAAAAACTTGCCGAATACCGAATATTTACCGAATATTCGGCCCATCTCTAATGTGCGATATGGCCAGAACTATAGGAAAAATGCATGCATAGTGTAAATCTGACCCACCTTGAAAAAAAAAGTAAAAGGTTTGTCCACCACTGTGCAAAACTTATTTTAAATACTCATGTGAAACCATTTTTACTTTATTATTTCCACTCTCAAGTATATACTTTATTTTAGTTAAAATATGTTTAAAAATTGACCCATTTTCAAACATTGAATTGCCCCCAGGTCAGGAGTTGGTGTCCAAGCTGCTCTGCAGACCCTCTTTTTCTGTGAAGTGTCAGATGACATGAAAACTGAACGCGGTGAGTGTTATACTTGTGTAGGCAGTGCCGATCGAGCATTCAGCCATGGTGGAGCAAGATATAATTTTGGCGTGTGCGTGTGGATTGAGTGAGCACCTTCCGAAAATAAAAAAAAAATATGCTGATCATTTAGTAAAAGTTCTAAAACAATTGTAAAACGAATCTCTGAATTTGTAAAAAGATAAATCAAAAGATACAGTCATTAACACGTGCTCACTCAGTTCTCACAAACTACCAACGAAAACAGTGAATGTAATCATCTAACATATAATATTTATATACTAACATTTAGTAAAAAATATGCCAACCTACCTCTATAAATTTTAGATCACCTAGTTACGTATTTAATTTTTTACAAATAGTTTCTTATGCTCACTCAATCCTCACACTTTTGAAAAGCCGAATTTTGATGAAAAACATAAGATTTAGACCGCTATTATATGTGTATAGTTTAGTAAAAGCAGGGGCGGCTCACTCCGCGATTCTATCGTCGCGCTACAAGTACATGCTGGCGGCCGCGAGTTCGCGGCCTACTCAGGGGTGGCGCGCGTTCTCACGGAATGCACGTTCGCACTTTCTATTGTTACTTTACGTCGCGAGTTTTTTAAGGTTCATATGTGATGTTCGCGTGTGGAATGGCTAATAATGCTTAGTTAAATAGACATCATGAATAAAATAAATACCATAGGACATTTCTACACAGACCTACTACTGATTAAGTCCCACGGAAAGTTCCATAATGTTGGAACTTGAGCAAAAATATATAAATATTGTATATATACCTAGAAAACACCCAAGACAAACATTTTATCTGAGTATTAATTCGTTTTAATCCATAGGCAACCCTATCGCCGAACGCCGCGCACGTGCGGCTCGTTTCTTTGTAAGAATTTTGTAGGCATTTAAAAAGGCGGCAAGTCGTGAACATCAAAGCAGTGGGCCTTCTGTACTTGTACTATTATATATTCTGTGGTAAAAGTGAAATGGGAATTTGTAAAATACAAAACGAACCACTAACGTGTCAGGTTTTTTTATAATACATTTTTGCAAGTGCTCACTCAGTCCACACGTTTTGAGAAAGTTAAAAATGTAAATATCTAAAGATTTGTAGCACCACAGACACTCGAAAGTACTTCAACATTTAGTAAAAATTTTTACTAAATATCCACCATCTAATATTTTATATTCGTTGTCTGGTTTTAAAGATATATTCAGACATAACTTTTCTCATACAAATGTATCATGTAGGGTGACCACATTATGTTGGCTCCTGATTTTCCCCGCCTTCTCATTGTCATATTGAGATTGGGGAATTTCGTTCAATTTTGATAATAGTTTATATTAAACTAATACCATATTAATTCTCCATCTGCAAACTGTTTATAGGTTATGTTCTTGGCCTAGTGATGATGTGTATTGTGTAATTTTTATCGACGTCAGGATAATAACCATATCGACATTCATGCATTAAAAAGGACATGAATGATAATTGGTAAGAAACAAAGAATATAATACTTCACTAGTAAGAAACCAGAAATCAGGAGCCAACATAGTGTGGTCACCCTACATGATACATTTGTATGAGAAAAGTTATGTCTGAATATCTTTAAAACCAGACAACGAATATAAAATATTAGATGGTGGATATTTAGTAAAAATTTTTACTAAATGTTGAAGTACTTTCGAGTGTCTGTGGTGCTACAAATCTTTAGATATTTACATTTTAACTTTCTCAAAACGTGTGGACTGAGTGAGCACTTGCAAAAATTTATTATAAAAAAACCTGACACGTTAGTGGTTCGTTTTATATTTTACAAATTCCCATTTCACTTTTACTAAACTATACACATATAATAGCGGTCTAAATCTTATGTTTTTCATCAAAATTCGGCTTTTCAAAAGTGTGAGGATTGAGTGAGCATAAGAAACTACTTGTAAAAAATTAAATACGTAACTAGGTGATCTAAAATTTATAGAGGTAGGTTGGCATATTTTTTACTAAATGTTAGTATATAAACATTATATGTTAAATGAATACATTCACTGTTTTCGTTGGTAGTTTGTGAGAACTGAGTGAGCACGTGTTAATGACTGTATCTTTTGATTTATCTTTTTACAAATTCAGAGATTCGTTTTACAATTGTTTTAGAACTTTTACTAAATGATCAGCATATTTTTTTTTTATTTTCGGAAGGTGCTCACTCAATCCACACGCACACATTTTGGCACCAGTATTTAAAATATTCTCAAACAAAGAATATTTTTCATTATTTTTTTTTAATTTTGCTTTTTGGTGCCTGGAGCAGCCACTGTACTTGCTCTATCCTAGATCTGACCCTGTGTGTAGGTAGTGTCGAATATCAGCAATCAGAACAGATACATTTTGTTATTACTTCAAGATTTTGATTTGTACTCAGATTATACTTTACCGCAACAGCATTGTTTCCTGTTGACGAATTGTTTCACAGGTTTTATTTATTCAAATTAAAAACAAGCTGTGCATAAACTATGGAAATTAACAAATTATTTGTGACTACTACAGGTTATTTCTACAGTTTTACCAACTTAAACAGATAATATTGCTATTTCACAAAGCTCAGATGAACTACCCTATTATTTACTTTTAGTTGGGCGTATGTTAACAATTACAATAGGTAAAGAATATTTAAATTATATAAGGAAAGAGTCAAATAGAAATTGAATTACAAAACAGTAAACTATTGAAGTCGAATAGGCTTGATTTTATTTGGACGTTCTCTAACAATAAAATTGTATATCGAGAGTTCACTGGTGAAACCCGATAAATCGTATCTCGATTTGTCCTTGAAATAACAAAATTGTGGAAATTGCACATAGTTCGAATTTCAAAAACCAGTTTGCTTAACTTATTGGGTTTCACCAGTACACCCTCGATATTAAAATATTACTTGTTATGTGGGAAATTGTGTCTTGAGGGATTTAGTTGTCTGTAGAGAAGAATAACATTTGATGATTCAACTATTGAAGGTTTGTACGGAACCCTCGGTGGGTGAGTCCGACTCGCACTTGGCCGGTTTTTTTTTAAATTACACTCGGGCGGCGTGGCGCTGACGTCCGCGTTCCGCGCCTGAAGACATGTGTCGCCTGTGTGTGGATAGTCCCTCACGCGGAATCAAATCCTCCATACATACTATGAATGATGAATTTGATTCGAGGCATCGCTAATGGACGCACTTACTTAGTAAATGCAGAAGGCGAATAATGAGGTTCGACTCGGCGAGCTTAGTGGACGCTAGCCTTTATTAAACCATCTAATGAAGCCTGCGTTGCGGATTTAAGAATATGGTCTCTGAATAAATTTCACAAACATTGAAAATATAAACAAAAACTTCATTTAATAAACTCATTATTAAATAATAAAAACTTCCTTTAATAAACTCATTATTAAATAATGAGTTTATTAAATGAAGTTTTTTTTTATGTGAAATTTTCACATATTAGGTACTTCATTATTTACAGGTGGAGGTGTCGACGACGAACTTATAGACATTGTGGAGATGTCGATACCCGAGATGGAAAAGTTATTGAGCTCCCCAGGGCCGGTGCAAAGCCCGCCTAGCTTCCTGTTTGCCATGATGTGGTTCTTACATAATAAGGCTAAAAAGTATATGTAGGTAACTACCTATTGGTCCTAGAAAATATTGCTATAAAAACCTGCCTCTTCGCCTAGTGCAGTCACCAGCGTGTTGATTTCTTTAGGTACCTTGTCAATTGTCATTTTTTTTTTTAAACTTTGGCTTTTACTCCCTGCCAATTGCACAGGGTGAATTTGCCAATGTCAGTGTTAGCTTGGTGTTACAGTAGTGGTGACTTTCACACGTGAGGAATTGTCATATTAACGCCTTGTTTGAAATTTCCTACGAAATTGTCAAACGATTAAAAGCGACAAGGTACTTACAGAAATCATGACTTCTTTATGCCGGTGACTGTACTGGCCTACACAGCTTTAATAAGTTTATTAATTATATTACCACTCTAAAAGTTAATATTAGTGCAGTTTTTTATGCGCCTGATGGTAAGCAATCACTGCTGCCCATGGACACCCGAAATACCAAAAGGGCAAAACTTACTAAATTTAACTAAATCTAATTAGTAGTTTTTTGCGTAAACTTACTAAAAATTAAAGGGAAGTTTGAATTTTTATAAAGACAGGCGAAGAGACAGGCTTGTACAATATTCAATGAAATGTCAGGCAAGTCACGAGTTTATCACGCGTTTCCACATTAATGTAATTATGCCACTTAGTGTCAATATGTCAGAAGATAAGAAATAATGATACTAATGATTACATTATTAGCATTTGAAAATAAAAATAAAAATAACATTCAATATGAGTTCTTAAAACTAACTCCTCTATCAAAATCAAAATCCTTACACATTGGCACAGTATAATAAAAAAAAAAAAAAAACATTCAGTCGAATTGAGAACCTCCTCCTTTTTTGAAGTCGGTTAATAAGAGTACTATCGTACAGTATGGCCACTTCCGCTCCCCGCTGAAAGTGGCGCCCACCCCCTCTCGGTTACCTCACAATTACCGCATGTCAAAAACGCGAACAGTCGACCTGTCATATCTCACTCATACAAGCATAGTACGCGTTCACCTACACGAGCTTAGACTGTGTGCTAGGAACGCGCCTCTTTCATATATTTGATCCCCAGTGTCCGAGGTGTGACATTGTGCAAAAAAGTAAAAAAAAAAGCATTTTAAAGACATTTCCATCTGTGATATTTGTGTGTTGAATACAGAATGTGTTGGTTTTTATTTAAACGTACGTGTTAGTCTTCATGTTCCGATACAGGTATTTTTGCAAGTCACTACTGACATGTAAAATTCAGAAGACAGTTTTATCCGCAACTTGAAAGGTCCTTGGTTCGTTGTATTCTCTAAGCTCACAAGCTTTCAATTTGCTTCATAAAATAAGCGATATATTAACTCATCATTACGTTGTTTTCTAGTCGTTCGTTCGACTACCCTTGCTCTGAATGCAAAAGGCACAAAGAACGAGTTTATGATTGGCTGATTCAGTGACGTAAGTCTATCCGATATACAGGATGTTATTTCACGTATACTTACTTTACATTAGTTAGACAGTATTTTCTGTAAGCACATCAGTATGTAGATAGTGCTATTGTATTACAGAGTCGAGTTACAAACAAATAAATGAGTAGAGTTCATCAGTAATTCGATACGTACAAGTTCTATATACAACCATGATATAAAAACATTATTATGTTAAAAACTGTTAAATAAGTTGCATGCATTTTAAACTAAATGATTGTGCCTTAAAAAACAAATGATGACACGGTCTACTAATCAGTTTCCATTGTATTGTGAAATCAGACGTAAAATTAGCATGGAATATTTGTAATAGCTAATTAGAACTTGATCACTATGTATGACCTAGTTAAATACATAAACAGTATGGTTAAGAGTTCTATCACACTGGCGAATTATAAGCGTGTAGAGAACACAGCGACATAGACGCGAGCGCTCAACGGTTTTACCGCAAGCGCGCAATAAGTTGGCCACAAGCGCGCAACGACTTTGCCGCAAGCGCGCCGAACAACGAGTTCGCCGCAAGTCGATGATCTTGGCGAGAGCGCCCTCTGTGTTTTTGAGCGAGATAGCCTCTGGCTTTCACCCGCTTGCGTCTTGATCTCGACAGTATGATAGTGCCCTTATAATAATAAGTATTAAGACTATTAAGTTACTGGACAACCAGTGAAGCTTATATTAGTTCCTATGTAAGATGCTTACGAAAAAAAAAAAAATAGTATTTTAATGCGGTCACAATTATCCATATACCCATGCTCTCAAGTTTTTAGATTTTTATAGCTTATACTTTATATTACTTATACCTAATAGTAGTATTTGGTTACGTAAAACCCTCTCTTCTTGCAAACATACGTTAGGGGTACAAGTTTTCTGCTCACTGTAAGATAAGCAGACATGGTTATCTAAATGAACTATAGTTTTTAGTTTATTACTTCTTTAACTGAGGTTAAGGATCAATTCACTAGTTAATAGTCATAAATATTACGATGTTTGTTTATATTTTTTGCTTTTATGCATGTATACATTATTTTACATGAATATTATTACTTAAATTGCTTTTTTTTCGCAGATGATTTATACAAGAATATAGCTAAGACATATATATCTTTTATCCTAATAAAATGTTAATTTCATCCTTTTATTTTTTTGTTGTTTACGGTTAGTAAGTGCATAATTTGAAACTGTGATTATTGTGATGTGTTTCTGAAATATGAAGTTGTTAATATGCCGTCATTGTTTTATTTCACAACTATAGTAACTATACGTAGGTACCTACGTGGAAAGAGACGAGGGAGGTCTTTGCCCAGCAGTGGGACTTTATAGTCTGCATCTTTAGGTATTTAAATAAATGTAAATATAATCTACCCTCAAAAGGCTCCCTAAGGTCACTTAGCTGGCTTATCATACCGCACTAAGTTCGCAGTACCTACGGTAGACACGATGGCAGTACTTTAATGTTCTTTGCTTCACAGTAGGTCACAGTCCGCAGCACCCATACGAGAGAGCGAGAAACTATTTTTTCTACTCCCGTACTGTTAAGCTCGGAACACACTACGCGGACGTCCGTCGTAAAACGACCGCGACCTATCAGTGTGCACGGAACAAAACATCCAGAGAGCCAGATTTCGATCGGACGTCCGTGCGCTCAAGGCCACGTCCACGTCCGTCGACCGATAGTTTGCACGGTTATGTGTATTTCCATTGTCCAGATTCCCGTCCGCGGTCGATTCACGACGGACGTCCGCGTAGTGTGTTCCTAGCTTTATTCGTGAGTTATAAGGTCGTGCATAGAACTTTAAAACCCTACATAAAAGATGTTAGGACAAGTCTATCTAGTCTATACCCTGAAAACATTTAGTAGCACGATATAGCTGTTACAGTTCAGTAAATACATTGCTACCAACTTAACAAACCAATTCGCAGAGTCGAGACTCCTTCGTTTTCTGCTGCGTTCATTGACGACGCGTCGAATCGCATTCAAATGTATGAGAACTCGATTCAACTCGGCTCGATTCGTCTTAGTGGCCAGGCTTCAAAGAACCATACCATAGACAGTTTTATTTTCATGTTTGCACTCAAACTGCATATTCAAAATGGTAGGCGGTCCACTAGATAACTAAGATGACTGAAAGTAGGTATTGTTGATTTATAATTTTCTTTCAAAATAAGTGCTTGGTCGTAGAAAAAGTATTGTATGCAACGGTGTTTAACTGAGTCAAAAAATGCTCGTGGCGTCTTTATTAACAATTTTCGGCTTCGCCTCAAATTGTTACCCACGCCACTCACCTTTTTTGACCTCTTTTAACCACCAGTTGCATAAAATACTATAAAATATTTCAAGACGTTTCCGTCACTAGAAAAGAAGCGACAATTTAAAAAATGTAGATACGAATTGTATACAGACCAACCTTTTATCATATAGAATTGTACAAAATGCTAGATAATTTGAACTTCGCGCCTCTTTTTTCGTGACAAAGTAATTCGACCGGCTGTAGCTCTTAAATCTCGTCCGCGCCGGTCGCGGTTCGGTTCGGTAATAAATCGGTTTCATTCACGTTTCATCGGTGCGGTAAATTACAAAATTAAAAATTGACAATTTCTGAGAGAGAAAGCGGAAAACCAGCACAGCAGAGCGGCAAAGCGAAAAACACGCACACAAACTATATTTCGCTGGCAACACTGCAATCAAATTGTGGCGGATGGCGGATAGTATTGTTTGGATTGTGCAAGGATATTGTTATGAAAAATATAAAATAGTTTAGTTTAAAGCGATTATTTTGCGGTTTTAAATCATGGCATACCATTACATTGTTACGGCTCAGAAGCCTACGGCCGTTACATCATGTATTACAGGTATTTTAATCGACGAAAAAATGTTTTGTGATAATTGAGGTTATGTCTGTATATTATGATTTTTATTACATTTTAGTAGAATCCTATTGTTTGTCAGATATATTAAAGAATGAACACTTTGATTGCGTATGGAACTGTGCGTTTATTTACCTTATTTGTTAGATATAGACCGGCGCGCAATATACAATTGTCAAGTCCATACTTTCGATATTTTGTGGGACTTCATTGTATCAATCTCAAATATGCGTAAAGATTACCTGATTTTAGTACAAAATTTGGACTCAAGCATTATTAAATGTCCATATGGTTTAACTTTCAGGCAATTTCACATCGCCAACAGACCTAAATCTGTTGGTCGCGAAGGTAAACCGATTGGAGATGTACTTAGTGACACCGGAGGGACTGCGCCCGATGAAAGAGGTCGGACTGTATGGACGAGTCGCTAAAATGAAGCTTTTCAGGCCTCCAGTGAGTAACTATCGTGTGAACGAACTTATCATCCAACATATAATATGTATAGTGTTTAACATTATCATTATTGTATCCATTGTGTGCCAATAACTTTGTTTACAAATACGGTACTAAGAGACATATCTACAGTTACTTTACAGATCTGTATACCTTAATATGCTATCAGTTAGCTGTAAAAGATGATTTTTTTGCTATTTATTGTGATTTGAACAAAATGCTGTTTTTGATAAAGGTTAGAGTACCCCTTTGCAAAGCATAAACACATTGACTGTAAATTATAATGCTTATGCCGTTTTTAACTTTATTTAAAAAAAGAGTGATGCTTATTGTGTTATGTTTAATGTGAAGGAGCGGGTGATAGGACATTTATTATTTTTAGACATGTTTATTTAGTTAGACATTATTTTTTTAATTACGAAGGGGTAACCTTGTAAGTGTTTATATCTGAAAGGATAAACCCTTTCTAGTAGTTTCTAAGAAATAGGTACCCAATCATTAGGGCTATTTTATTTCTAAAATAGTTAAGTAATTTAAAGCTTTTTCTTGGACAGATGTATCTGTCCCTGCCTTAAACCAGCAATCCATCATACATACATTGACACATAATGTAACCACAGCAAACTATTTGATTTATAATGAATTAAATTTTCAGCATGAAACAAAGGATTTAGTTTTCATACTCACAGTACGCTACAATGCTATGATATTAGAATGGAGGACTGGCCCCAATGGGGATCTTGAGGTGGTCACCCGAGCCCACGGCAATGTTTCTGACAGTATCGGCAAACCTTCTGAAAATGGTATACTGGCTGTCATAGACCCACAAGCAAGGGTCATTGGGTTACGGTTGTACGATGGACTGTTTAAAATTATACCTCTCGATAAAGATTCTATGGAACTGAAAGCTGCTAGTTTGAGGTGAGACCTATTCGTATCATTTAAATTAGTTCTGTTTATCTTTGATATTGCCAAATTGTTTTCTTTTTTCTTAATCCTTTACTAACTTTATTTGCCAAAAATGCGTATTCATATTGTGGGCTTGATCCAGTGTTTGGGACAGATTGTTTGTTATCCTAAGTAGTGTTTGATCAGGTATTTAAAAAAAAATGCAAAGTGGGCTGGATTTACAGATAAACAGTAAGCAATATTAATAAAAAGTCTGGAAGTTAAGATGACACAGGGTGTCCACTTTCTGGAAAGTCAGGGAAAGTCAGGGAAAAGTCAGGGAAGCTCATAGTGGTCATGGAAAGTCAGGGAAAGTCAGGGAAATGATTTGGAGGTCAGGGAAAAACTTGGCACCAAGAAAAAAAATCAAAAAGTATTTAAAAAATAATATGATTTCTTGGGTTGATCACATCCATGACATCAAAGATCGATTCCCGGTAGTGATTTTAAGGCAACTTAAAATTGTCACTTTAGACTTTTCATTACAAGTATAGTACCTGGCCTCCATCCCAGTGATTGCTAATGAGAGATGTCAGAGATATCTTCATGCTCTAGCTGACCTTAATTTATCCGGCCCAAAATCGTAAATGCGGAAAAATCCAGATTTTTTTTACATTGGATGCCCTACCCACATATTCCAAAATGGCGAAGGGGGTCTGGAATAAATTCAGTTATTGTGATTCAGATTAACTGGAAAGTTGCACCACAATGTCACCATATACAACATTCATAATTTGCTTTTGCTAGGGTGAAAACGACAAAGACAAAGTTACGTCGCTGTCCAAATTCTAAGTATCTATCCGACAATCCAAAGCGGAGTTCCACTTAAAGCCAATGGCGCATAACGTCACATAGAGGCGCAATTTTGTATGAGTCAAAGGAGCATAGGAGGATAATAAGCGTGACGATGAGAAAACTTCAAAACACTTGGAAACCTAAAAGCATGTAGTGGCAAAACACCTAAATGGGCATCCAGACGCTGACAACAAAGAAAAAATTTCGCGCTCGCTTCGCTCGTGTTTAGTATTTTCCATTTCATCAATTTTAATTCCGTTTAGTTTTCGTGAAAGTTTCATGAAATTTAAGATTTTTTGGAAAGTTTCCGCAACTTGCTCATAACTACTCTGCTCTGATAGACTAGGTACTACATTTTGTTTCCTATGTTATGTACATAATAACTTACTATCAGCCCCAGGGACGTATAAAAGTAGACGGACGTAAAAAAATTTTCGCGCTCGCTGTGCTCGCGATGTGTTTTTTTAGTGTGGATTACCCAAGGGCGCCGAAACTCAAACTCGCTCTACCCTGATAGAGTGCACGGGCCGGCACTGGTATAAAAGTAAATGGCGATAACTACCAACTACAGATTTCGTAATGATAGTTTTATAAAACCAGAAATTAAAGTTTGATAGTTAACATAAAGATAAAAAAACTGTAGGTATGAACTACCTTGCAAATTTTAATATTTCGTACTTTAGAAAACAAACATATTCCAGAAAAAAAAATTCTGTGACAGACGGACAGACAGACGCACGAGTGATCCTATAAGGATTCCGTTTTCACTGTTTGAGGTACGGTAGAAACTTATTTTTTTCAGGTTTTTTTTTTCAAGACAGAAAAGAAAACATTTTTTTGCAACTCTAAGCAAAAGTGGTAATAGTTGAATGAAAATTTGGTCAGGGAAATTTTCTTAAATGGTCATGGAAAGTCAGGGAAAAGTCAGGGAATTTTTTTTGGGTTTAGTAGTGGACACCCTGTGACAGACATATTATGGAAAATATTCCCTTTTTTCAGACTGGAGGAACTCAATGTGTTTGATGCCGAGTTTCTACATGGCTGTGCTAATCCTACACTCATTTTAATACACCAAGATCTCAATGGACGGCACATTAAGGTAAAACTTAAAGCCTCTCAGGAGTCTCAGGTGTCCCACTGTGGGGCAAAGGGCCCAATAAAAAGGATTACATTACCTATTTTCTAATTTTTATATTTTAGCAGCATTCCACAAAATAATCTACCATTGTCTGATACAAACGCGAATTTTCTGCAAATTTGCTGGTGTAAGACTATATTTTTCTAAGGCAATGTGCAGAATTTATGCAACATGTGCACAGAAACATGATTGCCTGCTTTAAACGCTCGAACGACAAAAGAGATCGCAACACACGAAATAAAATGCGTTTGTACGGGACAGCCCATGGAATGCTCCTTTAAATGAGACATATTAACAGAATATTCATAAAAAGTAAAAAGGTCTGTATTGCACTTGATGCAAAAAACACCCTTTAGGCATGGAACTCATACATATAGTAATTATTGCCACTGCCCCTTCTTACTTTCTACTTCGGCTCAAGGCGCCACAATGCACAATTTGGGAATAGGGAACTTGACTGTACTTAAAATTAAATATTTTATACCATGCACGAAATAAATCATCAGATGATTATGAAAAAAACATGAACAGAAGTTATTTTTAAATCCAATTTCTATTTAATAAGTCAGATACAAATATATAATTAAAGTAACCGAGTTGACCGTGACATCACTCAATTCGATTTCATATAAATTCCATATTAGCAAGTCGTTAAAATCCGTTTTGACAGTTCTTAAAAAGAAGCTGATTTGACTAGAAGGCAAGTAGCCTATACTATACCTGCTCTAAATATAATGTTTGTTTTCAGACTCATGAAATAAATTTAAGAGACAAAGAATTTGGAAAGGTGCCCTGGAGACAGGATAATGTGGAAACTGAGGCATCCATTCTGATCCCAGTCCCAAGTCCACTTGGTAAGCATATTCTCATTATTTTACATAAATGTAATAACATAATATAATAAGCTAAGACTGAGTTGTTGTTACTGAATATTTTATTAGAAGCAATTTAAGACTTAGGTATTAGACCAAGACCACGATTTATTCTCGATGTGCCTCGGAAATTTGCCGGGAAATAATGCCTATACAAATTACCTTAAGGTGGAAGTCCCGGGATCTCCTGCCGACCAAGCACTAAAAGATGGCGTTACTGTGCACAATTTGCAAATTATCACCATTTTTTCTAAAAGTCAAGAAATTTTTCAAGACCTGTTCGATTCGGCGTGGAGAAAAAAAAATATGACACCCAATCCGAGAAATATGAAGCTCAACTGTGTCTCGATTTATCAATAGCATGTAAAAACTGCAATATATTGCAATTTCTTGCATTCACGCACACTAGCGTATCTACTGTCATCCATCAGTGTCAGTCTCGTAGCCGTTGCGGCCAATTTAGACTAGAGGTCACTAGTAAAAACTTGGACTTTTCTTATTAACCTTACTAGCTAACTAGGGACAAAACATTAAACTAGATGGCGTGGTGTACGATGTGAATTCATAGCAAAAATAATTCAGCAGAAAGGCGCATCCAGACGAACTAAATTTTGCAGGAGATTCGGCGGATTGTCTATGGTCACGGACCAGTTCGAAACCGGACCACCTGACAAAAAACTTGTGTAGGTACAGTTCTGTTATAGTACAATTTTGTAAAAAAATTGTCGTCTGTCAAAAACTAGCATGTAAAGCAAATTGAAAGCAGTTATTATTGCACGGGAAGCATGGTCGCGCGATAGACGATAAAATATCAGGCCGTCCCTATCGCACTTACAAATAGTGCGATAGGGACGGCCTGCTATTTTATCGTCTATCGCGCGACCATGCTTCCCGTGTTGGTCATATGTTTTATCTCATTTTTATATAAGCTAAAATGAGAGACAAAGTCAAACGATTAATAGTTCATTTAGGCTTGTAATCGTTTATGGGAGCCTTTAGCAAAACGTATCATGTTGTCGCGTGTGTGTAGGTATTAACTCGATATAAATTAATAATAATATAAACACACGGGGAAATTTCGTACTTACTTATCCTTCATCATTTAGTCATGTTTGCTCGTAGCGACAAGGAGGTTAGAGGCAGTGATACCTTTACTTGAACATCCCGAATATTACTGGATGTTTTATTATCGTCAACTTCCATTTATTTATTCATTAATTATGAATAAATAAATGGCGGTGGCAATTGAGACGGCGGGGACTTGGGGTTCAGAGGCTCGCTCCTTTTTCAAAGAGTTAGGGCGTCGTTTGCGGGAGAGGGGCTGCGATCCTCGTTCTGGGTCGTATCTGGTCCAGCGAGGTAATGCAGCGGGAATAATGGGGACTTGGGCCAGGTACGATCCAGGGAGGAATATTTTAGTTTTAGTAACGTTTATGACCTACCTGATTCGTACAAATTATGTATGTTATCGTCTTACACGAGCAATTAATGCTGCGTTACCTGACATACACATTTTAGTTACCTACCTAAAACTTGATATTTTAAATTTCAAACATTTTTTGATCACTTTCTTGATCAAGAGGATCCTTATGCTTGCAGTACAATAAGGTGCTTCATTATCTGGAACTTCTACATAAATTGTGATAAAAAGGTATTTAATGCACATGAAGCATCCGGACCATTCTCTTGATGGAATTCACATTTGAATGGCAATGTAGTTTCCACGAAGCACAGTCGAGTTATATATATGAGCAAATCCAAGGCTTCAAAAATAAATGCGCATAGAAAGGTACATTTTTATCTGAACATATTAATCATTCAAAAATATGTACACAAATCATCTGTCATATTAATCAGAGCAAGTCTCATAAATATATGTAAGCATCTAAAAAGTCATAAATATATTTGATCATATTTTTCAAAATTATTCAAAGCCCGTGAAAGTACACCTGTTTATTCATATAATTATAAGCATGTATTGCCACAAACATATCTGTAATATTTAACGTTTTAAAATTTTATGTAAATACGTAGAAATTCATCGCCTTCAAATTTGACCCTTATAAAAAAAACAAACGTATGCCGCAGATAATAACGTCTAAAGTTAAATAAAAAAAACGTTTATTTTAGGTATGTGACTTGACAACCATCGAAAAGAGTACATAATTGTCATCACATACATCTATCTCACGTTTTTCTCTTCAACCATTTGACAGATCTCCGTCATCTTGTGAATTTAGGGAGGAATTTAGAATCGTTGAAACATAGCTCGACACATTGACGCAAAAGCTATGCAATTCCTACAGATATTTTTACAGACACTTGTGGCAATACACGCTTATAATAAACAGGTGTGTAGGTATTTGTGTACTTTCACGGGCAAAAATAATTTTGCAAAACATTAGTACATATATTTATGAGTCACACAAGTACTTACACACTAATACATACCGTTTTTGGATAGCTTGCAACAAGTGATATTTTCTTTCCGCAGTCCGTCCTCAATTCGCAACTTATTAAAATGTATCGCCTCTATTTCATATTCCACAATTATATCAGAAAATTCTGTTAGGAATTCATAATCATTATTTCTTAACCATTTTCGCTCAAAAATTAGGGTAAGTTAGAAAGATTTTCAAGCGTCTGGTAAACGATCGGCGGAATAGTCAGAAAATGATGAATATCAATATTTATACACCGAACAGTATTTTCTGACGAATATGGTACATTATCCCATTTGTTTTATACTTGAGAAAATTAGGAAGGTCTGGCGGCTCTGTGCTCGTGCTGACCCTTTTATGACCCTTGGAAGTTTCGAAATGTCAAGTAATGTACTATACGGTCACTTTGCGAACTAGTGCGGAAACAACACTATATGAAATGTAATGATTAGCCATACCTTTTTATCGCATACCGTGGTTCTAAAATCCATGGAGTCGCCATATAAAAATAATTCGAAGTCCAACAGTATGATGTCATATTAAATATAAATAAGTAAACATCGTTACTGAGTTCATTTTATTCGAACTTACTAATAATAATAGTTAATTTTAACGAATAATGTTATTATAATTTTAAATAGATATCATACACGAAAGAAAAAACGACAAGGCCCACTAGTGGCCGAGCCGGGAATACGCGGCTAACGTCTTCACCACTAGACCACCCGCCCGCCGTGGTACCCGACGAAATTTCTCTAGAGTATCTTATCTTTGATAAGGCTAGGCGCCTTTTGACCAACTCTAAGGGCGAGCAATTAGTGCTTGCACCTCCTATACGAATCCTTGCAGCATTACGATATAGCGAGAGAGATGGTGCTGCCATTAAATACAACTAGCCGGCGCCGGCATCTATACAACTAGAGCGGGTGGTCTAGTGGTGAAGACGTTAGCCGCGTAAGCTGAAGACCCGGGTTCGATTTCCGGCTCGGCCACTAGTGGGCCTTGTCGTTTTTTCTTTCGTGTATGATATCTATTTAAATTTATAATTTATATATAGTAGTGTGACTACTTGAAAAAAGAACAAATCGAAAAATATTCAATAAAATAATTTGATTTGTTCCCTAGTTGTAGTTGAATAATGTTATTATTAGTAAATTTTATCATAATATTATATTATAATACAAAAAATACTATTAAAATAAAATTAACTATGCTCGATTTATACCTATAACATACAACATTATTAGTTCAAATTGACTACATACTGTTGGACTTAGACTTCGAAATTTTTTCATATGGCTACTCCACGGATTTTAGAATCACGGTATGAGATAAAAAGTCCTATACCTAGTAATGATTCAGGTATATGCTAGGTTGGTCTAATGACCAACACATGTAATCACAGGAGGTGATGAGCATTTCTTTGTTTTTGCCACTTTTATGAAATACGATATTTTTGAAAAAATTTCTACTCAGAATCACTAGCCTTTTCAATCCTTAATTGTAATTAAAGAAAATTCACGCGATTTTTTCTTATTTTGTTACTATTTCCCGTACATATTGTGTTGGGTAACAAAAGAGGAAAGTAACAAAAATGTATGGAAATTCTGGGACACTTTTTGTCTCCCAGTGATATTGAAAGTACTCGTGATTCTGAGTACAATTGACCTAAATTTCCCTAAAAAAATCAAATAAAAAAAATGGCAAAAAAAGAAATGCTCTGATATTGTGCATGCAAGCAAAACTAGTGCGCATAAGAGAGCTGACGTGTGTAATGGACAATGCACACATATTTCATAAGACATTATTTAACACACTTCTGAGGGAAAAAATAGACTTTCATATTAATCGTATTTTATTAGCTAAAACAGTTTATTAAAAATCCAAATGGTGACATGTTGACCATGTTGTGTTCGCAGCCCTCGCCTCCCGACTGTTCGGGGGCGCCGGAACCATCCCGTATGCGTCTCCTGCTCCACGTTGTTTAATTTGTGCTTGACAAATTTAATGTAGTGAAAATAATTTATTCTTATCTTATTTTATTATTTAAGTATACATGGGTGTAAATGTAATACGGGCAAACTTAACGGTGGTGAGCTGGTGAGTATAGAACATAAGAAATGTAACGCGAGCAACGCCCACAAGTATGAAAATGTAGTCAAATGCGACACTGTTTGAGTTCCAGGCGTCCATAGGTTACGGTGACCGCTTTACATCAGGCGGACCGTATACTTGTTTGCCACGGACGTAGTATAAAAAAAAAATCCGTACATGGAAAATGTACTTATTAAATTTACAATAAGGTATTTGCGAGGTATCATTTACTTGTGTATATATGATTTGGACAGTAAAGACTGCATTAAGTGCGTCAACGTACGTAAGTAGCAGTAAAGGTTTTGTATGATTTGGTATACATAATTAAAGATAGTAAAAAAAGTACATACGATTTGGTGCTATGGTGATAGTGATATTGTAAGGCAGCTTGTACCTACTTTACGTCGTTTACGTATGTTTTTTGTACGCCGCTTTGTGGTTCTGCCCATAGCGGTGTTCGGGGCAAACTAATTGACCAGACAAATCTATAATCTGCGAAGAAAGATCGGATGTTATGAAAGCAAAAATGTAGGTTCTGAAGTTCAGTGACATTTATTTAAATTAAACAATAACTTGTCATTCACTACTTACCTATATACAATTATTATACAAAAAATTCCACCCTCCGTTTCTCCGTTATATAACAAAGAACAAATAACACTTCAACTAAATGTCTGAGATTATTTGCAATAAATTTACAATATTTTGAAACTGTTTTGACACTTTTGACATAAACGGAAACAAAATCAAGCGGTAGTAGGAAAAAATAAATGCAGAAAAATGCATAAGTTGTCTATGGCAAATAAAGTGCCCTCCGCACGTTCCCGGACACAATTATTATGTAATGAGGTAATGATAATGCTCCTATAAATATTTTAATCTTTTAGTTCAGTAAATAAATCAATGATAATGCGTTAAAAATATATATAATCTTTCATTTTAATTTTAATCTTGTAAATTTATTACATATAATCTAGGTCTTAAACTGGTTAGTGATTAAAAAAGATTCCGGGAAACTATCAAAAAAGCAAATCTTACCTGACATCCGATTACATAGTTACTTGTACGAATGAATGGTTCCAATTTTACTGGAGTATTTTTGCAATGTAAAATATGTTTCACTATTTTGTAATGAGATAATTTTATCCGTAGCCACCTATTGAGGAAATTTGTTACTAAATAGTTAGGTTACCTGTGTTAAGATGACATCTGTGTTCGCTATGATTAAACTTGACTTCGCCATGTTGCTTTACACGGACAGTGTAAGGTCACGCATGGTCACGCACACAAACAAGCTATCGACTACAATTTTCCCATTTTTTCAAATGAGATATTAATTAATATTAAAGAGTAACTGGTATTTCTGTAGAATTATGCGAGATATATGCATAAGTAACTAACTACACGTCAAGGTTTGAAGTTCATACAAGCTATGTATGACGAGATATCATGTCAATAAAGTTGTATGAAATTCACGTCAGGACAACCACCTTAAGTTACCGAGCACATCAACATCACATAATTGCCTCTATAAATTATTTGTCAAAAACATGAACATGTACCACCCGTCTGAGATGTCATCAGTATAAACTGGTCTCTCGCAGGTCATGCAACAATCCTCATAGACATTTCTTTAGTAATAGAGTGGTAAAAGCTTGGAATCAGGTCCCGGAGGATGTAATATCGGCCCAAAGTGTAAACGAATTCAAGAATAAGTTAGACAAGCACAGTGCTAATTCCACATAACACCTGAAACCGGTACCGACAACTGGATACAGGCTTTATCAGTTACTACAACTGCCTGCCTGCTTTACAAATAATAATAAATAATAATAAATGTAATTGCGGGTGTCCATAGGCTACTTATACTGCTTACCACATGCCTGTGTGCCACCAAGGTAGTATAAACAAAAATGAACACTTAACAGCTTGTCTGTAAATCTTTTCCAGGTGGTGCTATAGTAATTGGTACAGAGTCTATAGTGTACCATGATGGACAGAATTACGTAGCTGTTGCTCCGCCGCAAATCAAGGTATAACATTTTTTCAGGGATCAATATACATTTCTTTAGGAATGACAGAAGTGTCCTCAGGTAGACTAAAGTGATTGCCTCGTGCTGCAGACGTGGTATGTAGACGTGCCTCGTCCGAGGCAGTGCGCGCGTTTGCTCAGCCGAGCAACTTGCCTCGGTTGAGGCACGTCTATATTACGTCACGAGCACATTACCTCACGAAGTGCCTTGCTCTTAATATCTATGCTTGAGGAAAACTGAGGGATACCATGCGAATTCTCTATCCTTTGAAAACTTGTTTTGATATTTTTTATTATAAAACTTGAGGGTTACCCTCGATTTCTCTGATCATCAGATGCTGAGAATGGGACCACTTGGGTACCATTTTGAATAAACAAATAATTTTTCAAATCTGTCCAGAGTCTTTGAGTAATCGGGGAACATACATAAAAAAAGATCCCTACGAATGGAGAACCTCCTCCTTTTTTCGAAGTTGGTTAAAATTTTTATTGTTTTACAGTTGACACCAATAAACTGTTACTGCCGCGTGGACACGGCTGGATTGCGATATCTGCTCGGCGACATAGCTGGCCGTCTGTTCATGCTGTTGTTAGAACTGCAGGAGAAAATTGACGGCACTCAAGCGGTCAAGGATCTTAAAGTGGAGTTACTTGGTAAGTACTTATTTATAGCTAAGCATTTGCTGGAGCACAGTATAATAAAGAGTACTATCGTACAGTATGGCCACTCCCGCTTCCGACTGAAAGTGCCGTCCACCCCCTCTCGGTTATCTCACAGTTACCGCCTATCAAAAACGCGAAAATCGACCTGTCATATTTCACTCGTACAAGCATAGTTACGCGTTCACCTACACGAACTTAGACTGTGTGCTAGGAACGCGCCTCTTTTATATATTTGATCGCCAGTGTCCGAGGTGTGGCTGGAGTCAGGAATGTCAGAACCACTGTCAGGAATGTCCACTGGATTGAATTTAGGGTTTCTGCTCGAGAGTCTCGAACTCGAGACTTCTCGAGACTTTCGGCTTCATTCGAGACGAGAAAAAAATGACAGGTACTCGAGACGTCTCGAGGCCCGAATGTAAAGTACGACCTGAAGTGAAATGCAACTTTTTACCTTCTGCCCGGTCTCATCGCGAGGCGGTGGGGACGGTGTCGAACGGCGGTCATAAATTATAACGAGATAAAGCGATCTAACCTCTCATTCCAACGTAAGCTGGCAGCGACTTTGGCTAGTTTTGACAGCCTCATGTTATTTAAAAGCAATTCGTCATTACAAAAAAGTCAGCGCGTTTATGTATCTTGGGTCATTGATAACCCGCGAAGAGTGCTATGGCTAACTTCGACAAGATTTGGAAGAACAGAGGAATCCGACGTCAAAATAAAGTGCGATTATTTCAATAATCTCGATATTTATGTACTTATGGACTTGGACCCCGAAAAGTTTTGATGTGGCTAAGATTGACGCTATTGAGATGTGGTGCTGGCGAAGACTGCTACGAGTATAACTTGAAAAGCTAGAAGAACTAACAAACATCTCTATTTTGCAAGAACTGAATATCACCACACGGCTCTCTAAAATATGCCAAGAGCGACCCTCAGATTTTTCGGACACATTCGGACAATGGTAAACATTCTTGGGGTGGGGCTCGTAAGAGATGGTCTGACTGTGTGAAGAAATCGTGTGGCGACAGCGTATACTGTGCAGTCCACATGGCTTATGACCGCGTTCAATGGAGACACGCTACTTGTGGTCGCGAACCTCGGCAATGAGGAAACGAGGAAGAAGAAGAAGTTATTTTAAACGTTTAATTTCAATGACATTATGATTTAATACATGACATTTTAATTTACTTAACCCGTGCACAGGCGGGGAAGTTAAAGGATTAGGTATTATTTTCAAGACTATAATTGTAGTTTTCTTGTAAAAATTTGATTTATGTTTATTTCAAATAAGATTTTTATTGCTCTTACGCATTTTTTATGATAGTGTGGTGCAATAAAAACTACTAATCATATTGTTGTTTATTGTTTTATCAAAATTTTACCATTTATAAAAAAAGACTCGAGACTCGAGACGACTCGAGACTTTGGGCTCGAGATTTCTCGAAACTCGAGACTTCTAATCTAATAGGTCGAGAAATCAGAAACCCTAATTGAATTGCACAATCCCAAAATCCTTTCAACTAAACTGAACGTCTTTACCGTTTTGCGTTTAGGAAAGATGTGAAGCGATTGAAAAACATCGTAATTTCAACCAAAATTAATGGCAAGGATTTCATCTTCGCGGAATCCGGTGATTAGCAAGTGTAAACGTGAGAAAACTTCCATCCATCAGATGTCGTGACTGTTGTGTGTAGGCAAAGTGGCAACCTTAGCGTAAAAGTGACTAATGATCATCAAGTGCGAGTAGTTCGCAAAACTCGTACAGCTAGAAGAAGGTACAACTCTCCGTCAGTCTGCCTGTGACCGCGGTCGTAATGTGACAATATAAACGTAAGTCTTACGCGATGAAGTCCGGTTATAATTTAGTAATATGAGCAACGGTATGTCAAGAGCCAATCTTTTATTACTTTGTCAACCTTTCTAATCCACGAATTTTTTTCAGGTGAAATCCCGATCCCCGAATGCATGACGTACCTCGACAATGGAGTCGTGTTCATCGGCTCTCGTTTCGGCGACTCCGCGTTAGTTCGGCTCTCGGCCGCGCGCGAAGAGGCGGCGCAGTACGTGCAGACCATGGAGGCCTTCACCAGCCTCGCGCCCATCGTCGACATGTGTGTGGTCGACTTGGAGAGGCAGGGCCAGAACCAGCTCATCACCTGCTCAGGTTGGTACAACGCTCACTATTCTAATGTTTTGTGTACTGTCATTCGTCATTTACAGGGTCGTGCATAGATCGCCTAGATCGCCAGATAGATTAGCTGTTTATAGTATACTAGCTTTTGCCCGCGGCATCGCTCGCGTTAGAAAGAGACAAATAGTAGTCCCTTCGAGTATCTCCACTTAAAAAATCACGACAATTCGTCGCTCCATTTTGCCGTGAAAGACGGACAAACAAACAGACACACACACTTTCCCATTTATAATATTAGTAAGTATCAGTGGCGGGGCGGAGGGGTTTTCGGAATCTGTTTCGTATGGACTTCTACAGATATTAGATAATTTTAGGGAACCCGTTGGGAATCGAGTTGTATCGACGCTCCGCCACTGGTAAGTATGGATGTATTATGTAACGGTAACATTATGAAGGCTATAAAAGTTTGGCCTAAGTAAGGTACGAGACTTTTTTAAATACAATTGAATTGTATTGGATTTATTCAATACAATTATTATCAACATGTAACCACAACTCGATCAAAAGTAAACGACTGAGGTGGAGATAATTGCATACTTCTTACACGTTACCATCTTTCCAGGGGCCTTCAAAATGGGTTCGCTGCGTATCATCCGAAACGGCATCGGCATCCAGGAGCAGGCCTCCATAGACCTGCCGGGCATCAAGGGCATGTGGGCATTAACTCTTGCCCAAGATTCTACCTACCATGACACACTGGTGCTCGCATTTGTAGGACAAACAAGGTAAGACTTGCTTAATATGTCACATGGAGCGTCTACATATAAGAACAGGTCTTGGTGTCCAGGAGTAGGCCTCCATAGACCTGCCGGGCATCAAGGGAATGTGGGCACTAACTCTGGCCCAAGATTCCACCTACCATGACACGTTGGTGCTAGCATTTGTAGGACAAACCAGGTAAGACTTGCTTAATATGTCACATGGAGCGTCTACATATAAGAACAAGTCTTGGTGTTCAGGAGTAGGCCTCCATAGACCTGCCGGGCATCAAGGGAATGTGGGCACTAACTCTTGCCCAGGATTCCACCTATCATGATACGTTGGTTTTTTTTATACTACGTCGGTGGCAAACAAGGATCTTGTACACTCCTTTTTGCTGTGTACTTAACACAGCAAAGGGGAGTGTACACGTTTCTAATGATACGTTGGTGCTAGCATTTGTAGGACAAACCAGGTGAGAATTAGTTGTACGTACAATTAGTTTAGCGATAAGACCGCCTGTTGTCTACCTCTATTTATAATGATTTATTTTGTCTCCAAAAAAAAAGAAGAATTCTATGTATATCTATCTACGTCCGATTATAAAGCCGATTCATAAGTAAGGTCAATACGGATAAGTATGTCATAAGGGGAAATGTGTCTGGCCTCCACATGGCCTTTTTAACCCCCGACGCAAAAATGACGGGGTGTTATAAATTTGACGTGTCTGTCTGTCTGTATATGTGTCTGTCTGTGGCTTCGTAGCTCCCAAACGGGTAAACCGATTTAGATTTCGTTTTTTTTTTTTGTTTGAAAGCTGAGTTATTCCGGAGTGTTCTTAGCCTTATATTTCATGAAAATCGTTCCACTATGTCGGGGGTTTTTTCAAAATTTTAATTTCGTGGTCCATAGACATTAATACTCATTGTTACAGGTGGTGTTGCCAGTTCATACTTTTGCTACTCACGATTATCAGTTAACGTATTGAACGCTCAATAAACAATGATCATTGTTTAAGCATGTGAAATGTGAAAGCCAGACACACTTCACCTTACGACACACTTACCCCTATTGACCTTATATACATTTCTCTTTTCCATTTGCTGGAAGTCTATGCACTTTAATTTTTAATTTTTTGCAGGGTATTGACACTGAACGGGGAAGAAGTGGAAGAAACAGATATAAAAGGATTTGTTTCCGACAGACAGACTTTCTACACAGGGAATGTTTGCCACAACCAACTCATACAGGTACTAATTATTCTATAAATTAAACCATAGGAATGAAACAATGTGAAATACTGAGAATGGCTATTTTAATCCACGTTATATCATAATGTTCTGGTTTTTGCAGGTTACAGATGAAGGCATATCTCTAATCGCACACAAAGAGACCGGTTGGACGCTAGCAGCACAATGGGCTGTGGGTGGGTCTAGGGGTGTCTCTGTAGTAGCGTGCAGTGAGACGCGCTGTGTGTGCGCGGCTGGACCGCGTATATACCTCGTCGCGCTGGGTGACGCTTCGCTTACAACCTTAGCGTGAGTATATTGAATGCATATAAAGAGACCGGGACACTAGCAGTACAATGGGCTGTGGGTGGTTCTAGGGGTCTCTGTAGTAGCGTGCAGTGAGACGCGCTGTGTGTGCGCGGCTGGCCCGCGTATATACCTCGTCGCACTGGGTGACGCTTCGCTTACAACCTTAGCGTGAGTATATTGAATGCACTTAATGAGACAGGGACGCTAGCAGTACAATGGGCTGTGGGTGGCTTTCGAAGTGTCTCCGTAGTAGCGTGCAGTGAGACGCACTGAATGTGCGCGGCTGGACCGCGTATATACCTAGTCGCACTGGGTGATGCTTCGCTAACGACCTTAGCGTGAGCATATTTAAATGTCATTAGATGTGTAGGGCTAATATGGACGGCTCTGCCTGTCTTGATTGTCTCGTTCTAACAAATATTATAATGGCTAAATACATAACAATTGTAGGATGACACATAAGCCGAATTGGAGCTATGTTAATACGACATCAATAGCGGCGGTAGAGCGAGACAATCCGATCTGGCATCTGGCCTCTCGCTCCAAATTAGGCTACTACCCTCACGCTATAAATATATTCTGTCAACGAAGTCTGTCAGTAAATAAGAACAAAGAAAACTATATGCATCCTTTTCTTTAGGGTGTTAGAGAAAAGGATACCTATAGTTTTCTTAGTTCTTATTTACTGACAGACTTGTTTGACAGAATATATAACCGCCTCACTACGCGGCCATTCCGCTTGTCACGCGTCCTCAGTTTTATTAATTATTAAAATTATGCTTATTGGATGAATGAATATTTAAGTTATGGTTGGAATATGGCTGAAACTCTAAAGAAAAAAAAATCAATTAAACTCACTTGGCACAAACAAATAAGGTTGCACCAAACCGTCTGTCTCCGGTAAAGCGTTCGTTAAATTTTATTCTATGGGAAGTTCCATAGACGTCTGCTGCGTGACGATGATATGTCTGTCAAATGTGATTGATGCAACTGGCCCTAAAACTTATTTTTGTTTATACAGGGAGGTGTGCATGGACGAAGAAGTGGCCTGCTTAGACCTAGGCCCTGGTGGCGATACGGCGTTACTCGGCGTCGGTCTTTGGACTGACATTTCCGTCAGAGTACTACGGCTGCCGGATCTCAGGCCTCTACACACTGAGAAACTATCTGGAGGTGAGTTGTTTAGGTTTAACAGTTCTTAAAGTAGGTGTGCATTGAAGAGGATGTTTCCTGCTTAGATCTAGAGCCTGGTGGCGAGCCTTAAGTGTCAGTCTCTGGTGATATATCCGATATATACTGCGGTTGTCTGTATTTTATCTCCAAGACGCCAAAGCGTCTTAAGTTTCAAAATGTCTACTGCCATTGTCATCTTAAATTGTTGTAATATTTCAGTAAAGTTACATATATTATGTTATTTCGTCGGGCGAGTTTTCAAAATGGAGGATTTAGATTCGTTAAATTTACAGTTTAAAAAACCACTAGTTTATTAGGAAACACATTTAAATTAACCTTTCCTCCACAGAAATCATTCCCCGTTCGCTGCTCATCTGCACTCTCGAAGGCATCTGCTACTTACTCTGCGCTTTAGGAGATGGATCCATGTTCTACTTTACCGTGGATACAGAAACTGGCGCGCTGACAAACCGGAAACGCGTCACGCTTGGCACACAGCCCACTGTGCTTAGAAGTTTCCGGTACGTACATGGACATGGAAATCCGAGAAACCCCCTATTATACATCCTTCCAGTTAAGAATCTTATACCTTTAAACGAGCAATTCTTGTATATTTATTTATTTATATACATATATGCCGAATTGAATATACCGACGATCTCGGAAACCGCTCTAACGATTTCGCTGAAATGTGTTATGTGGGGGTTTTCGGGGGTGAAAAATTGATCTAGCGTAGCCTTAGATCCCGGAAAACGCGAATTTTCGAGTTTTCATGCGTCTTTCTTTCGCGTTAGTAAACGTAAAATATGGTCGTTAATTTAGCTCAGTCGTAAGAGGTCGGTGAGGTGTCAGGATTTCGAATGCCAGCCAGAAATAAAGTTTTTTTTTTTTTTATTTATAAAAGTTTTTTGCCCAGATATTCTATTAATTGCCGCAGCCCCAGTATTCAAATTCGCCGTTTTTGGTCCGATCATGTTAAAAAAAAAATAATGTGCTGAAACTCTCGACATCCTACCAATTATTTTTAACGTTTCCAGTAGCTGAATCATCAACCCAGTGTAGTTAAAAAATCGATATCGGCGAGGACCGATGACTATTGTGAAAAATGAATAAAATTAACGCCCGCCATTTTTAAATTTGTTGATCTTAAATTACCTAATATCTGGGCGACCGAGCTTCGCTCGGTTCTATTTTAATATATCACGTCTTTAGATAAAAAAAAACTCTTATTTAATACAAAAACAAAAAAAAAGACAAAAAACAAAAACTTAATTTCTGGCCGGGATTCGAAACCCTGACACCTACGATCTATCTGCGTACATTAGACCGACCTCGTACGACTGAGCTAAGCGGAATCGATGTGCGCGCGGCGAAATTAACGACCATATTTTACGTTTACTAACGCGAAAGAAAAACTCATGAAAACTCGAAAATTCGCGTTTTCCGGGATCTAAGGCTACGCTAGATCGATTTTTCACCCCCGAAAACCCCCACATAACAAATTTCAGCGAAATCGTTAGAGCGGTTTCCAAGATCATCGGTATATATAAATAAATAAATATACAAGAATTGCTCGTTTAAAAGTATAAGATATTGTATCTATTCCAGAAAATTCTATCAAATATGAACCTCAAATTGAACATTTAAGGTTGAGTCTATTGGCAAGTATGTAGTGGTTAGGTGTACTATGCGTGGTATGGAGTTGACATATAAAAAAGGTGCTATCGTAAAAGTTTAGAGATCAGATACAGAAGTATTTATTTACAGATCACTCTCCACAACCAACATATTCGCGTGCTCCGACCGGCCGACCGTCATATTCTCATCAAACCACAAACTCGTCTTCTCGAACGTAAACCTCAAAGAGGTCACTCACATGTGCTCCTTGAACGCAGCTGCTTATCCCGACAGGTAATGTAAAAATTTGTCTATTTTAAAATCAGTTTGTTGTCCGTCCATCCTTCCGTCCGTCTGTCTGTTAAGTCCCTTTATCTTAGGAATCCGTTGAATTAAAATAAAACCGTAATTATAGTTACAGCTTGAAACCGTGAAAACTTAATTTTAGTTCGATTGCGTTTAGTAGTTCT
Organism: Leguminivora glycinivorella; assembly: GCF_023078275.1. NCBI lineage: Eukaryota > Metazoa > Arthropoda > Insecta > Lepidoptera > Tortricidae > Leguminivora > Leguminivora glycinivorella. Next base: position 8,514,552 of record NC_062983.1, read on the forward strand.
AGTATAGACGTTCGAAAACAAAACAACATTAAAAATCAACACAACAAAGCCAATGGATGTCGCCTCGTTGGTCACTTCTCAGTTTTCACCGACATGGCCATCCTGGCATGATACCAGTCCCCAATGACTAATACAAGTGCACAGCATAATGGATTTTTCATCTTTTATGTATGCATCTTTTCTGTAGACTTTTATGTGAAAAAGTTTATTAGTACTTTAAATTAATGTTTTTTCTGTAATAGTTTGGCGTTAGCCACAGACAGCACGGTAACCATAGGCACGATAGACGAAATCCAGAAACTTCACATCAGGACAGTGCCGCTGGGTGAGACGCCAAGACGTATCGCTTACCAAGAGGCTTCACAGGTAAGAAGATATGTATATTTATTAAAAGTGTTTGTGTTTTCATTTGTTTCTGGGATGTTTTACCGCGATATTGCCGTTCACGGTTTGGGCTATTGTTTTCCACCTTTTTGTCTTTAATACCCTTATAGTAATCATTTAGGAGCTTAAATTAAATATTAGTCCAATAAATAAGGATTAAGGACTTCTGTATAATGTAACGCCAATTAAGGAAGGACCTACGGTAAGGACCCCCTCTCGTTATTTACATATATGTCAACACGGCGTGGTCAACTGCCTATATATTTGATCTGTCCGTAAATGAACTGACTAAATGAGATTTTTTAAGAGCAAGTTTTTTCGACGATTTCGTATGCATTTTGGGCGAAAACTTAACATTCATTAAAGAAAATTGCAGGAAAGGACCAACTTTCGTGATGGATCACGCGAAAACTATAAGTGCTAGAACCAAAGTGTCAATGAATGATTTGTAGTAAATTTATTAAGGATTTCTTTGTTCCTACACGCTTTTTCTGTATCTTCAATGGTTTTATCAGAAATCGAGAAAAACCGCATTTTCGGCACTTTAAGGGGGAGGGTAGAGGGGTGACGCAGAGGGGGGAGGAGTGGGGAGGGTTGATGAAAAATAACTTCGGTCTATAACGTTCGTACCATATTCCAATTAAAAAATATCTTCCATTAATTATGCCGTAATTTTAGCTGATTTCCCCGTACTATAATGTTGATGAGCATAATAGACATCTAGTCGAATAGTACTTTCGCAGATAATATTTGTGCATAATATTTAGGCTCCATAAAGTTGCAATTTGCTTTTCGATAGTGAATCGGATCTTTTGAGGATAAGATACCTAACACTCCTCCTGGCTTCGCTCGTCGTCGTACCTAACTCGACCTCTGGGGCTGTATTTCCTTTTCGATAGCGTGTCATAATTCTGCTCTTCTAATTGTTTGCTATACGATTATTATGGTACATAAAATTATGCTAAATCAAAGTCGACCAAAGTAATGTTCTGTAACTAAGTTTTCTGCAAAATTATCATTCGACCGAAAGCGTTTCTGCGAAGTGTGTTTCTGACCAAAATTGTTCTGCCAGATGAGGGTAAGCCTTTAAAAATCTTCTCCGGAAAAGCGTTCTAATCCGTAAATGATGTCGTTCGTAGACGTTCGGCGTGATCACAATGCGCGTGGACAAGCTGGAGTGGGGTGTAGCCGGAGGCGCCGCCACCGCCGTGCGCGCGTCCGCCTCCACGGCCGCCGCCGCCACGTCCGGCGCCGCCGCGCAGGCGCCCAAGCACGCGCCGCAGGCCGCCGACCTCGAGATACACAACCTGCTCGTCATAGACCAGCACACCTTCGAGGGTGAGTGGACTGACACAGCGCTGAGCGAGCTGGAGTGGGGTGTAGCCGCCGCCGCCACGTCCGGCGCCCAAGCACGCGCCGCAGGCCGCCGACCTCGAGATACACAACCTGCTCGTCATAGACCAGCACACCTTCGAGGGTGAGTGGACTGACACAGCGCTGAGCGAGCTGGAGTGGGGTGTAGCCGCCGCCGCCACGTCCGGCGCCCAAGCACGCGCCGCAGGCCGCCGACCTCGAGATACACAACCTGCTCGTCATAGACCAGCACACCTTCGAGGGTGAGTGGACTGACACAGCGCTGAGCGAGCTGGAGTGGGGTGTAGCCGCCGCCGCCACGTCCGGCGCCCAAGCACGCGCCGCAGGCCGCCGACCTCGAGATACACAACCTGCTCGTCATAGACCAGCACACCTTCGAGGGTGAGTGGACTGACACAGCGCTGAGCGAGCTGGAGTGGGGTGTAGCCGCCGCCGCCACGTCCGGCGCCCAAGCACGCGCCGCAGGCCGCCGACCTCGAGATACACAACCTGCTCGTCATAGACCAGCACACCTTCGAGGGTGGTGGACTGGCACGTTCAGCGCTAAGCTGTGAGCGTGACTACAGTAGTAGACGCAATACTCTAGCACGGTAGGACGTCTAACAGTCTGTTGCACATCTTAGTAATAGAGGATCGGCGAAGTTTTTAGAAAAATATCAAAACGCAGTTTAAATCCGTGTACATGCCAGCCCCGACATCATCATAAAGATAACAGGGGACCGATTGACTCCCCCTTTTTGCTACGCTGCAGTCGGCTAAATGTACCGTGTCAGAAAAAGGAAAATGTACATAGTTATAGGTATTGTTAGAGTAAAAACACCAGGATACCACTATTAATTATACAGTTTATTAAACGGAATCTCAAAATACAAGTTCAATGACAAGCTATCTTCAAGTGACGCTCTGAGTCCGTCTGACGCCATTTTTGACAGCGATGCTAGTGAAGGGGACGTTCGACTAGTGATGTCCTTATACTCGACCATTCTGACCTTGACCTTTCGTCCCGAAGGTCTCTGCTATCCATGCTGCTACTGATGACTGCCGCAGTCAACACAGCCGAAGCAGGCTGCGCCTCCAACTGATGGCGGTAGACTTCATCTGTTCATTTGTTCTTTTCTTTTCTGCGGAGTGAACAAGAACTTTGTATACTCCAGCTATACACTCAGGCCCTGGTCCTTTGAAGTGATTAACTCGAGTACCGTTGGAAACGGCCGGTGTAGTTTAAGACTAACTTACACCAAGATATGTAATTGGTCTCATTTTATAGTCGAATCATAGTAATGACATAACTAAACTCAAGATTGCATGACCAGACTAGCCTAGTACAAGTAAGTCAGATCATTTTTTTTTTAACAATTCCACGGCCAGTAAGGCTTTAAAACTATTAAGGTGCCAATGGTACGAAAACTACATGTTTTACCGCCATGATCGATACTATATATTAGTCAAATTAATTATGTAAAATATATGACATATAGCGGCGGGCAGGTAATTACCGGTGTACAAAGCACCATCCAATATTTGCTTGTAAATATCTTTACCCATCAATACATTTCATTTCAGGCAAGTATTATGTTCTAAGTAAGACCTTACGTGAGCGGTGCATTCCAAACTAACCGCTAAATATAACAATGATGATTGGCGTTGTTAAAATAGCAAATACATGGAACAAACTCACAGTTGGCTCCGTCACTGTAGGCTGTGAAGCTCCCCGCACGCGCAACAACGCGTACATCAAACTCGTGAGAGGTGAACATGACACACTCCATGCGTGAGCATAGCCGCCTTCTAACACAGCAAGCAGCAAGAAAGCTCTTATTTAAAAGCTCTGTAACATACATGGGAAATACTAAGTTCCTTAATGTAACGAGAACGTGATAATTTTTCCTTGGAACTAAGCCAGTAGGTGATAGAATCAGTACAACACAACTGTCGTTCAAGTAACATGATAAGGTTACGAGAAATTAATGTACGATTGGCATAGTCGATGCTCTCAATTACAGACCCGGCTTACATAGCCGTAAAATAATTTAGTAATAAACAATGACAATGAAGATATTAGAAAATATTGTCATGTAAGCTTTTTTTTTATGAAAATATATTAAGCAGAATACATGGCTGCTCCTTGGCAGGACCTTTAACAACTGCTAATTATTTATCTATCAACATGATAAAATTAATAAAAGGTAATAATCAATGTGTACTAGCCACTAATTTTGCTATAAGATAACAAACATTACCATATCAAAGCTTCATACGCAAGCCACGGTGATACGGCTGCTTTCGAGGCTGGCGGCGCAACGACCGCAGACGTTGGCCCTTCATGACAAGGTTGTCGCGCAGCCTGTAGCATGCACTCTATTGGAAACCGTAATTCCACCAGCAACCTCTGGAAAGTATTAGCGCAAGCAACCCTTTCAAGGTAACCTTGAGATCACTACTCTTTAAGGTCATAAAACATGCTTTTGACAAACGAGGTCTCAAGCTAACCTCTTAAAGATAGACTATATAACACATGATGGTCCGTCTCCAAAGACCTACATCACAAATACCAGAAACAGAACTAACCTCGCAAGGATAGTCTATATAACACATGATGGCCCGTCTCCAAAGACCTGCACCACAAATACCAGAACAGAACTAACCTCGCAAGGATAGTCTATATAACACATGATGGTCCGTCTCCAAAGACCTGCATCACAAATACCAGAAACAGAACTAACCTCGCAAGGATAGTCTATATAACACATGATGGCCCGTCTCCAAAGACCTGCACCACAAATACCAGAACAGAACTAACCTCGCAAGGATAGTCTATATAACACATGATGGTCCGTCTCCAAAGACCTGCATCACAAATACCAGAAACAGAACTAACCTCGCAAGGATAGTCTATATAACACATGATGGCCCGTCTCCAAAGACCTGCACCACAAATACCAGAACAGAACTAACCTCGCAAGGATAGTCTATATAACACATGATGGCCCGTCTCCAAAGACCTGCACCACAAATACCAGAACAGAACTAACCTCGCAAGGATAGTCTATATAACACATGATGGTCCGTCTCCAAAGACCTGCATCACAAATACCAGAAACAGAACTAACCTCGCAAGGATAGTCTATATAACACATGATGGTCCGTCTCCAAAGACCTGCATCACAAATACCAGAAACAGAACTAACCTCGCAAGGATAGTCTATATAACACACGATGTTCCACTTCTTAAAGTCTACATCGCAATTAGAAGTCTTATGCATATGGTCCGCCTCCTAAGGCCAACATTGCATAAACAGAACTACTTAAGAAACAATAATCAAAGTAACAAATGTATAGCAGACATTAAAGTAATCATTATAATTATGATTCACACTTTAAGTGATGGAAATCACTTCATTTTTACTTGTGGATATCACATTAGTTACATTACCATGGATACCACAAGATTCAGGTACAATGTGCTTATCAGGAAACCCTGTGAACAGAATATATTATTAACATCATGTATAGGCAACACAACTCGGTTCTTAATCCGGCGTGTATATATGCAATGGCAACTCGGTTCCTAATTTGAGAGTAATAGCACAAGCACAACTCGGTTCTCAATCCGGCGTGCATATATGTAATGACAACTCAGTTCTTAATCTGAGACTAATAAGGCAAAACACAACTCGGTTCTCAATCCGGCGTGCATATATGTAATGACAACTCAGTTCTTAATCTGAGACTAATAAGGCAAAACACAACTCGGTTCTTAATCCGGCGTGCATATATGTAATGACAACTCAGTTCTTAATATGAGACTAATAAGACAAAACACAACTCGGTTCTCAATCCGGCGTGCAACTTGTTTTATTTTTCCCGTGCCCCTAAATAAGGTAACACGCTTACTATAGATAGCATTATTGAGATACATTTCAGCCAGCCAAAAATAATTTTATGAAACTTGGCTTATTTTTACCGTGCCCCTAAATAAGGTAACATGCTTACTATAGATAGCATTATTGAAATACATTTCAGCCAACCAAAAATAATTTTATGAAACTTGGCTTATTTTTCCCGTTCCCCTAAATAAGGTAACACGCTTACTATAAATACCAGTATTGAAATACATTTCAGCCAACCAAAAATAATTTTATGAAACTTGGCTTATTTTTCCCGTGCTCCTAAATAAGGTAACACGCTTACTATAAATACCAGTATTGAAATACATTTCAGCCAACCAAAAATAATTTTATGAAACTTGGCTTATTTTTCCCGTGCTCCTAAATAAGGTAACACGCTTACTATAAATACCAGTATTGAAATACATTTCAGCCAACCAAAAATAATTTTATGAAACTTGGCTTATTTTTCCCGTGCTCCTAAATAAGGTAACACGCCTACTATACCAGTATTGAAATACATTCCAGTCAAGCAAGAATAATCATATGGCACTTGGCTTGACTTATCGAGGTTTCACTACATTCAAATAATGTAATATTTTATCTATCATTGTTCACCCACCAAATGGCTCTTGACAAAGGTATTTATATATCATCATCAGGCATGGTGCTTATTGATTAAACCATCAAGCTTGCCAGACAATGCTTCAAAAGACACACTAGAGAGATGCTATAGCTGTAGGTATATGTGCAATTTAAAGCACAACATTATCCATATAGCTGCCACCTGCACAACTACATAATTTTGTTAGTTGTGTTAATACTATGCATATGCAAGAATACTTAGTACAAGTTAATGAGTTTTTATAACAAAATATCATTATTTTTGATTCTTGCAAAAGTCACAAACATGTAAAATATATATATTCTTGTGAAATCAAGAAGCAATAGAAGTGTACAGTTATTTTTATATTTCAAGGAACAGAACATATTAAAAGTAGACAATACTTGTCAACTTCAAACGGTAACCTGTTTGTCATGCTTCGGTTCGGAAACATTCCTTCGCAGTGAAGTGGTTAAAATTATTAGAAGCTCCAATTAAGTTATTTACCTCAGATTATTGCACATCTTTTAAAAACTTAACTGATTGGCATGTTTCAAGCCCAATTCCAAATCAAACTGATTTGTTGTAACAGACAAGTATAGCATGTAGACCGTTAAAGTCCATCGGGTCTATAAATATCAAAATCTCTTACCATTAGCTATGACAAATTTTACCAGTGTCATAAATAGTTCAATAGATATCCAGTTTGGTGTTTCCAGCTTTTAGCAAGATTTAACCTCAGGAACTTCTGGAATCATGCCTTATCAATGCAAGTATTTTCAACTTATGGTCAATAGTCTCCGGATTACCGGCAGGCAACTACTGTAATCAATAAATTAATCTGGAAAGGAATGTAATTTAAAGAACAAATTATATCACTGTCAATGCATTAAATGGACACTGGACTATGTCATGATAATAAATGTTCCAAGTGTCTGTCTAGGTAATATATTTGTCTTTGGTTCAATTTAGAACATGATTACATTGAATACATTTTTTTTTTGTCAAAAATGTTTGCAATGCTAAACCAGCATTATTATAAACAAAACAGCATCAACAATACACTATACTTCAGTGCTATGCCCTTAATTTTAACACACATTATGGTTTTACAAAGATGCATAATTAACCTCATCAAAATATTATTATGTTAATATTATTATTATTTTATCAACATTTTTGATGAATTTGTGCCATGTAATATAGCAACATGTTTCCTCATTTAGAAAAATGCAAGATCATACAGAGTTTATATGCATAAGAATGTCACTAAGACAGATTTCAAAATACAGTCCCCGGTAAAGTGACAAAACTTATAGTCACAAAAGAGTTGTCAAAGTTTTCTTATGCTTATTTACTCATCCATTATACTAACCTGTAGTGAATTTAAAATGTATTTACTGTCAGTATACTTACATAAGCCAGATGCAATGGCACAATATTATTGAGTAGGATAAATACCTTATTCCATGTCATTCCGGACAAACTTATTTTTAATATGACAAATAGGGCAAGATAATGATCATCTCTCTTTGTAGATCATAAAACCCATAAAGTCACCTGTTATAAGGAATCATTTAGGTGCCATTTAGATTGAAACTTATCTTATATTCTGTTTCACTGTGACACCGTGACAATTGTCAATATATCACAAGTAGGTACAATATGTATTATGTATTCTGAAACATATCTGGAAGCACAAAAACACAACACACAAGGTGAGCTAATGATTATTCACTACAGCAGCCTCTCTATACATATTATACTAATAATACTCTTTGACAACTTGGATGTGGTTCATCTTTCACAGTCCATGGGTTACTGTGATACACTTTGTGAGCAAGTATTTACTTCTTCAACATGTACATAATTTGATCTGAAAGAAAGAAACAACACACTATTGGACAATAGTGGATGTTGATCACTTCAGCCCCAGAACACTGTGTTTGGACCACCTTTACTTCCTGTTACGCACTCATTATGATCAAATACTACTCCAAAGTTTGAATATATCTTAAACTGCAATGGATACTTTTAACTGTAGTATATGGTGCTAGTGTCTTTACTCGTTGAATCAGATCGACTGGTGTTAATTAAATACTGTTGGATGACAATGAATGGTTACGAGCGCGGCGCGAGAATGATGACATTGTCAATTTCGGACAAATTTCATAGTACGGGCGTATATGGGTAACTTAATATCGCGCTTCTGAAACTGTTAGAGTAAAAACACCAGGATACCACTATTAATTATACAGTTTATTAAACGGAATCTCAAAATACAAGTTCAATGACAAGCTATCTTCAAGTGACGCTCTGAGTCCGTCTGACGCCATTTTTGACAGCGATGCTAGTGAAGGGGACGTTCGACTAGTGATGTCCTTATAGTATTCTTAGGTTAAAGTAATAAGACAGACCTTAGCATTAAGATTTCACTAACAAATGTATGGGTATAACTGCTTGAAATAAATAATTTATTATAAATTCAACAGTTTTAGGGCCAGTTACATCAACCAAATTTGGCAGACACATCATCGTTACGCAGCAGACGTTTATGGAACTTCCCATACAATAAAATTTAACGAATGCTTTACGGTGACAAACGGTTTGATGCAACCGGCCCTTAGAGCCGAGCATCATGCCATCAGTGGTATAGGAACTTTCACGGCCCTTATGGGTTGACTTAAAGACACGCAAGTGTACCGCTAAAGCTTACAGCTCGCGAGCCAAAACTTGCTGACCCCTGTCTTAGTAGAATCAGTGCTGAGTACTCGTGGTTTTCTGTGGAAATAACTTGAAAATCTTAAAATATGAGGGAACCTTAAGAACACTAACTTCAAAAAATAGCTTCTCATACATAACGATATTGGGCTTCGAGTGTGAATGTGTTTTTCTTTTGCAGTATTACACGCGCACCAGCTGATGTCGAACGAATACGCCATGTCCCTCGTGTCGTGTAAGCTCGGTGAGGACAACAACCACTATTACGCCGTCGGCACAGCCACACTAAACCCTGAGGAGTCGGAACCCAAACAGGTAATTTTTACATTACTTGCCTTGTCACGGCATTTGGCTCATGGGAGCCTGGAATCCGATAGGCTACTAGACTCATTTCGAATTTGGCTCCTGTAGTATCGTAACTGTCAAGAGCCACCATTTTATTGGTTAATCTGTCACACACATGCATATTTTCATTCAAACATTCGTTCCATTCGTGCCAGCTCTTGTGAATTGACCTATATTTGACATAAAAAAAACAATATTTATAGATTTTGGGTATTAAAAGTGTATTGATGACTACGTATTTTTTTCGATTAAAAATTTGTTGAATTTTTTATTTATTTTGGCCAAAACGCTGTCAGCGATGTAGTGACGTCATCGAATTCGAACCTTACTGCATGTCAAAGCAATCACTGACATATTGAATTTTATGCCTTGATACTTAAAAGACAGAAAATCTTGTTTTCGAATAGAATGACCTGTTGCACAGACAATCTATAGATTAACATGACTGTGTTGTTTTCGCCTGTTTACGTAAAGGTATACTTCAAAAATATTTTTTGCTGGTTTTATGTCATAATAAAATATAGTAATATTTTATTTTGGTTAATGGGACAGTGCTTAATCATATAAAACAGACTTTAAAAAAGGGTCAAGTAGCCTATTGTAATTGGCGACCAAAAATCATATTACAAGAAAAAATTTTGAGATCGCGGCGAAAGGCGAATAGGAGAAAAGGTACAAGGATTTTTTTGATTTCGAGGTATACGACTAACAAATGAATATATCGTAAGTCGCATGGGAGTTCGCGCGCCGTATAAATAAGCCTTAGGGACCGGCCACACTTAAGAGACGCATGTCCTGAGGTGCGGAACGGACGTCCGCGCCACGCCGCCTGAATGTAATTCAAAAAACGTCTCCTCAGTACATTTTGTATAGGAAGGACGTAAGACGCGCCCCAAGTGGCGTGGCGGCGGCGTGGCGCGCGCCTTCCTATACAAAATGTACTGAGGAGACGTTTTTTGAATTACATTCAGGCGGCGTGGCGGAGACGTCTGTTGCGCGCCCTGAGACACGCGACGCTTAAGTGGGAACGCTACCTTTTTTTTTTATTTTTTTTTTTTTTAGCTTTGTTCTCACACATCCCATATTTATTTTGTTATATTATTTTGTTTATTATATATTGATGTGTGATCCCTTGAGGGTAAAAGCCTCCTCCATCTTCTTCCATTTGTTTTTGTTTTCCGCAATATGCTCCCAATTGTTTCCTGCGGTTTCTATGATGTCATCATTCCATCTTTTTCTTTGTTTCCCTCTGTTTCTTTTTCCAAGAGGACCTTTCCATTTGGTTGCCAGAACAGTCCACCAGAACATTATCTTTGTACCTTGCCAAATGTCCGGCCCATCTCCATTTTTGCCTTAAGCTATACTGCAGTGCGTCTGTTACTTTTGTTTGCGATCTAATAACAGTCTAACTCTTCAGAACACATGAGGCAGCAACTGTCAGCAAAAGGACTGGAAGAATCAGCATAGCAACTAAATCAACAAACAACAACTAAATTAGGTCCCAACCCGGCTGGTCTCCGTGGGACGTCAGACCAACACCCTCCATCGAAAGGGAACGCTACCTTAAGAAAGCATAATATTATGTACGTTTCCCTATTAAACCTAAATACTTTTTTATTACAGGGAAGAATACTGTTATTCCACTGGTTGGAAGGCAAACTAGTTCAAGTAGCTGAGAAAGATATTAAAGGTGGATGTTATTCCCTTGTTGAATTCAACGGGAAATTGTTAGCTTCAATAAACAGTACGGTAAGTAGAAGCTGTTTTATTTGTATGTCAGAAAAAAAATTGTTTGTCTATGATTTTTCGTTGGTAAATAGAAGTCTAACCCTTTTTGAACTCTTTGATTGATCACATAGTTGCTTCGTAAAGACGAGCTTTAAAATCTTAGCAAACCATGGCACATTTTTGCAAGAAATGATTTGGTGGGTTATAGTTATTTTTTATATAAGGATGCAAAGTTGTAACTTTTATCAATTTAAAACAGTAAATGTGACGATATTGAAATTACTTTATACACTAGTGGATAAAATGCGTCTTTACCCGCTGGCATTGAAGGATAAAACACGTGTTTCCGAACTAGTGAGGGGAAAAAAATACCAAGTGTTTCCTTCCATGGGTTTTGTAGAAGTCGACTGTCATGGTCATGGGATATGGATTCAATCGTGGTTTAGGCGAGGGGCAACCTGTCACTGCAATATCTCGATTTAATTCTCTTTGAACCCCTTAATTGGCAAGATTGGCAATTTGGCACTGAAACTTCAGCAGTTTCATGCCCTCTGCCTACCCCTTTTTACAAGCTTTTATTCAACTTGCCTTGTTAGTATGTTAGTGTGCGTCAAAACGTAGAAGCTAAATTTGACCCACTTCCCGGTTTCCGATTGAGCTTAAATTTTGCACACATGTAAATCACGTCACAATGCAATATTATAGTATCATGGAGCTGATCTGATGAAGGAGTAGAAAGGTGGTCACAGGAACTCTGTCATGAAACGTCGTATCCCCACCGAATAAGGGGTTTTTAGAAACGTCTCGGAGAGCAGTAGATGACTGTTAAAAGAAAGGTACTGTCGGCGATAAAAGCTTGTGCCAAAAATGTAATTTTTGCAAAAAACTTATTGATATACAGGCGTGAGTTGAATGTTGATGTATATATTCAATTTGTTTGATTTCAGGTTCGTCTATTCGAATGGACTTCAGACAAAGAGTTAAGACTAGAATGCAGTCACTTCAACAACATAGTAGCGTTATATCTCAAAGTGAAGGGCGACTTTATACTCGTTGGCGATCTCATGCGCTCCATGACGCTACTTCAGTATAAACAGGTGAGCACACACACACACATTCAGTGCCGAGTCGACTCAACAATTGGGACCTTGGTATACAACTATACATGACATGACTAAAGACCGCCCCGGCAGACTCAATATTGGACACTGATACAATACAATACAAATACTCTTTATTGCACACCTTGATAAAATACAACAATACAAAACAAGGAAGCAACACGAACAAAGGTAAACAACAGGCGGTCTTTCTTCCAGACAACCTTAAAAAAATAAAATAAAAACATTTATTTCGGACCACAAAATCCATACAAGGTTAATAGCTAGCCTTAAGGTAGCGGAAATCGATAAATTTACATTATGTCGGTAGGTGTCAGCAAATTCGAAGAAATAAACTTATCGCATAATTGAGACTAAAAATATAAAATACCTACATAAACATACATACATACAGATAATAACTGTTTTTGGCGAGCAAACTCTACCCTATTGTGAAACCGACTGTCGGGATCTTGGCGTGCAGAATATATTCGTTCTATAAGTGTGCAAATGGACCCCAGTATTGGGGTATTTCTGGATATGCGGATTGATTGGATTTGGATCATCACTTCAGAACAGTATTCAAGCAAAATTATGTAATGTTGGCATTGGTAGTATGCGAAAAACCGCCAATAGGATGTTTGCGTAGAATCCATTACTTTATAAAATATAAAAAAATCAGAGGTCCAGAATAGCAAGCAGATTTGCGGGCCGTTGCGTTGTAGGTACAAAATAATATATTTCGAATTTACGGTGGCGGGCCACTTTATTGTCACATTCACTACCAGGCAGAAAAGGGCGCACTACGTCAGAAGCCGGTCGTAATTTGTAACCTCCACGGGTTCTCCGGCATCTGAGCAAAGTTCATGAATTACCAGGCGGGTTCTTGCTTGCGAAAGGGTTTTTATTTATAAAGCATTTCGTGGCGAGTAGCTGGCTCGGGTGCCGTATTTTTCCCAGCGCTGATCTATTCTATTTTTTTAGATGGAAGGTAGTTTCGAGGAGATAGCGCGCGACTACAGCCCCAACTGGATGACCGCCGTCGAAATATTAGACGATGACACTTTCCTCGGCGCGGAGAACAGCTTCAACCTGTTCGTTTGTCAAAAAGACAGGTTAGTATCGAACTATTAATGACCATCCATTTTACGGGGTGTGATAAAGCGCCATCTAAACTAGTTTTCTCATACATGTCCCGTCTCAAGCGAGCGGATTGAGATCCTGATGACATGACTGGTAATTTTGAAAAAGCCTGGATATTGCCAAATATTTTGAATTATTTTATTTTGTGCTGTTTATGTCCAACTGAATCGTGTATTAAGGTAACAATAATGAATTCATAGATTGTCGCATTAAAATAAAATGTTTTTCCCCTCACTAGCTCGGAAACACGTGTTTTATCCTTTAATACCAGCGGGTAAAAACGAATTTTATCCACTAGTGGATAAAGTAATTTGACCTTGAATAGAGGCAAATTTTCTGCTTTAAAATTGATAAAAGTGGGTTAATCAAGTGATGAAGATATTTTACCACCTGTGGAAGTACTGGAAGCAGTGACAAACGCGTTTTTTGCGTTTTACTTTCCTCGCTATAGTGAGGGGAAAAGTTTTGTGTTACACACGAGTGCAAATGTATTTTACTTCTCGTGTATTGAAAAACTCGCAAGCTCAGGATTCTATTCTCGAACCACTCGCTTCGCTCGTGGTTCAACTATAGAGTCCTTTCGCTTGCTCGTTTTTCAATTCCACACTCGGCGTTAAAATACAACTTTGCACTCTTGTATAACAAATAACTATAAAACGGGAACGGCGAATACCAATATCCGATTCTACACGTTAAACTTTCGTGAGACATTCAAATAATTAATGAATCTATGGTTGTACTCACGTTATTATATCGTTATTGCTGCGACATGTTTCGGACCAATTCGGAGGCCCCTCTTCAGGCATATAGGAGTTCACGCGGCGGCTAAACTCCGTTGAATGGACGCGCCGCTCCGCCCGTTGATAGGACGGGGTCGGGGGAGGGGGACGCAGAGCAGTTTGCAGCTGTAGTTGTCGTGTAGAGTTCTGGTAGCGTCCTATCAGCGCGCGCGCAGCGGCGGAGCTGCTAGCGGAGCGCCCAGTCCACGGAGTTTAGCCGCCTCGTGAACTCCTATTTGTCTGAAGAGGGGTTTCCGAATTGACCCGAAACATATCGCTGCAATAGCAATTCAATTTATTTATTTGTTCATCACAGGTACATAATAAATAGGTGGTAACATAGTTCTTCATAGAACTGCTATGATGTGCATTTTGGCGTACGAAATAATTTCTTATAATCTAGTTATGTTTTAAAAGTATTTACATGGGTAATTATATTATCATATGCATAAATGAATCAATAAAAATAAAATAAGGAAATAATCATGATAATAAATTAAAATTAATTACATTTGCAGGCCTAGCACATGATGGCCGCGAGAGTATGTCGCCGCGAGATAGACTACCTGTCCTTATGGCATTAATACAATTAAACAAAGACGTGTCATCTATCTCGCGGCGACATACTCTCGCGGCCATCATGTGCTAGGCCTATTGGCATATGTCAATGCAATAGCGATATAATAACGTGAGTACAACCATAGATTCATTAATTATTTGAATATCCGATTCCTTCCTATTCTGGAAATAGAGACACTTGGCCTGCGTGTATAGTGAAAACAATGCTGTCTTGCTATGACAAGTTCTGCGAGGTTTATTATTCATTAATAACATTCCAGCGCGGCCACAACTGACGAAGAGCGACAACACATGGGGTACACGGGCCAGTTCCACGTGGGTGATATGGTGAACGTGATGCGCTGCGGGTCGCTAGTGGCCACTCACGCCGACACCGCGGCGCCTGTATCCTCGCCTGTACTGCTGGCTACTGTCACCGGCGCTATCTGTGAGTACACGCCACTACAGATCAACAGGGTGGCTAGCCGAATGGCACAATCGCGCACGTAACGCTCACGAAACGAAGCGCTAGTAGATATCTATCTCTATCGCGCTTGCGTATTGGCGCGACAGAGCCAGCGGCGTATCGCTTTCGTTTGGCGTCGGAGAAATGCCATTCGGCTACGGGGCCTGGATACCTACATTCTATAATTCTATACCCAACGGCGTTTCCAGCAATAGGCTAGTTTCCTACTAGTCAAATCAGCTTCTTTCTACGAACTCTCAAAACGATTTGCTAATATGAAATTACTATGAAATACTGAGGAGTGACGTCACGGTCAATTCATTTACTTCATATCTTTCTCTTTGACTTATTAATTAGAAATTATGTTTTACACATAACTTACTGTCCATATTTTTATTCTAAGCCTATTAGGTAGCAAAAAATTATGGTGCTTTATTAATCGTGCACTGCAAAAAATATTTTATTGTAAAGCTCCACAAAATTTGAAGAATATATGGAAACTAGCCTATTAATAAGTAAAGCAAAATAAAAAATTATGTCCTATGTTTTATTAATTATTATACTTCGTATTAGGTGTGCTTCAAATTTTGAAACTCATCTTGGTTACTGATTAAAATGAATCAGAGTATGGGAACTCTTTATTAATTCTGATGACAATGCAATAAAATACTTACATGTTGTTTTTGTTATGCATTCGGACGCTTAGCTAAAGGAACTCGTCAGATATACTCAAAGTGCAGCTTAAACCCAAAATCAAGTCTAAAAATACTTCTTAGATTTCCAAATCATATAAAGTACGATTGATTGAACAACATGAGTGTACCAAACTTTTAACTATAACTTTTATATATCAACAGGCCTGGTAGTCCAACTGACACAAGAGCTGTACGAGTTCCTAGTGCAACTGCAGGAGAGGCTCACGCACACTATCAAGTCTGTGGGCAAGGTGCCTCACTCCTTCTGGCGCTCCTTCAACACGGACATCAAGACTGAGCCCGCGGAGGGCTTTATAGACGGCGACCTTATCGAGAGCTTCCTGGATCTTAGCCGCGACAAACAGAAGGAGGCCGTCAAGGGACTACAGGTAACACTATACTAGCTAGTTCCTAGTCCTAGATAGGTTCAGTTAACAATATACCTTATGTATCCTTGCTGAGTTTGCATGAAACCCCTGCCCAGCGAGCTGGGCCTATTGCATGGCGATCGTGACAGGACAATATACATACGGAGGGTTTCATAGACGGAGACCTCTTAGAGAGCTTTATAGACCTGAGCTGCGACAAGCAGAAGGAGGCTGTTAAGGGACTGCAGGTAACACTGACACAAGACACTTAGCTAGTTCCTAGTCTTAGATAGGTTCAGTGAATAATATACCAGATATACCTTAGAACCCATGCTGACTTCGTGTTATATTTCGCCCCGTACTGTGCCTATTTCATGGCGACCGTGACAGGACAATATACATACTTAGGGCTTTATAGACGGCGACCTTATTGAGAGCTTGCCGGATCTTAGCCGCTACAAGCAGAAGGAGGCTGTTAAGGGACTGCAGGTAACACTAACACTGATACCAGACGCTTGGGTCTTATAAAGTCCTCTAGATAGCTAGTTCCCAGTCAGGTTAATAGTGAACAGTATTATACCTTACGAACCCATGCTGACTACGTGTTAAACATGGCCCGGTACTGTGCCGATTACATGGCGCCACAAAGTCATAACGTAATGATTGCCAGATTATCATTAATCATCATTCTGAAACAGCTAACTTTTCAGGGTTTTCATTAAGGTTATCTATAGTTAGGTTTATTTTATGGTAATCCTGAAAAGTTAAGCGTTTCTGAGAAGAACCAAGTCATGACTATACGAAAATGTGGACAAACGATACATTATAACTTGAGACTTTATGCCATGGGAACCAATAGAGACCCAGGTACTTCACCAACTTATTTTTTTCAGATCGACGACGGAGGCGGCATGATGCGCGACGCGACGGTGGACGACCTGGTGAAGATCGTGGAGGACCTCACGAGGATACACTAGGTTACTATACTAAGATTTAACATTATATGAAATGCCTACCAACATAAATGTTTCACAACCCTACTCGGCGTGTTTTCATTTGTGAAACCCTGAGAGCCGGTTTACACTTGTCGGGTGTCTGGTTCGAATTTTAATCGGACGTTCTGCACCAATACAAATAGTGCGATAGGGACGGCCTGATGTTTTATCGTTTATCGCGCGACAATGCTTGCCTGCCTGGTGGCAGAACATTTTATATGAAGCTATGCACACTTGCTAGACACCGATGTAGTGTCGGCCGTTTTGCCAGCCGACATGTCGAAATTAAAATCGTGCCGGGTCTCGCTCACCTAGAAATAAGTGTGGCGCTATTCTCACTAGTCGGATGTCGGATCTGACACCGCGCCAACCGCCAACCGAACCGTTTGAAATACGGTACGGGCTGACACCCGACATGTGGGATTAGAGGCGCCGACACGCGATTAAAATCAGGATCCCACATCCGACATAGTGGGAACGAGCTCTTACAAACACATTCACTTTGAAGGAAAATGTAAAAAAAAATACCGTTCCCCCCCTTATCTCCGAAGTTTACCAACGAAAAATTATGAAAATTTTAGTAAACATTGGTTTTATGCATATATTACAGGAAAAATATAATCGTGTTTGTATTTTGAATACTTTTTTTTTAATTCACAAAAAACTTTTCAGATTTTTACTTTCAATTTACCCACCCTTGCGGATGTATATCGTATTAACCATCTTCTGTCCAATAAAGTAAAAACTGTTTAAATCGGTTAACATTATAAAGAATTATCCCTGAAAAACCAGGTCGCGCAAATTAGTTAGCAAATTGACCGGGAGATGGCGCTATACACTATAATACTCATTAGTGCCTATACTTTTGTCTTCTAGTCAAGTCATTAGAGTTATATGAAAATATGAGATTATTTTTACTAGGTAGTTTGAAAGAAAGTGGTGCACAACGTCAGAAACAGGACGTCATCTATAACTGCCCGCTTGTATGGCGACAACCCGCTCAGCGGGTAATCGCCATCTGTACAAAGTTCACAAGGCGTGTTCTTGTTTGATTATATAACGTGGAATTGGTGTGGCATAGTAGATGTAGAAAGTATTTTTATAAATCGTCAGATGATAGCCACAATTTCTCGGTTTTGCCTTGTTATGTTGAGAAAAAAATCGATCAAAAATTAAAATCATAGGATTTTAAGAATCGTAAATAAACAGGAAAACTTAATGAAAAAAACATCGAGACTTATAGAAACTCAAGTCAGATTTGACGTCATATTAGATTTGATTAGATTAGAAAATGAAATCACATGATGATTATTTTGTAAAATATGTATTCATCATTACAGATGCAGTGAAATCGTAATATTACTAGACTTAATTTATTTTGTATAATATTCCTTGCATTAAATATTTACAAATTGATCTCAAAAGGCATATACTTAGTGTAAATA
The DNA here is from genome assembly GCF_023078275.1 of Leguminivora glycinivorella. Taxonomy (NCBI): domain Eukaryota; kingdom Metazoa; phylum Arthropoda; class Insecta; order Lepidoptera; family Tortricidae; genus Leguminivora; species Leguminivora glycinivorella. The sequence goes on from NC_062983.1 coordinate 8,533,144, forward strand.
AATGTAGAAAATATCAGTCTTGGCGGCTGTTCGGAGGAACGCTCTCAAACATCACTTGAGTCAGGAATGTCAATTTATCTGGAAAAAAATGAAGATTGTATGAACATAAAACAAGTAAAAGTTCTTCCAAGAATCAACCGGCCAGACAGATAACAGTCGAAAAAAAAAACAATATATATTTGACGACCGGTCTGGCACAAGTGGCACAGTCGGTAGTGACCCTGCTTGACTTCGAATCCCGGTAAGGGCATTTATTTGTGTGATGAGCACAGATATTCTTGAGCTTACCGTGGGCCTCAGTCAATCTGTGTAAGAATGTCCTATAATATTTATTTATTATCAATATCTATGGCAAATGAATTAAGGTTCATTTAGACCGCGCGAGGTCGCATGCGATTTTAGTTACATTCCGGACCATTCAGATTAAATAACGTAAAGTCTAACTACCTAAGACGAATAACGAATAGTTAAGAACATTATATTATAGGTAGTTACCTATAATATAATGTTCTTAACTATTCTCGGGACATCAAGACTACAGCGGGTATGGATAGTCTCTATATTAAATTATGTAAGTTGTAAAAAGTTTGCATTCTACTTTAAGGTGATGCTTCATACAGGCGTCAATGCTTACCTAAAATAGTTTTCGGCGTTTTCTTATAATACACAAAAAGCGTGTAAACAATAAATCCAATGACTATAAAGCCTATGGCCATCAAATATTTAACCGACGGGTCGTGTACGATTGGCAACACTGACAAGAATATCGCCACTAGCAACACGAAGCAAGGCACCACGGTGGGTACTTTGTATGGCCTTTCCTTATCCGGCTGCGTTTTTCTTAGAACTAGCAGTGCTACCATTCCGAGTCCGTAGAAAAACCAGAGGAACCAACTGGCAAACTCTATGAGAGTTTGGATGTTGCCAATGCTGATAAATATTGCTGTCAGCAGTGCCTGTAACAAAAGTTAAATGTTTAGTGAAATGACGTGAATTAGCAGGATTAAATGGAAGTAAAAGTGCTGCCATGTTTAATCATTTTATCATTTCTTCGTGTTTTTTTACTTCAAACATGTGACGAGATTACGAAGAAAACCATTGAAGTGGCGCCATGTGACAGATCATTTAAATTTAATTATTTTTATATCACACTGTGTATGTTACTGCAGACGCTTATGACATTCTGAATTCAGAACCACAAAAATTATTTAAATTTAAATTGTGATAATGATTATTTATGATTTGCTGAAGCTATTACGGCTCAGCCACGACATTGGTCTAAGCGCGACAGCGGTGAGCGGCGGCCATACATTGGAGCGAGATACAGCGATAGGACTTTTCATTCGCACGTATGGCTGCCGCTCACCGCTGTCGCGCTTAGACCAATGCCGTGGCTGAGCCGTTCGGTATAATTGGAACTGTATAAAAATATGCAAACTAACCTGAAAAGCTACCGCTGGAGCTGGTGTCAGTCTTTTCATATTTACATACGAAAATACTTCTAACATATGTCCACCTTTAGCTGCTGTATAACATACCCTGCAACCAAACACAATAATCATTCCAATTTACGTATATACTATGAAAAGATAATATTGTCAGTAGAAAAGCATCCCTACATTTTTTAATTTGTTCACCTCTTTTACTGACAGAGCGGGCTTACCAGAGTATGTCTATTTTTTTTACTATTTCTTACCTGGTCACACCGAATTGAACACTCATAGCACATCCGAACGTAGCAATAGCCACACCAAGCGGTATCAAAAAGCTGGCAGGGCCCAGCACGCGATTGCCAAACTCGACGGCCACGGCGGGCACACTAGTCATGTCCTCGAAGTTTAGAACCGTCATGTAGGCTACGTTCATGAACACGTAGAGGCCTGTGATCAGGGGAACCGCTATGGATATACTGAGGGGGACGTTTCTGGAAAATAAAATGTTTTTAGTTAGTACATGACATGATGTTTTTTTCATTTTTTTGGGATCGAAGTTCAGGATTCGAGTAGGTATCTATTTGATAGATAGATAAAAACTTTATTAAACATGTAAAATCGGGTAACTCACGTGAAATTGTCTGCGTCGGGATACCAACGGCATCGCGCGTGCTCAACGAAAATGCTCCTCGTTACGGAGCGAAACATGTCGAGCTACCTTCGACAATTTCACGTAAGTTATACCCGATTTTATATGTTATTTAATATGTCAGTGTCTCACGGTAGCTATTTAGATAAAAACTTTATTTGAATGCTGCACTAACACACTATTTTATTCTACGATGGCCCTAAATATCACTACGTGACGCGGAGAATCCATATGACAGTTTCCTCAAAGCATTTTTATATAGATAAGACTTGGTTACAAAACGTTCATGCTAGTCTAGTGATACTCAACCTGCGGCAGGTTACATGCTGTCCATCGTATCTCCATCATGCGCGGATCCAGGGGGGGGTGGGTCATGGGGGTCATGACCCCCCTGGAGCCTAAGTTGGCCATACAAATAGACCACGTGACCCCCCTGGGGCCCCGGGCCTTTACCACGTGACCCCCCCCTGGGCACGAAGCTGGATCCGCGCTTGCGTATCTCTGTGGCCCTGGTATTCATTCTTGCTGACTGAATTATCTAAGCAAATGTCGGGTCACCACTGTCACCAGGCAGAACCGTCTTAAATGGCCCTCATAAAAAGGTTAACACATTCACTACCAGGAAAAAAATGGCGCACTACGTCTGAAACCGGTCGCAATCTATAACCGCCAGCTTGTGGCGACAACCACCGCACCTGGAAGTTCACGAGTGCAAACCAGACAGGCAAAGCAAAGCATGACCCTATCGAATTTACGTCTACTGCGATAGGGACGGCCTGATGTTTTATCATTTATCGCGCGGCCATACTTGCCTGCCAGCTAGGTGCTCGGTTACGAAAGTGTTAAATTTATAAATACAGAGTAAACCTACACAGCAGGGTTGATGATCTCCTCCGTAACGACGGTGACGCTGTTCCAACCGTCATAGGCCCACAAACCCGAATACAGAGCGAGCGCTATCCCGCCCGGGTTGGTCGTGCTGCCTTCGAAACCTTTGTTGAGGTTCGCGGTGTTGCCTGTAAAAAAAAGTAAAAGCGGGTAAGTACGGTCACGGACTTTAATTGTTGATCCACTTCTAGCTCATTTTGTACTGGACACGTCATAGCTTAACTATGAAATAACAAAGTTATTGTGGCCTCTAAACCCGTGTCCGTGAGTGAGACTTCCGCTTGTAACTTTCAGCTTTGAGAAATGGGAAGAGTCCCGTGTGCTTTAAGAGTAATAAGGTACTTTCTATCAGAAATTTGAACAGGATCTTTGGTAAGAGATCTTAATTTGCAATAAGCATAAGTACTCTAAGATGGAGATGTCATGCCACGTATTCGCTACGTGCATACGGGTGCTTTTCCATTATAAATTGTATGGTGGTGTCATATTAATTCTAACGGCCGCTGTGTGTGGTCAGATCCCAGCATCTCCATCATAAATCTGTCTGTAGTCTGACTAGTATGTTCTGAGTAATAATAAATTTTCTTGGTTAAAAAAAAGTGGTACCTTCTTACCTCTAGCTATCTCATATATCCCGCCTCCTATGACGACGAGGCATGCGAACACCTTACACACTCCGAACACATTCTGCACCTTCACGAACAGCTTCACACTCGTTATGTTGATGTACGTCATCACAACTGAAACATTCTTACTTTATCAATCATCACACTGTTATGTAACAGTAACACGATGCAGATGTAGTACGAAAAGATTTGCCTTACGGCCCAGCCACGACATTGGTCTAAGCGCGACAGCGGTGAGCGGCAGCCATACGTGCGAATGAAAAGTCCCATCGCTGTGTCTCGCTCCAATGTATGGCCGCCGCTCACCGCTGTCGCGCTTAGACCAATGTCGTGGCTGAGCCGTTAGTATTGTTGCGGAAACGTACGAACGTGTCGTGCTATTTCAATCAGTCTCAGTACAAGATGTACTGACATTGACTGAAATAGCATGACAAATACGAACGTTTCCGGAAAAATACGAAGGAAACCCTTTTCGCACTACATTTGTAGGTACCGAGGAGTCATTTGAAGTCAGAGGTTATATAACATTTATCGTCTATGAATTAATTTTTAGGGTTCCGTACCTCAAAATGGAAAAACGGGACCCTTATAGAATCACTCGTGCGTCTGCCACAGCCAATTTTCTCCTAAACGACTAAACCAACTTGAAATTTGGTAGGTACACAATACACATACCTATGTAAACTTGTGACTGAAAGACAGACATGTAACTTAAAATAACAATTTTTTTAAAGTTTTTTTTTATTTAACACTTTCGCAACCAAGAACCCGCCTGGTGGGCACTCGTAAATTTTTTTCAGATGCTGGAGTACCCGCTGGGCGGGTTCTCGCTGTACAAGCGGTCGATGATAAATTACGACCAGTTTCTGACGTAGTGAGACATTTTTGGTAGCCAATGTGTTAACAAAAAAGACTATGTGGCCAACAGAGACGACGGCCTAGCCTAGGAATCCAGAATCAAGGGCGCCTAAGCAAAAAAAAACGTAAATAAAACAAAAATGTGCTTTCGAGGCCTTTTATTACTGTTATAATAAAACATTATTCAGAGTATATAACTATGAGACAATTGTAGTTTATTTAATAACTAAACATATTTAGTCTGCTGTAAACAATAAAAAAATAGCATGCTAACCTTGTCTGGGTTAGCTTGCTATATGTTTTTTATTGTTTACAGCTCCAGCTGGGTTATTTCACCCTTTTGCTGACAATATGACGCAGGCATAGGACTGTCAGTGATTATATGAAGGCACTTGCCCTATGTGTAGGGTAGGGACTAATTGACTGACTTTATTATATAAGTCTGTCAATTATTTTATTATTATATAAGTCAGTCAATTAGTCCCTACCCTACACATAGGGCAAGTGCCTTCATATAATCACTGACAGTCCTATGCCTGCGTCATATTGTCAGCAAAAGGGTGAAATAACCCAGCTGGAGCTGTAAACAATAAAAAACATATAGCAAGCTAACCCAGACAAGGTTAGCATGCTATTTTTTTATTGTTTACAGCAGACTAAATATGTTTGGGAACCCTTGTCATAATCATGAAATCAAGAATATAATCTACCTATACTCAAAAGTCTAAAAAGCTAATTTGACCTCCATTTTGTTGTATGGGTTGGCAGATGTAATGTTCTTGTCTTTAAGCAATTCCATCAGATTATAGTTCTCTGGAGTCACCTGGATGTAGCCACTGGAAGTCTGATCCATTTTTTCTTTCATCAGTTCCTGAAAGAAAGAAAATGTTTCGTATAGCTAAAAGTGCTAGAACTTATATATGTATTGTTTTTGACAAGTTTAATGCTTAATTTGGCACAAAGCTTGTGGTTGTGGATTCAACTCTTTGGCACTAAATAGTACTAAATATTGCTACGAAAAATATGAAACAAAAAAGAGATTCAAATATGTTGTACGCCCTGTCATACACTGCCAGAATAAGCTAAGTTTTGGGAACATGTACCTTTGTTACATTTCTCATTCCACAAAGCTGTTTGATCTTCATGGTAGAAGTCTTTGTTTGTTCAAATAAAATAAATAAATATGCTAATATAAAGTTAATCATACTGCTAAAACTCCCATAATGGCATCAGAAGCCCCAGGGAAGAGTGAATGTATGAGACCATGCAGCTCTGTCTTCATGGTGCGGAAGCGTTGCTTGGCGTGCTGCAGATGGTCGGGCTGCACAGCGCGCCTTCCTGCCCATGGCCGCGACTTGGCTTCTTGGACTATCTTGATACTTGCTTTCAATCTAAAAAAATGTTTCAATAATTCAACAGCTGTGTTATATGACGGATAAACAATACACAATCTAAATTAATGTAATTAGGCAGCCTACAATTGTTTTAATAAGCACACAATCACCACTATTGTACTAATTTGTTTAATTTATTTAATGTTTCATCATCTTTTTCAAAACATCCACTGAAATTGGGTACACCAAATTAACGTAATCTTAATTTAAAAAGTCCTAATTATGTATCCAGAAACTCACCTGTTATTTTCATTGTAAACGTCTTGGACTGCGCCAGCAGTAAATGCTGTAAGCTCTTCCACTTGTATTATTTTGTCTTTAAGTTCAGTCAAAAATGTGCTAGTGTTCACATTACTATCAGTAATAATTGGCGTTTCTTCGTTCTGGATGTGCTTAGCCAGACTTTCAATGCTACACAACATCTTTTCGTTAACATTGTGGGAATTGATTGTCCTTATGTCCAGAGGTTCGTTGTTGTCTATAATGTAACATAACTCTTTGCATTGTGATTGTAACGCTTTTATTTCATTGCTCAATAGTTGACACGTCTGTTCGTTGGTCTCGTTAGACATTCTGTAAGATATTATAAACATAGTAGACAAAGCATAACAAAAAATAATAACATAAAGTTATAAAAGGCATTTCAAATAAAAGTAAACTGTAACTTACTTTGTAATGTAACCAATTCAAAATGAGTAATATAGGATTCTTGGAATTCGCACAAAACACGTTTAATACCTTTGAGTAATTATGTTAACTAGAGAGGGCACGTCAACTTGATTTTGTGTAACAACACTTAGAGCCGATCGGCACAACCGCGCTTAGTCTGTGCCGAACGGCTGTGGTAGATTGACGTATCGCAATGAAAAATATTTCGTCTAAATAATGCCGTCATGTGTAGTGAGGTACTGTACAAACTGCTCAGGAAAATCTAACAAAAGCCAAGGAGTGACTTTTCATACGTAGGTTTACTGCATTTTTGTTTAAACACGCTTACTTTTTTAAAAATGTATCAATATAAACTCATGCCGAAGCGCCATGTTGCGGCGGCCATGTTTCGTTGAAACCAAAGAGTAAAAAATGCAACAAAAGCAGACGTGACAATATCGCAAGTTAGTTCAAGTTTCCTATCATACGTTAAATTATATATATTTATCGACGCAAAAAAGGTTATTTAATTATTATTGTCAGAATTTCACAGTTTTCCGACATGTCGGTCTAACAGATTCTCAATACGAGTGTCGAATTTCATGTTAGTATGTAAATGTAAGTGCAGTAGGCACCTAACCTGCCTGAATAAATTTGGGTAGGTAGACGGTCAAGCAAATTATGAGAGTATAAAAACGCGTGAAATTCAAATTTTCTATGGGACGATAAACCCGCGCCCATACATACATGGATGTAGATAAAGTTATGTATGGGACTATATTCATCATTCGCCTGCCCTTATCCCATTTATTTGGGGTCGGCGCAGCATGTCTTCCGCTTCCATACCTCCCTATCATCCGTCATTTCATCATTCACTTGCTTTCGCTTCATATCATCTCTCACGCAATCCATCCACCTTTTCCTCGGTTTTCCTCTCCCGTAACTTCCTTCCACACTCATTCGCAATGCCTTTCTCGTCACATGACTTTCATCCCTTCGCATCACATGCCCATACCATGCCAGACGATTAGCTCTTACTTTTTCTACTATCGGTGCAACTTTCAGGCTTCCTCTTATATGTATGGGACTATATTATATAGGCATTAAAACACTCATGTTATCTTATTAACACAACAAAAACAACACTCATGTTTTAATGCCTACCATTATGCAAATGTCACATAAATAGCTAATATCCAGTTGCGGCTACGTGTACACATGTACGCTCAGTCCGTATGCAGCTTTCTATGTGGGCATTTAAAAAATTGGTACTCACAGAGTTGTAAAAAAAAAGTTAAATCACTGCCAGTTTTGCAACGATAATTAAGCATGGAATTTCAATAAAAACATCGTGTTTGTTTTAATTATCTAAATTATACTAAGCTATAATCTAAATTCAGAACGTGAAAAAGTTTAGTTTTAAATACAGATTTCAAGCTTGATTGTCGTTACAAAACTAACAGCGTTTTATGTTTTTTGTTAACAGCTCACGCTAAATTGAGAGTCATGAATTAAAAAATTGACCATGTAAACCCATGTCACTTCTATACTACGACTTCTAATCTATGCACTCTATGCAGAGCTCATCATCGCGACCGAAAGGTCGTAAGCGCCGAGTTAAATCGTAGCGCTTGCGACGTTACGGAAGCAGGCCATTGGTTCACACCCCGCCCCCTCACCCCGCCTTCAGCTTACAGGCTGTGACACGTTCGTTGTTTGCTATAGCTCCTCTATACGAAGTAATAATTACTCAATGTTTAATACCAGCGTAATAGATTATTTTAACACAAAGCTAAGTTGCGACGAGAAGTCGTTCGGTGGCGTAGCGTCGGTTCGCGTTTGAATGTTGACAGTTGACATTGACAGTACTAGTGATGTGGAGATATAGTGGGTAAGAAAAATAATCGATAGTTTTTAGGAATCGATTTTTTTTGTATACATAAAGGATATAGTTTTAAGGAATATTTTCGAACCAGGCAAATAAAAATATTTGTAAAAAGTCTTAATTACCTACGCTGTCTACCAATCGCATGATTAAATACCCGACTGCACCATTATTAGATAATATTTTCAGTACAGATGGTGCTTTTTTTACGCACTAGTGCGAGAAGTGGTTCATTTCTTGTCAGGTCGAAACTTCGGAGGGCCATCTGTACTGAAAAACGTCGTTCAATCAACAACAATCCCTTCGGTCGTGTTTTAATTTATCGCCACTCGTTTCGAACTTCCTTTTTTCCGCACTTGTATCGTAAAGTACTGTTTCGTGGAATGAAGGTGGCTATTATTATATGTATAGTAATTAGAATATAAATTAAATTGAAATACTTACATAAAGCTGACAGGGATGCCAGCTTAATGGCTTGAGCTCGACTTTCAGCCGGTATATCAATTGAAAATGGTTGAATGGCGTACGCAGCAAATGTCATAACAATAATTGCAACTTCTGCTGGTCTTAAAATCATGACATATATCCATGCGCAAGTAAATGCTGGGAGAGGCCCCCAAAATTTATGACATTTGCTAAATGCTTCTTGGAAGTATGCATACTCTGCACCGGATTTGTTAACTACCGTTCCTAATTCTGCGAATGATAATGCTCCTGAAAACAAAAAGGAATAAAAATATTATTATTATAGCAATTACATCAACTCAGAAAACTATGACATGTTTTTGACGTGATAACGTCTAATAACTCGTTACTACGGGCTGCAGGCACGAAAAAGATGACGTCATTGTCCCGTTCCTCAAGGCCACCAAGCAAGAGCAAGTGGTTTGTGTATGGACGGTTGGGGTATAAGCAAAAGGGGCCCGATTTTAGGACTTAGAAAATTTTTGTTAAAAATTTTCATTTATTATTTTTGAGTGTTTGTAATTTAAAAACATGAAAGATTGCATTAAAATAAGCATCTTTTATAGAATGAAGTTGCTTGAAAAACCTACTTATTTAGGAGTTAGAGCAGTACGAAGTTGCGAATTTTCCCATAGTATTTACTAAGGCGCAAGAGACTTAAAAAATTTACGATGATTTTTTTTACCAATATAACCTATGTTAATATTGATAAATCATATAGAACACGTTTAAATAAGGATGTTTTGTTATATAAACTTTTTCTTTTCCATTAATATTTACTGAGATATTAGGGTTCTAAGATTAGTAAATGGCACTAGCACTTTAATAAAATTAACGCGTGTCTCGCAAACGGTCTAGGATACAAAATGACAGGTTCGTTAGGTATCTTCAAACGGCCGAAGGCCAAACTGCACAGAATAGGAGCCCCTTAGTAATGCTACGGGAAAATTTTGCAACTTTGCACCACTCTAACTCCTAAATTAGTAGGTTTTTAAAAAAACTTTAATTTATAAAAGATGCATATTTTAATGCATTCTTTCAAATAAGAACCGTGAAAAAACCGTGAAAAAAGTCCCAGAATCGGGCCCCTTTTGCTATACTCTGACCGCCCCTGTCTATACTACTGTAATGTTTGACGTTATCACGTTAAATTACCGTCCGTAAACTGACTTTACAGACAACCAATTTTTTTTTTTATTTATTTACAATGAAATGTTTTTTTTAATTTGCCACATTTATGAGGTCATGTTTTGACGAAATATCTTTTCTTACCTAATAAAGATATAATTCCGGACACCGTCCAGATAATTAGGCACAATGCAACTGAGCCTGACTCTTTCAATGCTGACGCTGGAGATACAAATATTCCTGAACCGATCATGACCCCTAATATTAAATTAACTGCTGAAAATAGTCCTAGTTCCCGTTTTAACTTCACAGTGCTGCCTGCAACACTGGCAATTCCATTTCCATTCTCAAGTTTTAAGGATCCTTTTTCTGCCATTTTGTTCTATATACTGAAACAAAAAAAGTTAGGATTAAAAATGTTAATAATTATGTATAAATGTCTTCATACAACAACGGATTTTTTTTTCCTGGAAAGATTTACTAGACTTTACGTATTGTGGTTTCTTTGGTATGTATAAGGCAAAGGCAAAACTGTTCGCGTTTACTTATCATGATCACTGCTATTGCAACGACAACAACGTATACGGTACAATCTGCAACTTTTTTTTCCAGAAAATTGCACCTTACCCACCAACGTACAAGGTGCTATCTGCTACAAGAAAAAAATGCAGATAGCACCTTGTACGTTGTTGTCGTCTTGGTTTGTTGATACCAGGAAAATGTACCACGTGTACATAACGCGTGGATTTCATGTTTCTGTTTTATTATTTTAACCCTAGTTGCCATAATAGTTTTAAATAGGTACGGTACCTATGTTGATATAATACAAGTGCAAGATATTAATACCTAACAGTATCAAGGTCTAATACGTTGTTAAGTCATAATTTAATTAATTAACAATTAGGTACTCGTTGTATTACTCACACCAATTAGCACGATGGCATTTCGGGGACCTACCTTGCTTGTACTACATATACTTATGATTTTTTAATCCAATTTGTTGATGATTGTTCGTCAAGTCATATCATCTCATAAAATGCCAATAAAATACAAGTAAATACAAGTAATATTTGATCTGTAAATTTGTTTCCGGTAATAAGTAAAATTTTCAGGTAGGTATGATGTGACTGATGAACTAATGCATTTGGACTGAAGCCACTTGGAGTAATTCGGATTTAACGACCGTTTATTTATACCTATAGACGTATTTGCATATACAACCACCACAATGTAAAACCGTTCACCCTATTAACTTGTCGGATAGGTATGTATGAACAACTAATGTGATTTATTTCTAATATACTGATTTGATAGGTGGATATCAAGGAACAAAGCACATTTTTTAGTAAGTAATCACTAATAAACTTTACACAGGGCCAGTGTGTTTTAAGGTGCTGTACCTTTTTTTGTCGATTCGTCCGTCCATCTATCTGCCAAGACCTTAAATCTGGAAGGCGTGAAGGTATTGAGTTAACCTATTTACAAAAATCATCATCCGCTTTAGGTAGTGAAAAAAAAAATCAAATACTGTGTTCTTTCTTGCTTTAACAGGAAAAATCAATAAAAATAAATAAGTGAAAGTATTTGTACAGAACCCTAGGCGGTCGAGTCCGAATCGTAACTGGCCGGGTTTTTTATAAAACGAACTAATTGCTACATTTGTACAGAAACAATGGGGGTTACTTACGGATATTAGCGATAAAACAACAACATCCATTTAAGGCTGCCACACACCGCAAAGCGGGACGGGAGCGGGACGGGCGCGGGTCGCTAGCGCCGCGGTAGGCGCGCGTGACACGCGCGCTGGCTGCGCGGTGAGGCACACACTGACAATGCCCGAATGTCGGCGCGACGGACCCCCCCCGCGCACGTCCCGCTCCGCTCACGACCTGCACCTCTAGCATAACTTGCCGCGACAGCCGCGAGAAGTGACAGATCGGCGCGACTTCATGCCTTGTGGCGGGGTTGCAGCACAACTTGCGCGTGAGAGCCGCGACAATGTCGCGGTCAAACATCACTGTCAATAAATGACAACCGATCGCGACTTTGAACGTAATTCGTAGCATAACTGCCTAAATTTGATACAAAATGTTCTCGCGCTTTATGTCAGACGGCGAGACGAAGTCTATGCGACTTGAAGACCGCGACTTATGGAAATGAGAATAATTTTCGTACGCAAAATAGCTCAATATTGTGAAAAAGTAAGTTAAAAATTGTTATATTTATATAAATAATATTTATTTACAACAAATTTTTAAAAATAAACCGAAAAATGTTGAAAAACTTTAGTTAAGTATATATTTTCAGAATGGCTTTGTTTTTCATCCTTAATGAAGAAAGGCGGGCAAGGAGAATACAACGGACTCGTCTGAGGGATTTAGCTAACCCCTTCGAGCTCCCGGCACAAGAGTTCTTTCATAATTACCGAATGAACAAGCCCATGGCTTTGTACTTGTGCCGGGAGTTGGAAGGTGCGTTGGCTCCCCGACAGTCGCATGGACTCCCTGTCCACATAAAGGTATGTTTGGTATACTTGCTTATAATATAGCTACGAGACTGTTACTACGGACACATTATAAATTTGATTCATTCATAATAAAGTACGAGTATATAATTCTCATAGCAATTTCAACCACCGTAGGTGCTGGTAGCGGTCAAATTTATGGCCGGTGGGAGCTATCAGCGAGAGGTTGGACAAGACCATACGCTGTGCGTTGCACAGAGAACGGCCTCTAAATACCTGACCCAGGTGATAGCCGCTATAAATAGAAGGTATGATAAAACATTTAAATATAAAATTTCACAATGTCCCCAATATATCTTTAAGTAAAATTTATTATTAAAATCTTGTATAGGTGTAAATATGAATTTTAAAATTTGCATAGGCTTAATTGAAACCAATTTGTTTTCAGCCTCAAACCCAAATGGATTACGTTCCCGGGTAACGAGAGGGAAAGAAGAGACGTCGCGGCAGCATTTGAAGCGAAATATGGCTTACCAGATCTTCTGGGAACGCTGGACTGCACGCACGTCTCCATCTTTCCCCCTCCGCGTCCGCACGGCCTGCAGTACATCAACCGCAAAGGAAAGCATACAATCAACGTGCAGTTGGTGAGTTGCTTGTCAAAAATAACCAACTAGATAAAAATGTCTAGTATTCGACGTACGAGTACAATGTGCGTTATATTTTCATCACACTTGCTCAACGATTGCATGCAGGCATAGCGGGTGTTAAACTCCTACAGAAAAAGCTTTTTCCCCTCACTAGCTCGGAAACACGTGTTTTGTCCTTTAATACCAGTGAGTAAAAACGCATTTTATTCACTAGTGAGTAAAGTAGTTTGACCTTGAATAAAGTCAAATTAACTGCTTTAAAATTGATAAAAGTAGTTGAATCTAGTAATAAAGATGATTTACCACCTGTGAAACTACTGGAAGCAGTGATAAACGCAGTTTTTGCGTTGTAGTTTCCTCGCTATATTAGTGAGGGGAAAAGTTTTGTGTTACACTCGGGTGCAAATGTATTTTACTTCTCGTGTGTTAAAAAACTCGCCAGTTCAGGATTCTATTCTCGAACCACTCGCTTCGCTCGTCTTCAACTATAGAATCCTTTCACTTGCTCGTTTTTCAATTCCACACTCGGCGTTAAAATACAACTTTGCCCCCTTGTATAACAAATAACTATTTCGACTTGTTAAGGTTCTCTTGATACCTACTTTAATAACGAATGAGAAAGTAGAATTTTATACACAAGACAGCAAAGTAATTTCATACAAATTTTAACTTGGTGTTCTAAGGTCGCTAGTAGAACTGAATGATAATTTACAACCATAAATATTTCGTCGAGTTGGTGTGGTAAAAAATCTGTATTTCACTTGGTAACAAAACGTGAAACCCTCGCAACTTTAAGATTGTATTGCAGTGTGATGAAAAACATTGTGTGTCACTCGAGCCGTAACATTTTCAATATTTATGAGCCATAAACATTACTATTAGGTAGGTATAGTTAGTTATAATTTTATAAAATACATATCGTAACAAGCTTTTAAATTTTAGATTGCTGATGTAAACTGCAGGCTGCTGCACGTAAATGCGCAGTACCCGGGAAGGTCCATGACCAATTTATTTTTAACCATTCTGTGGTTAAAAATGAAATGCGCCGTTTGTACGACCTAAGAATCGGGTCTTATTACCTGCTGGGTAAGTTTATTATATGGACTGTTGGGGACAATTGGAGAGACTTGCCACCTCCAAATCTTATTCGTTTTAGTATTATTACATCGGGGACCTTTTACATCCCTAATTTTATTTTTGTTATTAACTACAGAGACAATAGGTACATCTCCATTTTTTTATTTGAAGATTATTATAAATGTAAAGTTTACCGGTATTGGCTGATTTGGCTGTTGTATTTATATCTGAATATTTTTCATGTAATGTAAACATATATTTCATGTATTGTGCCTATTGACCTGTAAAAGCGCACTTGTGACCTTACTTGCGGAGTTTGTATGTTGTATTTATGTGTTAAGATTATATAAAAGTATGCTTATTCAGTAAGTACCTATTTAATATGATTGCATAATTTCAGGAGATTCAGGTTATGGATTGGAGCCATGGCTTATGACTCCAATACTCCACGCTGCGCCGGGGTCTGCGGAGGAGCGCTACACGACATGGCACTGCAGTGTCCGCAACACCATCGAGCGGACCAACGGCTATTTAAAAGGGACACTGCGATGCCTTGGTTTGGACCGCTCCCTCCACTATAGCCCTGAAAAATCGTGCCGGCTTATTTATGCTTGCTGCACGATCTATAATATTATGAAACACTTTAGGTAATACATAGAAATTGAAACGAAATTTTGCGAACCATATTCGATCTGAATAGGCTGCCTGGGTGATGGGTGCGTGGTTTGCTGTCTCTTCGACTCTGTTCAATGGCCATTGCTCGATAGCGGTTTTCCTATAGGAATCGCAGTGACCCAATAGTTGGAAAGCAATAAGTTCAAAGCAATGTAGCGATGTATTTGTGGAGTGATAGATGTAGAAACACAGCAATTTCAAATTTTAAGATAACTTACAAAAATAAGAGAAAGTTCTCTTTCATTAATTGAATCAATTTACATTCACTTTAAATGTATTATTTCTAGGGTGGAAATGGGCGAAGTCGATGCAGAGTTACCCGTCGACCACCACAGGCCGGAGCCTATACCTCAGGCGGCCTTATATCAGGCTGCCGTGCTAAAACGGGGACAAATCATTAATACTTACTTTAATTGACATTTCGAATTATATTTTTATATATTTTTATATTATTGTTTCAATTCATAATTACTGACGTAGTGCTTGACGTACCTATCTACTACCAATGCTATGCGTGTTTTTGACTTTGTTCCTCTAAACTACGTTAATACAACCTCTAGCTATGTACTTACTCTATCAATAGAAAAACGTACTTTGTTAAAATATCGCATCATCATAAAATATTCGAGTCCTAGATTTACGTAAGCGTTTCGCATACGAATTTGACGGAGTTTGAGGATAACTGCCTCAGAATCTTAGACGTTGAGCGCTATCTATGGAAAGAAATATCAGAGCCAACGTACACATTTGCAACTCGCTGGCCAACTTTATTGCCACATGCTCCAATGAGTGTTTAAAAGCAAGTTCGGCCTGGCCATCCACATTAGAGTATATGCTAGAAAACGCCTGGAAAGTTTATTTAGGGTCGCCATCGTCTAAAACGATGAGGACTAGGCATTTACGAAACAATAAGACGAAACAGTTTGAAACAAAATTGAAAATGTCTCATCTTATTTTATATCTATAATTTGTTAATTTAATTTTGAACTATTCGCTGCGAACAAACCAATCGAATATATACATAACAATATTATATTTGAATAAAACTTTCTGGAGGTTTATTATTACAATTACAATTTATTAATTAATAAAATACAATTTAAATCAAAATTTAAGGTGGTGTAAAGGGCCCATAGTGCGACGTCTCTGTCGCCTAGAGGCGGAGCGTAATTCACTCGCTATCTCCTGCAAAAGAAAAATATTTGTAAAGGAAGCTAGATTGAAATCTATTATTTTACTTTCGTGGTTACATTTATGGATAGGATAGATACAGAATATATATTATGTAGGTCATCATCCTTCTTGCGTTCCGGGCATCGGCCTCGGCTTACAGCATATATGTAGGTATTGCTATTTAATTGTTACTTCGGTCTCTTTTATTGTATATTGGAAACATAATTTTGCACAAACCATTAGTTGTGCATTAGTGGCCCTTTGGGCAGCCACAAATGCCGCAGAATGCTGCTGCTGTTCAGGGCGTTTAGTGCGCCGCTGGGCAGTCGGTATGGGCGCGGGGTTTGGACACTTTGGACGTGAAGCGCGGACCGGAAGCCTCGCTGGAAGCAGGGGGGCCACAACAACAGCTTCAGCGTCAGCTTGTTCTTGCGAACCTCCTACCTCCAGTTCTCCAGTATGAATCTAATTAACACGGGAAAATGATGATTAACTTACATAGTACTTATATTTTTGATAACTTATAAAGTAAGTAAATGTAAAAGTCGCAGCCAAATTAGTGCTTCAAATTGGAAAACGAATAAAAACGGTCTGTTTACTTCCGTACATCATGCTGCCAACTTGAATATCGAAGTACCTATACCTATCTATGAGTTTAAAAATATAAAAATGTTGTTGCCAACCAATTTAATCGTTAATTACCTATCATATGCCGCTGTACAGTGAAACGAGAGTACTTACAGCATCACTCGCTGTAGAAATTATAGGCAGTATTGATATTACTATTGATTTCACATTATTAAGTGCCTATAAAAATCGAAATAAGATGTCATATATTAAAGAAACAAACACACACCTGTTATTTCGATTTTTAATTTATATATAGTAGTGTGACTACATAAAAAACACAAATCAAAATATTTGTTAAAATAATTTGATTTGTTCCCATAGTTGCGTATACAGTACTGGACAAAATTCTTCATACACCGACATATAAAATAAACTTTCTATCATAATTTCTTTACCCTTAAACTTAACATCACAGTTGTATTGGAAAACTTTTAACTAATTTCATGGCGTACAACATACAGACAATAACATATCAATGATCATACAATTATTTTTTTACATGAGTATAAATATAAATATCAGTACTTTTGGCTCTGGACGAATTTGATCATACAGTAATTAAAATACAAATGAAATGCAATGTAGTAGTGTGTATGACTGTCATCTGCTTTAGATACCGCTGATTGTCTCGGAGGAACATTTTATGTTAGAAACTGAAAGTATTTATCTAACCCAAGCTTTTTCCTGTTTGTCTACTGAAGTAGGCAAAGTGGGTATAATTCAGAATGACATTTGATATTTTCTTTATTTTTCCAAAAACTTCCTTAAATTTTGGCTTGGATTGATTACATGAGACTATGTTAGCCATTCAAGCTATTCATTCCTATTAATTATAACAAACGCATGAGATATACATACTGGTATTATCTTTCAGCCATCGCCCGTCTGAATATATATGAAAAGATGACTGAAAGAAAATACTAGTATGTCTATTTCATGCGTTCCTTGTGATTCATAGGATTAAGTAGCTTCAATGGCTGACATAGTCTCATGTTATCAATCCTAGCCAAAATTTAAGGAAGTTTTTGGAAAAAAAAGAAAATATCAAATGTTATTCTGAATTATACCCACTTTGCCTACTTTAGTAGGCACACAGGAAAAAGCTTGGGTTAGATAAATACCTTCAGTTTGTACCTGAAAATGTTCCTCCGAGACAAGCAGCCATATCTAAAGCAGATGAAAGCCATACACACTAATACATTGCATTTCATTCGTATTTTAATTACTGTATGATCAAATTTGTTCAGAGCCAAAAGTACTAATATTTATATTTATACCCATGTAAAACAATAATTGTACAATCATTGATATATTGTTGTCTGTAAGTTGTATGCCATGAAATTAGCCAAAAGTTTTCAACACAAGTGATGTTAAGTTTAAGGGTAGAGAAATTATGATAGAAAGTTTATTTTTTTATGTCGGCGTATGAAGAATTTTGTCCAGTACTGTAAGTGCCTATAAAGTCAAATCTATTACATGCAAATATTTCAAATTAATCACGATTAAAAATTTTGATACTTACCCCTGCCGTACCAATCCCCGTCTCGTGCTCCACGCCAATGCCCGTGGCGCACTCCGACCCCATTGCGCCGAGTA
Organism: Leguminivora glycinivorella; assembly: GCF_023078275.1. NCBI lineage: Eukaryota > Metazoa > Arthropoda > Insecta > Lepidoptera > Tortricidae > Leguminivora > Leguminivora glycinivorella. The sequence goes on from NC_062983.1 coordinate 8,551,383, forward strand.
TTTTTTCGGTCGTGGTGCTGAGTTTGGGGACGACCTCCGCGTTCCCCGTTCTTTGAAACGAGAGGCGGAGGCGCCCCCCATCAGCACGAGCCTTTTTCTTTAAATCACGCCACGTCTGAAAAATATTATTAGGTAAATTTTATGTTCAAAATTCACTTTTGTGAAAAAAAGCTTAGGCAGGGAATAAACGACGGACTTGTGTGTAAGTAAGCACAAAGGTTTGTTCGATATACGTAAACTTACGTGCTTCCATTGGTCCACAGACTTGTCTGGGCCAAAATCCGCAAGCATTGTTTTTAATTGAGCCCACTCGTTCGCATTATGTTGTGGTCCGAGTGGGCCCCGAAACTCCCCCGCTGCAAATAGAGGGTTGGCGGCCATGTAGTCCACCAACTTCTCCATAGTTTTCTGCTTCGGGCGTTCGAGTGGTGCACGCGCGGGAAAACTAAATTTTGGATTTTTTGACCAAAAGCGGTCTTTTTAAAGGGTAATACCTGTTTTTGTCTGTGTTTTGTTATTATTGTATTGTATAATATTAGTTTTAGTGTTAATAGTGTAGTTATTTAAGTTATCGGGAGAAGACGGCAACTTCTCGGATGTGAGGCAGTTGCCCTCTTCTTTCCTCTCTCCAAAATGGAGTCAGATCAGTTTGACCCAGGGATCCTTGGGATTATTGTAAACCCGCCTTCACCGGCATGTCATATGGAGGTGGAAGAAACTCAGGCTGTCGTTTCGTTAGGTAAGATAATTAAATCATCCTCCTCTCCTAACATTACTCACACCAACAAGGACCATAGATCTAAAAAAAGGGATATGAAAACTATCATTTCTAACTCGGACGAACATGACGATTCATGTAAGATTCCTCGTACCGACCAACATCCGCCTTCTGAAATAGTTGCTCAGTCGAACATCCCAATTTCTTCTGATAGTGAGCCTGTTAGAGAAAACTCGGAAAAAAAATCTTCGGACAGATCTGTTCCTCAGTTTCAGACCAGAAACCTATACAATGACTCAGATAAAGGTCCATACATCGTGCATGTGGCTCGCGAGGCTTCGGAGGCGGACTCCGGTGCCTACATGCATCCGGTGAAATTTGGCCAATTTCTGTACACAAATGGCATATCTAACCTGAAGGATGGTGGAATTAAAAAAATTGGAAGAAATAGGCTGAGTGTAGAATTTTTATCCGCTGCCGGGGCTAATCAGTTTTTGTCGTGCTCATTGGCCAGTAATAATTGCAAGAAATTCATTCCTTCATACCACGTCACCAAAACGGGTATTGCACGTAACATCCCGACTGACTTATCGAACGAGGACCTACCAAATTTAATTTCCACTCCTTTCGGTTGTGGTAAGGTTGTAAAGGCGAGACGATTAAACTTTAAAAAAAGGAATCCTTCCGACAATTCCACTCAATGGGCCCCATCAGAAACTGTAGTTCTGACGTTTGACGGCCAAATTCTCCCGGACAAAGTGTTTTTATTCAGCTGTGCATTGGACGTGGTTCAATATTATTTCCCTACTGTGCAATGTTTCAAGTGTTGTCGCTTCGGCCATGTTCGGGCGCAATGCCGGTCTCGTCCTCGTTGTTCCAAATGTGCTCAGCCTCATGAAGGCAGTACCTGTTCGGCTGTCCCATCCTGCCTTAACTGCTTAGGTAAACATTGTGCTACGGACAAGGTTTGTTCCGAATTCATCAGGCAACAACAGATAAAAAGAATAATGGGAGATGAAAGTTTATCCTATCAGGAGGCGGATAGAAAGATTCCTAAAGCTCGCAGACCGTACAATGAAGCTGCTCAAACGAAGTCTTATAAAAAAACTGTTTTAATTCAAAAAAAAACTCCTGCCCTATCTAACCCTCATGGGTATGATGAGAAATCTCACAGGGCCTTAGTAGCAGACTACAATGCTCCTCAACCTGCTAATGGGGTTATGTTTAGGAATGGTCCATTTAGTAGCCAATGTTCTTCTCCAGTTGCACCAGCGCCGACTGAACTGTTTTCTTTGGTCCATATTTTACCTATGCTCTATTCGGTGATCTCGTCTCTTGTATCTACTCTTCAGCAAAATGCTATCTCTCTACCGTCCAACGTTGCCAGTAGTTTAAAGGATTTATCTCCCTTCCTTTCCAGTGGCCCTGTCTGTGGGCCTTATGAAAATGGCGGTCAATTTTATCCAGTGGAACATCAGGAGCATCAGTCGTAACAAGACTGATCTTCTGTATGTCATTCGGAAATACAATCCTGTCTGTTTAGCTATTTCTGAAACCTGGTTAAAACCTGATTCTCATTTTAACTGTCCAAATTATGTATGTCTAAGACAGGATAATCCAAAAGGTCACGATGGCTGTGCCCTTTTGATTCGGAAAGATATTGACTTCTCCCTCTTTAACATCCCATCTCACCCTTCTCTTTATATCGTTGCATGTAAAATTTTCAACTTTACAGTAATATCTGTATATATTCCTCACCCCTCTGCTACTATTATTAATGACTTTTGGTCTCTCTTGGATAATGTCCCTGGTCCTTATCTTATGTTAGGTGATTTCAATTGCCACCACTCTCTTTGGGGTTCTCATCTCACCAATGCATCAGGTCGAAAAATGCTCCAGTTTATGGACTCGTTTAATTTGTGTGTTCTAAACGATGGTCGTCCTACTCGACGCACCGCTCCGTCTCAGAATCCCTCAGCAGTTGACATCTCTATTTGTTCACCTTCCCTGTCTTCTTTCTTTCCTGGGATGTTCTGCCTTTTAGTTTTGGGAGTGACCACTTTCCTTTGCTTATTACTTATTCTTCTAGCTTCCAACCTCCTTCGGCTCCCCCTCCTCTTCAAAAGTTTAAGTTAGCCATGGCTGACTGGCCCCTTTTCTCTATTCTTACAGAAAATAAAATGAAGTCTTTGCCGCCTGTCTCTCGATCCAACTGTCTACATTGCTATAACCTTTTTGCCAGGTTTTATTGGATTCAGCTGAAGTGGCCATACCCCTCAAGAATGTTTCTTCTAATCGTCGCCCTTCTCCTCCCTGGTGGGATTCCGAGTGTACCTCTCTGGTTAAGGATAGAAAATCTGCAGAAAGGGCTTTCTCGTCTGAGATGACCATGGAAAATTATCTGAACTTAAAAAGGGTGCAAGCCAAAACTAAAAAAATACTGCTTTCGAAAAAAGAGATGGTTGGACAAAGTTCTGCGAATCTTTATCTCCAGCCACTCATCCTTCAGTTGTATGGCGCAGTATTAAATCTTTCAGAAATGCCTGCTCCTCGTCGTCTCCGCCCTCGTCCTTTTCTAACTGTCCTTCTTGGCTGTATGAATTTTCCGATAAACTGGCTCCTCCTTATGTGCCTAACTGGTCTGAACTTCCATCTAAGAATACTGAACTCCCTAATTATGATGACTTCTTATCTTCTCCTTTTCATCTTTCCGAATTACAACTTGTCATGGACTCCCTTTCTGATTCTTCTCCCGGCCCCGATGGTCTCTCATATTCCTTTTTAACCAGATCTAGTATGACGGCTGTCTCTTATTACTTAGATCTTATTAACACCTTCTTTAGCTCTGGACTTGTCCCCGACTCCTGGAAGGAACAATTTGTCATCCCGATTCCTAAACCCGGCAAGGACTCCAATCTTGGTTCATCTTACCGCCCTATTGCCCTTTCGTCCACTCTTTGTAAGATTATGGAGCATCTGTTGAAAAACCGTCTGGATTGGTTTTTGGAAAGTCGAGGTATTCTTCCTCGTTTCCAGTTTGGTTTTAGGAAGGGAAAAAGTATCACTGATAGTCACAGTATATTATCTACTGACATTCGGTTATCATTCTCTAGGGGTGAGTCTATGGCTGCAGTTTTTCTTGACATCTCATCCGCGTATGATAATGTTCTTCTATCTGTACTTAGAGATAAATTGTCCCAACTGAATATCTCTCCTAAGGTAGTCAATTTTATTTGTAATTTGCTGATGTTCAGAATTATCAACGTGAGATGGCAGGGTGAAGTTAAGGCTGTACGTCACACATGGAAAGGCCTACCTCAGGGCTCAGTCCTGAGCCCGATTCTTTTTAATATTTATTCGTTTGACCTTGATAAGTCGGTAAATTGGGCTTGCAGATTGTTACAATATGCAGATGATGTAGTCCTCTACTGCTCAGATAAAAGTCCACTTCGTGCTGTGGAAATGGTTAATGGGGCTTTAGTATCATTAGGTTCATGGTTAAATATGCATGGTCTCTCCTTATCTTCAGCTAAAAGTTCGGCCATTGTGTTCTCTAGAAGTCTGATTACTCCAGCCTGTCGTTTTGTTTTTAATGAGGAGCCTATCCCCTTAGTAGATTCTGTTAAATTTCTTGGAGTGTTCTTTGATCGGAGATTTGTGGGCTCTTCTCATCTTTCTTATATAGCTAAAAAATGCGAAAGGAATATTAACATTCTTAAGGCCCTATCAGGTGCTTGGTGGGGAGCCCACCCATATTCTCAAAAATTGTTATATAACGCTTTAATCCGCAGCCTTTTAGATTTTGGTACTTTTATATTCGAACCCTGTAATAAATCAGCTCTCACTGTGCTAGAACGTATTCAAATGAGGGCTCTCAGAATTGTTACGGGTGCCATGAAGCCTTCCCCAAACAGAGCTATCCAGGTTGAATGTGTGGATCCTCCGTTGGATTTAAGACGGCAACTTCTTGCAGACCGCTTTTTATTTGGTATCTCTGCACTATCTTCTCATCCTCTTCTCCCAAAACTGCGTCTTCTTCAATTATATGGGTCAAGCAAAGCATACTGGCGTAATAAAGATCAACCCAATTTGGTTAATAGTCTAGTGAAAATAGCAGCTCTTAAACCCCCTATTATGAAATCTTCTACTCTACCTATTTATTCTGTTCCTTTCGAGGCTCTTACGCATGTACCCAAAGTCGTAACTAATATTGGCATAGATAAAGGGTCTCCTTCTGCTAATTCGACTTTCTCTAAGTTTGTTCACTCATACTATTCAGGTCATCGGCTCTTTTTTACTGATGCATCTAAATTATCGGATCAGGGTTGTGTAGGGGCAGCTTTTCTCATATCAAACTCGGATATCTTAGCAAAATTTAAACTTCCTCCTGAAGCGTCAGTATTTTCTGGTGAATGCTTGGCCCTCTTAAAAGCTCTAGAATATATCTTTGTCCATAAGTTGCCAAAATGCGTAATTTTTTCTGACTGTCTCAGTGCAATTCAGTCTATTATGTTACGCCCTTTCAAGAATTTCGCACGTAGCTATCTTATTTGTCAACTAAAAAACAAAATTTTTGAATGCCATTCTGCTGGCTTAGAGATAGTATTTGTTTGGATCCCTAGTCACTCGGGCATAGTAGGTAATGAGAAGGCGGACATAGCCGCCAAAGAAGCTGTTCTTGATGGGGATGACTCCTTTTTTAAAATATATTCGCCTGATATCCTGAACATCCCCTTCGAGTTCATGAAGAAAAAATGGGCTACCCGATGGACCCGTGCTAAGAAATGCTTCTTTTCTGAAATTCAGCCATCTATCCCATCCCGTCCATGGTTTTTCAAAAATAGATCTCTTTCTAAAAGACACACTAGCATTATTATTAGACTCAGATTAGGTCGTGTTTGTTCGTCCGAGCAATTACATAGTTTTAAAATGAAAGATTCTCCTATATGCGACTGTGGTACTGAAGTTGGTAATATTGATCATATTTTCTTTAACTGTCCGCTAAACAACAAATCTCCTGATCTTTATTCCTACCTTCCAAATATTAATGTACCTTTACCTACTAATATGTCTTCATTGTTGTACCTAACTAGTAATAATAAAGTGGTGTATGCTATAAGTAAATTTATGTCAAAAAACAATATTGTCCTTTAAAAGGCACCTTTTTTACTTAGTGTTGAACATAAATGTTTGTTTTTGTATTAAATTATAATAATATAATAATCAAAAGAATGTTTGTTTAGAATAAGTAATTTTTGTTTGTCATTTTCTTATATTGTTCTGCAGGTATTACCCAGTCTATCTTTTTGCTCTATGTTTATTTTCTATCCTCATGCCGTGTGAAGTTCGATACTCGTTTTTGGCAGAATTGTGCTTAACTGCGCGGTAGCCATAGACTAAAAAAGTGAAGTGAAGTGAAGTCGCGGTTGTATAAATCTTTCAATTAGCCACTTAGAGCAATGAATTGATGTCTCACAGTTCCTTTCATGTCATATCACAATTCCCATACGTACATTGGTGTAATTGTTTCCGCTTCATAAATTGTATGAAGTTTACCTACACGCAGTCTCCCTGGAATGTCCTTTACCCTGAGATATTTACAGATTTGGATCAGAGGATTGTTGCCCATGACTTTGTTAAGTCTGAAATCTAAGTATAGGAACTATATAGCTATAGGTAGTCTTCTAAACGTACCTATATTCACATTTAATGTTTTGCCGGTTTTTTATTCCTACTATGCCAAATAATAAATATTTAAACAACATTAAAAAAAATTGAATAGTTTCATGAATACTGTGCAATAATACTAATAATTTTTATAGTTACTTTCAATTAATAGTCCAGAAACAATTAAATTTTAACTCTAGTATTACTAGAACCATGATATTATTACTTTAATTTTTTTTATTAAAATCAATAAATATATTACTCTCAGGATGATTAATACTAAATATTGTATAAAAACGAAATTAAATTCCTAGGTACTTATATAAAATTGCAACACTATATTACATAAAAATCCGTTGTCTTATTTTTACTGTAATGTTATTATACTTAGACTCCCCACAGACAGTCTTAAAAATTCATAATCTTAAAAAAAACTTGTATGCAATCTGACAGTTCAAATCTGTCAGTGTCTTGTCAGTGTCAGTTTGAACTGTCAGATTGCATACAAGTTTTTTTTAAGATTATGAAAATTAAGACTCGTCTGTGGGGAAGCTTAGACTTGGGTTTCTTAATGTACCTACACGTGCATTTCATGGATACAATGACAAAGCACGCTGGGGTCTCAAGTAAATACATTTTTATAATCTTTTTATTTGGTATCGAAATACTACAAATATATGCGGTATAAAATACGTCATTTTCAGAGGCATGCATGACCTACTAGTTGTTATGACCCTAACGAATTAAAGATAATAAATATTTATCTCATGCGATCAAAACCCGAATGGGTACTGATAATCAAAATTTTATTATTTGTCGTCGTTGTGATTTAGATACCTAAGTAAGCGACTGTAATTCTGTATTGATAGATTTGAAATTACAAACTGACATGGGGGACTGAAATCTTCTCGAGGCTGAGGTGTAGGGTTAGAACCGGCGTAGCTTTATTTGACGTTCATATGCGCATTGTAATATTGCTACCTGAAAAATAAATATTTCATTTTCATTTATCAAACAGTTTAATGTGTATTGTATCATATTTTTGACTATGTACTTCTATGTACTAGTACATGTTTGGTATATATGTAACTGAAGATTAATATGATGTTCAAACATTTAACCTTACATCGGTAGGTATAAATAAAATATCATTGTGCGAAAGCATATTATCAATTCTTATCTCTTTATTAAAGCGTGCCAGACAATTTTAATCGTACATGTGATGTGTCGGCCACTTGTATAAACACTTTACCGGATATCAATTGGTAATTATTAAGTTAAAATGTATTCCAGTTTGTGTCAGTAATGTTAGTATGAACTTTTACGTTACAAATACAATACAAACGCATGTCAATTAGTGACAAATAGCTCGTTATTGCAATTATTTATACAACATACCTACCTTTAAAGGCTTGAACTTCATATTATGCTGATTTTCTTTTATAGAATTATCTACTTATAGTTATTTTTTAATAAAAAAACTTCAGAATTGCTTCTATAAAAACAACGAAGTCTTAATCAATCGGTCTCAAGTACTTACTGCCTATCAGGCATATGTAATATCTACACTGCGCTATGGTATGATGTTCTGGGTTTGCGGCGCGTCGCCGCGCCGCCAAAATTGGCGGTGCGTCGCCGCGCCTCGATAACTATACACAGTGCAGAACTTCACGATCAGTCTTTATCCAGACATGGATCCCATTACGCGCATTCTGCTCTTGCTCGTATTACGGAGGCGCTGACAAAAAAAGGAGACGAAAAGAAGATGCTGGGTCAACCCATATATATATAAAATGAATAATGACGGAACTCATTTTGAAAGGAAATATGCGGCATTAAAGACAAGTGAAGTGAAGTTCAAAGAATATTTCAGAATGACAATAGCAAGTTTCGAAGAACTGGTCTTTAAAATCTCACCTCGAATAAAAAAACAATATATAAGGTCCTAATTTATTAGTTGCAGATATTTTAACACATGATACTTTACATTAAAATAATTAACTTTAAATATAAATTAAGAAATCTTTTCATGTAACTTTTTTTATTTCATTTTCCTAACAAAAAAATTAATTATAATTTCGTCTAAACAAAATCATCAGGTGCATTATCACATGTCACAGTAACACTGTCTGTCATGTCAACAATTGTTTGTTGTAAATGTCGTAAAGGTTCGGCGGGAAAACTGCACATGTCATTGAAGTGGCCAGTTACAGTTGAGTGGTACGTAAAAGAGGTACTAGAATCTGTTCAATGAGTTTTCATTTAATAATCACATAAACAGGGTGTTTTTACGTAGCAAATTTGTTTTTCCGTTTTCTCCAAAAAAACATCGTAAAAGCTATAATGTTTCACGGTTTAATATACTCCAGAGACCGAGTACTATCAGCTGTAAAAATATCTGCATCTAATAAATTAGGACCTTATATATTTTAAAAACCTGTCGGACCTCTGGAGATGCTGGGATTAACTAAATATGCCGAATACCGAATATTTACCGAATATTCGGCCCATCTCTAATGTGGACGAAGGACGAAAGGACAGCCTTATAGACAGCAGGCAGGCAATTATAGTCGCGCGATAAATGATAAAATATCAGGCCGTCCCTATCGCACTATTTGTAAGTGCGATAGGGACGGCCCGATGTTTTATCATTTATCACGCGACCATGATTGCCCTGCAGCTTCTTATTGCTATCGGTGTCGAGTACTTATCTAAGTTAGGTATCTATTTTAAATATGACGGTGTAATTGTGTGCAGTACAGTACCTACAAAAAAAATGGTACAGAAATTAAAAATAATTACAGTACGCTGAACCAAAATAATATATTACTTACAATACTATATATCATATCATTTTCCTCAGAGCATTTTTCCTGTCTTTGTGTATACTACCTACGGTTGGCAACCCTACACCGCTCAATGTGGCATTTGCACGATACGGCAACGTACCGCGGCGGCCGGCCGTGTCGCAGTTGTTAGCTAAGCTACCCTTGTGTGCGTGCGTGATGACACGATACGCTGGTTGTTCTTTTAGGTATTTAAGTACTTTTAGGTGTTTAAGTACTTTTAGGTATTTAAGACGCTACAGGAGCGAAAATGGAAAGGAAAGGGAGCCCTTTCAATTTGGGAATTTTAGTTAAATATTACAATGTTATTAACTAGATTTATCGAAAAAAATTGTCCATTCAGAACAACTCAGTTAAAAGATATTGCGAAAAAAATCTTTAAAATCGAGGTTCCGCTCTCGACTGTTTCCTCCTTAAAAACTTATTTAAACGGAACGAAATTTGAGAATCTGAATAAAAATGAAATAATCTGTGTCGGACCGTTTAGATTTTTTGGACAATTGTTACCGATCTTGAGTATCCCTTTTTCGAGCCATATTGAAAAATTCCGTTTTTAGAAATTTTTCATTGGATCTAGCATCTTTTAAAATAAGAATAGCAAAAAATATCAAAACGGTCCGACTCAGATAAAAATAATAATAATCTGTGTCGAAAAAATCATTGCTCTATCTTCAAAAACCAAGGAGGAAATAGTCGAGAGCGTTTGTATGAGCGTTTGTCGAGAGGGTTTTTCGAACTGACCTGTATCGTATAGTCTTAAGAAATCTGATTTCAAAGGTTTGGGTAGGAAATTTAATCATCAATATTATTGCAATGTAAAATTATTTTTTTCTTTTTTCTCCGTGTTTTCTAACGCGCTTATTTTTAGGAGGCGGTTTTTTTTTCGTGGTTTGTTTAAGGTACACACTGACATGTTGTAAACATTTTTTAGTTTTTCGTAAGTTAGTCGTTAAAGGTGGTCTACAGCTAAAATTGATCTACGACAGAAATGATCTGTACATATTAAAGTAAGTAGGGAAGAAAACCGCCATGCTGAAGTGTATTTGTGCATGCCACGTCTGGTCTGTCGCATGCATGGTGAGACGACTTGGACGCCTTTATGAGTGACTGCATGGCCGGAAAAATAACACCAGAGGGAGTTGAGGAAATCAAGGGGACAGGCCTTTGCCCAGCAGTAGGGCACTATAACGGGATAATTAAAAAAATCTGTACCAGTTTAATTTTAATATATTTTTAAGAAATTTTTCTACTAAAATGTAGATTCTAGCGAAAAAAGGTTTCTCCAGTTGAACATTATTTTTAGCTGCAAGCCACTATTTACGATTTAATCGATTTAAATAAAACTTGCCTACTAAATTATCCATTTGCATATTGATCGTAGCGAAAACACGTACGAAAACGACGTACGTTTTTCTGTTTTACTTTTTTAAAGGCACAGGTCACACGTTTTTCATCAAATCTATGTCGTACCGTTTAGGTTTTTTGGCTAATTGTTACCAATCTTGAGTATCACTTTTTTTGCGCCATAATGAAAAAGGCCGTTTTTGGAAATTTTTGATTGACTCGAGCGTCTTTAAAAATAAAAATATCAAAACGTTCCAATACAGATAAGATTAATAATTAATAACAATCTGACTGGGAGCAAATCAAATTATTTTATTGTGATTTGTTATTTAATAACCTAACAACAAAATTAAAATTTTGAAAAAACTCCCGACCGCGACATAGTGGACCGATTTTCATGAAACATGGCTAAGAACACTCCCGACTAACTCAGCTTTCAGACAAAAAAACTAAATTTAAATCGGTTCATCCGTTCGGGAACTACGATGCCACAGACACACACACACACACAGACAGACAAACAAATAGACAGACAGACACGTCAAACTTATAACACCCCTTCGTTTTTGCGTCGGGGGTTAAAAATAGTCTTTCGCTATATCGTAATGCTGCAAAGGAGATAGGAGGTGCAAGCACTAATTGTTGCCTTGGGCCTTGTCGTTTTTTATTTCGTGTATGATGTCTATTTCAATTTATAGAATAATCTGTGTTGAAAAAATCAGTCTACCTTCAAAAACCAGGGAGGAAATAGTCGAGAGCGTTAGTATGGAAATTGAACCGTCCTGTATCGTCTTAAAAATATAATCGATTGTCGATTTGGCCCCGCTCCCCAGCTGCCAGCTTGCAGACCTGAGGTTGCTTCTCTTATCATAATAAGAGAAGCATCTTAGCAGGTTGCCTCAAGGGCCTACTCCAAAATCCTGCCAGATTTCCGTCCATAGTCCATAATAGTGCGTAATTTTATTTTCACGAATTTATCGGATTCGGATCGGACGTTGTTCGAAAGCGCTCTATTTTTAACGTAGGTACCTATCGTCATATTCAGATAGAACGAATATTTTCTTTACCTATGTATTTACAAATTGTCAAATCTTTTGGGAATTACATAAAAGTCATAAAATTATTTATTTAATTAAATTTTGAAAAAAACCACCGACCCCGACATAGTGGACCGATTTTCATGAAACATGGCTAAGAACACTCCCGACTAACTCAGCTTTCAGACAAAAAAAAAACAATCTAAATCGGTTCATCCGTTTGGGAGCTACGATGCCACAGACAGACACACACACAGACAGACAGACAGACAAACAGACAGACAGACAGACAGACAGACAGACAGACAGACAGACACGTCAAACTTATAACACCCCTTCGTTTTTTGCGTCGGGGGTTAAAAATGTTCTGGGGTAACGCAACTGATCACGAATTGTTATTTAAGGCTCAGAAAAAATGTTCACGGTCTGCTTGTGGGCTAAAGATACTTGTCTCATGCAAGCAATATTTTATAAATTTGAAAATATTAACTGCCGCGTTTATGTATTTTTGAAATAGTAATATATGTTAAATAAAATATAAATCAATTGCCTGCGTAATAATAGTGCTCGTCAGCGACACAAAATTGCATATCAAAACAACAACCTTACGTGCAAAGAGTGTTTATGGGATGGCGCCTAAACTGTACCTACAAAAGTTACCCAATTCAATAAGAGATGTTTTTTTTTTGGTGCAAAATGCTTTTTACTCTATAAAAGAATATTTATAAATATAAGTAGATGTAGGATGTGTAATACAAACGAGTATGACGAAAAATTCAATAAAGAATTTAGGTAATACCTTTGATTGTTTCAAATATCAGATAGCTACATATTTATTTTCGCGGTTCTAGATACTATATGTTATGTGTATAGAATAGTCTCGTATAGATAGAATAATATTCACGGACAAGAGCTAAAAGGACTATCACGATTATCATTGTTTGATTATTTGTAAGTTTTAGTTAGAGTATACTCGTAAATGTGATTTCTGATTCAAGAAGCAGTTGTAGCGCTTACGCTTGTGCTCGAGAGTTAATTGCTGTGAATTTAATTATCTTATAGTACGGTCGTTTGAATGGTGATAATATTAGGTACAGTACGTGTTCGTTTTATATTAAATTCGTAAATATAGGGAACCGCACGTATATGTGTTTTGTTCAAAGTCTTTTTGCTACATTATCTTATAAATAGCTTTGAAATTTATCATTTGCATAAGGTTGATGTTCCAGCCGAACTAAAAGATAAGGAAGTAATTTTAAAGCCACAAATCTGGGGTTCATTAAACAGATAAGAAGTAAACGTTTCGTTTTGTCGACTTAGTAACGAGTTAGTAAGTACAGCGTTTCTCACATGATAGTCACATTAATGAGTTTAGGTAGACAATCAGACTTTTTTGCAATAGTTAGTGATTAGAAGTGCTAGATGTTGATAATATCTAGTAGTGTTCATTTTGAGCAAATGAAATACTGTTGTGCTCTAACAATTTTCAATCCCAACATAATGTAAATATGTATATTGTATGATTTGTATGGCATCATTGTATGGGAAATTACTCTCCATTTCCTACACGTGCATTGTATTCGCGAAACACGTCAACATTGGCAATAAAGCTCTTTATATATTGCATTATGTACGTTCCTACTTTTAGTTTTCATACTACGCTGGATTCTCTTTGCAGATTCATACTTTCCTATTACCTTCAAAAATGAAATTGAACAGAAGCAAGAAACTACAAAAATTCTAAATTGCCTAAATATTCCTCTCGTTTAAATAATGGGTGGTTAAGGTATTCTCATTGTATTTTGAATTTTTAGAGAAGTCGATGCACTTGGCATGGTGAAGCAATAGAGTTTACCAAGAAATAAAACATAAATACTATATGTTACTTGTGGGACCCAGTTGTCCTCGAACGCTAAACGTAGTAGGTTAATTATGTAAGTAATAGTTATTTGTTATCATAGCTGGGCACCGTTAATCAAATTGTATGTTAACGCCGAGTGTGGAATTGAAAAACGAGCAAGTGAAAGGATGCGAATTTTTTAACACACGAGAAGTAATAGTTATTTGTTATACAAGGGGACTCCAATAGTTGTATTTTAACGCCGAAAAACGTGGAATTGACAAACGAGGATTGGTAATTATTGGGTCAAATGGGTCATTCATGCGGTCGCGAGGGTTCTATAGTTGAACCACGAGCGAAGCGAGTAACTTGGTTCGAGTAATAAGAACTCTAACTCGTGAACTTTGCGAGTTTTCTGTCAAACACGAGATTGTTAAATACATTTGCACGCCTAATAGTTTAACATCTCGAAAAGTTTCCAAAGTCCCAATTGGTCTCACTATAGCGAGGAAATCTACAACGCAAAAAAACGTTTATCACTGCTTCCAGTAGTAAGCCACAGGGGTGCTCGTAAATCATCATTATTAACTAGATTCACCTACTTTTTCAATTTTAAAGCAGTTAATTTGACTTTTATTCAAGGTCAAATTAACGAGTTACCCACTAGTGGATAAAATGCGTTTATTTACCCGCTAGTGGAATTGATTAAAGGACAAAACACGTGTTTTAACGAGCAGAGAGGGGAAAAATACATTTGCACCCGAGTGTAACACAAAACTTTTCCCTCACTATAGCGAGGAAACTACAACGCAAAAATGCGTTTATCACTGCTTCCAATAGTTCCACAGGTGGTAAATCATCTTTATTACTAGATTCACCTACTTTTATCAATTTTAAAGCAGTTAATTTGACTTTATTCAAGGTCAAATTACTTTACCCACTAGTGGATAAAATGCGTTTTTACCCGCTGGTATTAAAGGACAAAACACGTGTTTCCGAGCTAGTAAGGGGAAATAGTTATTTGTTATACAAGGGGGCAAAGTTGTATTTTAACGCCGAGTGTGGAATTGAAAAACGAGCAAGTGAAAGGATTCTATAGTTGAACCACGAGCGAAGCGAGTGGTTCGAGAATAGAATCCTGAACTTGCGAGTTTTTTAATACACGAGAAGTAAAATACATTTGCACCCGAGTGTAATACAAAACTTTTCCCCTTATTATAGCGAGGAAACTACAACGCAAAAAATGCGTTTATCACTGCTTCCAGTAGTTCCACAGGTGGTAAATCATCTTTATTACTAGATTCACCTACTTTTATCAATTTTAAAGCAGTTAATTTGACTTTATTCAAAGTCAAATTACTTTACCCACTAGTGGATAAAATTCGTTTTTACCCGCTGGTATTGAAGGACAAAATACGTGTTTCCGAGCTAGTAAGGGGAAAAAGTAGTAATTTTTGTCAGTGGTAACGACTCTGCAGCTGCGGCAAACATACATTTTTCTATATGTTTCTATATGGATACTTTAGTTTCAGGTTTTTCCACCCACTCGATTGAATTTGCACTGTGCAGTTAGAGATGTCAGCAAATCCACTTAGACGGCGCCAGTAATCCTACTACTACGATCGCGTACTACATAATTCAAACTCATGAAGTAGCGTTTTGTGTTTGGAATGCTTACAGATTATTTTAAGGATAATAATTTGCGTAGGAGTGACTCTAAAGCAACACGTGTTTGTAAGTGCATTGAGTATAGGTATTTTATGTTTCTGATTACACAGTTGCTTAGTTGAATGTACCATGAATGATATGATACAGTTATCTATTATAACTATGTTAAGTAGCTCTATGCAATATAATTTTATAGTAGACATAACAAAGTAGATACTTCCACTATCTACTTAAGTACTTACTTAGTCAAACCAAATCCTTTCCGGTGTCCAGCTTAATAAACGGACGAATGCAACGGCACAGTATAAAACCAGTAATAACTCTTCTTACAAACTTCACGCCGCGCGGTGTGTCCCCCTCCCTCCCCTCGCATGCGGCGAAAACATGCGAAACTGGTGATTATTGGGCTGGACAGTCGGGGCCGCGTTTGCGCGCTGTGTTGACGTGTTGAGTTCGGGAGAAAATGACGTCAGCACCGAAGACATATTTTCGTTACTGTAGTGTTTATGGGTGTATGGAAAGTTCTCAAAATGCGGAAATGTCATTCTTTAGAATTCCTAGACACCCAGAAAAGTAAGTGGTTGTTATATATTTGCAGTGTTAGGTACATTATTGCTTACGTAAATGGCGTAAAAGTGAGATTTAAAGCTAGAATGACACATTAAAATCAATAAGGATTTATCTGTAACGACATTTAGGTAGATGCTGCGATCTATCTAGCTCGAAAGTTTGGTACCTACTTAAATATTGTGCAAACATCTATTCAAACATTTTATGTAAATATGATTTCGTCAGTATTTAAGAAACAAATACGTACTTGAATCTTTATTAGATAAAAAGGTAGAAAGAGCGTTGGTACTAGCATAGCGCCATACACAGTTACTAATACGAGTAGGACAGTAGGTACCTACGTTTCTAGTTCAAACGAATCTTTTTTTTATTGTGATGGATTGGGTGTATTCTAGAGAAAACATATAAAATGAACACTTAAATTAACGCTTTTGCAATTATTGTTACACAATCTACTATTGCGCGTATGAGAGTAATATATTTATAATGATTTTTTGTATCTTCAATACTGACTAATGTGGTGTCATGACGTGGTATTGTTATACTAAAACCTACTTACAGTTAATAGTACCTATTAGATTTACAACAACTTACATTGTACGAAGTCGATTATAGTAACGTTGTACAACCCTGCGTGACCTTGCGCAGTAGTAACGACCGCGCCGCCGCTGCCGGAGATTAACTACTGATATATCCTTATACTGTGGCAACGGAATGCGTCATGTTTGTTTTTATTTTATTTTTATCACATACGCTTGATTCTTTGTGTTTATTTACGGCTGGTTGGTTACCCTTATCAAAATAAACCAAATGAACTTATAAATTTATACTTTTTGCATAAAGAAACATAAACACTACTAAGAAAATCGTGATTTAGGCACAGCATGCAATAATGTAATCTAAGATCTATTGAAATGCTTCTTCGAATTAGGGACTTAAGGTTACTTATATTTTATTTGTATACATTTCAAAGATTGAAATACCTATTGAAATCAAAATTTACTATACGAATAAAATCAATATTTTATTTACTTAAGAAAAATCCGAAAAAATTGTCATTTTTTATTTGCAATGTATGGTATAAAAGTTGTCTTTGAATGATTTTTTTAAGCAATTTGGTTTCCAGTTTATATTTCTCAGTACTCGGAACTCTCGGAAGATTCAAAGAAAGAAATGTAACAAGGGACTGGTTTTGTAATTTTGTATCCTCGGGGGTTTAATTGTTTTAAATGGTCTTGATTTTTACTATTGGACTATTGGACTCGGGAACCCGGCCAGTTTCGTGATTATTTATAATAAACGAGAAACAAATAGTTATATGTACATTGATACAAAAAGTTTTTAACAACAAAAATAACCTTTAAGATATACTTCTTTTTTATACGAGTTGACGTGAAATGCACATTATACTTATTTTACCTTGAAATAAAAGTAATAAAGTAGCTAACATAAAGGTTCAGTTAGTGATAAGTTTTAAAGAATTGCCATTTCAGATTAGCTAAATTGAGTACTTTTGAACACTTTTTTTATAATAAATGATTAATAGCAAGAATGTTAGTTTTAACTTTTAACTTACAGATCTTTGTTTATTTTAAATGTTTGTTATGAAAAATAATTTACTATGACGACTATGTGTGTATTATATTTCTCTTTCTTTCAACATAAATGGACGAATTTGTGTTTTGTCATGAAATTGCAAACAGCCGTATATTACAAAAAATGGCCATACCTCTATTAGTTAATTAGTTGATTAGTGTAAGTTTTTGCTCTCTTGATTGGAATGGCCATTCATTAAATTAACTTATTAACTAAACATGTTTTTTATAAATTTTACTATACACTCGATATTTCAGTCATTAAAATGCAACAGGAGCTACTTTCAATTTAATAAAAAGTACCACATTTTCGCTTACTAATATATTGATAATTTTGGTCGTAACTTGATACAGTAATCTTTTTAGGTGTCTTTATTCTTAGGTGACAGTCTGGTACCTTTTGCGTTAGAATATAGGTACTTTACTTACTTAAGTAACCCAATGTATTTAGCGTTCGAAAACAACTGAATCCTAGTTTTTCTGAAAAATCTGTTAAATGGCCTGTGTTTCCTCCTCCAAAACTTAACCAATCGTGATTTGGTTGACGAAATATGAAAATATAATGAAGCTATGTGAAACAATTTTGATTTTTAGGCTTTTTGTCGATAATTGTTTTGAATATCATGCCTCTTATTACACTATTTTAGAACTTCGAAGGACTCTAGCGATAAGAACAAAACAAAACTAATTCTTAAAAAAAAATGAAACAAATTATGAATATCAAAAAAGCAAAATAAACCGATTAAATTGTATAAAACTAAGACTAACCTCAAAAGCTAGCTAATGTCTAAAACAGGCCCTTGAGGCATTGTACCAAGTGTACCAAAGATACTGGCGACATTTCCTCGCTGTATCGCAATGCTGATGCGATTCGTATTGGTTTAAAATATTCTAACAAACAAAAGTCAAATTACATTCTATTAAAATTATTTCAACTTGAGCTATCTCAAAGTCTTGGTCACTTTTTCTTTCATATGTGTAATTTATTTCGGTTTTAGTTTAAAATATTGTTTCAAAAATCAGAGAAGAAACTGTCGAGAGGTGTATTTGGTTCTGTTTCATCTTAAATCAGAAGATTCAGAAGTTATAATATACATTATATATATATATATTTTTCAACACTTATTAGCTATTTAAAAGGTATAGCGTTGCGAATGCCTTGTGTTAACAAAATTGTGTTTTTGGTCGTACACAAAATCGCTTAGTAAAGGGTCTCTCGGCCTTCCAGCAGTAATGAAGTATGACTCTATCCAAGCAGACACTGGCGAATCTGTATGTAATTTATTTGCCAACTATTTTGAAACTACCTTTCTTCGTAGTAGCTCTAATGGCGTTTTATCTATAACAGAACCTACCACTACCAGTAATAGTATATGCGACATTGAAATTAACCCTAGCGAAGTCCTTAAACTGCTAAAGTCAGTTGATGTCAATAAAGGTGCAGGCCCCGACCTTCTGCCGCCTATACTCATATCAAACTGTGCTGAAAGTCTCGTGAAACCTCTCTGTATTATTTTCCGTCGATCTCTGGCTGAAGGAACTGTCCCTAAACTTTGGAAATCAGTTTTTGTTACCCCCGTACATAAGTCCGGTGACAGATCCAATGTAAAAAACTACAGGCCAATATCTAAGTTATGCATTTTTGCCAAAATACTAGAAAAAATAGTTCACAGCCAAGTTTATTCAACTCTAAAAATTTCCTTTATAGCTGAAAAGCATGGTTTTGTAAAAAATAAGTCGACAGATTCTAATTTATTAACATTTTGTGATTATGTTTCATGCAAAATGGAGTCTGGTGGCCAAGTAGACACCATATATACTGATTTCAGTAAAGCGTTCGATAGAATAGACCATCAAATACTAATGCAGAAGTTATTAACATGTGGCATCCATGGAAATCTTTTTAGATGGTTTACTTCATATGTTCAAAATCGATCTCAAGCGGTAGCAGTAAATGGCTATACTTCCTCCTGGGCTGGTATTCCCTCGGGTGTGCCGCAAGGATCTTTGTTAGGCCCTTTGCTATTTGTCATATTCATCAATGATATCCGTTCCATTTTTAAATATTCTCAATTTCTTCTTTATGCCGATGACACCAAGATATATAGATCCATCAAGAATGTATCCGACTGCTTGCTACTGCAAGATGATTTAAACAGGTTCTCGAATTATTGTGTGGAAAACCGACTGGATCTTAATGTGGCAAAGTGCCATACGATGTCATTTACTCGCAAACCCAACCCGATTCTATTTAATTACTCCCTCAACTCCGCTAGTATAAGTAACTCACTGTCTACTAGGGACTTAGGCCTTTATCAAGACCCAAAACTGATATTTGATATACATATAGATAAAATAGTAAAGAAAGCTTCCAGGTCTCTAGGCTTTATTATGAGGTCAACATCTAAATTTAATAATGTAAAACCTATTAAAGTTTTATATTGTTCATTTGTGCGATCAATCCTCGAGTATGCATCCGTTGTGTGGAATCCATGTTACGACATCTATATTAAGCGCATTGAGTCTATACAAAGAAAATTTTTAAAATTCTTACAATACAAAACTAAGACATCATTTTCTCCCCTTAGATTTGAGAAGAAAAGTTACTGATTTGGTATATTTAACTAAAATCATGACTGGGTCTGTTGATAGCCCGGAACTGGTTAAAAATATCAATTATCGGGTCCCTAGAGCTGTTACCTCTAGACATTACCGACCTTTGTCTCTTCCACCGACCAAAACCAACTATCGTAAAAATTCATACTTTATCCGAGCAGCGAGGTCGATGAATGAGCTGTGTCATAACAATGATCATTTGGATCTGCACCTAATGAAACCCGCATTAGTAAAGAACCTTATAGTATCTAGTTTCTTTGCTCCCCCGCCAGCAGAAGACTAAGGTAGGTCTCGTTTTTAATAAGTTTAATATGTATCAAATCAATACCTCATTATTTTTCCGTGGCATGTCCTGACGCTGCTATCTCATTAATCTCTGATTGTTTTGTGCTAGCCTGTAAATTACCTTCGCATCCTATCTGTGGAAACCTGTAATTGGCTTTTCAGATACACATTTTTGCTAACTTAGTTTTAGATATTTAAGCTGTTGGTTTTTCTGAATAAAATAAAATAAAATAAAATAATAAATAAAGTTATTATTTTTATTATCGATATTTTTTTTTTCGTAAATAGAAATGATTAGGCCTGTTTTAGATTTATAAAAATACCCTGCAAGTCGATACAGTATACAAGGTATTTATTATAACTTACTAAAAAAAAACTGCTTTACAGCAACAATTCTTTAAATATTTATTGTAGTTTTGAGATTTATGATGTATGCAAGCCAAAAGTAGCTCTGCTCACGTGCTCACTGTACTTTACTCAAAATATGTTCGAATAATTTTGTAATAATAGCTCACCAAAGCAGAACAGTTAAAAAGAATTGCACATGTATTTAATATTATCAGCGAAGTATTTTTTTTGCATTAGTTCTGTTTTATAAAACGTATTTTTTATCTCACCTGGGGTCCTATATACTGAAGTAGCAATAATCATAAACTTCACCGCATCACAAGAAACAACTTAAAAATATTTATTTGCTTCAACTGTATTTCATTTGTTATATTTCCGTTTGATTACCGGTTTCGCATAAACGCGTGCACCTCTGAACACTCGAGTGCCTGTACTGTCAAATAACATGCTTCTAGTTCAAATATGTGTACAACTACAACACACTATTTGAACGTGAGGGAATATCTACTCTACTCAATAAAAATGGTCAATACTTACTGAATTAAGCACTCTACTTTAAAATAATAAGGCATATATTGAATATTTTTTTATTATGCATTAGATTTTTATCGTTGGGTATTAAGTGGAGATAATATAAGATTGTAATCCTAGTACTTTTATAAGATTAATTGCTTTTATTTGGTTGCTATCCTCGACGGAAAATATATTACTAAACTATCTTAACACGTTCTGAGAAATGAAATCATATCACACAGTGATTTCAAGTTCAAAAAATTCGACCGCGTCAGTCTACATATATATGTACTGTACTGTACAGTACTGAATTTTAATTTATTTGACAATACTCAGATTACAATATAACTAAATAATAAAATGCTTATAAATAACAGTATAAAAAAGCTAAGTTATTGTCTAATAAAATTATGTACAAAATAAACGTTCACTAAATAAAACTAAAAGGTACTGTAAAAGTTATGAAAAGAACATAATATAGATATTAAAGAAATTTCTGACATAAAAATATTCAAACGGACATTGCATGATTGGCTATTGAATAATAATTTTTACAACATTAAGGAATTTTTTGACTACCAAACTGACTAATGACATTATATTATATATATTTATTTTTCAATTTAAATTTTTGTATGTACTTTTTACTATTGTAATCTAATTTCATTTCTGTGTTGATGCATGAAATGTAAATAAATATTTTAGTTTTAAGTTGAAATTTTTACATGCAATAAATAAGGCTAAATGTGTGATACTTGCTATTATTATAATACCTATTTTTAACCACATTTTATTTTATTTTACTTACATTTAATGCAAATAAAGAATTTTACTTTACTTTACTACAATAATATCCCATATAGGGATATTATTGTGTATAGACAGGCAAGCAAATCTTAGGATTAAAAAAGATAGATAAGTTTAGTACCTATTATTATTGTTTTTTTTTAGTACAGATAGTGCGCAAAGTGGTTCATTTTTTGTCAGGTCAAAATTTCAGAGTATTGAAAGACGTCGTACGTGCGTCGTACAATACACGTGCGGAAAGGAAAATCGTAACTCGTGTCGATCTAAAACACTCCCTTCGATTTGGTCGTGTCTAAATAATATTTATCGCCTCTCGTTTCAAACATGCTTTTTCCGCGCTTGTATCGTTATACTATACTATTTTATAAAATTTTATATCTTATCATCGATAACTTTCCAATCGATTATAATTCGACGATTATTCAATCGATATGGCCCTAAAGGTGTCGATGTTCAGGTCAACCCTATTTTTCTATTTTATGTTTTTTTTTAAATATTAAATGACATGACTTTGACACAAAGGTTTTAGGCATAGGAATAGGATAATATTAATTTTGTGCTGATGTTGTTGAAATTTTAGTAACTAAATAATCATTTCTGTCATTTGCGATACATATAATCATCCTATAATGAAGAATTTAAATTTAAAACTAAATCTAAAAATAGGTTATTCTTCCGAGATACTCACATCACAGTATAAAACCAGTAATAACTCTTCTTACAAACTTCACGCCGCGCGGTGTGTCCCCCTCCCTCCCCTCGCATGCGGCGAAAACATGCGAAACTGGTGATTATTGGGCTGGACAGTCGGGGCCGCGTTTGCGCGCTGTGTTGACGTGTTGAGTTCGGGAGAAAATGACGTCAGCACCGAAGACATATTTTCGTTACTGTAGTGTTTATGGGTGTATGGAAAGTTCTCAAAATGCGGAAATGTCATTCTTTAGAATTCCTAGACACCCAGAAAAGTAAGTGGTTGTTATATATTTGCAGTGTTAGGTACATTATTGCTTACGTAAATGGCGTAAAAGTGAGATTTAAAGCTAGAATGACACATTAAAATCAATAAGGATTTATCTGTAACGACATTTAGGTAGATGCTGCGATCTATCTAGCTCGAAAGTTTGGTACCTACTTAAATATTGTGCAAACATCTATTCAAACATTTTATGTAAATATGATTTCGTCAGTATTTAAGAAACAAATACGTACTTGAATCTTTATTAGATAAAAAGGTAGAAAGAGCGTTGGTACTAGCATAGCGCCATACACAGTTACTAATACGAGTAGGACAGTAGGTACCTACGTTTCTAGTTCAAACGAATCTTTTTTTTATTGTGATGGATTGGGTGTATTCTAGAGAAAACATATAAAATGAACACTTAAATTAACGCTTTTGCAATTATTGTTACACAATCTACTATTGCGCGTATGAGAGTAATATATTTATAATGATTTTTTGTATCTTCAATACTGACTAATGTGGTGTCATGACGTGGTATTGTTATACTAAAACCTACTTACAGTTAATAGTACCTATTAGATTTACAACAACTTACATTGTACGAAGTCGATTATAGTAACGTTGTACAACCCTGCGTGACCTTGCGCAGTAGTAACGACCGCGCCGCCGCTGCCGGAGATTAACTACTGATATATCCTTATACTGTGCTCACATAGTGCGAGCTATAATGTTGCCATATAGAACAATGTGCATGAATTTTTTAGCCTATGGCACGAAAGAGAAAAAAAAAGTAGAAAAGATATGCTCGGAGGATTTGCGCCCTGCTTCCAGCATTTTTTTCGTAAAATAGTGAATTAGTGGTTAATTGCCTTTATTATTCATTTTTAACTTTCCTTTAGCTAGTAAGAAGTAATAAGAGTGTGAAAATACATTCAAATTAATAGTCACTTGGGCTTGATCTGCAACATATCGATTCGGCGTATATAACGTACAAAGCTAGGTTATAATTAGATTTTCGGCATTTTCCACTAGTGTTAATTTGAAATGGAAAGCATGGATGTCGCTCAAGAAGGTACCTCGGCAGCGTCTACGCCCGTCGTGGAAAACGGTAAGTTCCCCGACACCATCACCATGCTTGTTTTTAGTACTTGTAGTAAAAACGTGTTCCTTTGTCGAGGTCCAAGTACATGTAATGTTTCTTTTTAGGGCCCGACAAGAATGTAACGGCGGAGGAAATGACTTCAAGAGACTACTATTTTGACTCGTATGCTCATTTCGGTATTCACGAGGAGATGTTAAAGGATGAAGTTCGCACACTCACGTATAGGAATGCTATGTACCACAATAAACACTTATTTAAGGGAAAAGTAAGTTAAAACCATTTTTTAACTTTGCTTTGCTGTGTTTGCAGCTATACACTTCGTTTTGTCATATTTTGTGTGCCTTACGTACATACATACTATAGTCACGTGTGTTTCTCAGAGACCACGAACTTCTATTTTGTTCGATCCTCACATACATCTTTCGCTTCTATCGCTTTCATAATCCCAACATTCCTCACATACGCTAAAGTCCACCAAAGGTCTACCATTTTGCAACTCACTTTCTCTCATACACTTTTTGCCAGCTAACTCTCTTTTGCTCATTCTTTCCATGTGTAATAGCCTGTCCCTTACCTACAATACAATGACTTGATTCAAACAAACTGCACTGAGTTTGATATCAGTGAAATGTTTATGAAAATACACAGTTTAAATATTTCCTTATTCTCGCTATCAAACATGCTGCTGAGTAAGCTTGGGCTGTCGCTAATAACCAGAGGGCGGAATTGCTCATGGCAAAAATCAAACGTCAATAAAGTTGAATGTTAACTTTTATGGACTATTGATTAAACTGAAATTATCAGTATATTGTTAAGTTGTTTTCATCGTAAGTAAGACTAGGATACTTCATTATCCATTTGTTGACTGTTTTTCGTTTTGGATTAACCATTTTTTTTTCAAACGTGAATAAAATTAGTTGCAAAAGGACTAGTGGCAGAAATGACAATTAAATGTCATACAATTTACTTTTAAACTAATTATAGAGGTCAAAATCAAATGGTCGAATAGCTAATCAAAGAGGTTAATGTTAAAGTCAGAAATGTAAAAGGTGACTGAATTTATCGATAGCTGAAAATATCGATAAAATTTAACGTTTCAACTCTATTGATTTTTGCCATGAGCAATTCCGCCCTCTGCTAATAACTTATTAACCTTTCAAACACTGCCAGCTCCCATCTAGTTACCAGTCAGCTTGGAAATTCGTTTTAGTCCAGGATTTTTCTGGCTGCTGTAAGCAGTTCACCTTCTGTAATTCATGATATAAAGCCATTCTTCCAAATAAGTTGTGTGCATAATCGTTTTTCACTGCCTTATTCAATTATGCTGTAGTGATCTACGAGTGGATCTTATAAAATAGCAATCAGTTAGTGTAAGAATGTCCATTTATTTATTGAATTTGTAACTTCCAGATAGTGTTAGACATAGGCTGCGGCACGGGCATCCTGTCGATGTTCGCCGCCAAAGCTGGGGCAGCTAAGGTGATCGCCGTGGAGTGCTCCAACATCGTGGACTACGCGCGCAAGATCGTTGAGGCCAACCGGCTCGATGACGTCATCGAGATCATCAAGGGCAAGGTTAGTGCCCAGTTAAACACTTTTTGTGTCGAGTTTTTGACGAGAAAAGTACCCTATTGTATACATGACTGTTGGGATCTTTGCAAAGTGGTATTATGTCATAGATTTCATAGAGACTACAGGTTGTTTTGCTGGAATTTAATACAAATAAGAATCTGAATAATAGTATATTAATACAAATCTATTTTAAACTTTTATTGGGTTTTAGATCAGAAAACAATTGCTTCTGGGTTTCTAGAGGTTGTTTCTACTTGCTGAATTAATAAACTTATACTTTATTGACACATAACATAACATAAGGCAGCATCCCCACTTAGGCGTCGCGTGTCTCGCGGCGCGCAACGGACGTCTCCGCCACGCCGCCTGAATGTAATTCAAAAAACGTCTCCTCAGTACATTTTGTATAGGAAGGACGTAAGACGCGCCTCAGGCGGCGTGGCGGCGGCGTGGCGCGCGCCGCAAGACATGCGTCTTATGAGTGTGGATGGTAGTTAAGAGTTTCTTACAATCATAAAGATTTTGGCACTTTCATGTGGTTATTAATTTTACACTCATCAGGTGGAGGAGATTGAACTGCCGGTTGAGAAAGTGGACATCATCATCTCCGAATGGATGGGCTACTGCCTGTTCTACGAGAGCATGTTGGACACAGTGCTGTTCGCTCGCGACAAGTGGCTGCAGCCTGATGGCATGCTGTTTCCGGACAGGTGAGATGGTATATAATATGTAGTATATAAACGATGTAGTATATAATATTGTCTTTGATTAAAAAAAAGATTGTTTCAGTTAAAATGTAAGATAAATTGTGTTTAGATATCTTTTGTTGTTATTTACTGTTGCTGTGTTGTATGTTTTATTCTATGTAGTTAGCAGTGATTTAGTTTCGACTGTTATGCTGTTAACATGTTTTGTAAATAAATAAATAAATTACCCCTATAGTTACTCATGAAATAAAGCTATGGAAACGGATTATATCGCGTATAGTTTTCCATAGTTTTATGACTATGTAGTATATTGAATTCGTCGCCCAGGATCATGAAAAGTGGAAGATTCTTCTGAGAGCTATGTCCCTAATGAGGGATAACAGGATCTCATCATCATCATCATCATGTTTTTGCAAACATGTAGATAGTGAGGGTGTTGGGTGAGGAGTTGGAAAGAGAAGAGGGAGTTGGAAAGAGATAGGAAAAGATGGGAGGATGAAATTAAGCGGCAACCCAAGCGACACTTGTTGCGCGTCTTACATCTTTCCTACACAGAATGTACTAAGGAGACGTTTTTTAAATTACACTCAGGCGGCGCGGCGCTGGCGTCCGTTCTGCATCTTACGACGTATGTCGCCTGTGTGTAGATAATCCCTAAGGAAATCACAGGATAGGACCAATATGGAGAAACATAGCAAGTGATAGAATAACATGGCAAATTCTAAGGGAGACTGTTAGTTAACTCATCTTGGACGTCCAAACACTTAGGGCCGGCTCACACCGGAATGGCGGCGGTTGGCAGCGGCGGGACGAGAGCCCGCCGGTCGCTGCCGTTCACTGCGAGCCGCGGCCGGCCGCTGCCGACCGCTGCTATTCCTGTGTGAGCCGGCCCTTAAGTTAAAACCTTATTTGTAAAAAAAAAACAGTAATAAAGGCTTATTTTATTTATAACAGAGAAATTGTATGTGGACGAAATTAAACATGTATAATATTTGTTCAGATGCACACTGTTCATCTGCGGCATTGAGGACCGTCAGTACAAGGACGAGAAGATCAACTGGTGGGATGATGTGTATGGCTTTGACATGTCTTCCATCCGCAAGGTGGCCATCTCCGAGCCACTGGTTGATGTAGTAGACGCGAAACAGGTAAGAATAGATCTGATAATCTTCAGGAAGACTGACACTACTAGTTGGGTAACTCAAATTGTGCAGTTAAAGCCTGTGCTATGACAAGGACGACTCAGTGGTTAATCTCCGGCAGCGGCGTCGTGACCTCATGACCACTCTACCTGTCTTATCTCACTCATAGAAGTATAGTACGTGTTCGCCTACATGACCTTAGACTATGTAGGAACGCGCTTCTTTCATATATATATATATATATTTTTTTAATATTGGGGACACCTTACAGCCCCAAACTAAGCATGGCTTGTACTATGGGTGCTAAGCGACGATATACATACTTAAATAGATAAATACATACTTATATACATATTAGAAAACATCCATGACTCAGGAACAAATATCTGTGCTCATCACACAAATAAATGCCCTTACCGGGATTCGAACCCAGGACCGCGGCTTAGCAGGCAGGGTCACTACCGACTGAGCCAGACCGGTCGTCATTTGATCGACATTGTCCGAGGTGTCTTTGATGATCGTGATCGATGTGTCTTGGGTCATTTGCCGTCTAGTAGTCTATGTCTATCTAGTTTATCCCAAGCTTAAATAATGTAATGATAGAGCAATAATGATTAATTAGTAACATGTTAACTACTACATATAATTTAACTACTACATATAATTTTTTTATGTCTATTACATTACAGGTAGTTACGAATTCCTGTCTGCTGAAGGAAATAGATCTTTACACGGTCAAGAAAGAAGATCTCAACTTTGAATCCAAATTCCATTTGCAAGTGAGTTATTTTATATTAACATTTATTAACGTTTTCCATGTAATGTCTTAAATACACCCTCATCAGTCAACTATTTTAAGTATAAAATCATGATTAAGTTATATTTTTCACATAGGTTTTCATAAAAAGGACTGTCTTCTCTTTGAATACTGAGGTTAAATGTTGTGATTTGTTGGTTTCCTCACAATGTTTTTTGCCTAAGTATGACTGAAAAATTGTGGCGGATGACGGGATAAAAACCCGTAGGCCAGGAAATACGCGCACGGAAGTGGCGATGGATAGGGCACGTGCTACGCAGAGCAGATAACCACCTGTCCAAGCAGGGTCTCTGCTGGCAATCACCTGGCAGTAGACGGTCGGGGCGGCCTTGTACCACGTGGAGGCGGTCAGTGGAGAAGGAGGCTGGCGCAAGTGGACTAGGCTGGAAGGATTTGGAAGCAGTCGCCCAGGATCGTGAAAAGTGGAAGATTCTTCTAAGAGCCCTATGTCCCTAGTGAGGGATAACAGGAACACATCATCATCATGACTGAAAAATTATATTTCTTACGTCCAATTTCCTCCTGTTGTTGGAAAGCAACTTGGATAACCTTTGCGCCACCAGCTTTCAGATGTAGAATATTATTGATTTAATAATATTGTTTTCCCCTCACCAGCACGGAAACACGTGTTTTGTCCTTTAATACCAGCGGGTAAAAACGCATTTTATCCACTAGTGGGTAAAGTAATTTGACCTTGAATAAAGTCACATTAACAGCTTTAAAATTGATAAAAAGTAGGTGAATCTAGTAATAAAGATGATTTACCACCTGTGGAACTACTGGAAACAGTGATAAACGCATTTTTTGCGTTGTAGTTTCCTCGCTATAGTGAGGGGAAAAGTTTTGTGTTACACTCGGGTGCAAGTGTATTTTACTTCTCGTGTGTTGAAAAACTCGCAAGTTCAGGATTCTATTGTCGAACCACTCGCTTCGCTCGTGGTTCAACTATAGAATCCTTTCACTTGCTCGTTTTTCAATTCCACACTCGGCGTTAAAATACAACTTTG
The DNA here is from genome assembly GCF_023078275.1 of Leguminivora glycinivorella. Classification (NCBI taxonomy): domain Eukaryota; kingdom Metazoa; phylum Arthropoda; class Insecta; order Lepidoptera; family Tortricidae; genus Leguminivora; species Leguminivora glycinivorella. Next base: position 8,580,545 of record NC_062983.1, read on the forward strand.
CCCCCTTGTATAACAAATAACTATTCTCGCTGGCGGCTATATTTCCGAGCTTATATAACCAGGCAACCTTCAAATGTAGGGAGAACAGGCATCTTCTGGGCGAGCTCACTCGATCATAAGCCACGTTTTTGCCTTTGGCTAGTCTGTGTCCAAGAGTAAGCCCATTCAAATAAAATATGTGGGGCTGATCTTTATCTGTGTATCGACAGGTCCGCCGCAACGACTTCATCCAGGCGCTAGTGACGTTCTTCAACGTGGAGTTCACGAAGTCTCACAAGCGCCTCGGGTTCAGCACGGCGCCCGAAGCCCCTTACACCCATTGGAAGCAGACCGTCTTCTACTTCGACGAGTACATGACTGTAAGTGCTCAATAACACACCTAACTCAATAGTGTATGTATGTATGTATGTATAAACTCTTTATTGTACAAAACACAAATATATGACACAGGATAGACAGTGATAGGATAGTGATTAGTATATACCTAATACTGAAGAGTGGACAAGCCGGAGCTCATTGAGAAAACTTTGTCGTTGTGTGCGTGCGTGGTGACACGACGCTGGTCGTTCGCATGTACACACACATGGAAATGATGCGCGTATATCGCATAATAAGAGCGTCCATCTACAAGTGAGTGGGTTCAAGAACTTGCGACAGTATTCAATAGAAATCGGCTGGCATGTCCGATCTCCTTCTCCAAATGGAGAAATAAAAGTTGAGCTTCGCACTAGTCTTCAGTTTATTAAATCTTATATCTTTAAACGAGCAATTCTTGTATATTTATTTATTTATATATATATACCGACGATCTCGGAAACCGCTCTAACGATTTCGCTGAAATTTGTTATGTGGGGGTTTTCGGGGGTGAAAAATCGATCTAGCGTAGCCTTAGGTCCCGGAAAACGCGAATTTTCGAGTTTTCATGTATTTTTCTTTAGCGTTAGTAAAAGTAAAATATGGTCGTTAATTTCGACGCCCGCGCGGCGGTTCCACATAGCTCAGTCGTACGAGGTTGGTCTAATGTTCGCAGACAGATCGCATGTCGGGTTTCGAATCCCGTCCAGAAATTAAGTTTTTGTTTTTTTTTATTTATTTATAAGAGTTTTTTTTTATCTAAAGACGTGATATAATAAAATAGAACCGAGCGAAGCTCGGTAGCCCAGATATTTTATTTTTATATTTCACAAGTATCTTTTAGGATATGAGCTGTAATTAGTACCTATGTCAGATGGGTCTCGGTAGAGATATTACGTATTGGTAACTATAAACGTTTTGCGTTCTACTGTCAACTCTGTTTAAAAATCGCATAAATTCATCCTATATTTTTTCTGCAGGTAAAGAAGCAGGAAGAGATAACGGGCACATTCTCGATGCGGCAGAACGCGCGCAACAACCGCGATCTCGACTTCGAGATCGAGATCGACTTCAAGGGCGAGCTGTGCCAGGTGCAAGAGAAGAACCACTACAGGATGCGTTGAGCGCCAACAGAGGTTTCTATACGTGTAGCTCTGGTTTTTATACTACATTTTATGCTTAGCTATGTAATATGGCTGTAAAGCCTTGCGGTTGTAACCAATATGACTATTATTCAGTAGTACGCAGGCACCTTCTGCACGAACTGTAAGCACATTTATAGTAAAAAAAAGTATATCTGATCAAGGGTAATCCTATATAGACCACACCCACACCCTTCTGCCAAAAAGATTTTAATAAATTAATAAATAACTAAAAATCCAGAAAAAATCTTTACAACAGCATGGCTGTTCCATTTTAGTTGATATACCTACACATAGATTTTTTTTATTTTTGCAAATATTTAGTTTCTTTTCTATTAAATCAGTTAGCTTCAATGAGAATAAAGTGTTAAAAAATCAAAGCTACATTGATAGAAACGAATGGACATGTCCCAGTGTTCTACCGTCTTATTTTTGAGATAAGCTTAGTGATTGTATCATAAGTATTGGAGCATACATGCCAAAACTTTGTTCAACTATTCTAAGTAATCAGAATTTTTCTTTATTTTCATCTATTCTTATTACTGAGACTTGATAAGTAAAAACTTAAGAAATGAGGCGTTTTTCATGTTTTAATATGGCACAAAATTATTTTGTTTTAGATTCGCTAGCATTGTGTTTTATCGGGAAGAAAATGTTTGGATATTTATTTTGTGCCTTTACAAGTGTACACTGCCATTAAATGACACTTATTTCCTTTTAGTATAAAAAAATTATGAGTGGCAACTATTTTTTTTCGCATGTGTTGCATAACGCCTTTTTTCTTAAGTTATTTTACTCGTAATACACATTGAGAAATGCTTTGGGTATAAAACGAATACCATAGAATTACTTATGCTGATAGTTCATGAAAATCATTAAACATACAAAAGTTTTTGTGTAAAGAAAATGGTTAATAAAATATTTGCATCTGCCAAATTATATGATATATTGAAAAAATAAAACAAAACAGGTTTTCAGCATGCAGTTTGTTTTGTATTATTGTAATTTAAACACATGTATTTTCGTATGTTTAATGCTTAAATAAAATGTTGTTCATAAAATTCATAATATCACCAACATCTGTATGTTTGTTCTTTAAAATGGTTAATAATAGGAAACGAGTTCTTATCATATTGGTCGCTGTATGTTTAGAAATAAGGATAGTTACACTAGTATGTATGAGGAACTCCTGGTATAACTTGGTTACTCAAAAAAATAATATCAATAGGGGTTTTTGACTATATAATACGTCAAATGAATCCTGAAGGTAGTTTAAACAGGATTTTTGTAAAGTTAGAGAACGAAATTTAATTGTATTGAAATGTCGCACTTACATTATAGTGGCCTAAAATCGTTGCTTTTATTTTGCGACGCTCTTCTGTTCTTAAAAAATGAGTATGTTATAAGTTAACATTATTGATTCATCCTTCAAAAATGGTTATGCCAAGACACAACTAGTTTCAATTAAACAAATATTCTAATTCGTATTTGGTAGAATCGGTTCGAATTAGCCTAACTTAGCTAACTCAGTGGGTAGTTTACTCGTATATGCCAGTGTTATGTATTATTCTGTATTTTTTAGGTTACCACTACGTCCAATATAAAACTTCGAGTGATAGATCTTGCGATGAAAACTACTGTTTAAGGTCGAAGATTTGATGTTGGACATAGTGATAATACACTTGGATCATTATTAAGAATACAGTTTTGTCAAATTTAATGCAAAAAACTCATATTTCCGAGTACTGTGTTAAATTACCCTTCATACTATCAAGTATTATTGTATAATCTTAATAACTAAATAAGGTATAATTCTTGTAAGGTTGACATTATTTTGCCGTCACCTGTACCTACTTTTGTTTATGACTTAGTGGTGAAAAGGTTAAAAAGGCAGTTACTGTATTGTATGAAGAATAATGCATGATTTATTTTGTAAAATGGAATTCAATATTAATACAAGATTTTTCAAAGCTGTATTCTAGTAGGTCCGAGTGTCCCAGTAGGTAGATTTCTCATGTTTGTACTAGATATGGGCGTGACCGAGCATCGTATGTATTATTTTCAATAGGAGTATTGTACGCGATTTACTGTGATAGTCCTGGTAATGCGCCTAGGTATATCTGTGAGATTCTCAACCCAAGCGAATTTTGACTCGTTATAACGATAAAGTTGAATTTTGATAGCCGGCTGTGTCGGATTTTCTACAACAGTGCGTAGTACCAGTGGTACTCTTAATTTTAGAGGTGCATAAATGAGTAAGCCAAAGTTTTGTTGTTTTATTTTATTATGTACCTTATTTTACATTCAGTTAACAATCAAAACTGTACCCTGTAACGTAAATACCATTAAGATACGAATAATGTTCATGTAAACACTGACGGGCATAGTATTACAAGATTTCAACCATATCATTTTGCAATCAAGTTCAAAATTGTAGGGGGAGATACAAAATAAGTTTTGATTATCAAGTGTTATTATAAAACGACAAAAAATTTCTTAAGTTGTTTAAATTAATTACAATTGCTATAGTTGCACTAATTTCTAATGAAGGAAGACATTCTACACACACGTTCGTCGGATAGAATAGATTCCAAAGTGAAATAAATGAGATGCACAATTGCACATATTACTTCGCTGACTTAAACACTGGAGAACTACTTTAAATTCATCTGATTGGACAGTTTTATTTACAACTGTGGCTGTGGCTCTTGCACATGGCGCATGTAGCAGGCATGTTTATTACGACTAAGATACAAGAATTAATGTAGGCAAGGTAGGTAAGGCCTGAGTGCACGCTTATGTTAGTTGTCTAACAATTGACGACTACATAAAAAAATGGAATTCTGTTTAGTCCGTCAGTTAGATCGTAACAAAAATACTGAACACATACTTTTCGCTCTTTCTAATCAACGAAAAAATAGAAAGATACAGAGCATCAAAGTCCCGGAGTGGGGGCTTGTGACGTCACTTCTATGTAAAAATTGTACCTAGGCGTGACGTCACGCGAAACTTCAACGCACCGTACCGTCGTGACCCTTCGTTTACGAGAAAAAAGAAAAAATAAGTGTCTAAAATTCTTTGATAATCTAACTGACGGACTAATTACTTTTTTTAGTCGTCTCGCCTATTGAAGCTCATACAAATGTCGAATCATGAGTCGACGATGCATAGGGTGGACGCGGGCGAGCACAGAGCGCTATTACACTCCCCGCCGAACCGAACAGTATTACAATTAGCTGCCCACTGAAGACCAGTATGCTGAACGCTGTCACTTTTTACTTTCAACTAACATTCCGTTGCCCAGCGGACTGGTCTTCAGTGGGCCCCTTTATAAGGGAGTCTATCCAACGACAGCGACCGGTACGACGGGCACGGCGCCGGCGCTCTTCACGTCCACGCAGCAGCAGCTGGAGATCAGGTTGTACTCCTGGCACGAGTTCGCGTACAGGTACTTGCAGTCGACTTTGCGGCAGTTGTAGCTGTCTGTGGATAGAAGAATGATTTTAGATTGTTTTTCCAGCACATTAGGATATCCACAATAGCTAAGGGCGTATTTACACGATACGAGAGTATAGTCCACAATACAATGTATCCAAAATCGCATGAGAGTTCACGCGCCGATTGAGTCTTAGTTATAGGTATTACGTTTTACTGCTCACCTCAATATAAGAAAATAACAATAGGTACAAGTAGGTAGGTACCTATTGCCTACTTCAATATAGGCAAACGACAAGCAACTTAATAGCTAATTAATTAAATTAGTTTTTTTAAATATGCAAGCAAATTTTTGTACGAACAGCAACATAATTTTACCTTACCTATATTAGATGAAATAGTATGATATTATACCTAGTTATAATTTAAATATTGTACCTACACCTCATAAAGTCGAAATCTAAATTGTTCAAAAAGTGGACTGTCGAACATTACATTATGTTAACATTAGTGAGTGTCTGATCCGATAACGGATATACTCGTACATATGATTGATACGATATCTTATCTTATCTTATACTATTAAACGAGCAATTCTTGTATATTTATTTATTTATTTATTTATTTATTTATTTATATATACCGACGATCTCGGAAACCGCTCTAACGATTTCGCTGAAATTTGTTTTGTGGGGGTTTTCGGGGGTGAAAAATCGATCTAGCGTAGCCTTAGATCCCGGAAAACGCGAATTTTCGAGTTTTCATGAGTTTTTCTTTCGCATTTGTAAACGTAAAATATGGTCCTTAATTTCGCCGCGCGCGCATCGATTCCGCGTAGCTCAGTCGCACGAGGTCGGTCTAATGTACGCAGATAGATCGTAGGTGTCAGGGTTTCGAATCCCGGCCAGAAATTAAGTTTTTGTTTTTTGTCTTTTTTTTGTTTTTGTATTTATAAGAGTTTTTTTTTTATCTAAAGACGTGATATATTAAAATAGAACCGAGCGAAGCTCGGTCGCCCAGATATTAATTATGAAAGGCGCCATTTTCAAAAGCCTTTGAAATCCTTCCTACGTCCGATATCGGATCGGATAACGTGAAAACGCACTTACGAGGGTATCACAGCACGAAAAGTGAACAGCTGTTATTGAGTTAGTCTATTATAAACTTACATCCAGAATCCCTCTCGCAGCAGCAAGCATCATGCGCCTCCTTATACGAACAGTAGCTATACACCGACGAGTCACACAACGGGCAACCCGGGTGCGCGCCCGGGGGCCAGCCAACCCGGGTTTACCCGGGTAGGAGCTCCCAGGGTACTGTCCCGGGTACCCGGGCCCGCTGGGGTAGAGCCCCGGACCGGTGTTCGGGTACTGAGGGTAGTCCGGGTTGTACTGTCCGTAGCCGCCTAGGAAAAAAGCCGCTATGTCTCTTAGGCTGAAACCTGTGGTTGGATGAGATGAGGTGATGGTTAAAATGATGTGGTTGGTTACAGTGCATGAGTTTTGTATTAATAATGGATGGATTCATGAACATTTGGCATTTCTTGTCTACACATAACATAGAAGCGCCTATAAAGTAGTAGGGTAGGTTCAAAGCTCCTAGTGAGTATTATATTCTTTGGTTCAAAGCTTGTTCCTTAGAAAACGGACAAATATTCATTATGAAAATTTCATTTGATAGGTATTATTATTAAACTTGCAAGAAAATTCAAAACATCCGGGTAGGTATGGCGAATGAGATAAAGCCTATGTTTCGCCTCTCTTTGAAAGGACATAATTATTTAGGTAGGTATCAAGTATGGCAATGACAGTCGCATTCATAAACTTTTGGGATTGGGTTAATAAAAATGAACCTTGGAGAAATTGCGAAACTCATTGTGTCTCTATCTCTTTTCCATTAAAGCCGCAGCGAAAACGATTGACACTTGGCTAGGCGCTCTGATACAATTTGAGGAATTCATTGACCGTGAAATCTCATTACAATTTTAATGGAGGTAAACCTGCAATTATATAAGTTTAATTCAATATTATCATTGACCAAAAAATCACAACTCGGTTAAAATTAGTTGCATAATTAAGTACTACGTATTTTTTAATGCAAATGTTATTATTGTTTCAACCTTATCTTTACGAACATCTACTAATCCGACGGAGTAAAGTACAAATCTGTACGTATGTTTTGCATGCATTTATCGCTGCTTTTATCGCATAACATAACCGCGCGCTCACCCCCCTTGGGAAGGGGTAGCAGAATTGGTACAAAAAAATGTTTTTCACCACACCAACTGTTAAAGGCTAACTTTGCTATTCGAAAACAGATAGCAAAACTGCATTTTATCCACAAGGGGGCAAAGTAATTTCATACAAATTTTAACTCATCATCTTAATCTGGCTGCTAGATTTTACCTATAATTGATGATTTTGAATCATAAATATTGAATAAATTGATGGATTTGATTGAATTTGATGTTTTATAGTTAGTATTTTGTTCGTGTTGGTGTGGTGAAAAATTTTGTGTTTCACTCGGTGGCAAAGTTTGTTTAACCTTCGTGCCTTGATACCCTCACAACGCTCAAGATTCCACTTTTTGAACCACTCGCTACGCTCGCGGTTCAATATTGGAATCTTTCGCTTGCTCAGGTATCAATATTGGCACGTGCGGTTAAACAACTACTTTGCCCCCTTGTAAAACAAATAACTATTTCTAGCCTTTTAAATGGAGGGTAAAATTAACTGCTTTTATTTATTTTATCGCATAACATAACCGCGCGCTTACACCCCTTGAGAAGGGGCAGTAGAATTGGTACAAAAAAATGTTTTTCTAGCCTTTTAAATGGAGGGTAAAATTAACTCTATGAAAACATCGAAGGTGTACCTACCAATATTTAAAAGGATCAGGAAGGAACGTTCTGTTAGAAATTCGGCAGATGAAATCTAATTGGATTGCAAGCTAACACGCTGAATGATGGATGTTCTACAGACCGTGGCTCAGTTTATACACCAAGGATTTCCTTATGGCTTGAGAAGTTACCTAATTGTAGTTTTAACACACTCGCCCGTCCTTGTTTCGAGCCATTGTAATTAGATGATTAATTAGTTGGCGTTAGTCGTTAGTTTAGCATAATCATCTTAAATTGTCGGTATTTTTTATCAGTTTACGTGTCGGTAACAATGCAGGTGTTTTTGTGGTATTTTTTGACAAGTGAGACGCTGCTGAGATAATACTAACATATAACGAGCAGCCTAACCATTCAAGGAAGACTGTAGGTTAGAGTCTTAAACTCACTGAATAAAATTAGAATAACTTTTTTTTCAGTACAGATGGTCGTTTTTTTACGCACTAGTTCGAGAAGTGGTTCATTATATGCCAGGTCGAAACTTCGGAGGCTCATCTGTACTGAAAAACGTCGTACGATACACGTGCGAAAAAGAAATTCGTAACTCGTGTCGATTTAAAACACTCCCTTCGGTCGTGTTTTAATTTATCGCCACTCGTTTCGAACTTCCTTTTTTACGCACTTGTATCGTAATGTACTATTTCAGTACAGATGGTGTTTTTTTTACGCACTAGTGCGAGAAGGGGTTCATTATATGCCAGGTCGAAACTTTGAAGGCTCATCTGTACTGAAAAACGTCGTACGATACACGTGCAAAAAGGAAATTCGTAACTCGTTACTCGTGTCGATTTAAAACACTCCCTTCGGTCGTGTTTTAATTTATCGCCACTCGTTTCGAACTTCCTTTTTTACGCACTTGTATCGTAATGTACTATTTTAATTCAACCCTTATTGAGATGGGCATGAAAATGAAGTGTGAAAAATATTCGTAGCCAAACTGTAGCTTTTTTATTTTACGATATATGAGCGCCACATAAAAACAGACCGATCGCCGGCTCTAAGCGATTACCGCCTCCCATGGACACATATAAAACTAGAGCAGTGGTGGGCGAACTTTTTTCATTGCGGGCCAAAAGAAGGAATTTTAGAGGGGGCCAGATTTACATCAAAAATGCATTTTCACCACACCAACTGGTAAAGGCTCTCTTTGCTATTCGAAAGCAGATAGCAAAATTGCATTTTATTAACAACTAGCGACCCTCCCCGGCATCGCACGGGTACTATACCTACATGTAAACCTTCCTCTACAATCACTCTATCTATTAAAAACCGCATCAAAATCCGTTGCGTAGTTTTAAAGATTTAAGCATACATAGGGACATAGGGACAGAAAAAGTGACTTTGTTTTATACTATGTAGTGATAGTGATAGTGAAGGGTGCAAAGTAATTTCATACAAATTTTAACTTGATGTAGGTATTAAGCTGGGTGGTAGATTACCTACACCTATAAATGATGGTTTTGAATCATAAATCCATACTACTTACTATAAATGGGAAAGTGTGTGTGTCTGTTTGTTTGTCCGTCTTTCACGGCAAAACGGAGCGACGAATTGACGTGATTTTTTAAGTGGGGTTAGCTGAAGGGATTGAGAATGCCATAGGCTACTTTTTGTCTCTTTCTAACACGAGCGAAGCCGCGGGCAAAAGCTAGTATTCTATAATGACGGTCAAAGTGGCCAAATAAGGAGTTATAATAAGATAATACGAATAATGATGTGTTGCAATATAGTTTTTTTTGCTATTTACCTACCTACTTCTGTTTGATGCTGATGATGAACAGTGGTAAGTGTTTAATGAGATAAATGCACGTAAGTAAACGCAATGAATTATAGGCATGACGCGATACGAATGGTGAATGGTGAATGACGTGATATTTCGTCACTACTTTTAAAAAATCTCGTATCTCACGCTGTTCCTCAAAGTTAAAACGCAGTAAGTCTATATACAATTATGCATTCCATACATACTTACTACAATTTTCTTTTCATTGTCAGACGAAGATACAAGTTTTTTTTAAAGTAGTGACGATTTCTTAAATCCTGCTAGAATTAAAATTGAATGGATAGTTTGAAAAAATAATGAATAGACTTTAGGACGTCTTACGATTATGTAAAAATGGATATTAGGCAATAGCTGAGTGTTTCTATCAGAGTCAAAGTTTTTAAGTAATTTAGTTCTTACAGTAAACTTCGGGCCTATTTTACCATTTCCAGACAGATAACTTACTAAGAGAGCACCTAAACTTTTAAAAGTTGTTTAAGTTTAGTAAGTAGGTACAGACTTTTAATGTTTGAGACGGTGATACCGACTCTTTGTGAATCAACTCTATCCATACAATTTTGTGACAGGCTTACTTGTATCTAAAGCAAACATCGTCGAAAGTGAACCTATTTTTGAATAGCTTTCGTGATAGCGACAGCTCCATTAAAATAGGTACATAGTTATACCAACTAGTACCTAAAAGCATTCTTGCTACTTCGAAAAGTTACATTTTATCAACAAGAGTGCAAAGTAAGCTGGCTATTAGAATTCACGTTAAAAATGAATTATAATGTTAAATAAATTAACGGATTTGATTTAGTTTGATGTTTTACAGTTAATACTTATTTTCTTTTGTGTGTGGTGAAAAAAATGTTGTGTTTGACTCGGAGGCAAGTTAAATCTACGTGGCTTGAAATCATCGCAATGCTCAAGATTCCACATTCTGAACCAGTCGCTACGCACGCACTTCAATATTTGAATCTTTCTCTTGCTGCACTGAGAGAAATTTGCATTGTGAATTTAACAAGTTCGACTTGTTGCGGGTTTATCCAATTAAAACAAAATATTTTAGTAAGCGGAATAAAGCACAATATTGGTGATACAAGTCGAATTTGTTCGAACAACAAGGTCAAAATTGTTAAAAGATATTTGATTGAATCAGTCAAACATCTGTTTAAAACAAAATGTGTCATGTTGCTTTTATAAAATTGATTTGTTGATTCAAATATATTTTTGATTCAATTGACGAGCAACTTGTAGAATGTACTAGTTAAGTAGTTACACTTAACAAAATCTAACTTGTTTGAACCAAAGAGCACATAGGCGCTATTTTAACCAAAAACTTGTTGAACGAACATGAAAACTGGTTGTTTTTTCTCTGAGTGTGGGGTATCAATGTTGGCAATGTTGGCACGTGCGGTTTAACAACAACTTTGCCCCCTTCTAAAACAAATAACTATTGCATGTGACGATGTTTGCCGTAGAAGTGACACTCACCATTCCCGGAGCCGAGTCTGTTTCGGCTGAGGTCGTAATTGGACTGTTGCTGCACACCTAGTTTATAATAACATGTCAAATAAACATATTATCTGTAGGGGCCCTATTTAATTACACTTAAATAAAAATTTGGTACAATAAATATTATAAACTAGGCAAAAAAAAAATCTAAGGCCCCCTGAGGCATAGTGTCCAAGATGCTGGCAGCATTTCCTCGTCTTTTCCATTTTTTTTGCCACTTTTATGAAGTGTGATATTTTTGAAAAAAAAAAAAAATGCTATTTCTACTCAGAATTACTAGCCTTTTCTTTCCTCGCTATTTAATTAAATTATATGTATTCTTATTTCTAACTTTGATAGATTCATACGATATTCTTAATAGTATTAATAGAATATAGCTATTCTTATTAGATATGATCACGGAAGAAAGCAGTTGGACAGACTGACTGACGGATATGATACCACTAAATTTATAGGTACAGATATAGCTTTCTACGTAGAAAAAAATAATCCGTACTCGTAATTTTCCGTACTCGTACGTACGGAATGCTAAATATTTATATTTTATTTAATTTAGATAATTGAGTATATTTGGAGAAACTTATGTTATGTATTAAAAAAGTGATTGTCCACAATGTACATTACTTTTTTTTTAAAGCTATTATATTAAAAATATGAAAATAATAGCTAAATACAAAAAAATAAGAAGGACTTAGACCAAAAAATAAGTAACCTAATTAAAAATAAGAAGAGTAATATATGTTGTAGACTACTGCATATTATTAAAAATGTGAAATAAACACATAATATATGATTAAATGTCGATACACCTACCTTGAGCAACAGCAATAATTGCAACAAATACGACACACAGCTTTTTATCCATTATAGCACAAATATTAAATAATCAAATAATATCAAATAATCAAACGATATCGCGTGCGCGGGAGTGGAGCATCAAGTTCGATCTCCCTAATGAAAATAAGGCTGCTTAGGTGGATCTACCGGTACTGGCGCGTGGGAAATGTTTACCGAGATACTAATCGCATTATTAATCCATACTAATATTATAAATGGGAAAGTGTGTGTGTCTGTTTGTTTGTCCGTCTTTCACGGCAAAACGGAGCGACAAATTGACGTGATTTTTTAAGTGGATATAGATGAAGGGATGGAGAGTGTCATAGGCTACTTTTTGTCTCTTTCTAACCCCCCATTTCCCTAAAAAAAGGGGGTGGGCGTTTGTATAGAGCAGTCCGAAATTTTCGAATGTAACGCGAGCGAAGCCGCGGGCACAAGCTAGTTGTAGTATAAAATTGTAAAATTGTGTCAGTTTGTAGGAAATAACAAGGTCTAAAAAAGTAGTATGCATTTTTAACCCCCGACGCAAAAACGAAGGGGTGTTATAAGTTTGACGTGTCTGTCTGTCTGTCTGTCTGTGTGTGTGTCTGTCTGTCTGTCTGTCTGGTCTGTCTATCTGTGTGTGTGTCTGTCTGTGGCATTGTAGCTCCCGACCGGATGAACCGATTTAGATTTAGTTTTTTTTGTCTGAAAGCTGAGTTAGTCGGGAGTGTTCTTAGCCATGTTTCATGAAAATCGGTCTACTATGTCGCAGTCGGGGGTTTTTTCAAAATTTTAATTTTGTGGTTATTATTTATTATTTATTATTATTTATTTATTTTTATTTCAAATATGTTACACAGTATATAGTAGTAGTTAGTTATTATGGTTGCACATTGCAGATTAATTACTTGTTTGAGCTATTATCTCCTTATTCACGTGACTTACGTTTTGAAAATTTTATGGCAAATGCCTCACACCTGCGGGCGTAGGTGCACACTAGTTGGATAAATTTATGGCAACGTGCCTATCCCTATCGCACTTACAAATAGTGCGAAAAAAGGATGGCCTCGTTTACACGCGACCCTTGCTTGCCTGCCTGGCCTGCTGACAGAGATGATATCGAACAGCTACATATTTGAAAAAAACTTGTATCTTCTTCTGTCAATGAAAAGAAAAACGTAATAAGTATGTATGCAATGCATATAGACTTACTGCGTTTTAACTTTGAGGGGCAGCGTGAGATACGAGATTTTTTCAAAGTAGTGACGATATAATGAGATACCCTGACGTAGCCTTTCTCTTACTCTCTTTTTTAACCTAAAGTAATTGAGGGCTTACAGGGATTGTTCTAAAGCATTAAGCTCTAAAGCAATCCCTGTAAATGATCGTAGCTGCAGTCATATATGGTATGGTTTTTTACTGACACCTACTTACAGCTTTTCACTTGTGTACTCAACGATACTTTCGGTGCATACTGGTCATATGGTAAAGTACCAGTCTATGAGTTGTCCTTAAACTATTAAGGTTTGCAATTATGCAGGTGTTATATAACGAGATTTACTTGAATTTTCCTACTAGTTATTTTAAATGTACCTATATTTATTTATATATGACACTGCACTTCGAATGGCTCAGGTTTGCTTCAATAGCTTAAGGCTGCTTTCAAAAAAAACGTCAAAAGAATGTAAAATTGATAGTTTTAGTCGGTGAAATACTACACTTTCCGTTATCCAATAGATTTATTTAATTCAAGTTCCAGTTAGAGCATCTTATTATCTTGATTTTTATAAGACTGGATTTTTGAAAACTAACTCACTAAATTAATTATGAATTTTTCTCTAATGCACGTTTAGAAAAACGCACGTATAGAGCTGAATCAGTCGATCTTATTTGTAAAATTTGGACAATTTTGAATATTAAAACGGGTAAATTTATAATTCGTATATCCTGTACCACAATCATTTCAGACTAGATTTTTATTTTAAGTTTTTGAAAAAGAGTAAACTAGCCTAAGGCGAATTCAATTTTTTTCAGAAATTACCTAAAATTAAGTGACAATTTCTTTGAAAATCTACATCACATCGAAGTAAGTTTTGTACTAAATTAATCTGCAACGTTTACTTAAATTTCTGTTATGCCTTAGTGATTATAAATTGCTATTATTGATTTTTGCCAATTTTTTGAAAACGAGCCTTCACCGGTACACTTATTACCACTTTTGGACATTTTCTCATATTTTGTTAGACCAAGTAGAAAAAGTCCTATAATGTGATATATATTTATAAACTACTCGCAAAGCCCTTTAATTTGATACTACACACGGTATGATCAAGCGCTCGGTTGCGATTTCACTATTTTTAACACGAAAGCCCTCTTAAGCCATTTATGTTTACTTATTAACTGTTAGTGATAATGTTAACATTTTATTTGATGGTGCCTATAGTATCGACTTTAGTATTACTTTGCGTAAATACCTGCGCTTTGGAAATAGGTGCATCTTTGTTGAAATCTTGACAATTGAGATACATGTTACCACTAATGCTTACATGAGTTGCATTCTCAACTGTAAATTTGCACTGAGGGACATAATGTAGTTTATATTAATTAGGAATATACCTTCTAAATACCTACTGTTCTTACCTACGAGTATAACATACAAGTATGTTTAGCTAGATGAATATAGACTATAAATAATCCAAACATCGAAACATAGTTGCGGATAAAGTGCCAAAAATACCTAAATAAATATTTGACGACCGGTCTGCCGCAGTCGGTAGTGACCCTGCCTGCTACGCTGCGGTCCTGGGTTCGAATCCCGGTAAGGGCATTTATTTGAGTGATGAACACGGATATTTGTTCCTGAGTCATGGATGTTTTCTATGTATATAAGTATTTATACATTATATATATCGTTGTCTGAGTACCCACAACACAAGCCTTCTTGAGCTTACCGTGGGCCTCAGTCAAACTGTGTTAAGAATGTCCTATAATATTTATTTATTTCTCATTTATTTATACGGATCCACGGCCTTAAGGTATAAACAATAAAGTCCTGTACATTGTTTTTTGGCATTTTGTCCGCATTTAAACTTAATTTAATACCTTAACAATAGGCTACTTGCCTCCTAATCAAATCAGTTTCTTTTCTAAACTGTCAAAACGAATTTGAACGACTTGTAATATGGAATTTTTACGAAATCGAATAGAGGGACGTCACGGTCAACTCAGTTACTTTATACCTATATTTCTACCTGCCTTATTAAATAGAAATTGGATTTAAAAATAACTTCTGTCCATGTTTGTTTTATAATTATCTGATGCTTTATTTCGTGCATGGTATAAAATATTTTACTTTAACTACAGTCAAGTTCCCTATACAATGTACATACAATCGATTGCATGAGTACCTATTTGTTGCAACTTTCCCAAATTTTGAGTTATGAATTCGACTGTACCTAGTACATGAGTCATGAATGTTTTCTATGTATAATGTATTTATCTATTTACGTATTATATCGTCGCTTAGCACCCATAGTAGAAGCTTTCCTTAGTTTGGGGCTAAGTTGTGTAAGGTGTCCCCAATATTTATTTATTTTATTATTTTATTTATTTGTAGGAAAGTTTCCGCAACTCCTATATTTATGGGTGTTTGGTTGTTAGGTGTGTTATTAGGTGCTGGTGACAGTGTCAGGGTGTAAGGTGGCTGACCGCGGTACCGTTGCCAACCAGTTTGCGCACGGCCTCGATCCATGCCGATTGGCAGAGCATGGCCAAGTTCGGGATTTACATAATCTATAAAAATAGCAATTAATATAGACGAGAAGCCTAAGTAGATAATAGAAATTACTTAAAATTGTCGTGAGTCCGGTTTCCTTTTCGAATACCATAATAAGTACCTAGTGGTAATGGTAAAATATTAATAAAAATCATGCCTTACCGGTAGGCAACAAAGCGCTTGAAAAACTCCACAGTCCACACAGTACCTACAATACAATACATTTGACAGAAGCCAATATTTGGTATTTAACCGTTTGCAACCGAAAAATCGGGGTTTGCTAACTTAATTTCTAATTTTAATAAAATATCTGTCAATTTTAACATCTTTCTTAAAACTAGTGCCTACGCCAAATTTTGGGATTAGTAGTCAAAGCGGACCCCAGGCTCCCATGAGCCGTGGCAAATGCCGGGATAACGCAAGGAGGATGATAATGTTAAAATTGACTGTTATATGTTATTCAACTCTAACGATTGTATCAGATTGGGTGGGATAAGCAGGCCCCGTAGCCGAATGGCATTTCTCCGACGCCAAACGAAAACGAAACGCCGCGAAAGTTAGTCTGGCTCTGTCGCGCCAATACGCAAGAGCGATAGAGATAGATATCTACTAGCGTTTCGTTTCGTGAGCGTTAGTGCCATTCGGCTACGCACCCAGGTACAGTCGAGTTCATTAATATGCGTACATTTCTTCACCTTAACTCGTTGCAATATCTGGAGCCTGGACCCAGAATTTGGTCTTTTCATATCAAGAGGCCGCTACTAGGAAACAACGTATGTGTATTATTCACGCTTAGACGACTTCATGCCTTGTTATCTGGCCATAAATCTAATTAAGAATAATGAATGCACCTTGGTCAAATATCCGTGAGAATCTGCACACGTAAGTAGCTGCGTGCCGTGCGTAGTGGATGCAGGTAGGTATACTTACCAATTTTATGTAACTTTAAATGAGAAAGGATAGTTCCTACCAATTGTAAGTCGTACCTTCTTATCTTATCTGCCTTTTTTGTACATTTCGTAAATAGGTAACAGAAAAGGGATTACAAATATATCAAGTTGTAATGAGCTTAAATCTGTACATTGATGTAGATACGGTAGGGTAAGTCAGTAAGTGTCAGTAAATGTTCTGTCACATTTATTGATCAATTAATTACTTAAAGATTGAAAGTGGCATCTACGGGGTCACTGACGAACACAGGTACTTTTACATCACGAAGATTAAAAAAAAAATTGACCAGAACTTGGCTAATTTTTCATTATCCTAAGTTCTCCATCGTAGCTAAATAATCAAACGACTTAGCCTGTTTATGTAAAAGCAATCGAGGACATCTGGGTACGTAGCCGAATGGCACAACGCTCACGAAACGAAACGCTAGTAGATATCTATATCTCTATCGCTCGTGCGTATTGGCGCGACAGAGACAGGCTACCTTTCGCGGCGTTTCGTTTTCGTTTCGCGTCGCAGAAATACCATTCGGCTACGGCACCTGTACGCTTAAATTATGTCGTTCTCAATTAATACGTACCACAAATAGCTATACCATAAGGACGATATTTACATTTACTCGTGTTTTAGACGAATAATTGATCAGACGGTCCTTATAGTAAGCAGCATTGTGGTACCTTTTGCTTGAGAATATACAGCCAAAAAAGCGTAGGGACAAAAAGTGGCGACATGCTAGTTTCGTCCCGTTTTTTCACACATGTTGCTGTGAAAGGGACGACACTACGATATTGCCACTTTTGATTTGTCCACCCCACTGTTTTTGTAACATACTCAGAATCGCGAGGTCTTTCGATCCTATAGAGATAGGAGAAAAAAAAATGTCCCAAGATTTCCATACATTTTTTAGACTTTCCATTCCGTTACCGCCATACAAAATGTGTATGAAAAAATGGTAACGGAATGAGAAAAAAACCTTGGGACACTTTTTTTCTCCTATTAGGATTGAAAGAGCTCGCGATTCTGAGTGGAAATCACATAAAAATTTCCAAATCCAAAAAAAAGTCGGGTGGACAACTTTGAAAAAAAAAATGGCCCTTCTATTCCTTTTTGCCAGGCTGTAACGTTTAAGTGGGTTTTCACATTATCCGATCCGATATCGGACCAATATCCCATAAATTTAAGCCGCCATCTTTGATTTTTGCCTTTGAAATCCTTCCGACATCCGATATAGGATCGGATAATGTGAAAACGCACTAACGTTTAATATAAGCAGAAATAAAAAATGCAGGCAGTACCCACCAATTTTTAAAAAAGTTAAGAAAATGGCCCTTAGAATACTCCTTCTATGACATAAAAGAGTTTTTCTACTCGTCGACTTTATAATCTGTCAATTAGGACACCACAGACTAAACTATAAGTGCTGACTTTTCAGTGTTAGATAGTCTTTGACACTTAGTCAACTATAATATTTCATTACACTTCACTTTTAGTTAACTGTAATAATTTCAAAAATAGAACTTCATACAAGTTCTTTACTAATTTGCGATACCTGGCAAATTTTTCTGCATCTGAAACACGGTTTTTTTTATTTATCGCGTTATCGACCAATCAGAGACGGTTATTACAAACAATTGGTTGCCAGGTAATTCGATGTTGATACAACGGTGAACGACGCTATTAACATTAATTTTAACTTGAACGATGATATTTTTCGTCCATTGATGATGAAGATGATGACTCATAGAAAAAGTATTGTATACAATAGTGATATAATTAAGCTTTTCACTCTCGTACCGTACCTACTATTAGGCCACTCAGCAAGCTTCGTGGCCTAAACATGGTACTCGACTGAAAAGCTTTGTATTATATCACGATTGTATAAAATACTATCTTAGACCTACCAAATAACTTATAATAGAATAAAATAATAACTATGTATTAAATCAAATTAACAAATCTAAATGACATATCATATGTAACATAATCAATGAATGCATCTTTCAATTTAATATTCGAAATTGTAATTAGACTGAAATTGTATTAATCTTAATTTAATTGCTGTTAAATAATTTTATTGCTGAACGTGTAATATTTATAAAAAAAAATATTATTATTAATAAAATGTCTATGTCTATGTCTATGTTTATGCTATAAACCTGCCCCAACTACTTAGCACAACGTCGTTAGATAAAACATCATATGTGGTTACAAACAGCGTATGTTTTACCGCCGCTTTTCACCCAAGAACGGAGCCTTGAGGACAACCAGTTTCTATTAATATTGCACATCTTGGGTTTGTTGCCCTGTATTGTTGCATTGCACTTTTATTTTATGGTGAGAATACTTATGTGGAGGTACTGGAAGTACAGTCTAAATCAAAAATAGCTTCGCAAACGCACTCGAAGGTACTTATTAGGCAGTAGAGTAGAATATAATTTGTACGATTCTAATGCGTCATATCTTAAAAAGAGTTCCCGTGGATATCTCATGTATTAGGAATGGGCTTACTCTTGACCACAGACTAGCCAAAGGCAAAGACGTGGCCTACGATGGAGTGAGCTCGACCAGAAGATGCCTGTTCACCCTTGATTTGAAGGTTGCCGGTTTTAGTACTAAATCAGCTTTATGATGTTGCATCATCCAAATATGTAATTAAGTAGTACTGAAACACGATTTTTCCTACAGTAGTAGGTAAAGTGGTAAACCGGGTTATACATATATGAGTTTAATTTTAATTCCAAGATTTGACGCAATAAACAAGAGTTATAAATAAACTACTAATGAAATATACCTAGGCTTGATAATTTTAACCCAGTAAAGTTGTTTTAATGGCTTTAAATTAGGAACAATAAACAAGGAGAAGAGGTCAGAAGAGTTTCTCATGGAGTTACAAGGATTTCTTATTTTTATATTTATTCTATTAAGGTTTTTGTACATAATGCGATGGATTTATATTGGGGATGTACCGACTATTGATTTGGCCGACTAGGCCGACTAACGGCTAGTCGGCGCTTGGGTGGCCGATTAGTCAGCCGACTAGTCGGCCAAAACAAAATTTTCGACTAAATTCACATTTTGAATGTCACTTTTGTCCTTTGAATGCCCTTTTCATGATTTTTTACAAGTTCAAAGGTTGATGACAATATTTATATACATTTTCCATTTTTAACAACCGGCTTGGCTTAGTGGGTAGTGATCCTGCCTATGAAGTCGATAATCCTAGGTAGGAAATTTATTTCTGTGATGATTACAGATATGTGTTATTTTGACAAAAAAAGGAATTACGAATAGCTACATAATACAATAATTCTCAGCTGGTAATTGAATTTTGTACTGTTTTTTTATCATTCATGAAGTGCCGATAAACGGCCGTTTTTGCCGACTAGTCGCCGACTAATCGCCGACTACAAATGTGGCCGGATAGTCGGCTTTCCCGACTAGTCGGCGACTAGTCGGTACATCCCGAAATTACATCCATATTTAAATTAACACTGATATATTTCTACTGTAGGTATCTAATATCTATGGCATTCTACGTCTATATCTAAAGAATGTGTGCTTTTGCTTTAGGCAAAACTTGCACTGATGGTGCTTTAGCGCGCAATGAAAAGTGTGATGTACTCGTCAACGTATTTCTTTAGACCACCTAAAAGTACAAGAAAAAATTAAATACACTACCTACATAAAAATCGCTCTTTAGCGATAAGACCGCCTGTTGTTTACCTTTGTTCGTGTTTCTTCCTTGTTTTGTATTGTTGTATTTTATCAAGGTGTGCAATAAAGAGTATTGTATTGTATTGTATTGTATTGTACATATTTAAAGCTCGGCCACACTAGCGCGTTTTGAGAGCGCAGCGTTAGCGGAGCGCAATGATGGCGGTGCCGCAGATGGAGCAGATCGCGAGCGTTTTCAAAGCGCGCGTGCGATCCTCGCGCGTTCTGCACATGGTAACTTGTAAGCTTATATTTTGCAACTGTCAACTTCTAATAAGTATTGAATGGCACATAAGAAATCAAAACAACATTTTGGAATAAAACAATTAGCTAAATGGTTCATATTCAGAGTTCAGAGAAGTCCGCTCACAATGCGCGCTGTGTTATGTGTGAGTGTGACCGCGCGAGCGTATTCAGAGCGTATTCAGATCCGCTCTGAATGCGCTCGCATTCCGCTCTGCTAACGCTACGCTATCAAAACGCCCTAGTGTGACCGAACCTTTATTGTACAAATCAGTTGCCTCGTGCTCTGTTGTATACAGTCACATTAGTAGGAGACAATCATCATTGAGCCCGCTGAATTCATGCATGCATAATTTGTCCATGCAATTTTGCAGCTCACTGTACCGTACCATCCAAATCTAGTGAATGCGTGCTTGCATACGAGACTTACATAAATGGAGGTAAAGCGCGCAATCAAAAGAAACAACGTAATATTTTAGAACACCTTCACATTATTGTACAAATCGGTTTCTTTGTGCCCCGTTGTATCCAGTCATAGTAGTCACGTAGGTATATGACGATCTGCTTGAGCCCACTGTGTCAGGAGGATACCAGTTCAATCTGTTGAATATGTTCAAATGTTTAAGGTACGTCCAATAGGCTACTTGCCTCCTAGTCAAATCAGCTTCTTTTTAACGAATGAACGAACGAAACGAACGAAAAACGAATTTCAACATCTGGCTAAATAATATGGAATTAATATGAAATCGAATTTAGTGACGTCACGGTCAATACAGTTACTTTATATATTTCTACCTGATTTATTAAATAGAAATTGGATTTAAAAATAACTTCTGTTCATGTTTTTCTATAATATTTATCGGATGCTTTATTTCGTGCATGGTATAAAATATTTTATTTTAAGTACAGTCAAGTTCTAGTGATTGCGTGCTTTATGCAAAATTTGCACCAATCGTGTTTAGTTTAAGTGCAATTAAAAGCAACGAAGTATCTTTAGCCCCCCTTCACAGATCTGTACAAATCAGTTGGCTGGCGCTCCGTTGTATCCAGTCATAGTAGTGAGAGACGTTCATGTAGATGACGATGTGTTTGAGCCCACTGTGCCGAAACGATACCAGTCCGACTAGTTGGATGGAGTTGGCGATTAGGCCGCAGCCGGAGTCGCCCCTGGGAGAAAATAAATCAGTTAGGACGTTACAGGAGTGGTTTTTCTAACTGGTTTTTGAAGATAGATAAATGAATTTTCTTCATAAAATACCGACAAAGAAGCGGGGACGTGGCAGACCTAGGCGAAGGGCGGGCGACTTGGATACTTTTATGAGTGACTGGCCGGAAAAAGAACACCAGTAGGCCAAGCACATGATTACCGCGGGAGTATGTCGCCGCGAGATAGATGACACGTCTTCTTCTAACTGTATTAATGACATAAAGTCGGGTAGTCTATCTCGCGGCGACATACTCTCGCGGCAATCATGTGCTAACCCTGCTGAGGGAGTTGTGGAAATCAAACCTTTGCCCAGCAGTGGGACACTATAACGGGCTAATAAAAAAAAGATAACTTCTATGTGTTCTTTCTGTGTTTAAACATTTGTTAAACTAATTTTGTATTAGCAGAAACGTTTGCAAACGATACAATTAATCTTACAGAATCAAAAGTTACATGAAGGCAAGCATGGTCGCGTGATAAACGATACAACATTAGGCCGTCCTTTTCGCACTATTTGTAAATGCGATAGGGACGCACCGATGAGATAAAGTTTATTTAACTAGTGTGCTACGCCAGCACGGGAAGCATGGTCGCGCGATAGACGATAAAATAGCAGGCCGTCCCTATCGCACTATTTGTAAGTGCGATAGGGACGGCCTGATATTTTATCGTCTATCGCGCGACCATGCTTCCCGTGCTGCACTTATTTTAATCGCTCTTTAGGTGCATCTGAAACTCTTTAAACTTGCTACTCACGACACTGCACAAAATAAAATAGTGCTGGTACGGAAAAGAAAGAGTCGTAAAATGGGGTCCAATACATTCTACGACCCCTTTCTTTCCGTACAGGCTAGAGTTGTTTAAGTAGGTATAAGTATAAATTACTTACAAACTTGGGCGGTTAGTGATAGCGTTCTCAACACACATCATGCCAGGTGAGAGCGCGTACTGCCTGCACGCTTCCTTGCGCTTGAACGACTGCTTCAGGGATTGCAGCCTGCCTGTCCCCAAGTCAGGCTTTTCCTGTAAACACCAAATTAACTAGGATGCCGATTTGAATTTCATAATCTTTGTTTTTCTACTCCTGAATTGTTATTCGTCATTTACAGAGTCGTGCATAGATCTTTAAAACCCTACATAAAAGTATATTCCCCAAATCCTGCTCCCACCGCCGCTGGCTTCCCCGCATGCGTGCAGTATCGAAAAATTTAAAACGCATTGTTTGGCTCTGTAACCATGGCAACGCATTGTTATAGCGTTACTGCGCGCATGCACAGGAAGCCGGCGGGGGATGGCTTTGGGCAGCTGGCTCGAGCGCTTGCAATGCAAACCTTTGCGTCAAAATACAGAAAACAGTGTGAAATTCACGAAAGTTATTCTACGAGGTGCATGGTCGCAGGAAAAGTATTGTATGCAACGGTATTTAACTGAGTCAAAAAATACTCGTGGCGTCTTTATTAACAACTTTCGGCTTCGCCTCAAATTGTTACCCACGCCACTCGTTTTTTTACCTCCTTTAAACGCGGGTTGCATAATAGTATTTTATGCAACAGGCGTTTAAAGGAGGTCAAAAAACACGAGTGGCGTGGGTAACAATTTGAGGCGAAGCCGAAAATTGTTATTAAGACGCCACGAGTATTTTTTGACTCAGTTAAACACCGTTGCATACAATACTTTTTCTACGACCATGCACTTACTTTTGAATAGTTTTCTAGAATAACTTTCGTGAAATTCGCACTGTTTCCTATAAGTATTTTGACTTGTCCTCTGCAATGTTTCTGCACTCACCCTGTCGCTCGCACTCCCCTGCGCCGCCGCCCGCCCCCGGCCGGCGCCCCGCGGCCCGCTATATCCCTTAACGGCTACCTAACAATGCTTTAAGAGCTATATCGTATGCGTGGGTGCGCGGGGCGCCGGCCGGGGGCGGGCATCTTTTATGTAGGGTTTTAATGATCTATGCACGACACGGTAAATGACGAATAACAACACGGGAGTAGAAAAAATACTATAATAAACCTACTTAAAATAAATGCTACTATTATGAAAACTGGATATAAGTAGCCTTTGATATAGGTTACTAATGTCTAACTTTCGCCTAGTGCTGGAATTTCCTGGATCACCCGCTTAACACTGCTTTCCAAAGGCAACTGCGCCCGAGTGATACTGTTATAATATAAGAGGTGCATTTTGTGACCTACATCTATAGATTGAATCAACTTAAACCGGCCCTCAGTCTAACCTGCAATTTTGCCTTGCGGAGGACCGAGGATCCGTGACTGTGACAACGCGTTTGATAATTCTGCTTTTAGTTCTCCCCCATAAAAGCTCCCTCAAGGTGATATTGTTGTAACAGGCGATATTTGTAACCTACATGAATCGAACGAACCAGTCCCTAGAGGCACCTCCTCGCGGTAAGTTCGCTCGCCGAAGCCCTAGTGAACCATATACCTACACGGACATGGTCAGGGACAGTGACACTTGGTGATATTTCTATAGGTAAAAATTGTAACCTACATGAATAGAACCGACGAGTCCCCAGCCAGCAACTTGCAGTTTCGCCTCACGAGAGAAGCTCCTCGCTATGATCACTCGTCTGACAGTCCTCCCAAGAGGCAGCTCCTCCATAGTGCACGCTAGAGCGATGTCGTCGCGGTAAGTTCGCTCGTCAAAGCCCTCGTGAATCATGTACAGAGTCACATTTCTCGCTGCTTTTGCCTGAAAATTATATCGTCGGGCTGAACTAAAGATTCTATCGAATCTAGATGAATGTAGATAATCGTGTTACCTACAGAGTTTGGAAACAAAAAAAGGCGATATTTGAGAGTGTTTCGTCGGGGGCAGAAGGAGCCGTTAATAATCCTAAACGGTAAGCAGTAAGAACATTATTACACAAGTCATCTTAAAATATCGGACATTTTGCAAAAATTAAAAAAAATTGAGGGTTTTACAATGTCAAGCGATCAATCCATTTGTTTGGATAGAAATTATCGATCGATTGGTGTATCAGTCGAGCGCGAAGCAAACACTGCCGTACCATCCTTTACTGGAACCATTTCGCCGCATTTTCAGGCCCCTATTTGAGAACCTCTGTAGGTATAAGATCAGAACGCACTTCGTCAAAGTAAAAAATTTTTTTTTTAATATTTTGCGTTTACATACCTACTTATGCGTAGGTAATACAGAATTTTTGGAAATGTCACCGAACTTACTTAAGGTGAAAAATAGTATGCTACCATCCTAAAACCTCAATGTTGTCAATTTATTGTGAACCAAATATGACCGGCATGTATTAAACTGAGTACTAAAATACAATATACCTATGAACTTTACCTGCGGCATTACGGCTCTTCCAACAAAAACAACCACATCCAGTTCTTCCTGACAGTATTTGAAGCAATGAGCAGCCGTCAGCACTAAACTCTGGGTCAAAATAGACCCACCGCAAATCCAAGAAAATTTATTACAAGTCAAATATATAAACACAACGTGAGGAAACTCTTCTATCGAAGCGTCTTGACCTCCTATGATATTTCCCTCCATTTTACTGAAATCAACTTAGACAAAAACAGTTATTTGCAAGAAACTGTAGTGTTATCGTTGCCAAGTGAATGGAATGTGTTTAAGTATGAATTTTCTTAATGAGAAATCATAAAATTTGTTACTTGATTAGATAAGTTATTGTACCTACGTAGTTACATTATTTAAACAGTAGTTACTAGCGCCTACTATAATACAGAGAGCAAAAGTGCTGCGAGAGAGTGCCGCCCCTTTCGATATTTAGTTCACCTATTTGGATAAAGATATTTTCACCACACCAACTGGTAAAGGCTCTCTTTGCTATTCGAAAACAGATAGCAAAATTGCATTTTATCCACAAGAGTGCAAAGTAATTTCATACAAATTTTAACTTGATGTCTTGCGCTGGCTGTTAGAATTTACTTAAAAATAATGATTTCGAATTCTAAATATTGAATAAATTGATGGATTTGATTTAGTTTGATGTTTTATAGTCTGTATTTTGTTCGTGTTGGTGTGGTGAAAAATGTTGTGTTTCACTCGGGGGCAAAGTTTGTTTAACCTTCGTGCCTTGAAACCCTCGCAACGCTCAAGATTCCACTTTTTGAACCTCTCGATACGCTCGCGGTTCAATATTGGAATCTTTCGCTTGCTCGGGTATCAATATTGGCACGTGTGGTTAAACAACAACTTTGCCCCCTTGTAAAACAAATAACTATTGATTTTCAATAACAATTTCTTAAATATGTACATATTTTTATACCATGACCGAATAATGTGAAAGCGCTAAAAGGAGTTTGTTAAAAAAAAAAAGAAAATTGTAGACTAAAATTTAATCTTTGTCCATTCTGGCCGCCATGTTTAAAAAGTCATTCTCAATCCGCGCACTGCAGGTGTCTCGTCTGCTCCTCGATCCAGTTATAGTAGTAGGACACGTTTGTGTAAATGACCACTTCTTTCCTGTTCGGGGTCCGGAAAGACACCAGACCGATCTGCTGACTATTCTTCGATATTAGTGCGCTGCCGGAGTCGCCGCTGTTGGGATTATAATGTTTGTTAAAGTCTACCAGGCCAGACCTGACCAGGGTGCGAAGCCGAATGGCACATACGCTCGTAGATATCTATCTCTATCGCTCTTGCATATTAGCGCGACAGAGCCAGACTACCTTTCGCGGCGTTTTGTTTTCGTTTCGCTGACTATTGTCAAGAGGGCGCTGTTTTTGATGTATGGGATGACAGTTCAGTATGGTATGAATAAAATAGTTCTAATGTAATTCCGTAACAGGCGCGTAGTCATATATCAGTCAGGATTTACAAAATACTTCATCCATGGTAAGGTCCCTACCATTACCTATTATAGTTACAGTTTCATATAGGGCCTTGTTAGTTACGGGTCCTACGAGCGAGTGAGCGATGACCTTTTGGCGATAAAGAAACGCACAAAAGACAGTCTCTCCCGTGTAAATTCAAATTAAAAAAAAATTCAAAATTATTTATTCATATAAATTACACAATGAATATAAGCTAAGGGATGGAGCCTCCCTTATAATAAATCGTTTACTCGCTTTGAGTGGGACTAGCGCCTAAGGGCAAAGCAAGGGTGCATCGTACCGTACATTAAGGTCCGGCCGAGAACGATATTTTTGTCTCGGCCGAGAAACCGAGAGAGAACCGAGATCGACGTTCCATGGGATTCTCAGCCGAGACTGAGACCGAGAATTTATAAAGCACAGAAAAAACATGCATTTTTCACTGAAAATGTTTTAATACTTTGCGATTAATCAGGAAATCAAGAGCATGGGCCCTGCTTAGTGTTCCGTATCATCCAGCGTTGACCCTGTTCCTATTTAACGCACCCCCTTATCGACCGTAGCAAAATAGACCAAGAATTTAGTATTTGAATCATACCTCGGTATTTGTTTGTTGTTGGCATAAAATATCAATAAAGAGCCAAACAAAATTACTAAAATCGGGATACCAAATGGGCGATGTGTCCAACGGGTAACTAAAACACGCAAATTTACAGTGTCGGTTTCAGCGAGAATCTCTGCCCGATTTTTAGCCGAGAATGCCAAAACCGAGTCCGCGATTTCGGTCGTACCTTAATGTACAATATTAGCTGTTATTAGCTGATACTATTGGCATCGTGCGTGAAAGACGTACAGAAAAAAACACGTGCATAATCTTATGGGTATGACCTATATCAGCTGTACTCCAGGATTTACAGGTGACTAAGTAAACATCATTTTCTTTATGATTCCATTTCGGGCAATACGCGTAAAGTACACAGCCTATATTTCCTCAGGCACTTGTAGGAAAGGGCCCTCACGTTTTGTAAACTTTTGCGAGGAGTTTTCTTACGTCTATTCTATAATATCACTCCAAAAAATTAAAGAAACCATCATTCTCCTTGCGTTATCCCGGCATCAGCCACGGCTCATGAGAGCCATGGATCCGCTTTGACACTTGTTTTTCGAAAACGAATGCCTCTGACCTTCCAACGCGAAGGGTGACTAAGGCCTTAATGGAATTAGTCCGAGTTCCTCACGATGTTTTCCTTCGCCAAAAAGCGACTGGCAAATATTGAACGACATTTCGCACATAAGTTCCGAAAAACTCATTGATACCGGGGTTCGAGCCCGCAACCTCCGGATTGAAAATCACACGCTCGTACCGTCAGGCCAAGAGCGTCAGCACCACAAAACCAAATAAAGTAAAGGCAACTTATTAAAGGTAACAAACTTACTGCGATGGGTGATTCCTTGCGCTGTTCATAGCACACATCATTCCTTCTCTCAGTTTAATCACTTCAAGACACGCAGTAAATGGTTGTAGGATCTGTGTCACCATCTTCAATTTCTGGGTTTGTTGCATCGTGCCTTCCTGCATTCACATTTATATGATTTAGTACCTGGGCTACCCAGCTTTGCTCGGAGTTCTATTTTTAACCCCCGACGCAAAAACGAAGGGGTGTTATAAGTTTGACGTGTCTGTCTGTCTGTTTGTCTGTTTGTCTGTCGTCTGCGTGTGTGTCTGTCTGTGGCATCGTAGCTCCCGAACGGATGAACCGATTTTGATTTAATTTTTTTTGGTCTGAAAGCTGAGTTAGTCGGGAGTGTTCTTAGCCATGTTTCATGAAAATCGGTCTACCATGTCGCGGTCGGGGGTTTTTTCAAAATTTTAATTTTGTGGTTATAAAGAAAAACGCATGACAACTCGAAAAGTCGCGTTTCACGTCACCTAAGACTAAGCTAGATCGATTTTTCATCCCCGAAAACTCCCACATAACAGCAGCAAAATCGTTAGAATTGTTTGCGAGATCGCCAGTACATATAAATAAATTTTCCCCTCACTAGCTCGGAAACACGTGTTTTGTCCTTTAATACCAGCGGGTAAAAACGCATTTTATCCACTAGTGGGTAAAGTAATTTGACCTTGAATAAAGTCAAATTAACTGCTTTAAAATTGATAAAAGTAGGTGAATCTAGTAATAAAGGTGATTTACCACATATGGAACTACTGGAAGCAGTGATAAACGCATTTTTTGCGTTGTAGTTTCCTCGCTATAGTGAGGGGAAAAGTTTTGTGTTACATTTGGGTGCAAATGTATTTTACTTCTCGTGTGTTAAAAAACTCGCAAGTTCAGGATTCTATTCTCGAACCACTCGCTTCGCTCGTGGTTCAACTATAGGATCATTTCACTTGCTCGTTTTTCAATTCTACACTCGGCGCTAAAATACAGCTTTGCCCCCTTGTATAACAAATAACTAATACTCACTAACTCATAAATTTACATCTAATCTGCGCTGCGCTAGACTTGTAGAGTAATGCCAAGCTAAGTGCGTTTTCACATTATCCGACTCCATATCGGATGTAGGACCGATATCCCATAAGCCGTCATCTTAGATTTTTGCCTTTCAAATCCTTCCTACATCCGATATCGGATCGGAGATTAGGTAATGTGAAAACGCACTAAGTTGGCAGCGATTTTGACAGTTCCACCGCTGCACATGTTATTTTAAACGTCAAACTTCTGTGAAATTAATACGTTTAGGCCCACTTGCACCAACCACTTAACTCAGGGTTAGTGGGCTGTCATCTTTTTTAGGGTTCCGTACCTCAAAGAGGAAAAACGGAACCCTTATAGGATCACTCGCGTGTCTGTCTGTCCCTCTGTCACAGCCGATTTCTCCGAAACTACTGGACCGATTTACTTGAAATTTGGCACACGTATGTAAACTTGTGGCCCAAAGACGGACATGTAATTTAATTAAATGAAATTTAATCACAGGGGTCACTTTTGGGGGGTAAAATTGAAAATTAAAAATCAAAGTTATTAAAACTATATTGTGTTACATATCAAATGAAAGAGCATTTTATCAGCATCTGAAATATATTTTTTTAATATTTTTTGTTTTGGTAATTTAGAAGTAATTTAAGAAAATAAGCAAAAAATGACCATTCCCCCCCTTATCTCCGAAACTACTTAGCGTAAAATTTTCAAAAAATACACGAGATAGCCCTCTCCCTGTAGATTACAGGAAAACCTATTAGAAATCTACAGTCAAGCGTAAGTCGGACTTAAGAGAAAAAAACTCAGATTACGAATTTCACTCACTGCCGCTGCAAGTAGTTACTAAACGTCTTAAAATTGTGTAATCGAGTTGGACAGGTATAAAGAAATTCATTTCTGTCTTTTTCTTTTTAGAACTTGTTCAATTTTTTTTTTCATTTGTACAAAATGACTTAAGTTCCTACTAAAAAGGAGGCGCTTAAGACCGTTTATAAATTGACTGAGCAAAATTTTATTCAAATCGGTCCAAAAAAAGGTGTCTGTTTACGAAAACATAGAATTTGTGCCACCGAAAGCCCAAATCTGAAGTCCATTTTGCTCTATCTCTTATCGTTTCCGAGATATATACGTAAAGTCTTGAAAGTGCGAAACGTTAACTTTGCCATCATAGTCGTTCAGGCGCTCATGAGTTCTTTGTATGGAAAAGTCGAAAACCGACTCGCACTTGACCAATGTTCATAGAACGTTGTGGTTTTTTTTTATTAGCAAAAATGACTTAAGCGCCTTCAGAAGTGCATGTGCTTAAGACCGTTTGTAAGTTAAAGTTAGCTGTGATGGCTCAACGAAGAAAGAAGATTTCAATATCCTACTTATACATATTTCATTAATTTAACTATACAGTTTTTATTACTCAAGCCAAGCGTTACGTTAGCTATTGCTATTGAAAGGAAAACTTGTGTATAAAGCTTGAAACAAATTACGGGACGCGTCTGACGGACGCGTCTGACGGACGCGGCTGACGACCGCGACTGATAATGATAAGCCGATGGCTTGCGTGGGCGACGGTCGCGCTATGGTCGCGCGACGGCGATGCGACGCATACGAAATCAAACCTTATCGATATGGAAGTAGACGATACGATGAGACGTGACGGCGACGGTCGCGCGACCGTCGCCCACGCAAGACACGGCGTAAGTGTGCACAGTCTTAAAACATTCAGCGCCTCAGATTGCGGTAGGACACCATCCGATTCATCCGAACGCTCAAGGCCACATCCACGGTTTATGTCCAATAGTTTGCACAATTCAGTGTCATATTCATATTCATTATCTAGATCGCGTTTTTAGGTGATTATCTGATTATCGATGGATTATCGCATCGTTCTAAACTACCGCGCAGCAGCGCGAACTGAATTAAACTTATGTTGTTGCAATAAGACGTAGATTTGTTTAAAAATATGCACACCTGCACGGGAAGCATGGTCGCGAGATAGACGATAAAATAGCAGGCCGTCCCTATCGCACTATTTGTAAGTGCGATAGGGACGGCCCGATATTTTATCGTCTATCGCGCGACCATGCTTCCCGTGCTGCCACCTGCGGTAATAAAATTTTATGGCTTGCGCGATGATCACATTTATTAATGTTATAACCGCCAATTGCTTGCATTTGAAATTGAACTTTAATTACTAAGAAATAACGTTGTTTTTGTAAAAAAAATTAAAGTAGTTTTTACTACATTGCGAAGTTTTCGTTTGTCAACTAGACGCACACATTTGCAACTAAGCGATCGGACACTTTTGAGTGTCGAATTTGTAGGTGACAGTGTATACACAGTGTGTCGTGTAGGTGACAGTCTAGCCTCGTGGCGCCGAATGTACTTTGATACTTTCTAAAGTACATATAAATGGTTTCAATGGAATTTTAACTCTCATGTAAACAAATAAAATATAATTTCTTTTGTTTCTAAAATTTTTCGAATTAACTGAAATTGAATTCAATCTCAAGTACAATAAGAATCAAAATTCCCTAGCAAAAATTTTGTATGGTGGGCGCCACGAGGCTAGGGAAGTTTAAATCGATGTTATCGCATCGATCTACTGAGGGGGGCGGTGCCTACAGCAGTTGTAGTTGTATGCATACCTAGCTCACGCACACAGACGCGTCCACTGGCGCCGCGCCGGTGTCCGCGTGCGCTCTCTGCAAATTCTATCACAGCGCAGAATATGCAGAAACCACATGGTGGTCTGTGGCAGAAACGCAATAGATATTTTTAGGGTTTTTAAAATAAGTACCTAGGTACGTGAAGTAACATGGTAAATTAAAAATTATCATTAGATACTTATTTGCGGAGGTGTAAACAATTTCGTTCGTTTTGCCATATATCAATAATTACCTATCTATATTAAATTCATTAATCCGTATACATTACATTTTTACAATTAAGTGTATGAATTATACTTTTTATCGTACGGTCAGCTACATAAATATCTATACACCTGTATTCATTCAATTTTGAACCTTCTTCTTCAGTAATAAGTTTCGATATGTAAAGAAATTGAAGGACGATACACAGGCGGGCGGAGACACCGCGCGCCGCTGCGGGCGGGTTGGGAGGGAGGAGGGGTGTCGATGGACGATGTCACGTGGGATTCGCCGCGCGAACTCATCATTCGCGCGGTCGGCTCCCTTCGCTGCCTGCACACGTTCGCTGCTCTCGTACGATTTGATATTATACAGGGTGCCCGGTAATTAATGGACAACCTTTTAACCACCAAGAGGGCACCTTATACTGGTCCAGAAAATCTATGGGATATGGGTTAAATTGTGGTGTAGGCGAGAGGCTGGCAACCTGTCACTGCAATGCCATAGTTTCGTTTTCTTTTAACCCCTTATTTGCCAAGAGTGGCACCTTATACTGGTCCAGAAAATCGACTTTAAGGTTTAGTAAAAGTCGCCTGGTTTTCGAGATTTTCACAATTTTTAAAATTTTAATACCTACTACCTAAAATTTTAAAAAGTGTGAAAATCTCGAAAACCAGGCGACTTTTACTAAACCTTAATGTCGATTTTCTGTAAGGTGCCCTCTTGGTGGTTAAAAGGTTGTCCATTAAATACCGGGCAGGTGCACCCGGTATATTTGTCAAGCAATTTCTGTCGTAAGAAAGCGCGACTCATTCACGCAGTCGGCTCACGTCTCTTGTTGTCGTACAATCTGACATTATTCAGCTACCTTTTATCGCTTGGCTTTAGTTCGCATATACAAGACACAGACCAACCCCTATAGACATCTATTACAAGACGACTCGCGGTCGCCAGCCTTCCTAGTATTTGCACTGATATAAGCGCGGGCGCTCGCCGTGCCCGATCAGTATCGACCAAGTAACAGACCCGAAATCAGCGCGTGTTTTTCGCACTAAAAAATTGGAAAAGGGTATTTTAATGCCTTAAAGATGTCCACCTGTAGTGTGAAATGGTGTGGAAAGGTAACAAGAAGCTCAAATTTAAAAACAGACGGCATTACATTCCACAAATAAGTCATATTTATAATTTATTCAGAGCCGGCATAGGTCAACTTACATTGGCCACGTACGCGTCAGTAGAGGGACAGTCATACTTCTGTCCCTTTTCATCTGGCGCGACTGCCCGCCGTCCTTGAAACGGCCAATCACAGCGCGCTTAACACATTCCCCGCCCGCTCCTCGCACCCCAAACACTGGTGACTCGTATCGCGAACAAAATATACAAGATTGCTACTCTATAGGAGGTTCTCTGTGATACAAGAGTACCTATAGGTACTACAAGGTCCAAGGCAAAATACAACAATAGATAATGTATTTACTAAATAATATTTATTTAGTAATTTCTCGCTAGAAACTTGCGTTATACTATTCTGTATACTTTTTCAGCTACCATAACCAAATTTAGATTAGATTAAAAAACCTTTAAGTAAAACTTAGAACCTTTCAGATTGTTTTACTCACCCTTTCTGATGTTTACCATACTTACTTACCCCGTTATTCATAAACGTACACTAAAGTTATCAAGCCGATAAATTTCGTTTGTCCCTTTCCGACGTATTGGTGTGATAGAAAGGGACAAACGAACTTTATCGGCTGGATACTTTAGTGTACGTTTATGAATAAGGGTGTTAAAATTTATAGCTACGAAATTTTACATGAAACACCTACTTTAAAATAAAATAAAAAATGTTGAATTTGGTTAACATTATTTAAAAGACCTCACGCAAGCTGTGCTAATTAGTTCGCGAATTCGTCGAGAGGTGGCGCTAAACACAATTATGCTCATTAGAGAACCTATACTTCTAGCCTAGCCCAGTCTTTAGAATTATGTGAGTAACGTAAAAGTTTTGTAGGTACGGAACCCTTGGTGGGCGAGTCCGACTCGCACTTGGCCGGTTTTTTTTTATTATGGACTGATCGGCGATTGACCCTAGTCACACCTGATGGGAAGTGAAGACAGAGTCTAAGATGGAGCTCACCGATTCAGTAATAGCCTATTCACTCTTAGTTTAAAGAGACCGAGGTCGTATTTTTCTGGGAACACCGATGGTGGGAGCGCATTCCATTCCTTTGCAGACCGCATTACAAAGGATGAGGCAAATCGTTTTGTGCGGATAAATGGAACACTAAACACATACGGGTGCATTCGTTCCCCCCGCCTCGACGTCCGAAGATGGAAAGGAGAAGGAGGAATTAGGTCGTGCAGTTCTTGAGCGCACTACCCAGAATGAACTCATCTGTCAAATTCCATTTAAAATGGTGGGTTAACTCTCGGGTTAATCCTTTATTTTTATTGGTGCAAGAGGCCCTTAGAGGCCCCCCAAGAGGTACTTAACCCTTGCGCAGGCGGGGCTAACAAAATCGTTGTAAACTAAGCCCCTTTTCACTAGGACACTACTTAGGGCCACAAATATTACTCACATCAACTGCGCCCCACCCCGCTATCTTAGCCATGGTAACGCCAGGAAAGCTCTTGCCAATAATGATTCGCTTCATGGTGTCTCCGAGAGGCAAGTCAGATTTTAAATAACCTATGGCTATGTCGTTGAAAAGCCCCTTCGTATCATAGTCTTCGTGGATGCGAAACTTGTTGATGTCATCGGAGACTAGCATCTGAAATGAATAGGAGTCACTTATTAGTTATGCAAGCGGAAAACTTTTTGCTTGACAAGAATCCCTAAAAAATATAGTATAATCTACAATATTTTTCTTTACACCATCGAAAAAAAATATGTAGGTACTATCAGTTGCAAACAGCATGGCCAATTTTTCAATGTCCATGCACTTTTGCAGCTGATATTACGTACCATTCAAAGTGGGGAAAAACAACCTCACGTGAGTTAGGTCAGTAGATGTTTTGCTACTGGGCATTTTCAGAATTTGGGACCCCCAATTAGCGTAAGTTGTTAACAAAAATTAACTCACTGTCAGTTTTGTGACGATGATTTTTAAGCATTCAATTTCAATAAAAATATTGTTTTTGTGTTAGTTACATAAACTTTAAGCAATAATCTACATTAGACAGATAATCTACAATCTACAGGATGTGACAAAAGTAAATTTTTAGACATTTTTTATGCTTAATGGTCGTCACAGAACTAACAGCGAGTTACGCTAATTGGGGGGACCCAAATTCTGAAAATGCCCTACTAAGAGACATTTGTCACATTTGCTTGCGATGACAGAATGATATACCTAAAACATATTCTGAATTATGTGTGGTAGTGATACAAAATTGATTTGTTCACTCGCTGTACCGTGGTTAAAGTTTTGAGTGCGATCTTGACCCCTGATATTCGTAAGAGGTAAGTAAGCATCACTCGTTTGTATTACTCATCAGAAGCCAGTCTTTGCAACTTGTTAAGATTAAAATTTTACATTGACACGATTTTGAAGATGCTCCAGATTATATGTATGTCTAATGGCCAGTTAAACTAAGGTACAGCGGGGCAAATCTCGACTGGGGGGCAATTGTAACTAATCTATTTTTTCCATTATTACACTATGATGTTGAGTTCTGCATGTATCCTCTGAACACGCCTACCATATATATAACTCTACTTAATAATGCAAGCATTGTAAAACATGGAAAAAATGGACCAGTTATATTCCCCCAGTTGAGATTTTCTCGCTGTACCTTACTTAAGAGGATACGGTAGTTAAAATGCTAAAATGGAAAGGAGCCCCCCTTTCAACTTGGGAATTTTAGTTAAATATACAAGTGTTATTAACTAGATTTATCGAAAAAAAATTGTCCATTAAGAACAGGTCAAAAGTTATTTCAAAAAAATCTTTAAAATCGAGGATCCGCTCTCGACTCTTTCCTCCTTCAAAACTTAATCAATCTGAACGAAATTTGAGAATCTGAATAACAATGAAATAATCTATGTCGGACCGTTTAGTTTTTTTGGTTAATTGTTACCAATCTTGAGTATCACACCTTTTTTTGCGCCACAATGAAAAAGGACGATTTGGAAATTTTTGATTGGCTCTAGAATCTTTAAAAAGCAGAATATCACAAAAATCAAAACGGTCCGACACAGATAAAAATAATAACAACCTGTGTTGAAAAAATCATTGCTCTATCTTCAAAAACCAGGGAGGAAATAAGTAGTCGAGAGCGTTTGTATGGAGAATTGACCCCTACCGTATCGTCTTAATTTTTGAGTTGATTACGTCTACGTCGTCGTTACGTTTGTCGGCGAAAGCTGGCGCGATACCGCTCAAGACCGAGTCAAATGGCGTGCTCTTGTGTTGGAGGCCAAAACTCATTTTGGGTTATCGCGCCAGCCAAGTAAGTAGTAAGTAAGTAATTGTACGTCTACGTTGAATAAGCATTGAATAAGAAAATTCAAATATCTACCTCATCAGTGTTCTCGCTGCCTGCAAAAGCTATGATCTGTTTACCCTTAATTGAACAATTTTCAAAACAATGTCCCGCTGTCAAAATTATATTCTGGGTCAAAATGGATCCGCCGCACACTTGTGGGCTCTTACATATCATGTACAGAAACACGGAATGTGGAAAATTCTCTATTTTCGCGTAAGCACCCCCTTCGATAAACCCTTCCATCGCGCTGTGACATGTTGTGATAAATAAAAGTAAAATATTGAAGAGTTCCGGCACAATCATAGTCAATTCAGTGCACTACTTATCACTCGGAAAGGTCATTGAAGCAAAAAGTGATATTGAAAGTTTATTGTTCATCGAGTAAGATAAAAGAGTACGAGAGCTTGTTCGATAGAAACTTTACAATCTATTACAACTTTACTATTGTCAATAAATTCATTATAGTTTCTAAAAGTTATTGAAATAGGAAAACTGGTGGCCTAGCGGTAAGAGCGTGCGACTTTCAACCCAGAGGTCGCGGGTTCGAACCCCGGCTCGTACCAATGAGTTTTTCGGAACTTATGTGCGAAATGTCATTTTGGTCAAGGAAAACATCGTGAGGAAACCGGACTAATTCCAATAAAGCCTAGTTACCCTTTGGGTTGGAAGGTCAGATGGCAGTAGCTTTCGTAAAACTAGTGCCTTCGCCAAATCTTGAGATTAGTTGTCACAGCGGACCCCAGACTCCCATGAGCCGCGACAAATGCCGGGATAACGCAAGGAGGATAATGATTGAAATAGGAAAACTATAGGAAATTATAATTATAATAACTTGGATTAAAATTTTGATCGACTTATTCCATAAAACTCAAAAACACAAACATCACCGCCAAGCTCCGGGTGAGTTATTAATTATTTATTAACACAAGAGGTACATTCATAACAAAACATATGTCCCACAAAACGGTTTATCACAGTTGTATATTTCATTTCATTTTATTCAGTAAACTTACTAAGTCTTCATAGTGTCAAAGTTTTGTTCCGCGGCGCAGTACGACTAGTAACAAAATCTTTATCTCGTCTTGGTGATCAAAAATAAAGTGAATTTGTTATTTAGATGATTCAGCTTAAATCCATAATAATAAATTGGAGGAAAAAACACACATTGGTATCACGACTTGAAATTGAGGACCAAAAATTTGGTTGTAGTTTGATTTTACGAAGCCAATTTCGGGGCTGACTCTTAGCCTAAAATGATTGTGCAGTTAAATTAATCACTCAGTTAAGCAACAGAAGCAATTAACCAATATTACCGACGCATGTGCATACGCAAACTCTTTATGGTTCTAATCTTGATGGTAAGTATCGTAATATTCGTAATTGGTCTGAGATTAAAACGCACGGCGTTGTGTGGTCGGTGGGAATATTTTTTACATTAAGTATTATTCATCAAAATAAGAAAGAGTTCGCAAATCACATTTTTAACGATTTGAGAAGCATTTTGTCGTGCCTGTGAGAGATAACCACATAGTGACATAAGTCGCGCTAGATGCATGGACTCGCAACGCAGAACGCAACCGATAGAAAAATAAATAGAACACATCTTAAGAAAGAATTGTTGGATACAGGCAACTATCAGTTGTTATAACTGCCTGCCTGATTAATAAATAATAATAATAATAATAAATTGAAAGGTTTTGGGGTTAAAAATATTACGTTATGGCCTAGTAGCCCTGACAAATCGAGTTCCTTTGTAATATTTGGGATATCTACCGCAAACTGCAAGGATAACAGGACAAACTGCTGTTTAAAAATACATACTACACTATTGTCATTAATTCATTATAGGTACCTAGATATTTTTCTGGCACGAACGACTGACACTAGTGACTTCCTTCTGATATTTAGTTCATCGATATGTAACTTACAATATAATATGTCATTAATTATTTCCGTGGCACGGAATCTTGAGTAGTTCCATGTGCTCTGCCTACCCTGTTTAGGGAATATAGGCTTGAATTTATGTATATTTGTATGACATTAATGTTTTATACAAATGTCACATTTTTTTAAATAAAATAAAAACGAACCTTATAATTTTTTACATTTAATAGTTAACATGATTTCTTACATGATTATTAAAGATTTTAGAGATTATTATTAGGGGTAGGTAATGACCCCTTACTCCTTAGAGCGCTCATCAATTTCACGAAACGGCCATCGATAGATGGCGTTGGCGCTGGGTACGCGAGCACCGGCAACTCAACGCGCGTTTCAATTCAACGCAGACACGAATAATCTTGATAGTTTTGAATTAAATTGCTAATAACATAATTTTCAATTTTATATGGGGACTCTTTATTTAATTTCATATTTATGGTATGGTAGTAGTAAATAAGGTATATGAATGTAGTAAAAGTATAGTATTAGTCTACATGTACATATATAAATTCAGGTTTCCTAATTGATTGATTCAACAACCAACACCGCTGAGCCGAAACTACGAAAGCTAGAAAGTCGAAATTTGTATAGATTGCATTAACAAAATTTCGAAGAGATAAGAATCGATTATGAAAATTTACAACCCTAGTAGAGGGAAAAAGGGGGTGAAAGTTTGTAGCGGGATCAATTTTTTTTTTTTATTAGGAAAATTTTAGTTAGGAACTTGAAATTAGAGAATAGTTTAATAGTGATTTCTGTTTTTTAGGGTTCCGTAGTCAACTAGGAACTCTTATAGTTTCGCCATGTCTGTCTGTCCATCCGTCCGTCCGTCCGTCCGTCCGTCCGTCCGTCCGTCCGTCCGTCCGTTCGTCCGCGGATAATCTCAGTAACCGTAAGCACTAGAAAGCTGAAATTTAGTAACAATATGTATATCAATCACGTCAACAAAGTGCAAAAATGAAAAATGGAAAAAAATGTTTTATTAGTGTAAAGTGTAAAGTGGGGGCTGATTTTTTTTTCATTCCAACCCCAACGTGTGATATATTTTTGGATAGGTATTTAAAAATGAATAAGGGTTTACTAAGATCGTTTTTTGATAATATTAATATTTTCGGAAATTATCACAGTTATACTGACTTTCATATTTTTATAAGAACAGCATGCACTTACGTCCAGAACAGTGACATTTGGTGCATTGGAACTGCTCATGATGTGTCACTTTTTAACCGTCGCCTCAAATCTGAGAGATTTGAGGCGAGGTTCTCAATTTGTCTGTATGTTTATTTATTATTTTCATTTTTTTATGTTTATTCCTCGATATCTCCGTTGTTACTGGACCGATTAAAAAAAAAAAAATTGAATGTATATGAATACAGATTGGTCCCATTTTTCTCAGAACCCAGTTCTGATGATGGGATCCTGGAGTAATCGAGGGAACTCCTCGAATCTGAAAGGCATACGTATGGTGATTTTTGTGTTTTTAAAGGAACAGCATGCATTTAGGTACGGAACAGTGACATTTGGTGCAGTGGAACTGCTGATGATGGCCAGAACGGAACTTCTCAAATCTGAACGGCACGCTTATAGTGAATTTGGTATTTTTATAAGAACAGCATGCACTTTCGTCCAGAACAGTGACATTTGGTGCAGTGGAACTGCTGATGATGGTCAGATCAGAACCGATCTTCTCAAATCTGAACGGAACACTTATAGTGACTTTGGTATTCTTATAAGAACATCATGCACTTACGTCCAGTCCAGAACAGTGATATTTGGTGCAGTGGAACTGCTGATGATGGTCAGAACACTCAGAACCAAACTCTTCAAATCTGAACGGCACGCTTATAGTGACTTTGGTATTTTTATAAGAACAGCATGCACTTACGTCCGGAACAGTGACATTTGGTGCAGTGGAACTGCTGATGATGGTCAGAACCGAACTCCTCAAATCTGAACGGCACACTCATAGTGACTTTGGTATTTTTGTAAGAAAAGCATGCATTTAAGTTCAGAACAGTGACATTTATTTAGTTATGTTTGTTAAGCATAATTATTGAGTTTTCAAGTCAAAGTTTGTCAAGCTTCGATTTCTTATAATCGGATTCATGAGGAATTGAGAAACTCCTCAAACCTTAGCGTTATACGTACGTATATTGATTTGTGTTGCCATCAAATAATTAAAGCATTAAAAGCAGTTTTAAAAAATACCTACACATTTCTACATAATCCAACATTCGCAAGTAGCTTTCACCACAACCCGAAAGGCGGCGGTTTTTTTTTTCTTAAAAAATATTAAACGTTTTTTTATGGGATAGGAGGCAAACGAGCAGATAGGCTGCCCGATGGTAAGCGATCACTGCCGCCCATGGACACCAGAAGCACCAGAAGTGTTGGAGGTGCGTTGCCGGCCTTTAAGATGGATGTACGCTCTTTTCTTGAAGGTTTGATGGTCGCATTGGTCCGGAAATACCGCTGGCGACAATTCATTCCACAGTTTAACTGTGCATGACGTGACCAAATTTGCAAAACGTTGCGTCTTAGAAACATTTTAAAGGGTGAAAATCAAAATATGTACACCGTGTCCAATAAGGGTCCCCCCACATCTAGCGTCTCGCGAACGTCGTCGCCTCTCCAACGCCCGCGCGGCGTCGACGCCGCGCTTCCGCAGCGCCGACGCGACGTTGCGGCGCCTCTCGAACGTCGACGTCGCAGAGACGTCCGCGCGGCGTCGACGCCGCGTTAGCGCCGCGCCTCCTCGACGTCAGTGGCAGTAAATCAAAAGTAGCTTATACGTTAGTTCGTATGCCTTAACAAATTTTTTGAAAAGTTATTTCTATAATGTAGGTGCATCAACTTGTTTACAGAGGGTCTGTGGCCTGTGTTGTATCAACTACGTTTGACGTATTGCTTCCTCTTCATCGGAAAAACTGTCATTTCATAGAAATATTGTAAAAACACTAAACAGAGAATGTGTCGAAGAAACGAGAGCAAAAAGCAATATTTACGCGTCTAGCGACCGTCATGATGCAGAAATTTAAGGTTTTTGATTAGTTAGTTACTAAAAATACCGGGATTCCGATTACAAAATTAAATATCGGTTTTGAAATCTACCCCAAAAATCCCGAGATACTGGGATCCCGGTTTTGGAAGCCCTAGCTGGACGTTGGTAGCCGCTGGCATCGCGGCGGCGCTGCGCGTGCGCGGCGTTGGCGCGGCGTCGACGCCGCGCGGACGCCACTGCGACGTCGACGTTCGAGAGGCGCCGCAACGTCGCGTCGGCGCTGCGGGAGCGCGGCGTTTGAATACAGCACAAATAGCCAATAAAACAAAATGAACAAATAGTTACTACATTATTATTATATTTTATGAATGGCACTCTTATTTACTACATTCACAACAAATGTTTTGGAATAACTCCAGCATTAACTTGTTTACCAGCCTCAAACGCTTCTCAAACGGATCACACGCGGCACGCACCGTTTTCTTCACATTTCATCCCAAATACTCTCAATAATCTTTTTGAAATGATCTAGGTTTATGATTTTATAAAAATTTAGTCTTCAAAGCATGTATGACCATACAAAGTAGTCTAATACGCCTAAACCTGGAGGCCTGGGTGGCCACTCATGTTTCGGATAAAAAACTGCCAAATTAGTCTGAAACTACGCTAGAATACCATTTGCCGAATGTGCTGGAGGTGCGTCTTGTTGGGACACATGATACTCATTCCCAAGCATCCTTTTTAACTTTAAGGCATTTTTTTCTCCAAAACCTTGGTTTTAAAGAAAAAACGTTGATTTTAAATTTTATCTGTAAGTACTGAAGGTAGTTTACCTCGCTTACATACTGCATCCCACACCTGGGCCGATGGTGAGCTCTGGAACCTAGGCACATTTTTCTAGTTGCCCGGAACGTTATCTATCCTCGGTACCCATAATAGTTTATTTTGGACACGTGGCGTCTGTTTTATCATATACAGATTCTGCTTATAAAAAATAACTCGTCACCTGCGTGCCGAGCAAGTATTTTGTTGGCACTTTACCTCTTTGTTTTTCTTAGACACTTCGGAAATTTCATGAACTTTGTGCTTGTATTTTATTAAAAGGAATATACTCTTCAGTTTAAATAAGAATTTGATGGCCTGTGATCCCTATATCTTTAGAACTGAGGTAAAATGTGAGTATTCGGACTTATTGGACACGGTGTACATGTTCGTTCTAAAAGTAGCTGATCAAGCATCGTCGGTTTGGAAAGCCTGCGGTAAAATTTTTGCTCATTACTATACATATTCGATTTAAAGGGTTTTGAGATTTAGGAAATAAAACAACGCTTCATTAGATTTAATTTAATAGCATTATGTAATTATAATCTCAATGTAAGTGCAAGCAGTCTTATTTACAATAAACTTAAAAGCGGAAACAAATATATGCAGAAAGAAAAAAAGAAGCTGTCAATACTGAATCCCCTAGGGTGGCTAATTGGCTATGTATGAATAGCACAGAAAAGTATTAAAATAAAATAAAAACCGGCCAAAAGCGTGTCGGGCCACGCTCAGTGTAGGGTTCCGTAGTTTTCCGTATTTTTCTCAAAAACTAACCTATAAAGTTCAAAACAAATTTTCAAAGAAAGTCTTTGTAAAGTTCTACTTTTGTGATTTTTTTCATATTTTTAAACATATGGTTGAAAAGTTATAGCGATTATTTCCGAAAATATGAAAATTATCAAAAATCGATCTTAGTAAAACCTAATTCATTTTTAAATACCTATCTAACAATATATCACACGTTGGGGTTGAAATGAAAAAAAAATATCTGCCCCCTCTTTACATGTAGGGGTACCCTAATAAAACATTTATTATTATTAACGACCTTCCACATATTTATAATGAGCCCAAACATGATGGGGTTATGATGAGGAGAATAGCAGTTCTGTTGACCACCTCCTGACTCCATCATGAGAACTTGGACCTCGTCTAGTTCGATGGTGCTCGTCAGCCCAAATCTAATGAGCCCGAACATGATGGGATTATGATGAGGAGAATAGCAGTTCTGTTGGCCACCTCCTGACTCCATCATGAGACCCTGGACCTCATCTAGTTCGATGGTGCTCGTCAGCCCAAATCTAATGAGCCCAAACATGATGGGGTTATGATGAGGAGAATAGCAGTTCTGTTGACCACCTCCTGACTCCATCATGAGACCTTGGACCTCATCTAGTTCGATGGTGCTCGTCAGCCCAAATCTAATGAGCCCGAACATGATGGGGTTATGATGAGGAGAATAGCAGTTCTGTTGGCCACCTCCTGACCCCGTCATGAGACCTTGGACCTCATCTAGTTCGATGGTGCTCGTCAGCCCAAATCTAATGAGCCCAAACATGATGGGGTTATGATGAGGAGAATAGCAGTTCTGTTGACCACCTCCTGACTCCATCATGAGACCTTGGACCTTATCTAGATCGATGGTGCTCATCAGCCCAAATCTAATGAGCCCAAACATGGTGGAGTTATGATAAGTAGAATAGCAGTTCTGTTGAACATCTCCTGCCTGACTCCATCATCATGAGAACCAGAACCTCATCCTGGTCCCAAAATATAATAATAATTCAAACTCTCAACAAACTTCACGTATAACTTAAAATCCAAAATCATATGAAAAGCATGTCGAATGCTAAAATTGCATAAGGTGTAAAAAGGATCAAGATTTGTTTAGTCGCAGTTTACGGCACTTCTCGGAACTAGCGAGCTGCTTACGAAAGCTAGGTGCGCCGGACGATCAAACGCAGGTCCGTTGTCTTCGAGCGCTCGGCGCAGACTGAGCGGGCTCTTTTTTTTTTTTTTTTTTTTTTTTGAGGTGAGTGATGGGAGTTTAGAGGAATCCTCTATCATATCCACAAGAAATGACGCCGGGATGTCCCGGAGGGACATCCCGGGGAACCCCGGAGGGACATCCCGGGGAACTTGAGCGGGCTCGCGTTAGCACAGTGTCTTTTATTCGAATTTTAGGTGTTTTAAAAACATATCTATCGACAGAAAGGTATGTCTTATATGTATGTTTTTTTTCTTATAGGTCAGTAAGAAGTTCTAGTTTAGGATAATATTATTTAAG
The DNA here is from genome assembly GCF_023078275.1 of Leguminivora glycinivorella. Classification (NCBI taxonomy): domain Eukaryota; kingdom Metazoa; phylum Arthropoda; class Insecta; order Lepidoptera; family Tortricidae; genus Leguminivora; species Leguminivora glycinivorella. The sequence continues at coordinate 8,625,067 of NC_062983.1, forward strand.
AGTTACAAAAAAATGCAGGAATCGCAGGAAAAATACATAATGTAAACCTCTTTTTATCGAAAAAATGTGGAGGATACGGAAGGTTATTTATCCACCATTTCAAGTAAATCTTAAAATGTCAAAGTATTAGCTAACTCGTACAGGATATAACAAATAGGATTGTGATCATTTATTACCCCAAATAACATTTTTAACAGCACAATCACGATTCTAAACGAGCTATCCCACTATGAAAATTGAAAAAGTCTTCCGAAAAAACAGATTTTTCGGAAGTATAAAAAGACATATTTTAAAGTAGTACCAATTGACTTTCTAGCTTAAGATGTGTACTTTTAGGAACATTATCATTTTTTTAATAATCATTTATAGTTTCTTTATAATTTTGAATGAAAAAGGTTCTATTTTGCAAAAAACGCTCGTCTTTAGGAATAAGGCCTCTTATAAAATGACTGTCAATGTTTTTATTTTGTCAAGCACTAACAACTTGACGTTCGTGCCAGTATCTAGGTATAATTATCATTGTTCAATTTAAGGGTTGCAAAATGCTATGTTGAACATAGTATTTTGCAACCAACCCAACCATCCAACTACCAAACTCAATTGCACGTTGTTGCAAACTTCATACTTAACTATAGGATCGACGTAGTTTGCCCAGAACACTATTAGTACTATTACTCGTAGTTCGGTAGTCGGATAGTTCGAAACTTTGGGTTCACATTAAACTCATCCTCGTTGCATATGGATCCTACAGTCATACAGGAACTTTATATGCAGAAACCTTTACCCGGTGACTACTCAATCGGTGAGCTCCATCTTAGACTCGGTCTTTACTTTCCATCAGGTGTCGTGTGGCTAATAGGGTCAATCGCCGACAGTCTCTACAATAAAAAAAAATACTACGGCTAAAAATATTTAATACGTGCTGCCCTCATTTGTAGGCTTTTCCATATTAAATGGGTATGGACCCATAGTGGCAAATTAAGTAGTGCCATTTCTTTATGCATCTTGGATTGGATGAGACTAGCCCAGAAACTGAATAAGGGCCGGTTGCATCAAACCGTCTGTCATCGTTAAAGCGTTCGTTAATTTTTTTTTATACTACGTCGGTGGCAAACAAGCATACGGCCCGCCTGATGTAAAGCGGTCACCGTAACCTATGGAGGCCTGCAACTCAAACAGTGTCACATGCGCGCTGCCACCCCATTAGAAACTTGTACACTCCCCTTCGCCGTGTTAAGCACACAGCAAAAAGGAGTGTACAAGTTCCAAGGAGGGTTCGGGTTGCCGACGACTCAAAGGACAATAGACGGAACAAGTTAGTTCCGTAAGTCCTCCCGTGATCAGCACACAGCACCCTCGTTGAGCTCTGGCAGCCTTACTCACCGATAGGAACACAACACTATGAGTAGGGTCTAGTGCTATTTGGCTGCGGTCTTCTGTAAGACGGAGGTGCTACCCCAGTTGGGCTCTGCTCTAGATTCGAGCGAGACGATATCCGCTGTGCTGTGCCCTACCACACAAAGCGGAATATCATCCGCTATGCCCTACCTCCTACAACTATGCCCTACCTCCTACAGCTATGCCCTACCTCCTACAGTTAATAGTTATTTGTTTTACAAGGGGGCAAAGTTGTTGTTTAACCGCACGTGCCAATATTCATATTCGAGCAAGCTAAAGATTCCAATATTGAACCGCGAGCATAGCGAGTATTTATATAAAAATTTTCACCACACCAACACGAATAAAATATGCAATTTTGCTATCTGTTTTAGAATAGCAAAGTAAATCTTTACCAGTTGTTGTGGTGATAATTTTATTGTATTTGTAGGTATATGTATTGGAGTATTACAGGAGTAGGGAAAAATTGAAACGGCGCCTGCACCCCAGTCGAAGCAATCTTGCGTATCGATGACATAGACGAGGATTTAAATAAGTTAAATTTTAACAGTATGGGAAGATCCATAGACGTCTACTGCGTGACGATGATGTGCCTGTGAAATGTGGTTGATGCAACTGGCCCTAAGTGTTCAGGGTTCTCCAGGGTCTGCAACACGCAATTGGCTCCTCAAATCTATGGGCGACCGTGACCGCTTCCCAACAGACATGTATTTTTAGAAGCCTTGACGTTATAGCCCCAACCTACAAGAAGTCAATCAGCTACAATGAATTGATCTTGTAGGTCGCCGTTTGCGTCACACACGTCGGCTCGGATCAACAGATGATCTCCATTGTGTAGACACGCCTACGTGAATTTATTTATTTTGTTATATTTATAGTTAAATACTGGAAAAAACAAGTGGGTCTGAAAGTCACACTCAAGATAACCCAAAAAAAGAAATCGGGAAGTTAAATAAATTACTGAAAAACTTTAAACAATAAGTAGAACCAAAGAGCATCGAGTATTATAGAGAGTTACTGTCAAAGTAAAACGTGTAATCACAGTGCAAAGACTGCCATCTCTCGACACAAGCTTAAAACTTTTGAACCTCAGTTTTGACAATTTGGCCTATATTAGCGCCATCTAGCCGAGCGTTCGCCAAAGGTGTAACGCCATCTAGGCCACCGTACCTTTTTCTCTATCGCTTTGGGGTACATTTTTTTCTTAGACTTTATCAAATTTGACTTTTTTCCCCTAATTCTGTTTTCCCCAATTAAAGGGATTTTTCGAACGAACAATGCGATGCTTTTATTGTTAGCTTTCACACAGCCGGCATCCATGATTTAAAATAGGTGATATACTTAGTTTGTCAATCTGTTTCCGTCACTAGAAGAAAGCTGAAAATTTCAAATGTTATCGTCCGTCGCGAATGTTTAAGTTTATTGTCCCTTAGAAAATTAGAGTTTCACGCATTTTTCTTGTGACAAACTTGTTTGACCAGCCATAGTGGCTGTCTGTGTGGTCGTAGGCGTCGTAGCCCTAGCAACTATTGCCTGAAATGCGTTTTTATGTGACCACCAGTTTTTGTTTTAACGTTGCTTTGGTGCTACAGTTTGCTGCGTCGGTGCATTCCGAGTGTAACACTAAACTTTTCCCCTCACTATAGCGAGGAAACTACAACGCAAAAAATGCGTTTATCACTGCTTCCAGTAGTTCCACAGGTGGTAAATCGTCTTTATTACTAGATTCACCTACTTTTATCAATTTTAAAGCAGTTATTTTGACTTTATTCGAGGTCAAATTACTTTACCCACTAGTGGATAAAATGCGTTTTTACCCGCTGGTATTAAAGGACAAAACACGTGTTTCCGAGCAAGTGAGGGGAAAAGTTATATACCTAAATATACGAGACATGAATGAATACCTTATCATATTCCCTACACTGGCACATTCATGATTTCGGTTCTGCGTGGGATTATATTAACATTGCATGAAATATGAACGTAACGAAATGAAATTGCCCAGATGTGCCAACGTTTTGTCATGTCCAATTGCACATTGCATGTGCTATTACTGCTAGAAAAGCTGGGGTGAATAGTGCACGTACTCGTATCTCTTTTCTGCTTCTTAGTGTATGAAAGGGACAACGTCATATTACTCATGCATTTCAGCCCCACATTAATATTCAATCGGTTGACACGTAAACGCTATTATCGCGCCACGATAAACGCTACTTGAAAGGCAAACTTTCAACAGAATTCCCGCGCAGTTTCCATGGCAAAGCTATTACTTGGCACTTATCGCAAGCTGTGCCGTGAGTGACGGCCGCGTAACCCTGCCCAAGGTCACTCAGTATTAACAGCTTGTATTATTCAAAACAATGATGATGTAGGAACGTTCTCATAATCCGAGGCGAGTAGCGGCGAGATTGGCTGAATGGAGGATGTGCGGCGCGCGTGCGTGGCCGGCAGGTCGATAGCGGTGACGTCAGTGGAAGACAGGCCTCAGTCAGCCGCTGCCGGCCACAGCGTTATCATGTGGTTGCAATGCGTGGCCGTGACGGTCCTTATAGCCGCGGCTACATCCTCCGAGGTCTTTACCAACTCGTTCCTGGTGCGGTTCAAGCGGTCGGTGGGGCAGGAGGAGGCGGGACAGGTGGCGGCGCGCCACGGCTTCGACAGCCTCGGCCCGGTGAGTGACCACGTGATTATGCGTAAACATAAGCACACTCATATTTGTTAATACGGCTGAGTACGGGTTCGTCCTCGGCTCGGGTTTCGGCTGGCGACTGACGAAGGCCGTGAATTAGGCCGGATAAGGTTAAATTTAATGGAATATGAGTGATATATTTATGACTACAAGCACCATCGGCGTGAAGTTGCAGCGCTCTGATGTTTGTAAACGCAGGTAAATCGAAATCGTCCTTCTAAAAGGTAGCCAACCCTTGGTAAGATTACTAATTCTAGGTTTATTGGGTACTATGTTAAACATTATCAAGTTTATCGTCCATCAACAAATTGATTACATTGTAACATCGATTTTAGCAATTCACATTTTAGAATTAACACTGTTTAGGCAACTGTTGTGTGAGCAGCGTTATTACCATCTCAGAACGATAGGTCAGTGGGAAAAGGTAGATTCTCGTACTCGTGATAGTTATCCATTTAACAGACGTGTAAACACGTTTGTGACACTTTAAGGACTAAAGATGGTATTAATTTTTGCCTTAACCTGTAACCTAAACTTGTAGTTAGGTAGGTTAGTTTTAAAGGGTACCTAATGTTCTGTTTACGCCGAAATATTTAATTGTATATTATTCGTTTTTCTCGACAAAAATCCCAGGTATGAATGCAGAGAAATCTTTTTGGGCCCATCCGACAAATAATGATGTATAAAATGTAGCCCTAAGTGCGTTTTCACATTAGCCGATCTGATATCGGATGTAGGACCGATATTCCATACATTAAAGCCGCCATCTTTGATTTTTGCCTTTCAAATCCTTCCGATATCGGATCGGATAATGTGAAAACGCAATAAATGGTAACTAATGAAATCATACATGATTACGCATCAAAGAAGGATTTCATATACATCAGGCAATATTTTATACTACAGGCACTACACTCTAGAGCCTAGGTCGTAGCGTTACAAGCGCAGCTTAGGCTCCACACAGAGCCAGCAACGTCGAGGCAATAATTTGCGCGGCAAGCGACCATAGGCGCATAAAACGTGCCTCGGACGAGGCAGCGAGCGCCCCTTCAACAGAGCGTGGTATATTGGTCGTTAGGCGGGTCAGCACAAAGCCAGCTGCATCGCAAGGCAATAACTCGCGCGGCAAATAAAATAAATAAATAAATATTGGGGACACCTTACACAGATCAACTTAGCCCCAAACTAAGCAAAGCTTGTACTATGGGTGCTAAGCGACGATATACATACTTAAATAGATAAATACATACTTATATACATATAAAACATCCATGACTCAGGAACAAAAAGCTGTGCTCATCACACAAATAAATGCCCTTACTGGGATTCGAACCCAGGACCGCGGCTTAGCAGGCAGGGTCACTACCGACTGAGCCAGACCGGTCGTCAAATGGTCAATGCAGACGTATAAACGTGCCTCGAACGAGGTAGCGCACACCACACGTTTGCCTCGTCAGAGCATTTTGCCTCTCATGTTAATTTTCTGTAAGCATTTTGATCAAATCGAGTTAATATTGATGGTTATGGAAACTTTTTTTCAAATTCTTATTCAATGTCGATAGGTATAAAAGCCCTTGAAATATATTCCAATAAATATTTTCTACAGGGTTAGGTAACGTTTATCTCTCAAGGGGTCGACAGGCTGGAAAAAAGCCACACCACACCAACTTGTAAAGGCTTTCTTTGCTATTCGAAAACAGATAGCAAAATTGCATTTTATCCACAAGGGGGCAAAGTAATTTCATACAAATTTTAACTCGATGTCTTAATCTGGCGGCTAGATTTTACCTATAAATGATGATTTTGTATCATAAATATTGAATAAATTGATGGATTTGATTTATTTGGATGTTTTATACTTAGTCAGTATTTTGTTCGTGTTGGTGTGGTGAAAAATGTTGTGTTTCACTCGGTGGCAAAGTTTGTTTAACCTTCGTGCCTTGATACCCTCGCAACGCTCAAGATTCCACTTTTTGAACCACTCGCTACGCTCGCGGTTCAATATTGGAATCTTTCGCTTGCTCAGGTATCAATATTGGCACGTGCGGTTAAACAACTACTTTGCCCCCTTGTAAATTTCCTTCCTGGAGTTTCATAAAAGAATAAAGATTCAACTGCGCTACCAGTTCGTTTCGTACTACCTAATAGCTTGCTAATAATAGGTACAGTATACAGCATACTTATGACAATGACTTAAATGCAAGTTTTAAGGCTAGCCAAATAATGTGTCGCTTAACTTCAAACTTGGGTAAATCCATTCTGCTTTAAGGTTGATTATATATAAAAAAAAATATTGATCTGAAAGATAATCAACCTTATAGCCGAATGGATTTACCCAAGTTTGAATTAAAGCGACACAATTGTCAGGAAACAGTTTATTAAATTTAATCAATTCTAAATTCGTAAAATTCAAAGTATATTAGAGATAAGCTTAATTTACAGGAACAAGCATTACATAAGCATTAAACTTAATGCTTCGAGAAAAGGATGGTACGGCCGTGCCTCTTTTTGCTCGAAATGGCGGGGGCACTACCGTGCCACCAGGGGCCCGTTTCTCGAAAGGTACAAGCCTTGTATTACAAGTGTGTTTCCATGACAACCCATACGATTTGACAGTTCGCGCACTTGTAATACAAGGCTTGTACCTTTCGAGAAACGTGCCCCAGATAGTCAAAAAGGTCAGTTCATTTGAAACTTGTAAGGCTTTTTTCAGCAAGTATGTCTCATGCTTGTAAAATCCATACCTACTTCATTAAGTGCAAGTGCAGTTTAGCATAATAAGGTAAAATCTACCAGCCTGCTATAAAGACGTCAAGTTAAAATTTGTATAAAATTACGTTGCACTCTTGTGGATAAAATGCAACTTTGCTATCCGTTTTCAAATAGCAAAGAGTCTTTCCCAGTTGGTGTGGTGAAAAGTAATTTGACCAAATCGATGCAATTAATGGGATGACATGACAGTAGAATGTAAAGTTATACTTACCCGAATGATCACTTCTAGATCCTTATCTACACTACACTATGCGGGTAGGTCAATGTATCTTTGAAATAAACCTACACTAGGAATATAAAATGTATAGATATACTTATGTGGGTTACCCTCATCTGGTAGAATAATTTTAGTCCGAAACACACTTCGCATAACATGTTTCGCAGAAACACTTTCAGTCGAATGGTAATTTTGCAGAAAACTTAGTTGGCATTATTACTAGCATGCATAAGACACTTTTGGCAGAATATTGTTTTACAGAACACTACTTTGGTCGACTTTGATTTAGCATAATTGTATGTACCATAATAATCTTATAGCATAATATTACATTAGCAGAATTATTACACGCTATCATAAAAGAAAAACTGCCCCAGAGTCACCGTTAGGTACGACGACGAGCGAAGCGAGGAGGAGTGTTAGGTATCTTGCATCCCCAACACATCCAACTCGCTATCAAAGAGCAAATTGCAACTTTATGCCGCCTAAATATTATCTGCAAAAGTAATGTTCGACTTAGACTATTATGGTCATCAACATAATGACAACAGACGATTCGGTATTTCAAAAATCTGCGAAATGATTTATGCCAAAGCATATTCTGCGTAAGGTGTTTCTGCCAAACGTGACTTCTGCCAAGAACTATTATACGAATCAAATATATGCGTAAAAGTTTCTGCCAGATAATAGTGAACCGATATATGTATTATGCATCTACATTGTCAGTCAAAGACTTTAATGGCGGGTTAAGACTTTCACCACCCCTTTTCTCCCGTGGGGGACTGAGGAACATGGGTCCAATTGTGATGTGAGCGATGGACGGTCTTTCAAAGCATAATTTGCTCAAAGTGGTAAGTATATAAAATTGAGCAAATGAGCAAATTCAAATGTGGCGAATACGTGGGAAACTGATAATTTGAGAATACAGGCGCGAGTTTAAGTAGATATGTAGCTATGGATGTATATTTAAACGAAATTTATACATTCGTTTGTAGGTATACAGTTTGATCCTACTTCCGGTACGCGGATGTCTATAAAGATTTTTTTTGCCCTCGGAACGGAACCATTAGGTTTTCTTGCATTAAGGAAAGGGCTAGATTATTAGTTACAGCAATGCAATGTACCATATTTATTTAAGGGATACTATATTATTAAGGGATACTATACATATTACCTATAATCTGATTATTTTGAATTAGCCAAGAAAAGCTGAACCAGGGAAAAGGGGGTAATGTATTGCTGACAGATGTACTTATAAACTTTCAAGCTGAGTAGGTGTAAGTAATGGGGAACTTTGCTTAGCTTCGTTCCTCAATAATACAATATATAATGTCTATTTTATAGTTAAATCAATTTAGCTAAACAAGAAGTTATTGACTACAAAACAGACTACGAAGCTGAATAGTTGTGTCAGAAAACAATAATTCTGAACTTGAACTTATGTATTTACTAATCTACCCTACCTATTTACAGGACTTTGATCAAGAACGACAAAACATTTTCAACCGAAAATCTCCTTTGACGTTATATTTATTTGAAATGGGTAGGTATTTCCTACAGGTAGGCGTTTATTAATTACTTAGTGACTCAAGAGCGCTTGGCAACTACTTTTATTCCACCCTTCGTAGGGTAGCCGTTATCGTTTGATTAAAACAGCCCTGTGTTTAGACCTAGGCTTTTCTTGGAAGCGATATTAGGATATTACCTACTGAAGTGAGAGCTTGTTGCAAATATGCTGTTCTGACTTAAGATTTAATTAATAGTACAACCTGCCGTATTATGTGGACGTCGGCTGAGGCGGAAGTTGAACTCGAGGCTCCGGCAAGCCGTCGCGGTTTAAGAGGATAGCGAAAATGCTAAAATGGAAAATGCTAAAATGGAAAAAAAATTAACCATTAAGAACAACTCACTAAAAAGATTTTTCAAAAAATCTTTAAAATCGAAGTTCCGCTCTCGACTCTTTCCTCCTTCAAAACTTAATCAATCGGAACGAAATTTGAGAATCTGAATAAAAATGAAATAATCTATGTCGGACCGTTTAGTTTTTTTGGTTAATTGTTACCAATCTTGAGTATCACACCTTTTTTTGCGCCACAATGCATGAAAAAGGCCGTTTTTGGAAATTTTTGATTGGCTCTAGAATATTTAGAAAGCAGAATTTCAAAAAAATCAAAACGGTCCGACACAGATAAAAATAATAACAATCTGTGTTGAAAAAGTCTGGGGTCTAACTGTGTGCGTAACCGAATGCACAAACGCTCACGAAACGCTCACGATAATATCTCTTTCGTAGCTATATATCTCTATCGCTCTTGCGTAATGGCGCGACAAGCCAGACTACCTTTCTGCGGCGTTTCGTTGGCGTTTCGCGTCGCAGAAATGCCATTCGGCTACGGGGCCTGTTCAGAACACTAAGTGAAAACGTAGTTTTACAGGAGGGCCAGATTTATACCAAAATATTTTTTTACTACAGCGCTGACTATATGTTGATCCAACGGTTGGAGGGCCGGCTAAAAATCTTTTTATTACGGCACACCTCGGACACTGGCGATCAAATAATATGAAAGAGGCGCGTTCCTAGTACACAGTCTAAGCTCGTGTAGGTAAACGCGTACTATGCTTGTATGAGTGAAATATGACAGGTCGGCTGTTCGCGTTTTTGACAGGCGGTAACTGTGAGATAACCGAGAGGGGGTGGGCGGCACTTTCAGCGGGGAGCGGGAGTGGCCATGCTGTACGATAGTACTCTTTATTATACTGTGATTACGGGCAGAATATGGCCCGCGGGCCGTACATTGCTCACCACTGATATATAGGATGATTCAGGATACGTGAGCAGGATTCAGCGTGCGCATTGATTTGATGATAAGTTCATTAAGACGATACGATACAGGTCGATTCTCCATACAAACGCTCTCGACTATTTCCTCCCTTGTTTTTGAAGATAGAGCAATGATTTTTTTCAACACAGATTATTATTATTTTTATCTGTGTCGGACCGTTTTGATTTTTTGCTATTTTTATTTTAAAAGACGCTAGAGCCAATCAAAAATTTCTAAAAACGGCCTATTTCAATATGGCTTAAAAAAATGTGTGATACTCAAGATTGGTAACAATTAGTCAAAAAATCTAAACGGTCCGACACTGATTATTTCATTGTTATTCAAATTCTCAAATTTCCTTCCGTTTAAATAAGTTTTGAAGGAGGAAACAGTCGAGAGCGGAACCTCGATTACAAAGATTTTTTCGCAATATCTTTTAACTGAGTTGTTCTTAATGGACATTTTTTTTTTCGATAAATCTAGTTAATAACACTTGTATATTTATCTGAAATTCCCATATTGAAAGGGGGGCTCCTTTCCATTTTAGGGTCCCCCCACATCTAGCGTCTCGCGAGCGTCGCGTCGGGCCAACTGTATGGGCAAAGCCTGACGCCGCGTCGACGTGGCGCCTTTTTCCATATGGTTGGCCCGACGCGACGCTCGCGAGACGCTAGATGTGGGGGGACCCTTAGCATTTTCGCTCCCGTAGCGTCTTAATAATTTAGAAAAAAAACGTGTGATCTATATCGCGGCAAGGGACCATACGATACCCTAACTTGCTACGAGCACCTACGAGTCTACGACTTGTTGCTACGCAGTGATTCGTAGGGTGCATTGGGGTAATTTCGAAGCACACAAATGATCGGGTAGTTTCGAAAGGGGAATCTTGATATGGTGATTTTTATGTGACTTTCGAAATTACCACAATACACCCTAATACATTTTTAGGTACTACTAATACTCAAGGGTCCATTGTAGGAATGCAAAAATGTATAAAAATATATTTCTCTCTATTCAAATTCAGACAGAATGTAATAAGTTTCTATATAAATAGGTATTATGACAGAGCAAATAATACCCTTTGGGACTTCAGTTCTCAAAAATTGTATCAATAATAAAATACATTTACTAATGCCAAAAAGGTATAATAAGATAATACTCGTAGTACATTGTGCAACAAGGGAGGTAAGGGGGTCATTAAATACGAGTATCGTGTTTTACGAGGATTTAATGTTTCTTAGATCAAATTAAACTATTTTCTCGTAGAAAATATTTTAATTAGTATTTTTTAAGCAGCTTCACTACTATTTATACTATAAACATTAAACACTTGGAGGCATTGGTCATTTTTTCTTTGTATATGACATTTATTTAATATTTAATGTTTCGTCTGGGACTTTCAGATTTTCGGCCCGATTCGGTTAATAATACCTCAAATTTTAGATCAAGATACGATTGTGATAAAGCAATATTCGACTATACGTGAGTTACTCTGCGAGTTTTTTAACACATCAGAAGTAAAATACATTTGCACCCGAGTGTAACACAAAACTTTTCCCTCACTATAGCGAGGAAACTACAACGCAAAAAATGCGTTTATCACTGCTTCCAGTAGTTCCACAGGTGGTAAATTATCTTTACTACTAGATTCACCTACTTTTATCAATTTTAAAGCAGTTAATTTGACTTTATTCAAGGTCAAATTACTTTACCCACTAGTGGATAAAATGCGTTTTTACCCGCTTGTATTAAAGGACAAAACACGTGTTTCCGAGCTAGTGAGGGGAATTTTTTTTTTATATTGCAGGTGTAATGAAAAACATTCTTTAAGGTACAGCGGGGCAAATCTCGACTGGGGGCAATTGTAACTAATCAATTTTTCCATTATTACACTATGATGTTGAGTTCTACATGTATCAACTAAACACGCCTACTATACATAACCGGTGCGGTGGACACTCTATTTAATAATGCAAACATTGTAAAACATGGAAAAAATGGATCAGTTACATTTGTCCCCCCCCCCCAACCCTCCGTCGGGATTTGCCCCGCTGTACCTGACTTTGGTAAGTTTGGCAAGCCGTCGCGATTTAAATTACTCTCGTTAGCAATTGTTTGTCTTCCACCCCATGTAGTAATGTACTATTTACTCGTATTATATCAGTGTCTCACGGAAGTTTATAAGGACTGTATCGATAAGTATAAGGACAAAACAAACCTCGTCTAAATGTTGACATGTGCATAATTTTATATTATTATGTTCCGAGAGTATGATCTGAAGGTATTGGTAAGCACTATTTGATATAAGAAGGTCTAATTTTTATTTTATTTTAGAGACTTTATGGTACTTTCATTAAGGTCTAGCAAATAAATTTCGGACAACCCCTATCTGGCTTAATTTGAGAATATTTCAATGACTGTTTGCACGATTTCAACAAACAAAGGTTAATATGCTGCCAAAATATATTCTTTAAGAGTCCTCTTCATGGTTTTTCAATTGGGTACTTGCAGAATAAATGCGGTGAATTTATATTATTAAAAAAATCGCTATTTTGAGCAACGTTCCGGATTGTCGTAAATTTTTGATGCAAGCAGGATGAGAGAAACAGATAAAAAAATTAGCCATAGGCCAAAGTCTAATTGACATTCACGGTGTTTGAACAGTGCCTAAACCAAATCGATATAAACAGTGTATGATAGTTAAATTCGACATCAAAGTCGGAGTTAGAGGAAGCACCATGCCACATTCTCTAAATGGCCGCCATACACAGATCCTGAACTTTATTTCTTAAAAATAACTATGGCTAGACTATGTCCAGATATTCTGCTTTGTGGATCATATGTCGTTGAGGTTCACACAGTACAATTTTTTTTCGCAATCGTATCGTTTTTTACGCACTTTGTGAATTTTCTAGTAGCATTTGTCCGGAATCGTAATTGTTACTCGGGAGGATTAAGTCAATACTGTCTAAACCACTTGCTTTACGTCGAGTTTCTAGGACAAAATGTGAACCTTATTATGTGCCTTATTAAGCCTATGTCTTGTTTTAAGAAAAAAATATAATAGCAAATAAATACGGCTACTCAAAGTTGTCCTCATACTTAACGATACAGTCTATACTTAGTTAGGTATGTATTCAAATACTGATCGGTTATGTCAGTTCAAAAATAGTACATTACGATACAAGTGCGTAAAACAAGGAAGTTCAAAGAATTTCCTTTTCGCACGTGTATCGTACGACGTTTTTCAGTACAGATGAGCCTCCAAAGTTTCCACCTAGCATATAATGAACCACTTCTCGAACTAGTGCGTAAAAAAGCGACCATCTGTACTGAAAAATAGATTTTTGTTTAAATAAACATGTCATGTCGGCAGCAATCATGTCATATCTTAGAAGCTTTGTCTGAACACGGCAGTGTGTACGATATACATACATACAATCACGCCTGTATCCCATGAAGGGGTAGACAGAGCACATGAAACTACTCAAGGTTCAGTGCCACTCTTGGCAAATAAGGGGTTGACAGAAAACGAAATTGTGACATTGCAGTGACAGGTTGCCAGCCTCTCGCCTACGCCACAATTTAACCCATATCCCACAGTCGCCTTCTACGACACCCACGGGAAGAAATAACGACGACGTACGTGTTGTACGATATACAATTCAAAAATAATTCCCCTGTAATCAAATCAAAGCGCTATAAGATTAAATCTCCCGTTGTACCGAAAGTAATTAAAATAAAACAAGCTCCTACGCATGAATGTAGGATGTAAAATAATATTTTTTTAGCCGCGGTATTGTTTCCCAACAACCGAACGGAATAATAAAAATAGAATGAATAATAAAATGCTTTGAACATGTAACTTAATCCTTGTGTTGTGTAACTGTTGTCTTTATAGAACCTTCTCTCTGTATGTTACGTTGTCTTATTTTATATTTACGGGGACCCTTAAGGATAAAATATACCATAGGGATCTTTTGTGCCTCGAGTAAGGTGCAATTTTGTTGTGTTTCATCATATGACCTCCTGAACTTAATCCATCCACTGCTCTATCAAGAGTAATAAGTAGGTTTGTCGAAGGCGAATGTCGAAGGCCCAAAGCTCAGCCTTCGGCCTTTTCCTGTAGACGATGCAACGTGGTTCTGTGCTTGAGCACTGATCACGGGCGCTTCGAGCCTTCTGCTCTTTGCGGGGTTTGGCCTTCGGCCTTCGCATTTAGACACTTGGATTTTTTTTGTGTTTGAGCACTGACTTTTGGACGCTTCGGGCTTTTGGCCCTATGTGGAACTCGGCCTTCTGCCTTTGCATTTAGATACTTACACTTTTGTTCTGTGTTTGAGCACTGACCATTTGGACGCTTTAGGCATTTGGCTCTACGCGGAGCTCTGCCTTTCTCTTTCGCATTGAGATTCTTGCAATGGTGTTGTGTTTGAGCACTGACCTCCTCAATGATTCGGGCTAAGGCGCGTCGCGGAGCTCGGCCTTTACATTTAGACACTTGCGTTTTTGTTTTGATGCTACTAACACGCCTTAGACCATCGCTTGTAGACACAGTATTTTTTTTAACTCTTGAACTTTGTCCATCCACTACTCCATTAAGAGCAGTAAGTAAATAGGTCCGTCCATTTAGAAATGAACATGCTCCGTGCCAGTTACATCGGGGTTATTGGGTCATAGAGCGTGTGAGAACTTGCGCTTGTGTGAGTACTATCCACTTGGACGCTTCAGGCATTTGGCCCTATGTGGAACTCATCCTTTGGTCTTTGCATTTAGTTAGACACTTGTGCTTTTGTTTGAACACTGACCACTTGGAAGCTTCGGACCGGGACTATTCAGGACCGGGACAGGGACAGCGCGATGGCGCAATCGCACGCTGTCCCTGTCACACCGTGTTATATAACATGTATAACAGCCCAGTTTGGGAGCACCATAAGTAGGTCCGTCCATTTAGAAATGAACATGCTCCGCGCCAGTTAACTACATCGGGGTTATTGGGTCATGCAGCGTGTGAAAACTTGCGCTCGTTTACCCGCAAGCTGTAAAGGAGACAGCCTAATGAAGGCTAAGATATCTTAGCGACTGAAAACTTTGAGCAATTGAGGGTAAGTACTTAAGACAAAATATTTTATACCACGCACGAAATAAAGCATCAGATGGGCCATTTTTTTCAAAGTTGTTCCCCCACTTTTTTTGTAACATGGGCATTTTTCACGTATTCAACTCAGAATCGCGAGCTCTTTCGATCCAGATAGGAGAAAAAAAAATGTCCTAAGATTTCCATACATTTTTCAAACCTTCCATTCCGTTACCGCCATACAAAATGTATGGAAAAATGGTAATGGAATGGGAAAAAAACCTTGGGACACTTTTTCTCTTATTAGGATTGAAAAAGCTCGCGATTCTGAGTGGAAACCACATACAAATTTCCAAATCCAAAACAAGTGGGGCTATCCGCCCTGCTGGGCTAGTTTGAAAAAAAAAATGGCCCAGATAATGATAAGAAAAACAGGGACAGAAATTATTTTTAACTCTAATTTACTTATATTTTATGAGTCAGATAGAAATATATAAAATCAGTTGACCGTGACGTCACTCAATTCGATTTCATATTAATTCCATATTACCAAGCCGTTCAAAATCGTTCTGACAGTTCAGCGTGAGGTACGGAAGCCTAAAAAATATAATTTTCACCACACCAACTGGTAATGACTTACTTTGCTATTCGGTAACAGATAGCAAAATTGCATTTTATCCACGAGAGTGCAAAGTAATGTCATACAAAGAACCCCGCAGCAAACATAGAGAAAAAGTGGTTTCAGTCAAATCGCATGAAATTTTAGTATGATGTAGATTTAAGTCTCCTGATTATTTTTTTATAAGGGCACAACTCCCTCAGACTTATACTTTCAGAAATAATCAAGTATAAATTTTTCTATTTACGCGACGTGTTTTTAGAAATCAATATATCTAAATGATACTCACTGACAGTTACTGACAGTTATTAATAGTTTCCCGATATCGGATTGCAATATCGACTTTCTGTAGGTCGTCGATTGGAATACGTCTCAAACCCCGAGGAGCGACAAGATTATTACAGACAAAGCAAAGATTTCTTGCTGCCATCATCTAGTATGCTTAACATAAGTTTTGTGCTTAATTAAAATGTGCTTATAATTAAGTACGCAATTATCGAAAATAATAAATCATCTTTATAATGTAGCTGTCTGTCACATTGACTTTCATTTTATCAGTTATCTATGTTACGAACTCTATGCAAAACAGAGCAAAGAGGAGGAATTACGTAAAATAGGTAATTTACATATATTTTGTATAAAACAATTAAATTAATTATTTTCGAAAGTATAAGTCTGAGAGAGTTGTGCCCTTATAAAAAAATAATCAGCAGACTTAATTCTACATCATACTAAAATTTCATGCGATTTGCCTGAAACCACTTTTTCCCTATGTTTGCTGCGGGGTTCTTTTAACTTGAAGTCTTTAGCTGGCTGGTAGAATTAACCTGTAAATGATGATTTTGAATCATAAATATTGAAAAGATTGATGGATTTGATTTAGTTTGATATTTTATAGTCAGTATTTTGTTCGTGTTGGTGTAGTGAAACATTTTGTGTTTCAATCGGTGGCAAAGTTTATTTAACCGCCTTGAAACCCTCGCAACACACAAGGTTCCACTTTACTTTACAATATTGGAATCTTTCGTTTGCTCGGGTATCAATATTGGCACGTGCGGTTAAACAACAACTTTGCCCCCTTGTAAAACAAATAACTACCTATTTCCATGTTCCTCTATTTCGAAACATTTTGTTGATTACTGTGATTGAACGAAGAAGTTCGACAAAAACTTTGTTAAGTAAGTTTGTAGATTGCTGAGGAATTTGATTTAATAATTGTTTCGTCACTTTTCAGTCTATTTAGGCACTGTTCATAATAATATACAAGAATTTTGTACTGTTTGGAAGTCAACCATGTGTATCATCGCGATCAAAAACCCCTTAAAATCCATACTAATATTATAATGGGAAAGTGTGTGTGTCTGTTTGTTTCTCCGTCTTTCACGGCAGAACGGAGCGACCAATTGACGTGATTTTTTAAGTGGAGATAGTTGAAGGGATGGAGAGCAACATAGGCTACTTTTTGTCTCTTTCTAACGCGAGCGAAGCCGCGGACAAAAGCAAGTGTGGTAATATTTCTTTTTTCACTTTCTTTAGAAAATGTACATTTTAGATTCCATCAGTGCCTCAGCAATTCCCGTCAACTTTGTACAATGCCACGTCAGCAAATTTTAATTGATCCTATTTTGTTACCAACATTTAGTAATATAATTCGACTTTCGTAAGATATATACAAGATAATTGTTATAATTAAGAAAATATAGATACTAGAGAACCTTAATGACAAAATAAAACTTAATAAAATCTCAATTCATCAACAAAATCTTGGTAACAAAATAGGAATTAATAAAAACAAATTTAACTTTTCCCTTAATTTTTGTACAAAGTTGACGGGAATTGCTGGCCTACAAAAAAAAGAGTGGAAGGGTCAGTTGGAAGTGGAAGACCTAGGCGAACTTTTCTTGATCAAATCGGGGAAGTATCGCAATAAGGCCTGGGTAGCTAGCCGAATGGCACAATCGCTCACGAAACGCTCACGAAACGAAGCGCTAGTAGATATCTATCTCTATCGCGCTTGCGTATTGGCGCGACAGAGCCAGCGGCGTATCGCTTTCGTTTGGCGTCGGAGAAATGCCATTCGGCTACGGGGCCTGGCCCCGTAGCCGAATAGCATTTCTGCGACGCGAAACGCCAACAAAACGCCGCGAAAGATAGTCTGGCTCTGTCGCGCCAATACGCAAGAGCGATAGAGATAGATATCTACTAGCGTTTTGTTTCGTGAGCGTTTCGCGAGCGTTTGTGCCATTCGGGTACGCACCCAGGTCAGAAGTACTCGAAACCGACGAGCGTGTATGAGAAACGTTACGAAATTGTGTGAAGCGAAAGTGGTTTGTCAGGATCGAATTAAATGGAAATCCGTGATCTCTACCTACCCCTCTGGGAAACAGGCGTGATTGTATATATGTATGCCTACAAAAAGTATGATAATGCCCCAATTTCCAACTCATCAATGCATATCGTCATTAGTAAAATGTAACAAATATGTGGTTAAACCTAGATAATTGACGGAGATAGGCTGCGTGGGGTTCAATAAACGTCTCAACTGGCTTTAACTTAATAACAAAATAACAATTTGATGCCGATGATTAATTTGAGTGGGAGGTGTTTCATTCATTACAAATATAAATGGCGGCTTAAAGCTTTAAAGGTCACCATTTACCTATTATTATGGCTTTCAATGAAAATTTAAATTCAATATTATAATAGGACATTCTTACACAGATTGACTGGGTCCCACGGTAAGCTCAAGAAGGCTTGTGTTGCGGGTACTCAGACAACGATATATATAATATACAAAATACTTATATACATAGAAAAGATCCATGACTGAGGAACAAATATCTGTGCTCATCACACAAATAAATGCCCTTACCGGGATTCGAACCCAGGACCGCGGCTTAGCAGGGACGGTCACTACGCGCTAGGCCAGACCGGTTAGTAGGCCAGTGAGCTTTCAAAAGGGGCCTTCGGATTTTAGACATACTTTTGACGATTACGTCCGATTTCACCCGAACACCGAAGGCCATTTTGAAATCTCACAGGAAGCATTCAAACTAGTACTCAAAATCTACGTCACAAAATTCGAGAATCGGTTTCTGTATTTTTTTTATATAAATAAATATTGAGGACACCTTACACAGATCGACTTAGCCCCAAACTAAGCAAAGCTTGTACTATGAGTGCTAAGCGACGATATACGCACTTCAATAGATAAATAATACATACTTATACACCGTGTTTCACTTAACACTAAAAACCTGAAAACCGTTTGTTCAGAATCGAGAGTAGAATCGATTGAGCTATATCTTGATGGGGGTAATATTTTTATTTAAATTAGTATTATTAGTTATTTTTTATGTGCCTATTCTATTGTATTCGTAATACAACATTGTGTATGTCGCATTGCTAGAGGTTGTATACCTTTTTCAGTATTTGGGGGTATTAATACATGGCTGGTTACTTAGACGATTATTCTTTCCGCTACGAGTTTGACGTTGTTTGTCAATTTCATCTTAATGTTTATCATAAGTCATAACAAATTGAACTCGTACCTAATTACAACCCTGTCATTTTGAATATTGGGTTTAAATTTGCTTACTGTTTTATTACCTGTCCAATTTGAAGTTTACTGTGACAAAGCTTTAAAGTCTTTTACAGTGACATCGTAACTGTCTATTGGTGAACCTTATGTCGTTGCAGTAACGTACACAAATAAATAGTTTAATGGTTTATGAACTGAGACTGACTGAAATAGCATGACTCGTTCGTACGTTTCCGGAAAATACGAAGGAAAACCTTTTCGCACTAGATCTGTAATCAATGAATGAATTAAAAAACATTTTTTTATTTAAAAAGATCTCAGAGCAGTAAATTAGAATAGATATCATACACGGAAGAAAAAACGACAAGGCCCACTGGTGGCCGAGCCGGGAATCGAACTCGGGTCTTCAGCTTACGCGGCTAACGTCTTTACCACTAGACCACCCGCTTGTATTGTGTATTGGTTCGACAGAGCCAGACTACCTTTCGCGGCGTTTCGTTTTCGTTTCGCGTCGCAGAAATGCCATTCGGCTACGGCACCAGGTTAGTAAAAAAAAAACTTGTGCCAGTAACTGGCAGGAGCTGCGAAGGATTGGGGCAGGACACACTCTCGTTTCAAAGTAAAATGCTGTGACATCTCTTAAGGCTGCTTTCAAAAAAAACGTCAAAATAATGTAAAATTGATAGTTTTAGTCGGTGAAATACTACACTTTCCGTTATCTAACATATATATTTAATTCAAGTTTCAATTAGAGAATCTTATTATGTTGATTCTTATAAGACTGGATTTTAGAAAACTGACTCACTAAATTAATTATGAATTTTTATCTGATGCACGTTTAGGAAAACCCGCGTATAGCGCTGAATTAGTCGATCTTATTTGTAGAATTTGGACAATTTTGAATACTAAAACTGGTAAATTTATAATACGTATATCCTGTACAACAAACTTCTCAGACTACATTTTTATTATAAGGTTTTGAAAAAGAGTAAACGAGGCTAAGACGAATTAAATTTTTTTCAGAAATTACCTAAAATTAAGTGACAATTTCTTTGAAAATCTACATCACATATAAGTTATGTTCGTAAAATTAATATCCATACTAAAGTAACTCTGTCTGTCTGTCTGTTACGCTTTCCCGCTTAAACCACGCAACCGATTTTGATGAAATTTGGAACAGACAATCTTTAGACCCTGAGACAGAACATAGGCTACTTTTTATTTCGAAAAAAAGGGATGAAGGGGTTGAAAAAGAGTTTTGTATGGTATTTCTTAATTTTAAAAGATAAAACCATGAAACTTTATATTTTAGCACTTGATAAAAAATCATTAAACATATATTTAAAGTCACATACAGGTCGAACGCGATTAATTAACATTATTTTTACCTTTAAAATAAACATGGTGGGAAATAAACATTAACTAAAAGCGGGTAGATTATATTTATTTGTCTACCCCGAACATTTATATAAATTAATATCGGGTAGTTTTGTGTTGTTTACATCTCCGGTGACATTTTGCTGGGACGTCAGTCTTCCGCGACCACGGCCAGTGCAACCTGGCCGAAACGTTGGGAAAAAAGGTAAAAATAATGTTAATTAATCGCGTTCGACCTGTATGTGACTTTAAATCGAAACGTTGGGAAAAAAGGTAAAAATAATGTTAATTAATCGCGTTCGACCTGTATGTGACTTTAAATATGTGTACAAAGCGCGAGAACTTAAAGTGTTATATCATTAAACATCTTGATAAGGGATAGGGATAGGGATAGGAATAGGGATAGGGATAGCGATAGGGATAGCGATAGGGAAAGCGATAGGGATAGCGATAGGGGTAGCTATAGGGATAGCGATAGCGACAGCGATAGCGATACGGATACGGATATGGGTTAGAGGGATACGGATAATTGGTCGGCGGTCTCTTACAATCAATGTGCTCTAAGACGATCGTTGTTTGCTTGCTTGAAGATTACGTTTGCGATAAGTATAAGCAAAATGTAAAAAATTGTAAGGGATAATAGAAAAAAGTACTTTTTACCCACCGATCATAGTGCCGAAATACGGGCTATGTGGGATGTTTATAAAGGTTTCCCCAGCTATGTTATATATTTGTAAATTACTCAAAAAACCCTTTAATTTGATACCTCACACGGTATAATTAAGCGCTCGGTTGCGATTTCACTGTTTTCACATGAAAGCCCTTTTAAAAACAAAAGCCAAGACGAGATGTGTTCTATCAAATCAATGTCACAGTAACATGTATTAGATTAAAGCTTTAGCTCCGCTTTAAATGGGAGCCAGGCGCGCCACACGGCGATAATTGTGCACGACGGCGGCCCGTCGGGAAATCTTACGGGAAACACAGTATAAAACCAGTAATAACTCTTCTTACAAACTTCACGCCGCGCGGTGTGTCCCCCTCCCTCCCCTCGCATGCGGCGAAAACATGCGAAACTGGTGATTATTGGGCTGGACAGTCGGGGCCGCGTTTGCGCGCTGTGTTGACGTGTTGAGTTCGGGAGAAAATGACGTCAGCACCGAAGACATATTTTCGTTACTGTAGTGTTTATGGGTGTATGGAAAGTTCTCAAAATGCGGAAATGTCATTCTTTAGAATTCCTAGACACCCAGAAAAGTAAGTGGTTGTTATATATTTGCAGTGTTAGGTACATTATTGCTTACGTAAATGGCGTAAAAGTGAGATTTAAAGCTAGAATGACACATTAAAATCAATAAGGATTTATCTGTAACGACATTTAGGTAGATGCTGCGATCTATCTAGCTCGAAAGTTTGGTACCTACTTAAATATTGTGCAAACATCTATTCAAACATTTTATGTAAATATGATTTCGTCAGTATTTAAGAAACAAATACGTACTTGAATCTTTATTAGATAAAAAGGTAGAAAGAGCGTTGGTACTAGCATAGCGCCATACACAGTTACTAATACGAGTAGGACAGTAGGTACCTACGTTTCTAGTTCAAACGAATCTTTTTTTATTGTGATGGATTGGGTGTATTCTAGAGAAAACATATAAAATGAACACTTAAATTAACGCTTTTGCAATTATTGTTACACAATCTACTATTGCGCGTATGAGAGTAATATATTTATAATGATTTTTTGTATCTTCAATACTGACTAATGTGGTGTCATGACGTGGTATTGTTATACTAAAACCTACTTACAGTTAATAGTACCTATTAGATTTACAACAACTTACATTGTACGAAGTCGATTATAGTAACGTTGTACAACCCTGCGTGACCTTGCGCAGTAGTAACGACCGCGCCGCCGCTGCCGGAGATTAACTACTGATATATCCTTATACTGTGCGGGAAACCAGTTAAATTTTACGAAATACGACGCACGCTGGAGATGTACAGTTTTTAGGTTAGATAGAAATACGTCGCTGGTGACATGGTGACAATTTTAATAATAAAACTACCGTGAGACACTGACATATTATATTAAAAAAAAAAAGAAAATATTAAACATGTATAACCTAACCACAAAATTAAAATTTTGAAAAAACCCCCGACCACGACCTAGTGAACCGATTTTCATGAAACATGGCTAAGAACACTCCCGACTAACTCAGCTTTCAGACAAAAAAAACTAAATCAAAATCGGTTCATCCATTCGAGAGCTACGATGCCACAGACAGACACACACACAGACAGACAGACAGACAGACAAACAGACAGAGACAGACAGACAGACAGACAGACATACACACAGACAGACACACAGACAGACACCCCTTCGTTTTTGCGTCGGGGGTTAAAAATCGGGTAACTCACGTAAAATTGTCGAAGGTCGCTCGACATGTTTCGCTCCGTAACGAGGAGCATTTTCATTGAGCACGCGCGATGACGATAGTATCCTGACGCAGACTGCGGGCCGCAGCTCGCTGCGACCGTTGGCTCGATTTTACATGTTTAATTTGACGTGGTGATCATCAGCAGTATGTTTAATCATCATCCTTATCTCTGCATTCGGCACGGCTCATGGAGCCTGGGGTCCGCTTTGACAACTAATCCCAAGATTTGGCGTAAACAGCAGACTTTTTGTGTTAACAGAACTTATACCATGATTTTTAGACGTTTGAGAAATGAGAATACATTATCCGCACAGACCTAACATTTCCCAACTTAAAGACAGCTGAAGTGTGCGAAAGAGAAGCTATCACGTATATTGACAGACAACAAATGAGAAAACGTGACCATTTTTTCCACCAAGTTATTAAACAAACAAAACGTACATAAATTTCTACAAATAAAAAAGCATGTAACAAAATAATTTCATTAAATTACATCCATACTATAATAATATAAAAGTCAAAGGTTGTGTCTCTGTTTGTTTGTCCGTCTTTCACTGCAAAACGGAGCCACGAATTGACATGATTTTGTAAGTGGAAATAGTTGAAGGGATGGAGAGTGACATAGGCTAATTTTTGTCTCTTTCTAAGCTTGTATGGATCACTCAGCAATTTTCGAATATAACGCGAGCGAAGCCGCGGTCAAAAGCTGGTAATGATATAATTAGTTATAAATACATGTAACCTTGTATGTACCCTTATTAGCCACTAAAACCCCCTGTGACCGACATAATACGTTGAATGTTTTGCCGAATCTGAGACGAAACTCAATTTGCCAGTCTGGTGCGTCTGCCTACGTACGGACATAGATTAAATATTAGAAGATCTTACCATCCCATACATTAAAATGCGACCGCCTAAGAACGCGCTTACACTACACCACACATAGATGGCGCCTCAAAAAAAAATCTTGTAGCTTTCTATTATACTTTTTTTTATTCGTATAATAATGGCTTTCTGCTACCAGGGCACTTTGCCAATGTCAAGTAAATTACAGAGATATAAAACAGTATAAGTAGTTTTTTTGCGAACGAGGCCTTCGCGATGCACTGGAGGATAGCTGGAGCAGCAGTACACAGCATGATGGCGGCCGGGACCACGAACTGCCGAGTGATGTCCGTAGAATTGGTTATTCGTATCTCCAAAAGAATTCTTCATTAAATGCACTCTTTGCGCAGGCTATTCACTGCATAATATCCTATCAAACTTATACATTAAACAGCAGAATGCAAAAATAAAAAAAATATATCGGAAGACGATCCACCATGTTCCACGGGTCAAACGAAAGTCCAACTTGTAGATTAAGTGTCACTTTTGACATAATTTATGGCTCGAAAGTGACACAACGCCAATCTACAAATAATCGATGGAAGGCATTTTATTGTGGCGCCATCTATTGGTGGTCGCATTTTAATGTATGATCTTCTTATATTTAATCTATGGTACGGATCAAACGGCCCACGATCTTCTCGTTGGCAACAATGGGGAAACAAGTTGGTTACTGAGAAGTCTAGTCTTAGCGGGCTTTTCCGATCTACTGATATTGAATGACATTCATCTATTGTGTTGGAAATTGTTTGTTAGCTATAGTCGGGTCTTGACCCGGAGACTTTATATTTCTTTTTAGGGTTCCGTAGTCAACTAGGAACCCTTATAGTTCGCCATGTATGTCCGTCCGTCCGCGCATAATCTCAGTGACCGTTAGGACTAGAAAGCTGAAATTTGGCACCAATATGTATATTAATCACGCCGACCAAGTGCAAAAATAAAGTTTTATTATGGTACACCCCCTACACGTAAAGTGGGGAGTGTTTTTTTTTCATTTCAACCCTAACGTGTGATAATAGCTATGGATAGGTATTTAAAAATAAATAGAAGTTTACTAAAATCATTTTTTGATAATGCTCATATTTTCGGAAATAATCGCTCCTAAATTAAAAAAAAAATGTGCCTCCCCCTCTAACTTTTGAACCATAAGTTTAACAAATATGAAAAAAATCACAAAACTAGAATTTTATAACATTATTTTGAACTTGATGGGTTGAACAGTTTTTGAAAAAAATACGGGAACCTACGGAACCCTACACTGAGCCTGGCCCGACACGCTCTTGGCCGGTTTTTTGTGATTACTAATGAGTAATGTATGGCCAGAAAAGGATGACAAAAATAGTTTACAAATGTATTTTATCATTATCAGAGCCTTCTAGCCTAAAATATATATGTTTTATATTGAAAATTATTTGCGCGCAGGTAACCCAACCTTTGATAAAGTTGACTAAAATATGAATTGCACTTGCTTCAACACCGACGAGTACATATAAATAGATAAAATATTCTTTATTGTTCATCCAATACTAACAAATATCTACATCACATAACTTTAATTAACTATGGTGGACCGCGGTCTTATCGCTAAAGAGCGATCTCTTCCAGACAACCGGTCGTCGAGTATTTTTTATTTGAGATTTTTGCGGCCTGCAAGCTTAGGTAACCACTTGCACCAACCTTTGAGGGTTAACCCTCGGGTTAACCCTCCATTTTATATGAATTCGACAGATGACAGCCCACAACCCGGGTTTTTGTGGTTTGAGATTTTTGTAGCCTGCTTAGTGTTTCACTGCTGGGGGCCGATTTTTAAATCTCGGCCATTCGATTTCGTGAAATTCGTTTAATAATATATCCACTACTAGCGATTTAAATTCTACTAACAGAATCGAAAACGAGTGGTCATTCCACTAGTTTTAAAATTACTAGCCGTCCTTTTTCAAAAATAGCATTAAGTAAGTACGTCGTTTTACACAGACTTTCGAACGGCGAATTCGTGCGTTCGAAATTCAAAAATCGATCCCCAGGCCCAGTACACATACTTCCCCTCTTTTCTTCCACTCAACCCATATTTTTCCACCAATTTGCTTAAAATGCATCCAAGTCATCGCACCATCTCTTTGACACCGCAATGAAAATTAATATTTTTGTAACAAAAAAAAACTTGTAATATTCTTGTTTCTGAAAACTTACTCATAAGGTAGCACTAGCAATGAATAGTTCCATGCGAGTCAACGTCAACACAATAATACTCTCACAAAGACGAGGCACACGCAATGCTGTTTACTCATGCTATCTCACTTCCTACAAGCACACTTCACGTTGGACTGAGTAGGATAGATAAACAAGTCACACAATGGACAGCAGACAATGGTTGTCACAACAAAGACGGGCATTACGTCCTCTACAGGGCTTAAAGACGGAATGTAGGGCTTGAATGGGATCTGGGAATATTCAACGGGCACATATTTGATATGTGGACAAAACTATTGTTTTTAAAAACAAAAATTACAAACATTATTCGTGACATTTACACTATCGAGTACCATAGAAATAAGTAGGACGTCAAATAATATTATTGTATTTACTTTTAGTTTAATAGTCCATACTGCCCCATCTATTTTCTCCCAGAGATCCCAAGATACGACTTCCTTTACTCTCTCACTTGAATTAAGTTTCTACCATCGTTCCACGAGACTCGTAGGCGTATATTATCTTAAATTGATGGCATGAATCCTAATAAGTATCTGGGAATGTCTTATAATAATCCCCGACCTCGAAACAGCCGTTGATTAACTCTGAGAATCTCCGTAAATAATCCAAATCAAAATTTGTCCTTAAGACGCTACAGGAGCGAAAATGCTAAAATGGAAAGGAGCACCTCTTTCAATTGGGGATTTTTAGTTAAGTTAAATATACTAGTGTTATTAACTAGATTTATCGAAAAAAATTGTCCATTCAGAACAACTCAGTTAAAAGATATTGCGAAAAAGGTTCCGCTCTCGACTGTTTCCTCCTTCAAAACCGAATCAATCTTAACGAAATTTGAGAATCTGAATAACAATGAAATAATCTGTGTCGGACCGTTTCATTTTTTTGGCTAATTGTTATCAATTTAGAATACCTCACCTTTTTTTGCACCATAATCAATAAGGCCGTCTTTGGAAATTTTTGATGGGCTCTAGCGTCTTTAAAAATAAGAATCTCAAAAAAATCAAAACGGTCCGACATAGATAAAAATAATAATAATCTTTCCTAAAAAGATCATTGCTCTATCCTCAAAAACCAGGGAGGAAATAGTAGAGAGCGTTTGTATGGAGAATTGACCCCTCCTGTATCGTCTTAAAGTCAAGAGTTGTATTTACGGAGAGCCTTATAGACAAGATGTTACTGAAATAACCCTTTTGTGAATCTTCGTGCCCATTGTTCAATTGTGTATGTTCACGCATGGCAGGACAGATGGAAGTTAATGTGACCTTTTCACAAATCTAAACAGCGAGTGGACGTTATACATTTGTATCCCTTGGCGATCCGACATTTGTATACTCCTGACCTCAGTCAATTATTATAGGTTATAACCGGGGATGGTGAAAGGGATCCCGTGATTTACCTAAAACAACTATGAATAGGGAAAAGGACACTTACATACAGATTGTAAGGTCGCGACCTTACATCTTTATTATTATAATTGGGCTTACTCTTGGCCACAGACTAACCAAAGGCATAGACGTGGCCTACGATGGAGTGAGTTCACCCAGAAGATGCCTGTTCACCCTAGATTTGAAGTTTGCCGGGTTATATGAGCTCGAAAATATAGCTGCCGGCAAGGAATTCCACTCCTTGGCAGTGCGCATAAGAAAAGAAGACGCAAAGCGCTTCGTGCGAATTCGCGGAATATCTATCAAGTAAGGATGGAAACCGGCCGTGCGTCTAAGAGTCCGATGGTAGAACTACTGATGCATCTAAGAGTCTGATGGTAGGTGACTCCATTTATCCGTGAAAATAGAGTACATTTTATTATTCCTTTACCATTTATGCAAATTTTTATTATATTCTCCAAAAGTGGGTGTAAATCTACAGGAAACACGTAAACAATCTGTCACAACACAATGCATTAACTGTATCCACATTCCACATAGCATCTTGACGTCATGCTGACGCAAGGTTTAGAAATATATGTTATATGATTAGGTGAAAAGCATTTTGATGTAGTTTATCAAATCGTTGTTGTTCTAAAAATGTCTCCTCTGATTAGATACGCTTCCAACACGAATGAAATATTTATTTCGAAACGTTTCTGAAGAACACTGTAGTATTGGTAAAAATATTTGTATGTCCGTTTTCACATTATCCGATCCGATATCGGATGTCGGAAAGATTTCAATAGAAAAAATCCAAGATGGCGCCTGTAATGTATGGGATATCGGCCCTACATCCGATCCTAAGAATAAAAATATTGTAAATACTGATAAATAATAATAAAATCTTTTATTTTAAATACAAGCAAGTTCCCTATTGCATAGGGTTTTCCGTAATATCCCTTATTTATTCAGTTAAGTAAAACAAAACAGACATAGATGACCTTAATCGCACATCCAGTTTCCCCAATATAATCAAATTCCTGCCAATTCCCGTTTCATCTCAATTAATGATCATTCTTTTACTGCTTAAATTAATTAACACGTCGAATTCAATTTAATTAATTGCTTGAATTTGATGAATTTCCAATTCAACACTCTAAAAAAAATTTGGTTGCTCCTATCAATATTTTGATAGTCGTAGTCAAGCATCTTGATTTCATACGAGCCTGATAAGATCTTAGACAAATCGAATAAGGTAATTTTGATTGCTCTTACTTTTGCAACGTAACTGAATCGATTAAGATCTTGTTCAATAATTCCATGAAAAATAATTATGTTAACTAAGTTACCTTAGTAAGTTCAACTAAGGATTGAATCAACCTATGTTACATAGTTATGCCTAACAAGTTCATAATTGATTCAAGGTGTACAATGGTTAGGAATAACAAAACACCTAAGTTATTAGTTCAATCATACATTCCCTTGTTGTTTTTAGTAATCAGCTTTATTTGAATTATATAAGATCGTAATTGTAGTAATTAACTTAACGTCAACTAAGAGAAAACTGCTCTTAGTTGGTCTTCATTTTTTAGAGTGAAAGATTACGATGTTTTGACACACTTTAAAGCCTCCGCCACACATAACGCGTTTTGATAGCATAGCGTTAGCGGAGCGCAATGATAGCGGTGCGCTGGCGGAACGCTGGCGTTCCGCTCGCAATCCGCGCTCGTTAGTTCCCGCCGGCGTCCGCTGGGCGCAACGCCTAGCCAGCGTACGTCCGGCGCACCGCTATCGTTGCGCCCCGCCGACGCTCCGCAACCGCTCCGCCTTCGCTATCAAAACGCGCATGTGTGGCCGAGCTTATAGGAGACCGTCGGTTCTCCATACAAAAGTACTGTTTATTTCCCTTCCTGGGTATTGTGGAAAAAATCTTAGTTACTAAGAGTGACATTGAAATTTGAACAGTTTTACGATCCGCCTACTCCTTTGGGGAATACGGGGTCTGAGTTTATGTTATTTTATTTTTCACTATAAAAAATCGATGTTTTTACCATAGCTAAACTAAACTTACCGGCTACCTAAAAAGCATTTAAATATTGTATGAAATCAGGTTTTTTACTATATTAAAATAAAATTATACATAATTACAAATATAAAAAAAAGTTACAAATGTTACAATCGTTAAGATACTTACATTAAATCGTGTAAAAATATTTCCAACTAGCTTTTACAAGCGGCCTGCGTTAAATTCGAAAATTGTCCATACAAACGTTCACCCCCCCCTCCCCCATTTTAGGGAAGTGGGGGGTTAGAAAGACACAAAAAGTATCATATGCCACTCTCCGTTCCTTCAACTATCTCCACTTAAACACTCAGACACATACACACACACTTTCCTATTTATAATATTAGTACCTATGGATAATGTCGATATCCGGACAGTAAAAATAGGATTACCTTTGTACGAAAAATCGGTTTAATGGCGGCGATCCCCTTGCGTCTTATTAAAGAAGCCATAATTTCTGAATCCGAAGCAATTGTACCTCGTTATAAAGTTGGTATGGGTCTAATTTGCGTCACAAATACTTTCTAATTGTTAGGGTCTTCTTAGGGATTGAAATCCGGATTGGTTCTATCCGGCCAGATCCGGTTTTCTATTGTGGCATGAAAGAAAATTCAATGACATATTTTTCATAGAAATTTGCAGTAAAAACTGCATTATTTAAACTAAATCCCATCTAAATATATAAAAGAAAAAACTGACTGACTGATTGACTGACATATCAATGAACAGCCGAAACCATTGCTCCCAGATATTCCGAATTTGGCTTGTAGGTTACTTATAAGGTGTAGAGGAGCACTAGGAAAGGATTTTGTAAAATTCACCTCCTAAGGGGGTGAAATTGAGGTCCAAAGTTTGTATGGGAAAACAAGATTAGATTAGTAGGCGGGCGACGCCGCGGGAAAAAGCTAGTTCTCTATATACTTTTATAATAAAAATGTGTCAAATATTCAATGTTTTCATTGGTTCTTTGTTCGGTTCACCTCACTTATTTAACGTCATCTAAACCGCAGAACGTGCTGTAAATATTTAAATGTTCTTTGAATTTACCGGGTGTTTTAACCAGATAAAAAGGACCGGATCCGCCGGACCGGATTGCAATCCCTAGTCACAAATACTTCTTAATTGTTAGGGTCTTCTGCTGAGACCACAATCATATTGTACGGTCGCCATCATATCGGAGCGACACGAGCAATTTCTTCTGCTTGTAATATAGATAAGTTGTAAACTGTTTTAATATTACATTTTTGGCAGACGCAACACTGTTGGCACCTAGTGTCGAGTAGTGTACTATGTATGTATGATAATTTACGATATTTAACGCGTGATTGACGCGTGGATCACGCTAGATGTCACTACAAATAACTGGCATTTACTGATGTATGGAGTTACAACTCTTCCCTTACTTATTACTCTATGAAATATACAGTTAAAAAAATTGGTATTTTTTCAAAATACGTTTCTTGATTAAATAATATGTACGTAAGCAAGCATTTAAGAATCCACAATTCTAAGCGCACGCCGTGCGCGCAAGCCAAGTTCAGGCAACAGGCGGCGCGCATGCCGTGCACTATTTACACGAACCGTTTCGACCCACTTTTGACCCCCCCCGTATAATCTATCCATATTAATATTATAAATGTGAAAGTGTTGTGTCTGTTTGTTTGTCCGTCTTTCACGGCAAAACGGAGAGACGAATAGACGTGAATTTTTAAGTGGAGATAGTTGAAGGGTTGGAAAGTGACATAGGCTACTTTTTAACTCTTTCTAACGCGAGCGAAGCCGCGGGAAAAAGCTAGTAATTAATAATTATATACATACGCTGTTTTTCCAATCCGATCTCCTTAGTAACACATAACGCTACCGCAATACAATGTTTGTGTTATCAATTTCACAGACTGTGATTGTATAGGCCTAACCCAACATCGTGTTAATCACCACGACATAACACAATTTACCTACGTCACCGCCGGATCCGTGGCACCCCAAGGCTGACTATTTTTAGCTAATGGACATTTCCATTGCGTACAACGAAAACAGACCACATTAGTTTTCTTAACAGGGTGGGTTACAAAAAAATACGCTTGCTAAAGTATTCTCAAGACGATACGGTAGGGGCTGTGGTAGGGGTCAATTCTCCATACAAACGCTCTCGACTATTTTCTCCCTGGTTTTTGAAGATAGAGCAATGATTTTTTCTACACAGATTGTGATTATTTTTATCTGTGTCGGACCGTTTTGATTTTTTTGATATTATGCTTTTTAAAGATTCTAGAGCCAATCAAAAATTTCCAAAAACGGCCTTTTTCATTGTGGCGTAAAGAAAGGTGCGATACTCAAGATTGGTAACAATTAACCAAAAAAGCTAAACGGTCCGACATGGTTTTTTAGATTCTCAAATTTCGTTCCGATTGATTAAGTTTTGAAGGAGGAAAGAGTCGAGAGCGGAACCTCGATTATAAAGATTTTTTTGAAATATCTTTTGACTGAGTTGTTCTTAATGGACAATTTTTTTTCGATAAATCTAGTTAATAACACTTGTATATTTAACTAAAATTCCCAAGTTGAAAGGGGGGCTCCGTTCCATTTTAGCATTTTCGCTACCGTATCCTCTTAACTTAACCAATTGAGCTGCGGAAAATATGTGTGTAGTATCGTTAACAGACGTTTCAGCTTTAAAAATTGGTTTACATACATACATATAATCACGCCTGTATACCATAAAGGGGTAGGCAGTGAACGTGAACTACTCAAGTTTCAGTGCCACTCTTGGCAAAAAGGGGTTGAAAGAAATCCAAATTGTGACATTGCAGTGACAGGTTGCCAGCCTCTCGCCTAAGCCACAATTTAACCCATATCCCACAGTCGACTTTCTACCACACCCACGGGAAGAGATGGGGTGGTAAGATTCTTAACCCGTCACCACGGACATACACGTCGCGGATAACGCTCTTATTGTCTAGTGTAGCAATTGCGCCCATATACCCACTAGCATTGTGCGTAGTGCGTGTTCCTTTTACAGGCCAATTCTCATTCTCTCTCAGAGAAGATTTTGAGAGCACCTGACGGAGGATAAAAATTTTAAACGGACTTAAAGAATGGAGTGTTAGGAAGAAACAGTACAGAATATAGAAGATGAAGAATGTGCGAGTGTCGGCGGAAGCGGATAGGCAAGCACTTGAGTTGCTCGATAGCTCGAGACGTGGTCAAATTTACGTAATCCAAAAATAAACCTAATTAAAATATTTTGGAGCCGTCCACCACTATCCTCCACTTTAACGTCTCTATTTGTTAGACTTTAAACACTTTCATAAAAAAATAGAAATTCTTTACAATATTGCTGGTAATAATGAAAATCGAAAGTTACTTTTTAATACAGTTGCTCAAAAAGTGCCCGTTTTTTGGCTGTTTAGCGTGCGAGAAGTTGTATTTTTCGTACTCGTGCGTATGCGTTCCATTTTACGACTACATACCGAGGTGTTTTCATATTAGTATATTTTACTAAGACGGAATAAAACTATAAACATACTATTAAGTGATCAATGTTTAAAACATTGATATATCATATGTAATTGTTTATTTTTAGTCAGACTAAACATAATTTATAAAATGGTTTATACTTTGAAATACTGGCTCATAATGAGTCGTGTAAACAGAACGTGAAATGGAACGAAACGCGTCGTCTGTCATTTAAAGTAGTGGCGTCTTACCAATGTTACCAACTTAATGCAAGCACGTTCAAAAACCTTAATATGTTACGCGATTTGTCATAATTATTTTATGTTATTTGCAATACTTCGAGGCATAAATGGTCGATTGAATTAAAATGTAGGAATATATTAAACAATCGTCCAATCGTAAATGTTTATGTTTTTATGGCACACAATGAAATAAATAAATTGTGTTGGATGGATAGCAAAATCGAAAATATGAACGCAAGTTTAAAAAAAGCTTCAAAGATAGGTACGTCAATGTTAATGCGATAATTGGGAGTTCGGATTGTTAATCGTTTTATTTCGTTGTAGTAGTGTTTTTTCGCAACTGTATTAAAAAACGTCGTTCGTCACACGTGCGATAATGTCATTCTTCACTCGTCTCGAGTTTTGCACTTCATACATTTTGCATACCTACTTCTCGCACTTATAACGAAATGTATTATTTTGTCGCTTGAAATAAGCAAGAGAGACAGATAACGAATTCACTATTATTGTATTTCTCGGTAGGACCTTGTGTTCTAAACTAAATATTGTCGCAACAGGTTGTTTAATGGACCACATAACCGCACTAGAGGGTTGTATGTAATCATAATGTATTACCCGCGGCCTAATTGGGCGTAGTCATTGTACCTAATGGTCTGGTAAATACTGACTCAACGTAATGATGCACAGTCTACGCATTGAATAAGCGTTATTGAGTAAATATATTATTTTATTTGTGTTACATATTTAATGATGTACTACAAACGAAACGATTTGGAATATATTTCAATGTAAAGAGTTTTCTAACATTGTTTAATGATGTTATTTCGTAAAGTTAAGCACAGATACTATTAAGAAATGTATATATTTATTTGAAGTTAAATGTATATGTATCTATACCTTAGTTCAAAGGAAAAGGGCAAAAAAATATATTATTTGCTTATTACTTAGATAATCATATAATTGTTCACCGCACCAACTGTTAAAGATCAATTTTGTTATTCGAAAATGGATAGCAAAATTGCATTTTATCCACAAGTGTGCAAAGTAAATTTATACAAATTTAAACTTGATGTTGTGAGCTGGCTGGTAGAATTTACCTATAAGTAATTATTTTGACTCATAAATATTGAATAGATTGCCGGATTTGATTCAGTTTCATATTTTATATTCAGTATTTGGTTCGTGTTGGTGTGGTGAAAAATGTTGTATTTCACTCGGTGGCAAGGCAAAGTTTGTTTAACCTACGTGCCTTGAAACCCTCGCAACGCTCAAGATTCCACTTTTTGAACCACTCGCTATGCTCGCGGTTCAATATTGGAATTTTCGCTTGCTCGGGTATCAATATTAGCACGTGCGGTTAAACAACAACTTTGCTCCCTTGTAAAACAAATAACTATTACAGTACCTAAAGGGTGAATGCAAAAATCGAAAATTAATAATATTTGTAACAATTGCCAAATTGTGAAAAGGTGCATTATTAAAGCTGTGTCACCGTGTATTATATTTAAATAATAAGTATAATAACATTCTGTATAAGTGTTAGGTAGCGTAAGCTTAAGTTGGCGTAGTAAGTAGCTATATAAATTCATTTATGCATATGGTATGCCACAACTTGTACTGAATATCAAAGTTGGTTTATTTTACTTAAATTGCGTCTAAGTTCTAGATCTAAGAAACTCCATGAATATTACAAGTATAATTATACTAATTAAATACCAATAGGTATAATATTTATTTATTTATTTATTTATTTAAACTTTATTGCACATAAATAAAAAAAAATGTACAAATGGCGGACTTAATGCCTAATGGCATTCTCTACCAGTCAACCATCGGGCCAAACAGAGACAAGTAAAAATGGTGCAAAGAGAATGAAAAATAACAGATTAGAATTAATCGAAAACAGCTGAAGTACAATACAAAATAGTGATAAAATACATAAATAAAAATATTATACATATATACTTAATAAACTTATTATATACTTAATACATACAAATATTATATATATACTAATATTGATGGATGCTACTCGAACTCTTGTTTCAGCAGATACTGATGTACCAACCGCTTGAAAGCTAACTTGCTTGGGGCTTGTCTGATATTGAGAGGGAGCGAATTCCAGAGACGGCTCGCCTGGACAGCAAAAGAGTTAGTCATAAACCCAGTACGGTGAGCTGGAATAGAAAGCTTAAGAATACGAGATGTACGCAGCTCACCGCCTGGACGAGGGGTGTCAAACAGGAACTTGTTTTTTAGATAGATAGGAGCAGAAGGCTCAAACAGGATTGAGAATAGGGTGCAGAGTATTCGAAGGGACCTACGACGGCGGATGGAGAGCCAGTTGAGCTGGCGACGGTAAAACGAGATATGGTCGAATTTACGTAAGCCAAAAATAAATCGTATGCCGTTGTTGAGAAGCCGTTCCAGTTTATTAAGGGACTCTTGGGTGGCATTCGTTGTACACACATCACCATAATCAAGCATTGGCAAAATCAACGTCTGTACTAACATCTTTTTTGTGCTCACTGGGAGAAAATTTTTAAATTTGTATAACATTCTTAGAGTGCCAGTGACCTTCCGACTAACATCAGCAAACTGGACGTTCCAGGAAAGGGTAGAGTCCAGCATTAGTCCTAAATTCTTAGCCTTAGTGCATATGGGAATGACAGACTCATCAAACAGAATCGGTGGGATGGCAACTGTATTCAGCTTGCAGATCTGACGCTGGCTGCCCAGAATTACAGCTTGACACTTCGTTGGATTCACACTGATTCCGAAACAGCTAGACCATTCAGCTATGTGGTCAAGATCAGCGTTGAGTAAGGAAATTGCAGTGGTAATATCATCAACATCAACTTGAACATACAACTGGAGGTCGTCAGCATACAAATGGTAAGAGCTGCGAATGTTGGTGGTGATTAAATCAATAAAAACTGAAAACAAAAAAGGCGAAAGAATGCCGCCTTGAGGAACTCCAGTACTTACTTCACACCAATCAGAAAGGGAGCAGCTAGCACGCACCGCCTGGACACGATCCGACAAATAGGAGGAGAACCATTTTGTTGCATCGGCCGAAACCTGAAGGTGTGCCAGAGTAGCTAGGAGCAAGTCGTGGTCAACCACATTGAAGGCGTTCGAGAAATCGATAAGCACCAGAACCGTGATCTTTGATGCTTCCATCCCCAGCCGAATATCTTCGGTAACTTTAAGAAGAGCGGTGGTGGTACTGTGACCTGATCGGAAGCCAGACTGAAATGGGGACAGAAGATTGTTCCGGTGAATAAAACTTGAAATTTGTTTATGGACCGCTGCCTCGAGAATCTTGGATAAAAATGGAAGAATAGAGATCGGTCGAAAATGATTGAGAGAACTGGGGTTGTTTACTTTAGGAAGAGGAATGACAAAGGCCTTTCGCCAGCAAGATGGAAATACCCCAGTAAATAAGGATGTGTTGATAATGTGCGAAATTACCGGTACTATATCATCTAGAATATGAGTGACCATGACTCGGCTCACCATGTCGTGACCTACCGCCTTTGATTTGATTGAAATTATAATTTTGCGAATCTCCTCAGGAGAAACTGGACTAAAGGTAAAAGGGTCGATATCGGGAGAAGAGAGAGAGGCAATATGGCATAAAGTTTTAAATTTAACAAGCGAGTTGATGGAAGTAGTTTTGGCGAAGTGACAGTTTAATTGATCGAGAGAGAAAGAGCTAGAGTCAACATCACCTTTAGCTTTACCTATGCCAAGTGACCTGAGAAACTTCCATGTGTCAGCAAGAGAAGAGGATGTAACGTTTTGATGTATGTATCGGCGTTTGGCAGCTCTTACCATTTGGTTACACCGATTTCGCGCAGCCTTGAACAGATCCCAATTGCCATCACACCGATTCCGCTTGTAGGAACGAAAAGCTTTATCACGTCTTGACATAGCAGCTCGAACATCTTTCGTAATCCACGGAGCAGGCGGCCGCTTCAGCCTAACTGCACGAACCGGGGCATGACTATCAAAAAGTTTTAAGAGGACAGAATTTAAAATAGATACTTTTTCGTCTACCGTCGACGCACCATAAATGGCAGCCCAGTCAGCTGAAGCAGCATCACGCCTAAGTGAATCCGGATCCAGTCGGGCAAAACTGCGCAAGTTTAGGACGACTGGCTTTTGCTTGGGTGGTTTAACCTTATACGTCAAATAAATGAGGTCGTGACGCGAGAAACCAGGAGCAAGAAATTGGCCTGCCTTGACGACATTATCCGGAGAAGACGTCAGGATCACGTCAAGCCACGAGTCCGGGGAGTCAGTATTGTGATGAGTCGCCTGCAAAGGCACTAATGAGAAATCAGCAGATTCGACAATGGATCTTAATTGTCGTGTTCTTGAATTATCCCGCAGTAAGTCCGTGTTGAGATCGCCCATAATGATGTGATGTGTGCACTCTGAGCCCACATCCGACAGTAGGTCATCAAAGTTTGAGAAGTACTCGATTGTAGGTGGACAGTAAATCACACCAAGAATAATTCGGACTCCGCGTAATTTAACCTCAATAACCAGAAACTCCATAGAGCCAGTGTAAACAGAGGGGGAACATTTTAGAATTGTATAGGGTATGTCAGAACGAAGAAAAATTGCGACACCTCCACCACGCCTTCCTAAGCGGTCATTACGCAAAAGGATAAAACCGGGGAGGCTGCAAGAAGTAGAAGAGATTTCAGGTTTAAGCCAACTTTCGCTGACAAGAATAGCATGAACATCACATGAGGAAAACGTATCTAAAAAGTCGGTATAATGGCTACAGATGCTTTGTGCGTTAATATGACAAACGTTGAAAAAGTTGGGTTGCCCCTGGAATTCGCTCTTTATTAAAGAACCAAGAGTAATTGACTCGTCAAGTATCGGCTCACCGGTAGAATGGAAAGAAGTGGATAAGTCACAAGCAGAATAAAAAGAGTCATTCGATCCATCAATAGACATAAATAAATATATATACTTATATAAATATAATATAAAACTAATAATGTATACAGTAATATAAAACAAAACTAATTTCTAACACGGGCCTGTTTAGCCCGCCGGTCGACCAAACGTAGTACCTACACTCGACGCTGAGTTGATTAACAGTGTACCCAACGACAGTTAAACAAGATCTCTATCTATAGCAATTTTACATCACCGGAATTATTAACAAATTGACTACAATAATTAGACAAGTGACAAAAATAATTACGAGTAACGAAACGCAAACAGAAAAAAAAACTTTTGACATGTGCGCGATACCAACTTTGACAACTTTCAGTACTGTCATTACGTCAAAGTAAGATCGAAACGCAGAATGAACCAAAATAAACACGAAATATTTGAGTAGAGGTGTCGGTAGATCGGAGAAATGTTGCAATCAAATACGGGTACACACATTAAACAACAGAAACTTGGAAATCGAAAGATATAGCACAGAACAGTCTTATTTCGTCCTCTTCGGGTATCGTGACGACGACTCCGCCGATTGAGCTGCATTCGGCCGCTCCGCCCTGGTCCCCGCCGTCTCAACCTTCAACGCCGGTGCCTCCGCTGGTTGCCCCGGGGTCGAGGCAGGGGTCGGCGATGGATGCTCACTGATGAGCCTTTGAAGTTGTTCTGCAGTCACAACCCGAAGGGTCTTGTTATTGGATACTTTAATGAAAATGGTGCCATCCAATGTCCAAACGCTACGAATCCCATAATGTCGGCGCGCTGCGAGGAAGATAGCTTGCCGTTGACGGGTCAAGAACTCCGACATGACTACCCGGGAGCCCTTCAGTGCAGTCTTCTTTTTCCATAGCATGTTTTTGGTGGCCATGTCATTACAGCGAACCAAAATAGAACGGGATCGACCTGCAGCTGCAGGTCCTAGCCTGTGGCATACTGAGAATGAGGCAGAGGACACCTCAGGGAGCTGCAGCTTATCCTGACAAATGGCAGCGACCACCTCGGAGACATTCTCATTGCTGGATTCGGGAACACCTGCTAGCAAGACGTATTTACGACGGTGCCGCATCTCCAGGCCATCCACAGTGTTGTTTAAGGCTGCTATTTGCTGCCTGAGTGCATCCAGTACCGCAGTAGTGGCCTCTTTGAAACTGTGCAGCTCGGCTTTTAGGGTGCTAATGGTGTCACTCTCCGGAGGAGCCGACTGCAATGTGGCCTCTAATTCAGCAAACTTCTTTGTCACTAAATCCTCCAGGGAGGTCTGTGCTCTCGAAATTGCCTCAAGTGAAGACATATTTAACTTTGTGTGTTACCAAAGTCCAAAGTCCAAGTGTAGTGAAGTATGGTCGCCGGCAGGTACTAGTTAATCTTCCTATATGTGCATCAATGGAGTTTGCCCACAATGTATGTAACTAGTTATGTTATTAATTTAATTTTAAACATAAAAAAATAAGAAATTTGTGCAAAAATGCTAATAAATAAGTATTTACACAAAACAGCTGCTTGTCACTTTTTTTAGCACCTACCCACCCAATTGTTATCTGTTTTGTTTTCTTTATATGATTTTGGAATGTGGGATTATTTTATTACCAGGGCCCGTAACTTTCATGCCAATAACATGACTGTGACGTCACGCTTCATATATATAGAATGATTCAAGAGTTTTATTTAATAATTAATCATTATTTATCAATCATTTTAATCACGAGTACTTACTAACTATTCTATTCATACGTGAAATAATTAATACCTACTTGATACACGTAAAGTAAATTAAATTATTTGTTTATTTTTTATTCATACACTTTATTGAATAGTTTTGTTATCATATTTCAAGAAATTATACAAACAAAACAAATTGTTTCCTTTTTGTTTCACGTATCAAGTAGGTATTAATTATTCCACTTACTTTTGAAGTAATTTGTGCATGATTAAATTGATTAATGAATAACATTCAAACATGAAACCAACATTTTACTGTACTTATTTTTCATGTATGTTTCTATGTTATCTCCTTGATAAATAAATAAATGATTAATTATATATATGCAGCGTGACGTCAAATTGATGTCATCGGTGTGAAAGTTACGGGCGTTACGGGCCCTGTTTATTACGCTCTTAAAAATTAATAATAACTGTGAAACACCAGCATTGAAAATCGAGTAGAATATAATAGATAACAATAATTTATTGAAAAAAAAAACCTAATGTGAGAACGTTACATTTATGCGTTTATTTATAATTATTACTACTAGGAAAGCAATCCTGTATCTTCTCTTTTATGCTCAAAAGTTAAAACTATAATATTGTATACCTACGTATTACGTAGCTACAATTTTAAATAACAAACATTTTCTCAAATTGGCTCGTGACTGACGTCGGCCATGAA
This sequence comes from Leguminivora glycinivorella, assembly GCF_023078275.1. Classification (NCBI taxonomy): domain Eukaryota; kingdom Metazoa; phylum Arthropoda; class Insecta; order Lepidoptera; family Tortricidae; genus Leguminivora; species Leguminivora glycinivorella. Next base: position 8,665,609 of record NC_062983.1, read on the forward strand.
ATAAATTAGGAGTTAATGATTCCAATTTTGTACCCAACACGAGGAAAGTCATGAAAGAAGGAAAAAAATAAAATACATTTTTTACTGAGATCCAATAAAGGCCCTGATGACACGAACAAAGATATTTGACAATATCACGAGTTTTTGTCACTGACTGTGTCTTCTGAGATTTAATTTATAATTATTCTAACAATATTAGCGCCCTTACTAAACAGTAAACACTTAATAGGCATTCTGTTTCCAGATAAACAAAAAGAGTAATAAAACCTACCTACTATTTGTCTCGATTTATCTGAAACAGCCTCTACTTGTATTAAAAGTGGTACTTTAAAAACAAAACAGTACTAAAATGCAAAGGTGTGAAGGTTGGGAAAAAAGGCTGTTGTTTGTTCGAATATTTCCTTCAACAGGTTTAACCTTTCCCATTTCTCGATCTATTTTAATAGTGACATTTTGTGAGCAGATTCGGTAGTTACTTATACATAATTTTCCTGTAGTTACCTAGTTTTTTTCAGAATGGTGGAAATTGGTTTATTAATTTATTTTTTGTAAAAATCACCCTTGATCCTGCTTAGACACACAGTGATGCTTGAAACTAGTTAAATTATGTGAAGCTTCGTTAGTTTTAGTAGGCATTTTCCGCAAGTCGACAACCATTGTGCTTATTTTGCGTGAAATTGACTAGGTGGCACTAGCCAATGTCAAGCATCGTGAGGTCTACATGGTACAGAGTCACAAATAAATATTTATTGCAAGTAATTTACAATTAAATTAACTATAGACGGTCAACCAAATCTTGACACTAAAAAAGGCGACTGAATAATTGTAGGGGCAACCGGCCGATAGCGCGTGCCTTTTTGGCGTTGGTGGAATCACCAACAAGCCACCAACCACCATACTTAAAAAAATATTGAAAATGTAGGGGCGAGAGGTTTAATTTCGATAATTTGAATTTCGGGCCTTTTTGTTGTCAAAGGTTGAACGTCTATACACGGTGCTCGTGAGCATTGCGAGAGACTTTAAGAGCATATTCCTGATCCCATTTTAAACGTCATATACACTTTTCTAGATTTCGCCTGGTTTCAGAGTTATGACCAACTGAAAAAAAAATGTTTTCTTATTATTACTCAGTACAAAAGGCTTTTTTAACGATGTTGATGCCATTATGGAGAATTAGTCTCACTACCCTCATTGATAGATGTCCAAAAGTAGAAAATAAAAGCTTTCAAAAATGAGGTTTTTAGAAAAAAATACGTCAAAATTCATTTGAAGTGCTAGTTTTATCAATAACATTTACTTTTTATGTGAAAATACATTCGAAAACAGTAAAAAAAAATTTTTTTTTTGGCAAAATTTCCTCATGTGTATTAAAAAAAATCTTTCTAGTTATTAGCCTCAGAAATGCAAGGGTAAAATCTCTCGCAATGCTCACGAGCACCGTGTATTATACCGTTTGTTTTTAAATCGCGAACCCGATTGATCACAGTTAAGGCATATTTGCGATCCGCATAATCTTTCCACCGCAACATTGGCGGGAAACGTGCCCGCGCGATCCAAAATGGCCGCGGTTCTGTTTGAGTCACGTTCTGTTCGTTGGTAAACTCGTACAGCAAACACGATGGATTATGGCTGTATTTCGTCTTTGTTTTATTGGAATTCATTTAAGTTTATAGTGTGAATGTATATTATTGAAAGGTTTATTTAAACCGGTAATTTTGTTAAATATTTGCCTTGAGAAAAAATATTTTAAATCCTTAAGCGAATAAGTAGTTTTCACTATACCAACTCATTGAAAACGCTCCTTTCATTCTTAAAAAAAGATGATGAGAACTCCGTATTTTTATCCACGCCTGCTATAGGTAAGTACCTAATATACTGGTATCTAAAGAGCCCGATAAAAACAGAAACTCTCAATTCGCATCTCTACTGCTTCCGTAGTCCTTACTAAATCTGCGACCATATTGTAACGTTTATCGCAATAATACGTTTTCCAGATTCAAATGGAGCCCGTGAACATAAAAACCTATATCAGAACATAAAAGTGTTTTACTGCAATGATATTGTTCCAACGGGCAATGCAATTCTCGCAGCATATAACTAGTATCTTGAGACACCTCAAAACTAAAACTTGTAGCACTCACTCTCAAAAGACTCACTCACCTCCAACTTCGCCCAGCCGCGGCTTACGCCGTGGCTTGCGATGGGCGACGGCGATGCGATGCATACGAAATCAAACCTTATCGATATGGAAGTACGAGACGCGACGGCGACGGTCGCGTGACGGTCGCGCGACCGTCGCCCACGCAAGACACGGCGTTAGTGGAAGCACAGTGAAAGCACACCTCGGACAATGGCGATCAAAATACAGGGTGAAGTAAAAAAGACCGTTCAAACTTTGCATAGTTATTTATGGGGTCATAATGAACAACTATTGTTATGGGACCAATGCTGAAATCGCGAAAAAAAAAATTGGCTGCTCCATAGAAATAAGTGGCATCGTGACAGTCGAAATCGAAAATTGAAAAAATCGAAAACAGCCAAATTTTTTTTGAGTTTTCAGCATTGGTCCCATAGTAAAAGTTGTTCATTATGACCTCAAAAATCGCTATGAAAAGTTTGAACGGTTCTTTTTAGGGTTCCGTAGTCAACTAGGAACCCTTATAGTTTCGCCATGTCTGTCTGTCTGTCCGTCCGTCCGTCCGTCCGTCCGTCCGTCCGTCCGCGGATAATCTCAGTAACCGTAAGCACTAGAAAGCTGAAATTTGGTACCAATATGTATATCAATCACGCCAACAAAGTGCAAAAATAAAAAATGGAAAGAGATGTTTTATTAGGGTACCCCCCCTACATGTAGTGGGGGCTGATATTTTTTTTCATTTACACCCCAACGTGTGATATATTGTTAGTAGTAGTAGTAGTAGTAGTAATCACTTTATTGTGTACAACAGTTTATATACAATTTGTAGGAATAGAGATGCAAAGGCGAGCTTATCCCTATAAGGGATCTCTTCCAGCTAACCTTGGAGAAGATGAGAGGATCGTTCCAGTACGTAAGATAGACAAACTTACAGGAGTACAATAAAGGTCAAAAGTAATCCAAAATATTGCTACAATTATATAAACTACATAAATACAAAATGACACTATTAAATAAATTACATACTAGAGTACATAAATAAAATACAAAATAAGTACCTAACCAATATATAAATATATCAATACATACATAAATGTAATGTTAGATAGGTATTTAAAAACCGGCCAAGAGCGTGTCGGGCCACGCTCAGTGTAGGGTTCCGTAGTTTTTCGTATATTTCTCAAAAACTACTGAACCTATCAAGTTCAAAACAATTTTCCTAGAAAGTCTTTATAAAGTTCTACTTTTGTGATTTTTTTCATATTTTTTTAACATATGGTTCAAAAGTTAGAGGGGGGGGGACGCACTTTTTTTATCTTTAGGAGCGATTATTTCCGAAAATATTAATATTATCAAAAAACGATCTTAGTAAACCCTTGCTCATTTTTAAATACCTATCCAACAATATATCACATGTTGGGGTTGGAATGAAAAAAAAAATATCAGCCCCCACTTTACATGTAGGGGGGGTACCCTAATAAAACATTTTTTTCATTTTTTATTTTTGCACTTTGTTGGCGTGATTGATATACATATTGGTACCAAATTTCAGCATTCTAGTGCTAACGGTTACTGAGATTATCCGCGGACGGACGGACGGACGGACGGACGGACGGACGGACGGACGGACGGACGGACAGACAGACAGACATGGCGAAACTATAAGGGTTCCTAGTTGACTACAGAACCCTAAAAAAGATGAAATTAATACAATTTAAATATATGTTATTGAACCATAGAATGCCGTTCGCTAGTTTGCAGGTGGTACAGCGACATCTAACGAAAAATGTGGACATCAAAAAATACTTATACATTTTACGAAAACAAGTCATTGCCCAGTTTGCGGGGGTAACAGTGACATCTAGCGAACGACAGCGAACAACTCTATCGTTGAGTTTCCTAAACATATCCTAAGTACATTGGGTTTCTCAACAATAAATAAATAAATAAAAGTTACTTTTTCTTTTGACTGAAAACACCGTGTTGATAACCTCTCTCTCCCTCCCTTTCTTCCCTTGGCTTCTGGCTGGCTTCCTAAACTTTGACGAGCCATAACATAATATTAAAAATGTAGGGGCTAAGTTTTGATTCCCATAGAAAAATTGAATTACGCGCCATTTCCAGTGCCAAGTTTCGATTGATCGTCATAGTTGACAGACGTCAAAAATACAACGTTACCTCTTTAGTTTTCTAACAGATGGCGTTAGTTATACAAAATAGTAAACGATGTTTTCTTACTCCTTAGAGTCCTAACAGATGGCGTTAGTAGTACAATATTGAACACAAAACTGAGATTTGATTTTTTTTTAAATGACAATAAAATAATATTTTTTTACAGATATGAAATCTAGATATGAATATAAATTACTATGTTTAAGCACAACTTCATAGGCGTGATAGTTTTTTCAAAAAATGTACCACAAGGTTCGGAACTTTGTCGACTATAGGAGGGCTTCGCTACCGCTCGCCCTGATAAGTAGGATACTGAAATCTTCTTTCTTCGTTGAGCCATCACAGCTAACTTTAACTTACAAACGGTCTTAAGCACCTACACTTCTGAAGGCGCTTAAGTCATTTTTGCTAATAAAAAAAAACCACAACGTTCTATGAACATTGGTCAAGTGCGAGTCGGTTTTCGACTTTTCCATACAAAGAACTCATGAGCGCCTGAACGACTATGATGGCAAAGTTAACGTTTCGAACTTTCAAGACTTTACGTATATATCTCGGAAACGATAAGAGATAGAGCAAAATGGACTTCAGATTTGGGCTTTCGGTGGCACAAATTCTATGTTTTCGTCAACAGACACCTTTTTTTGGACCGATTTGAATAAAATTTTGCTCAGTCAATTTATAAACGGTCTTAAGCGCCTCCTTTTTAGTAGGAACTTAAGTCATTTTGTACAAATGAAAAAAAATTGAACAAGTTCTAAAAAGAAAAAGACAAAAATGAATTTCTTTATACCTGTCCAACTCGATTACACAATTTTAAGACGTTTAGTAACTACTTGCAGCGGCAGTGAGTGAAATTCGTAATCTGAGTTTTTTCTCTTAAGTCCGACTTACGCTTGACTGTAGATTTCTAATAGGTTTTCCTGTAATCTACATGGAGAGGGCTATCTCGTGTATTTTTTTGAAAATTTTACGCTAAGTAGTTTCGGAGATAAGGGGGGGGGAATGGTCATTTTTTGCTTATTTTCTTAAATTACTTCTAAATTACCAAAACAAAAAATATAAAAAAAATATACTTCAGATGCTGATAAAATGCTCTTTCATTTGATATGTAACACAATATAGTTTTAATAACTTTGATTTTTAATTTTCAATTTTACCCCCAAAAGTGACCCCTGTGATTAAATTTCATTTAATTAAATTACATGTCCGTCTTTGGGCCACAGGTTTACATACGTGTGCCAAATTTCAAGTAAATCGGTCCAGTAGTTTCGGAGAAATCGGCTGTGACAGAGGGACAGACAGACACGCGAGTGATCCTATAAGGGTTCCGTTTTTCCTCTTTGAGGTACGGAACCCTAAAAATGAATAAGGGTTTACTAAGATCGTTTTTTGATAATATTAATATTTTCGGAAATAATCGCTCCTAAAGGAAAAAAAAGTGCGTCCCCCCCCCTCTAACTTTTGAACCATATGTTTAAAAAATATGAAAAAAATCGCAAAAGTAGAACTTTATAAAAACTTTTTAGGAAAATTGTTTTGAACTTGATAGGTTCAGTAGTTTTTGAGAAAAATACGGAAAACTACGGAACCCTACACTGAGCGTGGCCCGACACGCTCTTGGCCGGTTTTTGTTTCTCCTTGTAGCTACAGACGTAGATGGGGAATCAGCAAGTTTCGAATGGGAAAAAGCAGACAGACTAATAAAAGAGCGTACTTAGCGTCAGTACCAATGGCTTCTTCTTCATTATTTAGCGTCGGCTTTAGTAAAGTCTTGCCATGATTCTCGGTCATAGGTAGTCTGTGAGGCACATCATTCAATATTGTTATTATTTAAGGTGTTTTTTCAGTAACTCTTAATTTTCACCCCATGATTAATTTTAAAAAATTTCGTTACGGTTGCGAATGTTGCGATGACAATCAATGACAACTGTCAACGAGCGTTTAACGCGTGTGTATTTGCGTTACGTTGCGGGCCAAATTGATTTGTATAGATAAAAAAAAAACAATTTTAAGTAAAAGTTATCTAATTAACACCGTTAAGAGGTTCGGCTGTATTAGGTTTAAGTACATCCTGTATATGTGATAAGTATATAATGTCGGTTTTTTTTAAATTAAATTAGAGAGACTTAAAAAAGCAGACAGTAAAAATAAAATTTCAGCGTAAAAATAGGTCAAAACCAAACAAATTGCCCACTCTAATTTGTCATTTACGAAAAGCAAACAGCCTAAATATAAGTTGTATTTTGTATTCAGAAGACGTTATCGGAATTTATTTCAAAGGCTGCCAGTATAATAAATGAGCTCTTCTCTAAATACTAGGGTTCACGTCAACCGAACCCTTGTAACAGGAACAGAGACTTTTAAATCTAAAAATAGGACGTTAGCAATTTCGTTGGTATGTTTTTCTTACTTCATCATCATCCTCCTTGCGTTATCCCGGCATTTGCCGCGGCTCATGGGAGCCTGGGGTCCGCTGTGACAACTAATCCCAAGATTTGGCATAGGCACTAGTTTTTACGAAAGCGACTGCCATCTGACTTCCAACCCAAAGGGTAACTAGGCCTTATTGGAATTAGTCCGGTTTCCTCACGATGTTTTCCTTCGCCGAAAAGCGACTGGCAAATATCAAATAACATTTCGCACATAAGTTCCGAAAAATTCATTGGTACGAGCCGGGGTTCGAACCCGCGACCTTCGGATCGAAAGTCGCACGCTCTTACCGCTAGGCCACCAGCGCTATGTTTTTCTTACTTATGGATGACTATTGACACTGTCTTGCCTTGGTATTGGCCTCAATGCATGTTGCTATTGGTATTTTTTTTCATCCTGAACAGCAATAAGGAAAATATGTCATAGCATAGCACCAATACCTCAATAAGTAATTAATGACCAACTTAGTGTATGCAGAAACTCGTAAAAATAGTTTATAGTTCCATAGTTTTATTTCATGAGTAGGTAACTATCGCGGTAACCGAAGACAATATTTCGTAAAAAATATATACTTTCAATTAATTTAAAGTAAGGTACAGTGGGGCAAATCTCGATTGGGGGGCAAATGTATAGCTGCTCCATTTTTTCCATGTTTTACAATGTTATCTTATACTATTAAACGAGCAATTCTTGTATATTTATTTATTTATTTATTTATTTATTTATTTATTTATTTATATATACCGACGATCTTGGAAACCGCTCTAACGATTTCGCTGAAATTTGTTTTGTGGGGGTTTTCGGGGGTGAAAAATCGATCTAGCGTAGCCTTAGATCCCGGAAAACGCGAATTTTCGAGTTTTCATGAGTTTTTCTTTCGCATTTGTAAACGTAAAATATGGTCCTTAATTTCGCCGCGCGCGCATCGATTCCGCTTAGCTCAGTCGCACGAGGTCGGTCTAATGTACGCAGATAGATCGTAGGTGTCAGGGTTTCGAATCCCGGTCAGAAATTAAGTTTTTGTTTTTTGTCTTTTTTTTTGTTTTTGTATTTATAAGAGTTTTTTTTTATCTAAAGACGTGATATATTAAAATAGAACCGAGCGAAGCTCGGTCACCCAGATATTACATTATTAAATAAAGTGTCCACCGGTTATATATGGTAGGCGTGTTCAGTGGATACATGTAGAACTCAACATCATAGTGTAATAATAGAAAAAATGGATTAGTTACAATTGCCCCCCAGTCTAGATTTGCCCCGCTGTACCTTACATTTCTTATTTTCATGGAAGGTTGACGTGTACCCGACGAATTATTTGGTTTGAAATTGAGGCCTATTCTTTAATGTTTGATAGGGAGTTCTTGTTTCGCTTTTATTTATCCATAATTTAATTTGTTATTCTTGTTGCTAAGTCGTCTACCTCGTGTTTACGTGTTTACGATGCTTGGATCAAAAATAATGTCTCATAAATGTTAGGTGGTCAGGTGTCCTTTGCAGTCATTATTTGTGATGTTATCTGGACCTTATTGTCGATGGCGCTTACGTGCCGCGGCGTCGTATTTGTACTAGGGATGTACCGACTAGTCGCCGACTAGTCGGGAAAGCCGACTATTCGGCCACTTTTGTAGTCGGCGATTAGTCGGCGACTAGTCGGCAAAAAGGCCGATTAGTCGGCACTTCATAAGTGATAGAAAAACAGTACAAAAATAAATCAACAGCTGATGTGGTTGTATTATGTACCTATTTTGTTATGCCTTTCTTAGTCAAAACAACAAATATCAGATATCAGAAAAAAAAATGTCCTACTTAGGACTATCAATTTCATGGGCAGGATTACTAATCCACTACCTACTATGCCAAACCGGTTGTTGAAAATGGAAAATCTATCTAAATATTCTCATAGACATTTGAACCTGTAAAAAAATCATGAAAAGCGCAAACAAAGGACCAAAAACGACATTCAAAATGTGAAATTAGTTGAAAAAACTGTTTTGGCCGACTAGCCGACTAGTCGGCCGACTAATCGGCCACCCCAGCGCCGACTAGTCGGTAGTCGGCCTAGTCGGCCAAATCAATAGTCGGTACATCACTAATTTGTACACAAACATCGCTCATAACGCCGTAAGCGCCATTGACAATAAGGTCCCTTTACCCTGATAATGTCACATTTAGTCTCTATTTCAGTATTTGCTACAGTAATAATGATGATACTTGGTAAAAGTTGATACTAAACATTGTTTAGGGTAGCACTGGTTACATTAAGCACTTATAAAGTCCAGCCAAAATAATAAATATAATAATGTACTTATGTTGGTTTTCAAAATGGAGAATACTGCCATGATATTCATAGATATTCTTACCAAAATATGAGTCTATGGGATCTTACGACATCCGTAATAGTGTTAATCATTCGTCTTAGACCGTTTTCACATTATCCGATCCGATATCGGATGGAAATTATTTGCGACAATAAATGACTTTTTTTTTTTTTTTTTTTTATGTCGGAAGGATTTCAATAGAAAAAATCCAAGATGGCGCCTGTAATGTATGGGATATCGGTCCGACGTCCGATATCGGATCGGATAATGTGAAAACGCACTCTCTGCCAAATCGGTAATTTTTTACACTGCCAAATTTATTTTAAGCTTTGCTCGCAGGCCTACGCTCTCGTCCAAGAACAGTTAAATCATCTACAAATCTTACCCGCGAAGTCCTAAAATTAGGCACAAACAAAATGGCCGTCCGCCATCGTGTGAATAACCAATGAGCAAACTCCAAAGCGTTTAACGCCGTCAAATTGAACAGGCATCTTCTGGGCGAGCTCACTCCATCGTAGGCCACGTCTTTGCCTTTGGCTAGTCTGTGGTCAAGAGTAAGCCCATTCAAATAATAAAAAAAAAAAATTATGCAAATGAAAGATAGCTACCACCCCTACAGCATACTAAAACTGATTTTATCTAAAATCTTCATGATTATTTGGAGGCGAGTTTGCAAATATTGATATATAATAGTCTAATATCAATTGACTACTTATTGTACCTACTAGTATTAATTATACTGTTTGTATATATTTTTATGACTATACTAGCTTTTGCCCGCCGGCTTCGCTCGCGTTATATTCGAAAATTGCTGAATGCTCCATACAAACTTCCACCCCCAAATTTCGGGAAGTAGGATGTTAGAAAGAGACAGTGTAGCCTTTGTCACTCTCCGTCCCTTCAACTATCTTCACTTAAAAACCCGCCAAGAGCGTGTCGGGCCACGCTCAGTGTAGGGTTCCGTAGTTTTCCGTATTTTTCTCAAAAACTACTGAACCTATGAAGTTCAAAACAATTTTCCTAGAAAGTATTTATAAAGTTCTACTTTTGTGATTTTTTCATATTTTTTAAACATATGGTTCAAAAGTTAGAGGGGGGGGGACGCACTTTTTTTTCCTTTAGGAGCGATTATTTCCGAAAATATTAATATTATCAAAAAACTATCTCAGTAAACCCTTATTCATTTATTAATACCTATCCAACAATATATCACACGTTGGGGTTGGAATGAAAAAATATATCAGCCCCCACTTTACATGTAGGGGGGGTACCCTAATAAAACATTTTTTTCCATTTTTTAGGGTTCCGTAGCCAAAATGGCAAAAACGGAACCCTTATAGTTTCGTCATGTCCGTCTGTCCGTCTGTCCGTCTGTCCGTCTGTCCGTCTGTCACAGCCGATTTACTCGGAAACTATAAGTACTACAGTGATGAAATTTGATGGGAATATGTGTTGTATGAACCGCTACAAAATTATGACACTAAATAGTAAAAAAAAGAATTGGGGGTGGGGCCCCCCATACATGTAACTGAGGGATGAAAATTTTTTTTTCGATGTACATACCCGTGTGGGGTATCAATGGAAAGGTCTTTAAAATGATATAAAGTTTTCTAAAAAACATTTTTCTTAAAGTGAACGGTTTTTGAGATATCAGCTCTCAAAGTCGTAAAAAGTATGTCCCCCCCCCCTCTATTTTTATAACTACGGGGTATAAAATTCTAAAAAAAATAGAGGTGATGCATGCTAATTAACTCTTTCAACGATTTTTGGTTTGATCAAAGTATCTCTTATAGTTTTTGAGATAGGTTGATTTAACTGTAATTTTGGCAGGTGTATAAATTGACATAATAAGTTTATTATATTTGCTGCTACGGAACCCTTTGTGCGCGAGCCCGACTCGCACTTGGCCGGTTTTTATTTTTACACTTTGTTGGCGTGATTGATATACATATTGGTACCAAATTTCAGCTTTCTAGTGCTAACAGTTACTGAGATTATCCGCGGACGGACGGACGGACGGACGGACGGACGGACAGACAGACATGGCGAAACTATAAGGGTTCCTAGTTGACTACGGAACCCTAAAAATCACGTCAATTCGTCGCTCCATTTTGCCGTGAAAGACGGACAAACAAACAGACACACACACTCTCGCATTTACAATATCAAGTATGGATTTATACATTACAAAGGGAATAGGACATAATAAAATATTGGTCTACTAAAAGTTACTAAACATATATCAATATTGAAGGTTGCTCGAACCCGTATCTTCGCTACCTTCGCTATCTTCGCATCTACTTCGAATATAAATAAATAAATAAATATTATAGGACATTCTCCCTTGGGTTTGGGTTCACCTGGGTTTTTTTCTACCGACATGCTACGACTTCGTATGTCACAAAAACTTTGACACCGCCTTAACTCCTAAACCTTCCTCAAGAATCACTCTATTGACAGGCGAATACCGCACGAAATGCCGTGACTTGACTTTTTTCTGACTTTTTTCCCCAGTCCTTTGACAGCCCTCGAGGACCAAGTAAATTGAGCCCTTTTATCTTTTAGTTAAAGACCTCTTTTGACGTCTCGAGCAGAAAAGCATTGTCCAAAAGAAATGGAAAAGATTACAAGAATGGCACTCGGGATCATTTTTGTTCGTAGGATTTTAGTTGAAAACGTTTTCTTTTTTAAAGGTTAAATAAGGGCTGAGCCTCTTATTTCTTAATTTAAAGTTTGATTTAGTAAGTTGTGCATGGGACTTTTATTTGGATTAAGTCATTAACAAAATAACAAATTTTAATCACAAATGTAGAAAAACATAAGTCAGTTTTGACAACGAATTATAAACATTATCTTAGCGGCCTGCGTTCGTAGGCGGAGGCAAGCTAACCCAAAGATTCAAAAGAGGTTCGCCACATCAGCCTCCCCCAGACCTTTACGGTCAAAATACAAAATACAAAATACAAAATCATTTATTCAGCAAATAGGCCACGGGGGCACTTTTACATGTCAACATTACAGAGTATTCATTAAAGTTAAACAAATGAAATTAATAGAAATATTAACTAAAAATATTTTATGTCGGTCGATAACGTAACGGGAACCAAACCTGACGACCAGACCGGGTCTTCCTAGGCTCGGCGACTGAAGGAGCAGGAGGAACAATGCGGGTGCTGATACTGCTGATGTTGCAACGGGTACGAGTACTGGAGGAGTGCTAGAACTGCCTGGTTCGTCTGACAAGAAGTACGCTGGTTTTATTCTATCAATAGAAACAGAAACGGCCTTACCTAAAATGTCTAAGACAAAGTGTTTATCATTTCTTTGCAATACTAGATAAGGACCAGCGTAAGGAGGTTCTAATGATCTGCGCACTAGATCTTGCCTGATAAATACGTGCGAAACAGTCTACAGATCCTTAAATATAAAAAAAACTTTTCTTATGTCACTCTCTATCCCTTCAAATAACTCCACCTAAACAATCACGTCAATTCGACGCTCCGTTTTGCCGTGAAAGACGGACAAACAAACAGACACACACACTTTCCCGTTTATAATATTAGTACGGATTATATAAATAATGTAAGTGTACGGTTACATGGGTTATGATAGATACTGAAAACCACTGGTAAGGTATGACATATTTTATATACCTAAGTTTCAAGTAATAGTTATTTGTTATACAAGGGGGCAAAGTTGTATTTTAACGCCGAGTGTGGAATTGAAAAACGAGCAAGTGAAAGGATTCTATAGTTGAACCACGAGCGAAGCGAGTGGTTCGAGAATAGAATCCTGAACTTGCGAGTTTTTTAACACACGAGAAGTAAAATACATTTGCACCCGAGTGTAACACAAAACTTTTCCCCTTACTACAGCGAGGAAACTACAACGCAAAAAATGCGTTTATCACTGCTTCCAGTAGTTCCACAGGTGGTAAATCATCTTTATTACTAGATTCACCTACTTTTAACAATTTTAAAGCAGTTAATTTGACTTTATTCAAGGTCAAATTACTTTACCCACTAGTGGATAAAATGCGTTTTTACCCGCTGGTATTAAAGGACAAAACACGTGTTTCCGAGCTAGTGAGGGGAAAAATATTGTTTCCCGATGAAATTGAACCTTTGTTACCAATCACTCACTACGTGCAACTGAACGCGCGTGAAACTTCCTTTATACCTAAGCATATATTTTTCTGTAATTATAGTATTTTCCGCTTTCATAAACCGATAACTTTATAATTTAGTTTTTTTGTTAGGATTTCTATACGTTCACGGGTTTGAAAAGGCGAAATTGATTCCCGAATTCAGCATTTTATAAGTTTTCTGGGGCGTTCTTTTGAACTAGTTGCTAAACTTAGAATTTGTTTGGGAAAGTTGCGCCTTATAAATGTGTTCCAGAATGGTTTCAGAATAAAATGAATATTTTTCTTGTGGGTTGATGTTTGTATGGAGAAGATCAGTTGTTAATTGATATAAAGACATGTATATAACTCTGTATAGACAGATACAGTCTAAGAAAAAAACGTACCTCAGAACCATACAGAAAAACCTTTGGGGTACCCTCAGATATATGGCGCTAATATTGTATTAATATTTGACATTTTAGCACATATCAAGCTAAGAATATAGGCCAAATTGTCAAAACTGATGTTTAAAAGTTTTAAGCCAGTGTCAAGAGATGGCAGTCTATGCACTGTGATTACACATTTTACCTCGACAATAACTCTCTATAATACTCGATCCTCTTTGATTGATATACATACATGAATGTCTTATACAAGTTGGTTTGTAGATTCAGTAAAGTAAGTATATAATTAATTAATTAGATATAGAAGAAATCTTATCCAATGTCGATAATAAAATGTTATCTTAAGCGTGCCGGCCTAATGCAAATAATGATGTCTAACACAAATGCTGGTCTGTCACAAGTTCTATTTACCAGGGAATTTCTGTAATAATAATCTAATTATATGAAAATTGTATGCTTACATCACAGTCTGTTCTTCAATTAATACTTATTAACATTTATGTATGGTTTCCATGTTTACAATTATATTAAAACTGTCGTGAGTCATACAAATTGCCAAAATACGGTTTTACTTACGTATTTTAAGTCGTTATCAAGACATGTTCCAGAGAGCCTAGGTTTTTTAGGCCAATTTTCAATCATTTAGCATAGCACACAAAAAACGGCGAGTATCAGCTCTCAAAGTCGTAAAAAGTATGTCCCCCCCTCTATTTTTATAACTACGGGGTATAAAATTCTAAAAAAAATAGAGGTGATGCATGCTAATTAACTCTTTCAACGATTTTTGGTTTGATCAAAGTATCTCTTATCACTTTTTTGCGCGAGCCCGACTCACTTTGTTTTCATCGCTCTTTTTAGTCTGCGTTCCATCGTTGCGCCTGCGAATCAAATTGTTAGTCACAACTTGCAATAAAACAAAAACTTGTGCATTATTGTAGAAACAGTCGGGTATTTGAATGCGTGTGCACGTGAGAGTTAAACTCACAACAAAAGCGATTACATCATGAATGCATTCTCATATCTTTCATTACGATTCCCGAAAGTTACTTAAGAGTAGGTATCAAAGTCAGGTTAATACTAACGTATCATAACCCATATTACTTATGTGTATTCATTCATCTATTAATAAACATTATATAAATATCAACAAAAATATACGCCGTTGGGTCCGAGATAAATTGCGTATCTTATTTGACAGGGCTGAACTTGACATCGGAGTTATTTTTCTGTCATTGGCCAGCAGAAATCTTATTTAATGGAGTTTTATTTGTGGAATACAAATTTCGTTCTTGATTCCTTATAAATAATTTGAAATTTGTTTTGAAAAGCTCGTCGCGGGAATGCTTTAATAATTGTAAAATTAAACTCTCTGAAGTAAAAACTCTTTGAAACGGGTTTTTGATTGAAGAGTTTGATTAAGGACTTAACTATTCCGTGTTAGTTTAAGTTTAGTTCTTTTTATGTTTTTATACAACATAATGATTTATATGATGTACTGATTTTATTAATAAACTAACTTAACTATGGAGTGAATCTCAAAGAAGCGAAAAAAAAAAAAACTATGGAGTGTACATAGAAAAGAGTTTCTACACGCCATAGACTTAATAAGCATTTAAGTTTGACGTTGATAGTAAGTGTCAGTTACGTAAAAGTGTACTGAGATTAATTTATAACATTTTATTATGGTGCTTGTGATACACTCGTTTTCGATCCTTCTTAATTATTCATGTACGTATTAAATTTAACTTTGTAATATATTGTGTTTGTTTGTATTGAATTTGTGATAGCATGCATTTGATTACACTGACTTCGGATTTTATTTCATTACTTAATTTTATTGTGTTTTGTGTATTTCTATTTGTAAATGACGATCCTTATTGGGAGAAAATATTCATTTTATTATTTTCAATTTATAATGTAATTTTCGACGATCATGATAAGAAGATAAACATAACTTTGGCATGTACAATCAACAATGTCTACTACTATACACAAATACAAATAGGGTTACAGTTTCCAGATAGGTTTGAAATTATTATCCTTTGCAAATATTTTTTATATTAAGTGAGTAACAATCTGATCACATCACGTTATAATTATACCTACTCCGTAGTTAGTTCTTATACTAACACAAGTGCATGACTTTAGAGCTAGAAATATCAACCACTAGTTAGTAGCATAACATACTACGATTCCTGGAGTCTTAAGAGTAACCCTAAAGAGTCAAGATAAACTACATACAAGGTGTACTATATCTATTAATATTATTAAGCGCAAGATACTAACACTTAAGTAGATACTGTACAATGACTGTCCACTTCCAGTAAATATTTGGTTTGGAAATAACGATCTGCTGTAGGAATCCCCGATGACATTTACCCGTTTCCTCTCCTTTTCTTTAAATGAATTAAATTTTATAACAATCTTTACTTCCTACCTCTTGGGTTCATATACAATTATACATAAAACAGTTATTGATTAATTTCCATTTAAATTTTATACAATATTTAGTAGGTACTCCCACATCATACATTGAATCACTCTGTAGATAACTAATATCAGTAGTTAACGTCTTTTATAAACATACCTATGACATACCATTGAACACCACAAATTCAAGCTTTTTAGTAACCAAAATTTTACATTGCTATTTGCTAGCCTAATACAATGTTTCATGAATGCAGTATAGGTGTAGTTTACTTTCTATATTTCATTAATCCACTGTACATCTATGTACCTACATTAAAATGCAGGTGAATAAACGAGGTATGTAAGTCAGTACATAATGCCCAGTGAAGGCATACCGCAATCTTAACTAATAATCTGGCCAATACTTTTAAAATATAATTATGATTAATCATTAATATGAATAAATCTACATACAATGTTTTCTAAATTGTTAGTAGTTACAATGAATTATGAGTCAATTATAATCAATTTCATATCAAAAAATAACACAATGAATTGTCTTAACGATAGTCAAAAACATACCATAAAATTTATCAACAGTTAGTTAGTAGTCCCGGTTACTACTAAGTATCATTAACTTAAAATTTGTTGGTAGAGAATGCATCCTAGCATTAAGTCCACCATTGGCACATTTGTGTTGTGTAAGAAAGTTGTTTTACCTAGTTTGCATCCAACATCACAGTCACATCGAGTTTGGCTAAACTATAAAGTACTAGAGACTTAATATTCTAGTATGTAAAATAACTCTCAAATAACTATCTTTAGGTATACAATACAAGCAAGCAGTACTTATTAAACATTAAACAATATGCATAGTAAAACATATTACTCTTTGGTCACCATGTAACTATACTGACTTCACTTTAATTTTATTCATATTAAACATATAGTGGCTTCACTTTTCAGATATGGACCTAACATGGATTAGTTTATGTAAAAAAAATTAAGTCATAATTAATAACCATTATTTTCAAGTACTTATGAATGTTTGTGGCCAATAGGCAAAAGACAGAGTTCTAACTTTATACATGAGCTTTTGTTATGAGATCTACTGTATCAAATGTATTCCACAAAAGGAATCACTTTACTAATAACCAGGGACCGGACAACCCCTTCCGCGCTACAAGCCTTTCATTGGGAATCCCTAACGTAAGGACGACCCAATCGAGAGACTCTCCCTTTCGAACTGCAAGCCCATTCATTTGACTAGCCCTTACAAAAAACTTAGCAAAACAATAAAGCTAGCCCTGTGCATTGGCTTACCGCTATCCGATACGGCTTGCAAGCCTTTAATAAGGGTTACCCTTATTTTAAGCGCTATTTATAAGGCTTTCCCTTTTGTTAAAGCGTAGTCGAGCCTTGCGTGAAAGAGACAGGATTATGAATCTAAGCTAGTGTAAGAACAGGAAGGAAAATGCGCTGTTGCCACTCCGCACTATGCGCCCCATTTTTAATTTTGCAACGAAACATGTTTTCGTTGGATAGAAGTAGAACACGGCTAGAAATTATTTTTAATGAACTGGGAGACAAGGGACTGATGGATCGCCTGATGGTAAATGATCATCGTCGCCCATAGATCAGTATGTATGTTCGTACGTAGGAATGTATGTAGGTATGTATGAATGTATGTAGGTATGTATGTATGAATATAAATATGTAAATATGTATGTATGCATGTAAATATACAGTGTTGGCCGAAAATCAATACAATTAACCATTATCATTACACATTGAAAACGTTAATTGCCAACATAAAAATAAGCCGTTTTCGTCATCCAACTCGCACATCCTAGGTGCAGCCAGGGTTCAGCATCAGCTAGACTTCGGGTACTCATCAAGACAAGTCCGATAAAAAAAACCGGCCAAGAGCGTGTCGGGCCACTCGGGCCACGGTCAGTGTAGGGTTCCGAAGTTTTTCATATTTTTCTCAAAAACTACTGAACCTATCAAGTTCAAAACAATTTTTCTAGAAAGTCGTTATAAAGTTCTAGTTTTGTGATTTTTTTCATATTTTTTAAACTTATGGTTTAAAAGTTAGAGGGGGGGGGGACGCACTTTTTTCTTTTAGGAGCGATTATTTCCGAAAATATCAATATTATCAAAAAACAATCTTAGTAAACCCATATTCATTTTTAAATACCTATCCAACAATATATCACACGTTGTGGTTGGAATGAAAAAAAAAAATCAGCCCCCACTTTACATGGGGGGGTACCCTAATAAAACATTTTTGCCGTTTTTTATTTTTGAACTTTGTTGGCGTGATTGATTTGATATAAATATTGGGACCAAATTTCAGCTTTCTAGTGCTAACGGTTACTGAGATTATCCGCGGACGGACGGACGGACAGACAGACATGGCGAAACTATAAGGGTTCCTAGTTGACTACGGAACCCTAAAAAGCAGCGTTTGCCTGTGTTACACCCGAGCAAAGCAGGAGCCTATCATAACTATAAGTATTTGGTATTGAAAATTGAACCTTATTTTATCTACAACCGTTTCCATTAAACAGAAACGCGCAAATATCACACACAGTGCCGCCATAGGTAACGATCGTATGTTATTTCGTTCGGAGTAATGTGTGCTTTATGAGCGAGGTACAGGATTTAAACTCGCACGATATGATCTATAAGGGAAAGCAAATAAAACCCAATATAAGGCTCACCCTTATGGCGTTAGGCTGAGCCGATGATAAGGGTTTTGAAAGGGTATTGGGCTATTTTAGGTAAGCGCTTTCGTTAGGGCTTTAAAAGCAAAATGAAAGGGTATCGCGTCAAAAGGGTAGGGTAAGTTAAGCCTAACGAAATACCCATACAAAACCCCGTATAAGGGATAGCGGGCCGGTCCCTGCTAATAACAGTAACAGTATGTATATGAAACTTTTACAGCAACTCTCATAATGATGTGACACATATATCAAAATACTTGTAATTTACATTTTATTATATTTGTTTAACATTGGTATGAGTTACATAAAATGTATAATATTTAATTACCTGTTTCTGAAACACAGACCAAAATATTTATTTGCTTGACTGAGACTCTGTTCGCTAACTTTTAAACTAAATAATAGTGCACAGACCTTTCACCACAGTAGGTATAGAGTGTTAGCGAACTAGAGCACAAGTCTCTGTCTCCAAAGTGGCTGACATGGCTGATTAGGATATGAACAGTTTTCAGCCATATTCCACCATATATTAGGTATGTGACCTGTTTGGAAGAGACCTGTAAGATAAATAGAACTAGTATGAATATCTCAGTGGATAAAAACAGTTTGTTTTGTAACCCCCAACAGATTTGTAGCCTAGCTCAGATTTAATATGAGGACACTGATAGGGTAATACTTTGTCATGGTGTAAGGCATCTAACCGAATACCTGCCTTGAAATATAACACTTTGGAAAATGGGTATTCATTTCTGTCCTGTAGGAAAATATATTACTGGGCATAATAACCAAAAATACGACAGTAAGAGTGTCATTTTATTGTAATGTAGTGTCAGACATAGTTTTCGGCTTTACTACCAGGCTGTTTTACAAATACCACTCACCATTCTGTTTTTCATAGTGTTTACTTACAAACCTTATTTCTGTAGATATTTAG
Source organism: Leguminivora glycinivorella (assembly GCF_023078275.1). Lineage (NCBI taxonomy): Eukaryota > Metazoa > Arthropoda > Insecta > Lepidoptera > Tortricidae > Leguminivora > Leguminivora glycinivorella. The sequence continues at coordinate 8,685,271 of NC_062983.1, forward strand.
GAATGTACTTTATAATTTCCAGTCATACCTTCCTTTTCTTATTGCTTACATTCAGTCAAGCAACATGCTGAAATGCATTTTTAATCTTACATCCACCATCCACATCCATATTATTTCTCAGTACCTACTTCTGGAAACTAGTCTTACACCAGTGGTGTAAGCCAAAGCAATCTGAAAACTTGTACAAATTGTTAATTCATGTTTCACACAAAACTTTTATATTAATAAGCTTTTATTATTATTGTTGTATATTCCCTTTGCTTGTCAGACCTGTCTATCCAGAACATGTGTCACCACTCAGCGATAACTTGCTCAGGATTTGTCATGCTAAACATTGTACAGCATGCATGGATCACCTGTCCACATTTGCTTTATTTCTTAACTTGAAATATCCACATTTAACTAGACCAACACCATTGTTTCCATTTCATTTGTAATGCTATTACATGGCTATTACTATTTTTGATCTGTCAAAATGACAGATACACTAACACAGAATAGATAATATCATAGATGGTAGAAACCCTAGATGACAGGAATGTGATATTGTCATGGCATCACTTACCTATATGGTACAATTACACAATAGGCTACTTTCTTTCTAGTCAATGTATAAAGCATGAGCTAATGTTATTTAGACCTTGCTTAAACCTACTATCTGTATTTTCTGTTACTGGATAATAGTACTCAGTATTAGAACCCTTTAGTATAGAACAAAAGAAGATGAAATGTCATAAAAACTCTTGTCTCCTACTTTCTATGGACTGTTTAGAGTTATCAAAATTCAAGTACTCTTATTTTATGAGTAAATGAGTACTCATAAGTTGTGCATATACTGATGATAGTCAGAGCAATGTTAACCCAAAGAGCTGAGTTCAACCAAGGCAAACAGATTCTCACCACTGCACCAGTAATATTTCACCACTGATTTATTTATTTATTTATTAAAAATATGTTTACATGACCTTACAGTATAACCAATACGTCACGAAACTCAGATAATAAAAAGAAAGAATGATAAGTACAAAAAGAGGTCAAGAAAAAAAATAATCAATTCATTTGGCGATGACGTCACAGCGTGGCTCCGTTGCGTTGTTAATATGTTTCTAACATCTTACCTGACCTGAAGCCATTTCCTTAATTTTAAGGATTTACCTGTCTTTTAAAGGGACTTACGATGTCTTGACATCTTATCCGGCCCGAAGCCGTTTCCTAAATTTTAAGGATTTTCCCGACTTTTAAAGGGATTTATGATGTACTTGACATCTTATCCGGCCCGAAGCCGTTTCCTTAATTTTAAGGATTTTCCCGACTTTTAAAGGGATTTATGATGTACTTGACATCTTATCCGGCCCGAAGCCGTTTCCTTAATTTTAAGGATTTTCCCGTCTTTTAAAGGGATTTATGATGTACTTGACATCTTGTCCGGCCCGAAGCCGTTTCCTTAATTTTAAGGATTTTCACAATTTGTCCAGCCCGCTGGAGGCTTCCAGTCATTTCTGACTTTTTATTGTTTTCACAATTTTCCCAACATTTGAGGGATATGCAATTTCTGCTATGCTTATAATAACATTATATACTTTTATACAACGTGTTTCCGGTATCACTCAAAACCTCAGACACCCCAACTGATTTTTAGTTTTTTAAACTCATCTAGAGTATTTATCTTTTAATCTGGTGGTTACTTTTATTTTATTTGAATTTTTAATTTTCTGTACAGCTCTACTTGACTTTTAGCTCTACACTCAATAAAATAATTGCTAACTACCATCATAAACCATAAAACTATTTATTTGTGTACGTTACTGCAACAACATAAGGTTTACCAATAGACAGCTAAGATTTCACTTTAAAACACTTTAAAGCTTTGTCACAGTAAACTTCAAATTGGACAAGTAATCACAGTAAGCAAATTTAAACCCAATATTCAAAATGACAAGGTTGAAATTAGGTATGAGTCCAATTTGTTATGACTTATGATAAAAATTAAGATTAAACTGACAAACAACGTCAAACTCGTAGCGGAAAAATAATCGTCCAAGTAACCAGCCAGTATTAATACCACTAAATACTGAAAAAGGTAAACAACCTCTAGCAATGTGATATACTTACACAATGTTGTATTACGAGTACAATAGAATTGGCACGTAAAAAATAACTAATAATGCTAATTTAAATAAAAATATTACCCCCATCAAGATATAGCTCAATCGATTCTACTCTCGATTCTAAACAAACTGTTTTCAGGTTTTTAGTGTTAAGTGAAACACGGTGTATAATTTTTTAGAACATCTTGTAGGTATTACAGTTTTGAAATTATGTCAATTCCATACATTGATTTGTAAACTGGAATACTGTATAGTGAGAAGATAAATAATAGAACGTTATCTATCCTTTCCCTTTATAAAAATTGAAAAACATAAACCTTAAGTTCCAATACAACTTTGTACTTTACAAAGTATATACAATTAATTTTGTTTATTTACTCAGCAATGTATCTATTTCACTCCACTGTTTTATGCCTGTAAAATCTTAACATTTGTCATCTGACCAATAGTTGAATTGCACACAAATGCAATTTTCCAGGTCCATTTCAATGGAGCCAATTTAGTAACAAACAAACAGAACTTCAAGTTCTGTAAATCACTAATTTATTTCTTTTCTTTCACATGACTTAATTGTTTTGTACTTACTTAACTTATTTGCTCAATCGAAATAGTTCTTGGATGATAAGTACTTAGCTATTTCGTTTTACATCGCCGGCTGTTTGCATTTGCAACAAAACCGTAATGGCGGCAAATTTTATTTCAGAAATAACTTGCACGCATTCTATTGCGAATATTGAAATATTCACTTACGTTTTCATCCTCGTCGCCACTTGTACTGTCCTCCTTTGATATATTATATCAAAGGAGGAAATCTGTAATAAATAAAACAACTATTTCTCCGTACGGCATTGTCCGACCTCACACACTTGGTGCCATCTTGACAGCAACTGAGTGTTGCCAGCACACCGCCATTTATTGGAATACCACAGCATGTAACAAATTTATAGTGTAATTTTTATCATGAAATAAAGAAATCTAAATCTAATCTATAATAACTGAATCCAAAAAATGGTTATATGTATATATGTGGCAATCAGTGCGATTTTATGGTTCAGCGTTTCACGAAAGTAGAAAAATAATGTTGATTCTTACAATGTGACTGTGACACGTATAACGACCGACCTGTCTGGCTCAGTCGGTAGTGACCCTGCCTGCTGTCCGCGGTCCTGGGTTCGAATCCCGGAAAGGTCATTTATTTGTGTGATGAGCACAGATATTTGTTCCTGATTCATGGATGTTTTCTATGTATATAAGTATGTATTTATTTATTTAATTATGTATATCGTCGCTTAGCACCTATAGTACAAGCTTTGCTTAGTGTGGCTAAGTTGATCTGTGTAAGGTGTCCCCACTATTTATTTATTATTTATTATAAATTCATGTCTTTCCCAACACGGAACCCATGGTGTTCCGGGTCTTTGGGACTCGTGAGCAAAATCAACGCCTTTCTAACTTATTTTGAATTTGAACTAGAATTTGAATTTAAGGTTACTTCCACCCAGCAGATGATGCATTTCCCGTAGACACGCAGAGGAAACATCCGCCAGTTGTAAGGACAAAATATTTTTGATTGTAGTAATTTTACTATTATTTTCATTACCGAGGTGATTTGTACTTACATACAAATAAATGTGTATGTTTTATTATTCTAGAAGATAATACAATGTAGGTACCTATCCTATCCAATAAATGCGCACGCCAAGTTATTTATTCAGACAGAAATATATTCTTTTATAGGCTCATTTATACAGCGTCTGACGCTCACTAAAGCCTAAACATTTTACTTATTCAATATAACCGTACCTTAACATATATGGATACCTAGTTGAGGAGTGTCTTTTCAAAAGGACTTATTTCTATAAGTCAACAAGGAGGGTTATTTTTCTAAGGAGACACAGATAAAAATAATAAGTCCTTTTGAAAAGACACTCCTCATATTCCTATAAGGATTCATAAACATGCCTGTTACATAAGGTACAGCGGGGCAAATCTTCTCTGGGGGGCAAATGTAACTGGTCCATTTTTCCATGTTTCAATGTTTGCATTATTAAAGAGAGTGTCAGTGGAACTGCTGATGATGGTCAGAACCGAACTCCTCAAATCTGAATGGCACGCTTATAGTGACTTTGGTATTTTTATAAGAAAAGCATGCATTTAAGTTTAGAACAGTGACATTTATTTAGTTATGTTTGTTAAGCATATTGAGTTTTCAAGTCAAAGTTTGTCAAGCTTCGATTTCTTATAATACAATCGGATTCATGAGGAATTGAGGAAACTCCTCAAACCTTAACGTTATACGTATATTCATTTGTGTTGCCATCTAATAATTAAAGCATTAAAAGCAGTTTTAAAAAATACTTACACATTTCTACATAATCCAACATTCGCAAGTAGCTTTCACCAGAACCCGAAAGGCGACGGTTTTTTTTTTCTTAAAAATTATTTCACCTTATTGCTACGAATTAAGGTGAAGAAATGTACACATATTTATGAACTAGACCACAGTATAATAAAGAGTACTATCCTACAGTATGGCCACTCCCGCTCCCCACTGAAAGTGCCGCCCACCCCCTCTCGGTTACCTCACAGTTACCGCCTGTCAAAAACGCAAACAGTCAACCTGTCATATTTCACTCATACAAGCATAGTGTAATATGTCATATTTCACTTATACGCGTTCATCTACACGAGCATAGACTGTGTGCCTCTTTCATATATTTGATCGCCAGTGTCCGAGGTGTGACTCGACTGTACACACGAGCGGTACGTAGATGGTAGATGCTTAGAATAGTACATTGTGTATTAAGCGTGGATAGCGAAGGATTACGAATGAGAGGCTGTTGCACTGAGAGAAATTTGCATTGTGAATTTAACAAGTTCGACTTGTTGCGGTTTATCCGTTTGAATCAGCCAAACGTATGTTTAAAACAATATGTGTCAGGTTGTTTTTATAAAATCGACTTGTTGATTCAAATATATTGCCGATTCAAATGACAAGTAGCTTGTTGTTTGAACCAAAGAGCACGTAGGCGCTATTTTAACCAAAAAACTTGTTGAACGAACATGAAAACTGGTTGTATTTTCTCTCAGTGTGGAAGCCCGACGCCGAAGGCTTTATATAACTCGAGTTTGTAATCCTTCCGCGAAGTAATAACATTCGTCCGCCATCTTGTATTTTTTGACAGGTCGTTACGTATCACAACAATTCAAATATAAAGCCTGACCAGAAAAATATGACTTTTGTCAAGAGCACGCTGTTATTCAGACCGCGCGCGATCTACTCGTACCCTCCTTCGTGCGCGTCGGTTGCGTTCACTTTCAGCGTTACCACGCACACGCATTCACACTCGAAGGAGGGTACGCAACTTACGCCGTGGCTTGCGTGGGCAACGGTCGCGCGATGGTCGCGCGACGGCGATGCGACGCATACGAAATCAAACCTTATCGATATGGAAGTAGACGATGCGATGAGACGCGACGGCGACGGTCGCGCGACCGTCGCCCACGCAAGACACGGCGTAACATCCACCCGCTTTCTTCAGTTTTCCATGGTTTTCCGTGATCATGATGTAGGTATACAACTGCGTCGAAATATCGAGAGCTCGACAAAAATCAAAAGGTAAAGGTAATCACGGTCTATATCCCGGTCAATATAAGTCTAATTACAATCTCCTTTCATATTTTGCAACAAATGTGCAAACATAACGCACAAATATTGGCTGTGTGCCAGACATTAAATGAGTATTTGTATATGTTGTTCTTTTCTATATTATTATGTGCAAATAATATGAATTTACTTGATCTACTTATTATATACACATGATGTGTAAGCGTGCATAAATTACATTAGACAAAAATATCAAGGTCAGTCAACCAATTGGAACCCTAGGCCACTGCTGTAGAACTATGTCACAGTGACGTTATAAATCAGATTGTAAGAAATCTCTTACTGCTTGTCATTTTGACATGGTTGTAGAGTGGCCTAGGGTCCCAATTGGTTGACTGTACCTATGTCAAGACATCAAAGTAATATAGTGGTTACGTTTGATAATTTTCTTTTAATGTATTTTATCCGTACGTTGCTTTTAGGTCAGGTTTAGACGGAGCGCGAACTCACGCATGATTTTGTTTCATTGCAGTCCATGGTAGTAGTAGTAGTAGTAGTAATCACTTTATTGTGTACAACAGATTCATATACAGTTTACAGGAACAGAGGTACAAAGGCGAACATCCCTATAAGGGATCTCTTCCAGCTAACCTTAGATTAGATGAGAGGATCATGACCCATGAACATGTGTCCATGGTTACATACAATTCAGCACACCAATAAAATACCGCAAGGTAATGTAATTCGTCTGCGTGTTTTCAAACCGTGTAAATGGGCCCTAAGGGGCGGTGGTTATAGTACTATCAATACCTACTCCTTATAAAATAATCACAAAATTAAAATTTGGAAAAAAAAACTCCGACATAGAATCATGGCTAAGAACACTCCCGACTAACTCAGCTTTCAAACAAAAAAACAAACTAAATTAAAATCATTTCATCCGTTCGGGAGGTACGATGCCGCAGACACACACAGACAGACAGACACACAGACAAACAAACAGACAGACACGTCAAACTTATAACACCCCGTCGTTTTTGCTTCGGAGGTTAACAAAGTTTTCTGCCCGCGACTGTCTGACAGACAGTGTCTGACCAGTGTATGACCTTCATGTGTTGATCAAACTTGACAACTACTGAAAGAATTGTCGTGCAGTTGTCACTTATGTATTTATAAAGTGATTCCTGTAAGAATTTGCTTTATGATCTGTAAAAATTTTGTGCGAAATTAAGTATAAAGCTGCCAAGCCCATTGAGATTTAAGATATCACTTTGATATTATAACTTACTATAGGTACCCATTTTTTAGGTAATGCATGCGAAGCCAGCATGCATAGCCGTATGCACAAACGCTCACGATATCTCTTTCGTAGCTATCTATCTCTATCGCTCTTGCGTGTTGGCGCGACAGAGCCAGACCGTTCTGCGGCGTTTCGGTGGCGTTTCGCGTCGCAGAAATGCCATTCGGCTACACTGAGAGAAAATACAACCAGTTTTCATGTTCGTTCAACAAGTTTTTTGGTTAAAATAGCGCCTACGTGCTCTTTAGTTCAAACAACAAGCTACTTGTCATTTGAATCAACAAGTCGATTTTATAAAAACAACCTGACACATATTGTTTTAAAGATATGTTTGTTAAACCGCATCAAGTCGAACTTGTTAAATTCACAATGCAAATTTCTCTCAGTGTACGGGGGCAGGACATTTCGCTAGATTATTATACACGTGTACTGTCACGGGAACAGTAATCGAATGTACACGGTGATTATGTAAATATGGACCCGTATGCTAATGTAACCTTTGTCTTTGGAAGCCTACTAAACTTTTATTGCGAGTATAAATAGGCACTACCCCCGGAATAATATTAGCGGTTTCATATATGTAGCTTTATATATTTTATTTTTGTTCAATTCGACATGACGTTAAGCTCTATTAACAAAATCTTAGATCGGACTAAAAAGAAAAACTTTGAAATATTCGACTAACTTTTTAAAAATGTTTTTTAAATACAGTAGCGGTGACGTAGGTAGGTACATAATATACTCTCGACTATTTCCTCCCTGGTTTTTGAAGATAGAGCAATGATTTTTTCAACACAAATTATTATTATTTTTATCTGTGTCGGATCGTTTTGAATTTCCAAAAACGGCCTTCTTGATTATGGCGCAAAAAAAGGTCTGGTATTCAAAATTAGTAACAATTAGCCAAAAAAACTAAACGGTCCGACACAGATAATTTCATTGTTATTCATATGCTCAAATTTCGTTACGATTGATTAAGTTTTGAAGGAGGAAACAGTCGAGAGCGGAACCTCGATTTTAAAGATTTTTTCGCAATATCTTTTAACTGAGTTGTTCTGAATGGACATTTTTTTTTCGATAAATCTAGTTAATAACACTAGTATATTTAGCTAAAATTCCCAAATTAAAAGGGGAGCTCTATTCCATTTTAGCATTTTCGCTCCTGTAGCGTCTTAACTTCAGGGAGCGTTTTACGCCGTGTCTTGCGTGGGCGACGGTCGCGCGACCGTCGCCGTCGCGTCTCATACTTCCATATCGATAAGGTTTGATTTCGTATGTGTTGCATCGCCGTCGCGCGACCATCGCGCGACCGTCGCCCACGCAAGCCACGGCGTTAGTGTGGCGCGGACGGGTCCGCGCGGACGACAACACCAACTTCATACAAATTGGTCGCGCGGATCGCTCCGCGCGGACGGTCCGCGTGACACTAAAACCAGCCTTAATCGAATTCGAAAATCAAATCACTTCCTTTTGACGCCAAAGTAATTAAAAACATATTTTCTTGTAATTTGTACTAACTCTCTGTAACACTCAACCTTCAACAAAGTCATACATAAGAAGTGTCAATTAAACTCCATCAGAAGTTAATATCGAGTTTCGAATCGGTTATAACTTTGTCACCAGTCGATTCTGTCGCGAACCAACTTAAACAAAGGATACTATAGACTAGACAGCCAAATAATAATACCACTACCGAACGAGATGGTCACATACAAATTATAATAAGAGTGACAGAGAGCAAAATGTTATTGTTTGTCTTTGTCATAGTTTCACTTTTCCGCCGCTGCCACAAACGAGTTTGTGGCAAACAATAACCCTTTACCGCATATTGTTCCACATTTGGCCGTTATAAATTCTACTCTACTGACAACTGTTATAGTTCAAATTTGAACAAATATTGTATACGTCACATGCGGTAAGGGATATGTACGTGACGTCAAGCTTATTATCCGCCCAGATTACGTAGGTTGTTTATGGTAAACTGTCAGCCATTTTTAAAGTACTTCTTAATTTCGCTCCATTATTCTATATCTGTCCCTTACGGGTGTACGCTTACGTCAAATCTATAGTATTCTTCATCTGAGCGAACCAATCACTGTTGTAAAGTTCCCATAACCTTGTACTTTGATTAAGGAGGTTCTCTCTAATCTTATACCTACCATTGATGTGTGAAGGATAAATTAACAAGGAGATATAGTTGAGGTTTCGCAGTGATTCCAAGTCAAGTGTAACATATATTTAAGACGATAATATCATTTTCTATACACACATACATAGAATATTTATATGACGCATACATATAAGTAAGTAGTTGACATATCCATTAAGGCAAATCTTGCACAACTAGATCTGTTTTTGTGTACAGAAAAGTCACAATACGTATTGCGCTATGTCCATTGGACATAGGCTTCGGCAGAGACGAAAAAATTCCTAGGGCCCTAGCCGGTTGCTAGACGCCCAACAAAACAACACATCACTTCACATCTCAATTTGTTATTTTTAATGTGTTTTTGTACAATAAAGAGTTACTACTACTACAAAACCACAGTATAATAAAGAGTACTATCGTACAGTATGGCCACTCCCGCTCCCCGCTGAAAGTGCCACCCACCCCCTCTCGGTTACCTCAAAGTTACCTCCTGTCAAAAACGCCAACAGTCGACCTGTCATATCTCACTCACACAAGCATTGTACGCGTTTACCTACACGAGCTTAGAATGTGTGCTAGGAACTAGGGTATGCAAAAACCGGTTAACTTAAAAAACCGGTTAATAACCGAGACTTTTCCTTCAAAACCGGTTAACCGGTTATTAACCGGTTTTGAGGATTTTTAGTAAATGGCCGTACTACGCAATAATTACAATTACCTTTAAGAATTCTGATGTTGATGATATCGTAGCAGGTATTACTTGCACGATGAAGATCATTTTTATCCAGTTAATTCCAGTTTTTGGAAATTTGGTAAATGCGGATATTGCTAAAATAGGCTTGTGTGGTTTGAATGTGATTCGTCAGTTTTGCGTTTTCTAGGCATGTCTACAGCTCCCAGAGCCCCTAGTAATACAAGCAATTGATGTAAGAAAACCAAGATCTCCATTTTGCCTTTCTTTTAAAAAATATAGTTTGAAATATACGGTAGACTCCGGTTACAACGACGCTCAAGGGACCGCTGATATTACGTCGTGTCGTACTAACCGGATGTCGTACAAAACGAATTTCATTTCTTTTTATTAAAAGTAATATCTACATCTCTATTACTAAAACATTTCAATCAATAGGTTTATTTACAGGGTATTATTATCATAGTATTAATACCTTATTTTCTTGTGACTTGTTTAGTTAAAAAAGTCCTTTTTAGTATGCGTGCTTGCTCATCATTTGTAAGTAAAGCTAGTTTATACGCAATCGAAAAATGCAAATTGGGTTCTATTTAGCTTATAAGATTAGACCCGAGGCGAACAAATTGTTAAAATTTTAAAAGCAATACTTCAAAATCTTGCTACTTGTTGTAGGCAAGACCGTAGGTAGGCCGTGCTCGGGTGGAAGTAGCTTTGTTTCCTCAATTTACTAGTAAAACTAAAAACGTTGTCGCTCGTCGTTGCAACCGGACTTGACGGACGGATTCTGTGTAAAATGTGTCGTAAAAAGCGGCTGGTCGTTAAAATCGGAGTCGTAATAAACGGATGTACTTTCATACTATCACATACGAAAACCAAATAAATACCTGTGCTTATGTCGTTTCGTTGTAAGAGGTTGGACGTTAGGTCTATGCGGAGTCGTAATATACTAACCGGACTCTACTGTATTGTATAAAATGTATAATTGAGTAGACACGGGACTAATTTTTAAAATAAAATCATTACAGATAATAATGTTGTCAATGAAAAGTAATGAATAAATCTTTATTATGTATTACAAAACATTAAATAAATACGTATTTTTGAACCTTTTAATGCCTAATTTTCCAAATTTTGAGAAATAAATACGGTTTCGGTTATTAACCGGTTAGAGACTATAAAAACCGGTTTTTAACAGAGGCCAAAAAGTCTCGGTTAACCGGTTTTTCGGTTAACCGGTTAACCGGTTTGCACACCCTACTAGGAACGCGCCTCTTTCATATATTTGATCGCCAGTGTCCGAGATGTGACAAAACGCAGTCTGGCTCTGTCGCGCCAATACTTAGAGATAGCTAGCTACGATAACGATACTATCGTAAGCGTTTGTGTAATTGGCTACGTACCCTGGGTCTGTCACGTACGTAGCCAAGAGTATAATCTTGGACGGTCCTTGCCGAACGATATCTCTCAATATCTAACGGGATTTTTCGCGACGATATGGAAGACCGATCGAGAGATGACTGCGATACGATACCTGTACACTACTCTTGGGTACTACCATAGAGGATCGAGTATTATAGAGAGATACTGTCAAAGTAAAATGTGTAATCACAGTGCATAGACTGCCATCTCTTGACAAAGGCTTAGAACTTTTGAACCTCAGTTTTGACAATTTGGCCCATATTCTTAGCTTGATATGTGTTAAAATGTCAAATATTAATATTAGCGCCATCTAGCTGAGCGTTTCCCAAAGGTGTAACGCCATCTAGGCCACCGTACCTTTTTCTGTATGGTACTGAGGTACGTTTTCTTCTTAGACTTTATCTGTCTAGATGGAGTTATATATGTCTTTGGTATTACTGTAGTATATTGAACCCAAATACAAAGGTTGCCCCGGCAACCGTAATAAACAGCTCTAGAGACTGCACTATCGAGTTTCTGGATGACTGCCGTCGACCGTCGAGTATACGCTCTCGATCGCGGGAGGAATGTCAAAGAGCACAGTAAAAGCCCGCGTTTATGGGGAAGTAGAATACCAAGTTTATAGCTTACGCATTCACTGTGCTATTTTGCTTTTTTTACTGACATTGGAAATATTTTACAGAATTTGACTTTTAAGGCTTTTATCTTCAAAGATAGATATAGGTCAGTAAACCATGATGTCAAAAATTATGTTTTGGTTGAATGAAACGTCACTTGTGACATTGAGAGGTCGATTTTATATTGCAGTGGAGTGACATCTTACTCACATCTTAGAAGTATTTCTATCTCTTGTAAGCAGAGATCGCACGCGACATCATTTGTAACTTACGTAATTTTGATGAAAGTTAGTACTATGAGATGATAGATGACGCACAAAAATGCGATATCTGCTAATAAGGCAGTCTTTACGGCAGACTTGATCAAAACATGCTAAATGCAGACACATGAGCCTGACGACTACTATTCAGATAAGTAGTAATCTAATTGTTTGTTGATGGATATAATCTGCTCGCAGTTAACACACAGATCATAGTACCGATACATTCGATTGTTCATAAGAAATTACAACTTAAAGTATAATAGGCTAGTTTCCTACTAGTCTAATCAGCTTCCTTTTAAGAACTGTGAAAACGATTTGCTAACTAATATGGAATTAGGTACTATGAAATACTGAGGAGTGACGTCACGGTCAATTCATTTACTTTATATCTTTCTCTTTGACTTATTAAATAGAAATTATGTTTAAACATAACTACTGCCCATATATATCTTATAATTATGTGGTGCTTTATTTCGTGCACTGCGTAAAATATTTTTCTCCTCACTAGCTCGGTAACACGTGTTTTGTCCTTTAATACCAGCGGGTAAAAACGCATTTTATCCACTAGTAGGTAAAGTAATTGGACCTTGAATAAAGTCAAATTAACTGCTTTAAAATTGATAAAAGTAGGTGAATCTAGTAATAAAGATGATTTACCACCTGTAGAACTACTGGAAGCAGTGATAAACGCATTTTTTGCGTTGTAGTTTCCTCGCTATAGTGAGGGGAAAAGTTTTGTGTTACACTCGGGTGCAAATGTATTTTACTTCTCGTGTGTTAAAATACAACTTTGCCCCCTTGTATAACAAATAACTATTATTTGAAGTATAGGAAACTAGCCTATTTTGTGTCACGCAACTTTCACTATTATAGGTATGATTAGTAAAATGCGAAATCTAAATCTAAAATTACCTATAATGGACACTCTACGTTCCAACTGTTCCGAGCCACTTTCATCTAAAGATAAATTAAACTTCTCAACCCGTAAAGTGGGTATCGGCAGGCTATAACAATAAAAGTTGATGTGGACTTTACTGCCAGGCGATAAAGTCTGTTTTCATTAGCGCAGCTGTGATGAGTAGAGCACTATATAAATCGGGGCAAATTGCAGCTCTATATTGAAGCTGTCAGTTAATCTCGTGCAGGCTTGGATATAAAAAAAAAAGTTTAAGAAAATGTTTTAGTATCTAGATCTGGGGGGTTACCATGGCGTACTAAAGACGTTCAGTTTAGGTTGAGAAAAAGGGACACCGCTATAGCAGTTACATAGCTCCGTCCCTCTCTCTCAACCTAAACTGAACGGCTTTAGCACGTCATGGTAACCCCCCTGATTAGTAATAGAATATAATCGAATATAAAGATTCTACGATAGAGTTTTGAATGATTAAAGGTTAGTTTCATTCAACTTATAACTCTAAAAAAACGCGTACCCTATCTATTAAATTCCTTACCGGCGAACATTGTTCTTGAACGGAAAAAAACAGTGTTCAAGAATAAACTCAAAAAACATCTCTTGGATATCCTATAGGAATGGCGATGGCCATTACTTCCTACCGGATTGTCCAATAGATAATTTTGATTAATATAGCGATATTTTTGTTTTGTTGTATTAGCGAGCTCTGACTCCACAGTCAAACTATATAAATAGTTTTGTGGAGCAATATATTTAAAATAATGTTTTTGTATCCACATGTATATTAATTAAATAAATAAATAAAATAAATAAATAATATTTAACCTATTTTTATTGATTTCCGTTAACTTAAGGGGAAGGTTATCTAAATCTTAAATTCCGCACCCGGTGACGTTTGGAAGCATTTATATTTTAAATCAGCTCCATTTATGTCGCAATTTATTTCTTGAAAAATGATTTACGCGTAATTTTCCATAATACAGCGTCAATAAAATTTGACATCAATCAGATGAGACAGGTATTTTTTGTTCCGACGTCAGCATTTTGATTGAACAAAATGTCAGTCTGTCGTTACGTTTATACCATAGATAATATACCTACCTGTTAAAAAAAAGAAAGCTTTTAAACAGGATCTAATCCTGTATGAGACCTGCAAGAATTTGTTTTGTTTCTAAATTTAGAACCCAATGTTACTCCATAAAAGTTTAAATAAAAAGTACCCGAGGACTGAGGAGGGTATAGCTACTGTACTTTATATTTAATTAGTACCGTGGCACCGCCATTTCTCATTATAACAAAAAACTCTCTTTTCTTGTATCCACGACTCTTTGTTCAGTTTCCTATTATTATCTAATAACTAATAATAGTAATGAGGCTTAGAAATCGGATAATTCAATGGTTATTAGAGGTATATCGGAAGCGATATGATTGATAATTTACCAAAGCTTTGACATTGGAATTAATTACTTAAGACCTGAATAGTAACTAATAACGTGCCGTTATTGGAAATTTCCACACAATAGCGATTTTCTAGTACGAGTAATATGCCCAAGTAGATTCCCCGATTACGAAAAATGGGGTGACATTGGTTCCGTTCACTTGTTGGTATTGGCACAGATTATTAATAAGTTACTAACGTAACAGATCCTTCACTTGCCCGCAAAACGACAAATACCTACGCTTTATTTAACTAATACTAATAAGTTACTACGTAAAACAGAAGAATTGTGGGTACGTGCCACGCGACTATACACGCCCGGGCGCGTGGCCACTCGTTCATTCGAATGAACGGTTAGCTCAGACGAAGGATACTATAGACTTGACGCAAGCGTACACCCGTAAGGGACAGATATAGAATAATGGAGCGAATTTAAGAATCACATTAAAAATAGCTGACAGTTTACCATAAACAACCTATGTAATTTGGGCGGATAATAAGCTTGACAAGTCACGTCCTTATTGTTTGCCACAAACTCGTTTGTGGCAGCGGCGAAAAAGTGAAACTATGACAGACAAAAAATAAAATTTTGCTCTCTGTCACTCTTATTATAATTTGTTTGTGACCATCTCGTTCGGTAGTGGTATTATTATTTGTCTAGTCTATAGTATCCTTTGTTTAAGACGGTTAGCGTGTAGGTAATCGATCGACCGCGATCGAGTGACGAAGGCTATTGGTGCCAACCAAAACGTCGAAATCAATGATTCCTAAAGTTGACTTGCGTTGACAGATCTAAAAAAAAACTGCCAATGTCGGAACAGACGGCAGGCCTCATCATAATCCCGTACATTAGTTACATACATTAGTTAATAGTTAATAGTAAATAGTTTGATAACGAATAGGTACGCCAATATTACATATATTTATTATAAGTAATCTTCTATTTATTTGCCCTATTTGGTACTTTATTTTATATATATGCTTTCTTTTGTTCTTTGTTTTTTGTTTCTTTACTTTTGTATGTTGCCTTCCGTGATTTTTCTCATTTAATGGTCTCACCGGAAGACCAGCGTTGGAAGTCGCCAGCAATATGCTGAGGTGAGGCCATTGCGTGGCTCTTTATTATTTTTTTGTATGCCTTGAAAATTGTTTATAGACTGTATACTTACGAATAAACCATTAATTATTCTATTCTATTCTAATTCCGATCGCTCGATGCACGTGTATGCACTAACGTATTCCTGACGTCTTAGTCTTAATATCACTTAGGTTATGTCATGTGTATCCGTAATACCCGTTTTAATGCAATTATGGTGCACTTAGTTGCGATCGAGAAGCGTTTGTTGGTTTAACTCGGGGGTCTATCACGAACGACGATTAATGGAATTTCGTTAAATCGTTATCTGCCTCTCTATTACCAAAGATATAATAGATAACTTTGTATAAGAAAAACCGTGCATCGGAAACATCAAGATAAATTTATGCTTGATGCGACATGTTGCGACGCCTTTCGTTGATACTCAGTTCAGTTTTTTAAAATGAAATGGCTTCAGTCCATTGGGACTATTTCGCCAGTGTCAAGGTGATATGAGCTAATTATTAATATTTTTGTACGGTAAGTACGACAGTGTACGGTGAGTTAGCACTTGTAAATTGATAGCTAGATTTTACAAGAGCACGTGGACTACCGGCCGTTGACGACAAAAAAGAGGCTAAACGCGTTTCGAGATTAATTCTACATCAGCTTCTCACTACAACATTAGTTTACTGCATAATAAGCTATCGATATTACACTTTAAACAATATTAATGAGTAAAAGAAAAATAAATTATTCACGACACGAAACCGCTAAGATGGCGTTCGAACCGGAAGAGACCGTTGATACTCGGATAGGTGGCAACACTGCGACACTTTTTTGACAGATTTCAGCCTGGTTGAAACAAATATTGATCGTCAAAAAAAGCTAAAATAATGAGATCGTGTTCCACCCGTGAGAGCCTAAATGTAATTTGTTTTCTTTTTCTCAGTTGCATCACAAGAGAGCAAAATAAAATCCAACTTTTTCAAATTTCGATAAACTGGCGTTTCGCGTCGCAGAAATGCCATTCGGCTACGGGGCTGGTACAAATCTAACTTACGAAGTCATTTTTACGTAAAAAGTGTATCCAACTTCTGAATGCCTTGGCGCGGAAAAGGTGCGCGCTGCGCTGGGAAACTTTCAAAGTATTTAATTAAACTTGTACGGTTGACTTTTTCGCTGTTTCATTACATGTAGGTAGGTATGTTATACGGTTTTAATAGATGTAGGAAAGACTCTAGTTTATTTATTTATTTATTTATTTATTTTCGGAACACCAACAGCTATAAATAACATTATGCTAATTTAAATAATAACACAAAGCCAATTACAGGTATTCACAGATAGAATTTGAATGGACAATATATAAAATGTACGCGCAAATTCGCACATAGCTATTGTGAAGTATGACATTAAAGAAAGGAAAAAAAAAACTATGGCACAAATCTCGAAATATGCTTAACTAAAACATTATGTTTATGGTACATTGCCGTCAGTTTTTAGAAACTAATTTTAGATAGGTACTTATTTTTAAGGATTTGTTTTTTTGTCCATAATGGCATCACCGTCCATTATAGGGTATTTTACTTTACGTAGTTATATACTAACATTGAATCTATCAAAGTCATAAACGCCATCTCCTTTTAAATTTTCCCCAACCTCGAGATCCGTCCTAGGTAGGTACCAGGCTACCAGCTACTAAGAACTTATATATAATCAATTTCGTTTCTTTATTTATTGATAAGTATAACCAATGCATCCAGAAATTACCTGACATAACAATAAAAACCTTTTTTTTAAAAAACCCTCGACAGTGGTCCGATTTCCGACAAATATGGCTAAGACTAAATCAGCTTTCAATAAAAAAAGTGAGTAAAAAAAATGAATCTAAATCGGTTCATCCGCTCGGGAGCTACGATGCCACAGACAGACACAGTCATACACAGACAGACAGACACGTCAAACTTATAACATCCCGTCGTTTTTGCGTGCGTTGAGGATATAATATATCTACACATTTAAGAATAGGAGGCCTACACTTATAATTATTATAAATATGGAAACTATATGAGAAAAATTGAACATCTAGCATCCGTCGCTAATAATATTATATTTATAACGTGTGTATGACCTTTAAAAAGTAATAGGTAGTTCAGCTGCGGTATAATTATAGTCATATCCCTGGAAAAGTTACCATGGTTACCTGTAAACTAAAGTAATATCCCTGTTTTCGAAGTAATAAATTACAAACTCTAGTTCCGTTGCTTATTAAAATGTATCTCATAAAGTTTTGAGTAGTTATATTAAAATGTATATCATAAAGTTTACAAAGTAGGTAGTTGCTTCATGAGATATTATGTAAGTATATTTTACATAGATACACCTTGCCGTGTTGGTATGATGGAATTACATATTAAATATTAAATGCACGTATATATGCAGGTTTAATGTAGGTATAAAAGTCCACACGTTTCCGATATAAAGAAACATACACAATTACAGACATTACAGACATACACAATTATAGAATGGCACACGGAAGGACAGAAAATCGTAGAAGAGCTCCGTTTTTCCCTTTGAGCGAAACTTTAAAAATCACAAACCATTACAAAACCCCAGTGTGCAAACCTAATGGCACAAACGCTTACGTAACGCTCACAAAACGAAACGCTCGTAGATATCTATCTCTATCGCTCTTGCGTATTGGCACGACAGAGCCAGACTACGTTTCGCGGCGTTTCGTTTTCGCGTCGCAGAAATGCCATTTGGCTACGGGGCCAGATACGATCAGCCTTCGAGGCCTTGGAGCTCGACTCCTTTTAATTACGAGCCCCACAAAGCTTCAGGGCAATAGACTTAATTATAATTACATGATTACCTATTATCGGGTATTCAGAACGTAATACAAAATTCCTAACCATAAATTCATTAACTTTGCCGCGAGTTTTCAAAGCGGATTGTGTCTAAACATAATTTGCTTTATCCCGAGTTGAGAACAATGCCGAGTTTTGCGGTTTTATTTCGTTCAACAATAGCATTTTGTGCCACTTTGGGTTATTTATGTTATGTCTCGTTTAATGAAAATTTTGGTTAAAATGTATGTTTAAATACAGTTTTAACCTATTTTTGGATTGTGTGAAACATTCCATCCAGATTCTGTGGTATGTTAATGACAAACATTAGAATAGACTGTTTTTGATGAAATATTGATCAAACAAGCAATATAGTTATGTACCCAGACATATCTGGTAATTATACCTTCAACGAACAGAAATACTACTTATTACACCTGTAATTTCGGAGATCTCGGAAACTGCACTAGCAACAGCGATGAAATATGCTATATGATGGATTTCGAGGGCGCAATCGATCTAGTTTTTGGAAAAACGCGCGCATTTTTGAGCGTGACTTTTGAGGTCATAATGAACAACTCTTATTATGGGACCAATGCTGAAATCGCAAAACAAAATGTTGGCTGTTTCATACATTTCGACTGTCATGATGCCGCTCATTTCTACGGAACAGCCAAATTTTTTTTCGCAGATTCAACATTGGTCCCACAATAAAAGTTATTCATTATGACCTCAAAAGTTACTATGCAAAGTCTGAACGGTTCTTTTTATTTCAGCCTGTATTCATATTTTACAACGTTTTACTGTTTTAGCATGTATCTTATCTTATCTTATCTTACGCTACCTTATCTTTTGTTGCAGCTCCTGGGGTCGGACACGGACTGGCATTTCGCGCACCGCGGGCTGCCGCACGCGCGCCCGCGCCGCTCCATTTCGCACACGAGGCTGCTCAAGCAGCACCCGCTGGTAAGTTACTACATTTTAACATCTTAGTTTTAGTTATTAAGACGCTGACAACACCCAATGGCCTTGACGCTAGCGTACACCGTCTACTCGTATGGGAGTAAGTGAGAGCGCGATGCCACTAAAAGAGGGCGGTACGAAAAAAAACGGAAAAATATTAAAATAAAATAGAAAGATGCATTATTTGGGCAATATCGACACTACTTTTAAAAAAACTTGTATCTTCGTCTGTCAATGAAAAGAAAATTGTAGTAAGTATGTATGGAATGCATATAGACTTACTGCGTTTTAACTTTGAGGAACAGCGTGAGATACGAGATTTTTTAAAAGTAGTGACGATATGTTTCGTTAGTGTTTTAGATATGTATATATTTTTGTTATTGTAATTTTAATCAAAGACACCTAAATGAATAATTGAACGACATAGAACCGTTTAATGACGAACTCGAGACCAATCTTTGCATTTTTTTTCTATTCTATTTTACAGCTATGTTCGTTGTAATATAATGAATAATAACATAATTATTATAATTTACTTGCCTTACTAAAGCCAATGGTTTGTCTTAAAAAACTGCGCAAGTATAACATCAATTTTGCGCAATTGGGTGTTGTCAGCCACTTAATACCTAGAGGTAGATGGACTGTATGGACATGTATGAAATAGGCTACTTGACCTTTTTTTAAAGTCTGATATGAAATACTGTCCAAAACCGAAATAAAATATTATCAATTATGACTTAATGATGTAATCAGAAAATAACGACATAGGTGTATCAGATTCTATTCGAAAACAACATTTTCTGACTTTTTATGAAGAAGTTCAATATGTCAGTGATTGTTTTAACATGCAGTAAGGTTCGAATTCGATGACGTCACTACCCGCTGACAGCGACTGGCCAAAATAAATAAAAAAATACAAGATTTTTAATCGAAAATATGTAGTCATCAGACACTTTAATACCCAAAATCATAAATATTGTTATTTTATGTCAAATACTGTTACAATCATTTATTGGGCGTTCGATATGAGTTTAGAAGCCTTTATGATGAAGACGGCTGATAGAGATTGTATGGAAGAGTAGACCAAACGCTCACAAACGAAACGCTCAGAATCTATCTCTATCGCTCATTGGTGCGAAACGAAACGCGGCGTTTCGTTTTCGATATCTATGCCATTCGGCTATCGCCTGGGTGGTAGCCGTATTGCACAATCGTCACGAAACGCTCACGAAACGAAGCGCTAGACTATCTCTTTCGCGCTTGCGTATTGGCGCGACAGAGCCAGCGGCGTTTCGCTTTCGTTTGGCGTCGTAGAAATGCCATTCGGCTACGGGGCCTGAAGTCTTACTTATGTCTTGTTGAGAACTCATTGAGTCTGAAAAACCGAATCGAGTAGCAAAGGAAAGCCAAGCTGCCTGCTAAGCCGCGGTCCCGGGTTCGAATCCCGGTAAGGGCATTTATTTGTGTGATGGGCACAGATATTTGTTCCTGAGTCATAGATGTTTTCTATGTATATAAGTATTTGTATATTATATATATGGTTGTCTGAGTACCCACAACACAAGCCTTCTTGAGCTTACCGTGGGACTCAGTCAATCTGTGTAAGAATGTCCTATAAAAAAAAAAAACTACTGTATCTTCCATTTTTGTTCTGTGTCGTCCTATTTTTTTATGTTAGTCCTGGGATTACAAATTCTCAAACCACTTGAACTCTATACGACAGTTTCAACTCTAAACCCCAAGTAAATATTTTAGTAGGGCTAATAAATATCCAGCTACAACTTTGTTCATGTTCAAGTTGATAATCTCATTATCAACTAGCTGTAACTTTAAACGCTAGTACAGTAAGTCTGTGTATCCACACCTATACACAGCTGTATGACGTGGGATAACTTTAGTTCCCGTTTAATCCCCGCCTCAAAGGAAGCTTCAAGCTCACACTTCCGCCCCACGCTGTTTCACTATTCCAGCCATTCTCAAAGTGTGCTCCGCGGATCCCTAGGGCTCCGCAAAGGCTCTCTTTTTTGGTATAGTAACATTTGATATAACCGTGTGAATTTTGGTTACCTGATATGCAACTTCAACTCTCTTCCATTAAACCAAATATTCACCAATTGTTAAAAAATAAAAAATAAAACAGTTTCATGTAATACCTCACATTAGAATCTAATGATTTGATTTTACTATTATGATTACTTATTAAAATAAAGATTGTATTCAACTATTTTTTTAAATATTTAATTTAAGGGTTCTGTCAGATATTTTGCTTTCCAAAAGGGTTCCATGGGAAAATAAGTTTGAGAACCACTGCACTATTCTATAGCCACTGAAGTGCAATTACAGTCAAGGGCAAAGCAGTTAGGATCTTTTTGCATGATATAATTTTTTTAGAAATTGAGGAAACCGGATTAGTTCCAATAAGGCCTAGTTACCCTTCGGGTTGGAAGGTCAGATGGCAATTAGAGTTATGCCTGCTCGTTCACTGAAAAGATCGCTCCCAACTAGTACGATCTCCGAAGTGTACTAGTTCGTTCTTTTAGGACAGTAATACACCGAGAGAGCGAAAGACAAATTGTGCATATGACGTACAGTAACGCATGATCGTACAGCCGAGAGCTGATCGACCGTTTTCGCGCGCTCTCGGTCGGTTTGAGTCGGAAACCGGATCGCTAGCTTCATTGTCACTCTTCGGCTCTTCGCATTTTCGCTACCATTCTTACTGGCGTTGTGAATTACATAAATGTACTAGAGAGCAGAATCATTTGGGAGTAGTTCGGTCTAGTACAGTAAGGCCTAATCGTTCTTTTGTACTATTAGTACATGTCCTACACAAGCCTAATGGCAATCGCTTTCGTAAAACTAGTGCCTATGCCAAATCTTGGGATTAGTTGTCAAAGCGGACCCTAAGCTCCCATGAGCCGTGGCAAATGCCGGAATAACGCAAGGAAGATGATGATGATGATGTATACGTATATTTCGTTTTGGATGAGTAAATCCATCCATGGAAAAGTGTGTGTCTGTTTGTTTGTCCGTCTTTCACGGCAAAACGGAGCGACGAATTGACGTGATTTTTTAAGTGGAGATAGTTGAAGGGATGGAGAGTGAATAGATAGGCTACTTTTGTCTCTTTCTAACGCGAGCGAAGCCGCGGGCAAATGCTAGTTTGTTATAAGGGAAACACATAAGTGTAGGTACACACTTATACGAGTACAGTATACATACTCTTATATAATAAACCTTCTGACCTTCGTTTCGATGCTTGACATTGCCTTCTATGACATCAATGACCCTTTTCAATAGGTAAATATGTACAGAATAAATAGAACCAGTTACTGAGGAATTTTACGTCTTTTTATTTTTATTTAAACACAGATTGTCAATATCTCGTTCTTGTAACTCTTGTAAGCAAAGTTTTTCATTAAACTGATAAATCTTATCAGTTGGGTATTACAATTTAGAACCATTTTTTTTAAAGTTGTCCACCCCACTTTTTTTGTAACATGGGTATTTTTTTTACGCGATTCATACTCAGAATCGCGAGCTCTTTCGAGCCTGACAGGAGAAAAAAAATGTCCCAAGATTTCCATACATTTTTCAAACCTTCCATTCCGTACAAAATGTATGAAAAAATGGTAACGGAATGGGAAAAAACCTTGGGACACTTTTTCTCTTATATAAAAGCTCGCGATTCTGAGTGGGAACTACTTACATAAAAATTTCCAAATCCAAAAAAAGTAAGGTGGACAACTTTGAAAAAAATGGCCCATTATTATCGAACGACTTTTTGAAATAAAATAGTACATTACGATACAAGTGCGTAAAAAAGGAAGTTCGAAACGAGTGGCGATAGATTAAAACACGACCGAAGGGACTGTTTTAAATCGACACGAGTTCCGAATTTCCTTTTTGCACGTGTATCGTACGACGTTTTTCAGTACAGATGAGCCTCCGAAGTTTCGACCTGTTATATAATGAACCACTTTTCGAACTAGTGCGTAACGGCTCAGCCACGACAATGGTCTAAGCGCGACAGCGGTGAGCGGCGGCCATATATTGGAGCGAGACACAGCGATGGGACTTTTCATTCGCACGTATGGCTGCCGCTCACCGCTGACGCGCTTAGACCAATGTCGTGGCTGGGCCGTAAAAAAACGACCATCTGTACTGAAAATGATATTTATAGAAAAGCGTTAAAGTAACACACATAGGTACACTGGTTGAAATAAAAAGGAGCCGGCCATACTTTGCATCAGTGAATTTTAGGGTTATAATGAACAACTTTTAACCAATTACTGAACATCACAACGAAAACCATCACGTCAGCGAACAGCCGATTTTCGCGATTTGAGCATTGGTCAAAATAAAACTTTTTTCTCAAACATGGTATGAAATATTGATGTTATGTGCCTTATAATTGGCAGCGAAGTATGACGTTGCAGGTGCGGCTAGGACGATTGATAGATAATGGAATTTCATACAAACCTTGCAGGCCAAGTCCGGCGAAGTCTTCTTTTTTAATTTCCAAACACAGATAATTGTGACATAACATCCAGGTACTTAGCCAATTAAAAAAAAAACTATAAGGGGCTTTATAGACGTGCCGACTGCAACTGGTACGGGCCCTAGACAATATTTGATTTTGGGTGCGTTTTCATACAAAAAAAAATTTTTTCGTTTTTTTTTTAATTTTTTTTAACTTTTTGTTTTTTTATAAGCGTATACGGGGTATCAAAGGGAAACGAAAATTCGATTATTTTTGCGCTACGACGCACCGTTTAGGAGATACAGCCATCCGAAGTTACTATTTTCAGTAGACTTTATTTATTTCATACCATGTTTGAGAAAAGCACTATACATACCTCGGCGGGAAATGGGGTTGCCCGCCTCAGACCTATCTATATGTCTTCGGCCGGCAACCCCCTTTGTCCCGGCCTCTGTAGTAATGTACTATTATTTTACCCTGTATAACTACATGTCATTCTACGTCTAAGGTTGATAGCAAATCGGAATAAAAACATGTTACTACCTATTGTCATATGATCCACCACACTATCGATGACAGTTACACAGTTATCAGTAGCAAAGACATATGTAACTCTGTATAGACAGATAAAGTCTAAGAAAAAAACCGGCCAAGTGCGAGTCGGGCTCGCGCACAAAGGGTTCCGTAGCAGCAAATATAATAAACCAATAACTTAACCAAAATTACAGTTAAATCAACCTATCTCAAAAACTATAAGAGATACTTTGATCAAACCAAAAATCGTTGAAAGAGTTAATTAGCATGCATCACCTCTATTTTTTTTAGAATTTTATACCCCGTAGTTATAAAAATAGAGGGGGGGGACATACTTTTTACGACTTTGAGAGCTGATATCTCAAAAACCGTTCACTTTAAGAAAAATGTTTTTTAGAAAACTTTATATCATTTTAAAAGACCTTTCCATTGATACCCCACACGGGTATGTACATCGAAAAAAAAAATTTTCATCCCTCAGTTACATGTATGGGGGGCCCCACCCCAATTCTTTTTTTTACTATTTAGTGTCATAATTTTGTAGCGGTTCATACAACACATATTCCCATCAAATTTCATCACTGTAGTACTTATAGTTTCCGAGTAAATCGGCTGTGACAGACGGACAGACGGACAGACGGACAGACGGACAGACGGACATGACGAAACTATAAGGGTTCCGTTTTTGCCATTTTGGCTACGGAACCCTAAAAACGTACCTCAGAACCATACAGAAAAAGGTACGGTGGCCTAGACGGCGTTACACCTTTGGGGGACGCTCGGCTAGATGGCGCTAATATTAATATTTGACATTTAAACACATATCAAGCTATGAATACGGGCCAAATTGACAAAACTGAGGTTCAAAAGTTTTAAGCCAAGAACTGTAAAGAAGTTGACAGAAACTACTAAAATACTTTATATCTTACGACAGTAAAGCGAATACATCTTTCCAGACGTCTAGGAGTAATAAAAATGCAAATGCTGTAGAAACTGTGCAATCTCTCTGTCTGATTAACCGTCTGTAGATAAACGATTAAGCTGACGCCATCTATTGAGATAGAAGGCTAATTGGCAATTGCCATGACCTTGACTGCGCCCCATGATCAGTTACTGGGTGACTGTAGAACGCGCTTAGATAGAAAATGTATTATGACGTAGCGAGAAACGTTAAGGAGACATGGGCCTTGTGAATAAATAAATAAATAAATAATATAGGACATTCTTACATAGATTGACTGAGTCCCGCGGTAAGCTCAAGAAGGCTTGTGTTGCAGGTACTCAGACAACGAATGAATGAATGAATGTCATCTTGTTTGGTGTGGTAGGGCACAGATGTCATTCCAATTCTAAAACAGAGCCCGAGGAAGTACACGCTCAGAGGAATAGTTATAGAGATCTAATAGTATAATAAGACATATTGACCGGGATATAAACCGTGATTACCTTTTTGATTTTTATTGAGGTCCCGATATTTCGACGCAGTTGCATGCAACATGATCACGGGATTACTTGGTAATGGTAAGTATAACACACACTGAGAGAGATGATTAAAGTGAGTCACACTAGAGAGAGGGCCTACCGCGAACTCCGAGTCCGTTGTTCATTCTAATACATCAGTTTATCTACCACCGATAGCCTCCGAGGTAATCGTGTACAAATTTTTGAACATATTCCAATTTATTTAAAACTTTAATTGAGTAACAAAAGGTTTCAAATAAAAAAAATTACAGCTACCTAAGTACCTAACATTGTTCAGTTCACAAATGCGCCGGAGGACTTCAACCCTAGCCCTAGCCACTGTGCCATCCGCCTGACTATAATCCGACCATTTTATAAATACATAGATGAGCATCAAGGTTTTTGTGTATAACACAAAATGACATCCGAAATTACAAGACGCTCCGTCCCAGGGGTGTGACAACCCTAATCAGGTCCACCCCAGTCCCGCGATACTTTCGGAAATTCTGACTCGTTATACTCGTATTAAAACGTCTTCAAGCTGATATTTGAGTTATAATAAGAGCATATTAGAGAGATTTTGAACTGTGTACTTGGTTATACTCTGTATCTTTCGATATTTAAATAAATGTAATCAAAATCTAGGCTCAAAAGGCTCCTTATGTCAGTTGAGGGAAAATGAAAACATTACTCGATCAAATAAGAAAGGCCGCTCATTATAGATCCACTTCGTTTTTGTAATTGGTTGGTTAACCGACAAATGTAAGTACTCGAAAATATACCAATTATTTGTTTATGTTCCTTTTAAATACCTTAAATACAGAGTATGGTATTAATGACGACTGCAATGTCCATTAAAGTTGAAACCTTAACGCGAAAGCGGATTAAGATTAAGATATCAGTTGGCAAACATTTGGTTACTTAAGTCTGTGCTCGTCTTAATGCTATCATTAGCCCGCATATTAGACATACCCTCGGAAAATCTTGTGAATGTCAGACAGGATAGGGCGATTAGCGAATGTGACGTCACTGAACTCAAGCCGAGTAACATTGAATCAGTATTATACATCGTGTTTTTATTGAATACCGTTAACTTTAAGGGAAGCTTCTTTAGATCAAATACAATTAATTTCTCTAAGAAACTATCATCCTAACTCTTACGGTTATCGAGTTATTAAAAAAAATTAAATAATGCATACGTGTGTGACAGCCTTTACCAATTCCTAATGTTATTTTTTCTGACATGTGCTGTCAATCACTTGACACTAACTTGAATGTTATTCTTAAGGGTCTCTCACACTAATAAATTCATTTATTATGTATGAAAATGATCAGATTTTTTTTTGCGAATTTAACTAAAAGTGATATACAGGATGGTTCCTGATAATGAACCTAGCTACATGGCGAATTTAACGGAAAACAAAAAAACACGGTGTATTCTTTGCATTGAATCCTCTTCCTGGAAGGTCCGCTTCAAACGTTTTGAAGCAGTGTGGTGGACTTTAAATGTAAAGTCAATACTGGTAAGTGTGTCTTAAGGTGAAGTGTCTCGCCTTCTCATTTTGCCTTTTTAATCATTGTCCCAGGTGGTTTTGCGAGTTCACTTTTGCTACTTGCTACTCACGATTAGTATTTAGTAAGGTAAGGTGGGGGAAGATTAAAGGGATTTTCTTACGGGGTAAGATGGAAAGCCGCCCGTGGTGCTTCATTATATGGAACATATTTCATCTTACCTGCCCCTCAAGAAAAGCCCTTCAATCTTTCCCCACCTTACCTTACATACAAACGTATTAAACTCTCAATAAACACTGATCATTGTTTAAATAGGCCAAATGTGAAGGCCAGACACACTTCTCTATATGACACACTTACCCGTATTGATTACCTATGAAATGTTTTTTTTTTTGGTAAAATGGCCATTCATCAGCGGCTTCTCAAAAAATATGTGATAAAAATAGCGTCCTTGAAGTTAAAAATAAAATAAACTTAAGAATTGCGCAACTTCAAACACATTATTCAGGTATCCTACAGACGAATAGATATTTGTTAGATACAACCAAAGTGGATCGAGTATTATAGAGAGTTGCTGTCGAAGTAAAATGTGTAATCACAGGCATAGATTGCTATCTCTTGACACAGGCTTAAAACTTTTAAGCCTCAGTTTTGACAATTTGGCCCATATTCTTAGCTTGATATGTTTTAAAATGTCAAATATTAATATTAGCGCCATCTAGCTCACTGAGCGTACCCCAAAGGTGTAATGCCATCTAGGCCACCGTACCTTTTTCTGTATGGTACTGAGGTACGTTTTTTTCTTAGACTTTATCTGTCTATACGGAGCTATATATGTCTTGAAAAAACTTAACAACCTAATCCAGTGCTAGGGTTGCAAAAAACGGTTTTTTCTGGCTTGAAAAAAAAAAAAAAAAAACCGTGAAAAAAAACAGTTTTTTTTCTGGAGTATGTTTTTTTTCTAAAGTATAATGAAATCTCAAAATTTGCAAAGTAGTTAATACTTTTATACGGTTTTTTTAGACTTAATGTTAACTATTAAACGAATTTAGTCAAATAACTTTAATTTCTGGTCTTATAAAAGTAACATTTACGAAATCTGTAGTTGGTAGTTATCACTATTTACTGTTGGCAATACCACCGCCTCTCTACGCTACACGCAGCATCGGGGATTCCCGAATAAACGTTTGTATACTGAATGTTAATTGAATTAAAATGTACGTTATTGTTATCGAAACACGTTACAACTCACGAAAAACCGTTATTGTCGTATTATTTGTTCATCTGAAAAAAAAAACATATTTAGAAAAAAAACCATGGTGCTCGGTCTTTTTTCGTTTTTTTTTCATAATTCTGAAAAAAAAAACATTTGTTTTTTTTTCTATTTACAACCCTAATAGTGCCTTATAAATATGTAAAAGAACTTCCCAGCATTTGCGCCAAAGCTCGCAGTCCAGACGGCATCAAAGTTTACAAACAACAATAAAACACTCGTAACCCAAAATCGCCGGCGGCAATATCACAATATGTCCGCCAGCATTAAGGCTGATTGATGTACTTTCCGAATCTGTGCCACTTCGGATTACGCGTCAAATAAATTGATTCACTGAGAAAACTCTCATCTATCAATCTTTATGGATCTGCGGAATATTTATCGGTGATATATCAATTTAACGGTGACAGGTATTAAGACCATTGCCGTGTTGAGATTAGCATGTGGCTTTCGGGGAATAAGCTAACATTAACATAATATCCGTAGTGCTACTGGATTTATTTATCACGCAATTTTTTTATCTTCAGAATTTACCTAAAATATTATACACAAAATCATTACAAAATAAAATCACACATAAATCAGTCTTAATATACGTATTTTATTCCATTTCTTCTTGATAAGCAATAAAGTAGACTTCGAAGTACGATTTCAAGTCTTTACCTATTGTTATTTTTTTTTAAGAGAAATGTGTAAAGTTCCGTGACAGCTTCCAGTCTTTACATCGATGTTGTCCTTGAGCCATCGTATCTGTCGTTTTATAATGGACGCCCATCTTGTGAGGGCAAATCACTGTCTGCCGGAAGTAAAATTGTATACCGTTCATTAGTTACAAATCCGGGTTATCCTATAAGTAGCTCAGTATATAATCCATTTCTTTCACACAATAGTCATCATTATAGACTCCAGCAACCCAACCTTGAATTGTACCTACTCTTATAGTTATGGCCTCTTATGCGCCCGATAACAAGTGTAAGGGGCAGTTTCCGAAATTATATTGAAATGGAATTTAGTTTTTTTATTTAAAATTCTTATAGTTCTTTTCTTCTAATCCTCGTTAATTAAAAGCTTTAAAAACGGATAGACTTATCGTTACTCGTAATGTATTGGTACTTACATAAGCTCGACCCTTTTCGTAGCTTCAAAACAAGATGAAGGTCGGACATAAAAACTTCAACTTGATTGGCAACGAGTACTTTGTTCGGCAAACAAGTCGGAACTATGGAGCACTTGCATACTAGATTGGTGATAGTTTGTATAAATATTTAGAAGCTAAGCTTGTGGGTGTCGTAGAAGTCGACTGTAGCTATAGGTTAAATTGTGGTGTAGGCGAGATGCTGTCAACCTGCCATTGCAATATTACAATTTCGTTTGCCGAGAGTGACACAGAAACTTGAGTATTTTCATGCGCTCTGCCTACCCCTTTATGGTATACAGGGTACGTAGCTAAATGCGCAAACGCTCACGATAATATATGTTTCGTAGCTATCTATGTTATAAATGTACCTCTTGTGTTAATAAAAAAAAAAAGTCTATCGATCTTGCGTACAGCGCCAGCGCAGGGCCGGACTGCATTTCTGTCGGCGTCTGGCGTCGACGATTGCCAGTCAGCTACGCGGGCAGACTTGATTACATATACTCGTCCAGCCAGCCTAGCCAGCCTAACTGAAATAACAATCGTTGACGCAACGTGGCGATAGAAATGCAATCTGGCTCTGTCGCGTCACTACAGAAAAAAACCGGTCAAGAGCGTGACCACGCTCAGTGTAGGGTTCCGTAGTTTCCCGTATTTTTTTCAAAAACTGTTTAACCTATCAAGTTTAAAATAATTTTCCTAGAAAGTCTTTAGAAAGTTCTACCTTTGTGAATTTTTCATATTTTTTAAATGTATGGTTCAAAGAGGATGGAGGACGCATTTTTTTAAACTTTTGGAGCGATTATTTTCGAAAATATTAAAAATATCAAAAAATTATATTGGTAAACCCTTATTCATTTTAAAATACCTATCCAACAATATATCACACGTTAGGGTTGAACAGAAAAAAAAACACTCCCCACTTTACGTGTAGGGGAACCTAATAAAACATTTTTTCCACTTTTTATTTTTGCCCTTTGTCGGCGTGATTGATATACATATTGGCACCAGCTTTCTAGTGTTTAATGGTCACTGAGATTATCCGCGGACGGACGGACGGACAGACAGACGTGGCGAAACTATAAGGGTTCCTAGTTGACTACGGAATCCTAAAAAAGATTGAGCTGGATACCCTGTAGCTGACACGAAAGGAACGTTAATAAAGAGTCTGTAGTTGGTAGTCTATAGCCCGGATACTCGGAATGCAATTTGAGCTGTGGACATAGCGTGTAACGGACAAGTTGTGTTTGTTTTGCGCTGATGCTACCCGATGCCTGTTTATGTCGGAAAAAGCCATTTGATTGCCGTAAAACATTTCGGTTCGTTTACACTATTGACCATGATATTGAGTGGAGAGTTTAAGCTAAATTGAGCCATGATAGGCGATGATCAATCATAAGCGCTGTTGGTTTTCAAGCAGACGTTTAAAAAAGAAGCAGCCATGATTGTGTAATTATTTGGACCATCATATTATGGGCGCGCCTGGAGGGGCCGCGTCGGACCGGGAACAGTGGAAATCCTTCCAAAGAGCTCTATATCCCTGATCACGGACAACAGGATATAATCATCATCATCATCATTATCATATGCACATTGAAAGAGATACATTTAAATCAAAAAAGGATGCCACACATACTCAACACAGTTACAAGTATTTGCACGTGCCGTCACGATGGAATTGTCGCCCATTCTATACTGGACATGGGTTACATTCAAATAAATACATGTCAGCAATTCCCGTCAACTTTGTACAATGCCACGTCAGCAAATTTGCTGAACGCTGACGAAAGTGCATGCTGTTCTTATAAAAATGGCAAAGTCACTATAAGCGTGCCGTTCAGATTTGAGGAGTTTGGTTCTGGCCATCATCAGCAGTTCCACTGCACCAAATGTCACTGTTCTGGACGAAAGTGCATGCTGTTCTTATAAAAATACCAAAGTCACTATAAGCGTGCCGTTCAGATTTGAGGAGTTCGGTTCTGACCATCATCAGAAATTCCACTGCACCAAATGTCACTGTTCTGGACGAAAGTGCATGCTGTTCGTATAAAAATACCAAAGTCACTATAAGCGTGCCGTTCAGATTTGAAGAGTTCCGTTCTGGCCATCATCAGCAGTTCCACTGCACCAAATGTCACTGTTCCGTACCTAAATGCATGCTGTTCCTTTAAAAACACAAAAATCACCATATGTATGCCTTTCAGATTTGAGGAGTTCCCTCGATTTCTCCAGGATCCCATCATCAGAACTGGGTTCTGAGAAAAATGGGACCAATCTGTATGGAGAACTGCTGATAAATACATGTTACGTACAAGTCGCCGCTTTTTCCTCTTTTATGTTCGTCCTTGCCCGTGTGAACACATGTAATGGAAAGAGGGTTGACCGACTTGGCTGTGTACAATTTGTTGAGCAAACAAGTAACATTCATTACCATTTTATACATGAACAACTGAAAAAGTAATGAAATAAAAAGAAAAACGTGGATTTTACATAGTGTTGTAGGATAGTGGTTGATACAATGACCCTAAATTGTGGTTTACAAAATAAAATTCATGATAAGTTACTATGAACACATTAACATCAGCCAATATTCCTTTACACGATCACTGTCTGCTCTAAATTTGGTTTTCATCTTTAATAAAGCTTTGCGTGCATCATATGTGAGGGAATTAGACATGCAGTTGCAGGTATAAGAACCTCTTCATTTCTTGAAGTCTTATTTATAATATCTTTCTATTTGTTCCCAGATCCACACAGCAGTCCAGCAGCCCGGCTTCAAGCGAGTGAAGCGCGGGTTCCGCCCCCTCCGGCTCCCGGAGACCGCCCCCGCCGACGAGCCTAGGGACCCCTACTTCCCCCTGCAATGGTACCTGAAGAACACGGGCCAGAACGGCGGGAAACCCAAGCTGGACCTCAATGTGGAGGCGGCCTGGGCGCAGGGGTACACTGGCGTCAATGTCACCACCGCCATCATGGATGATGGTAAGTTATTTGAACTTTACAACTCCCGCAAGCAAAATTATATAACACAGAAAAAACAAAATGGTAAAAAATACTGTCTGAACGCAATTTTTCTAGATAAGCTAATTATTTATCCACTACATCACAATAATACGAAGTAACGCATGAGATTAGGAATTCTTTAAACGGTATCTCACAGACATTATACAATACAATGAAAACAATAATGTTAGAGAATAAATACTCATGAAATAAAACTACGCTGTAAAGTGTTCGAAATGTCGGGATGAATTGTAAATTTATTATACGCGATATAATCCGTTTCCATAGTTTTATTATATATTTGTTTTGAAAAAGCATAATAAGTGGCGAACAGAATTTCATTCTTAATGGGTATGTCGTACTTACTTAAAAAAAATCGTAGTTACCTAAAGATGAAATATTTTTACATCGCTAAAACATAAATTAATTCATATTTCATACAAATTTCATGATGTAATCAAAAGTAGACAGGTTCACACCACAATCGTTGCTGAAGCGTTCATTTGCATAGATTTTACATTTAAATTATCGCTTTATACACTTTTATTTTCCTCGCCGCCGGGATGAAAATGAGCTGACGAGGTCCTTTGTCCGAGACAGCTCGAATGTAGTGTTGACCTAATTCTAAATGAACTTCCAGGCCATAACGTCGCTACTTTATTTTTTATTACACAGGTCAGTAGACAAGTTTTGCAACATACAAAGACAATCGTATTTCGTATAAAAATCTGTAGGTAGAACTATCTCAAATTATTAGATAAAAAATTCGATCATCATCATTCTCCTTTTCCACGGCTCATGGGAGTCTGGGGTCCGCTTTGATAACTAATTCCAACATTTGGCGTAGGCACTAGTTTTTACGAAAGCGACTTCCATCTGACCTTCCAACCCGAAGGGATAAGTAGGCCTTATTGGGATTAGTCCGGATTCCTCACTATATCGTCACTACTTTTAAAAAATCTCGTATCTCACGCTGTTCCTCAAAGTTAAAACGCAGTAAGTCTATATGCATTTCATACACTTACTACAATTTTCTTTTCATTGACAAACGAAGATACAAGTTTTTTTAAAAGTAGTGACGATATTTCCCTTCACCGAAAAGCGACTGGCAAATATCAAATGACATTTCGCACAATTCGCACATAAGTTCCTAAGAACTCATTGGTACGAGCCGGGTTCGAACCCGCGACCTCCGGATTGAAAGGCATACTCTTACCGCTACAGTTAAAATAATTTTGCGCTACCCGTGACACGCTCTATTTCAATCTATCATAACAATCACGGTCCACAAACTGACTAAAACAGTTTCCAAATTAAACATAAACGAGGTGTTGAGTCAAGTTGTCGCGCTGACAAATCAAAGTTGGTCGCGACGTAAATTACTTGGGAAACTGTTCTTGCATTCTTCGGGCGACTAAATTAGTTTTATGAAGCTCTGGTGTGGATCAAAGATAGCATTTATCACCTTTGCTACTAAATACAGGGGGCGTATTCAGTATCGTATTCTCATCAGGAAAAAGTAGGATAAAAATTTTTTTTCGCAAAAATTTTTTTTATCTTTGTATGGAGATTCGACCGATTCGCGCGGCCCGGCTCAAACAAAAGTGAAAATTTTTTTAGCGAAAAAAAAATTTTCTTCTACTTTTTCCTCATAAGAATACGATACTGAGTACGCCCTTAAACGGATCACCACCATTTTTGTTACACTCTGTATGGACTGCTAGGATTATTTTTAGGCTTAGGTAGCTTGAAATAATAATAAAAAGATGAGCTTGTACTTACAACACGTGTTACTTTGAAAATGTTGAAATTGCCAATAAGACTAATTTGAAAAACTTACTTCACAACTACTGTTTTTTTTCTTTAATAAGTAGATGTACAGGGTGCCCGGTAATTAGTGGACAACCTTTTAACCACCAAGAAGGCACCTTATACTGGTCCAGAAAATCGACTTTAAGGTTTAGTAAAAGTAGCCTGGTTTTCGAGATTTTCACACTTTTTAAAATTTTAACAGATATTAATGGACAACCTTTTAACCACCAAGAGGGCACCTTATACTGGTTCAGAAAATCGACTTTAAGGTTTAGTAAAAGTAGCCTGGTTTTCGAGATTTTCACACTTTTTAAAATTTTAACAGATATTAATGGACAACCTTTTAACCACCAAGAGGCCACCTTATACTGGTCCAGAAAATCGACTTTAAGGTTAAGTAAAAGTCGCCTGGTTTTCGAGATTTTCACACTTTTTAAAATTTTAATACTACCTAAAATTTTAAGAAGTGTGAAAATCTCGAAAAGCAGGCGACTTTTACTAAACCTTAATGTCGATTTTCTGGACTAGTATAAGGTGCCCTCTTGGTGGTTAAAAGGTTGTCCATTACCGGGCACCCGGTATGTATGTATATTTGACCATTTGCACCGAAAAATAAACTACAAAGCAATTAAAAAAAAATCACCCGGCATCCCACCTTCAGACATCTTTTACATTGAAAGTTCTTTATAAAACGTAAAGTATTCAAATGTACTTTTATTTAGGTATCTTCTGAAAGACGTTGAATTAACTTCTGTTTGTTGTTACAGGTGTGGATTACATGCACCCAGACTTGAAATATAATTACGTAAGTATACAACTTTTCTTAATATTTTATACTCTTTAAGTATTTTTTAGTAATAATAATATTTATACTCTGACTGAATCGTTATTTTTTTTATTTACTCAAAAAAAGTTACACAGTATTATTTTAAAACGCTTACCTAGAATGATGTTGTGTGTTACTTTTTAAGAGTTTGGAATGAATCATGGTTGGTTTCATTATATTTAGGCATATTGAACGGGATATGACTTACCTTTTTGGGTTCCGTATGTTTAGTTGAGTCTCTGATCCGTCCGTCCGTCCGCGGATAATCTCAGTGACGCTAGCACTGAAAGCTGAAATTTGTAACTAATTTAAATCAATTACGCCGACAAAGTGCAAAAATCGTGGAAAATGTTTTATTCCGGTCAAAACATAAAGTTTTTTTTTTTCATTTCAACCCTAACGTGTATATAAATAATTTAAAAAATGAATAATGGGACTAAAACCACTTTTTGATAATGATATTTTCGGAAACCCTCCTAAAGTAAAAAAAATGTTTAACTTTTGAACCATACGTTTAAAAAATATGAAAAAACATTCAAACAGTTCGAGGCTTTTAAACTACTTTCCTAGCTAAAATATATTACAAACTATAATTAAGTTTTTGATACCTAATGATTACAATTTAACAAGTTTGTTGAGCTTATTACATCATAACGTTAAAATTCCGGTCAAAAAAAAACATATAAGCCTCATGGGTCAATCCGTGGCAAAAGTAAGATGAGTCACGATTTTATGGCATGTTCCATTTATTCACGACGCAAGTTAAAGTGATAATCTATCTCTAAATAAGTGTTACTTTCTAGATATAGGTATGCATAGATCCTTTAATTTGCAGCTGTAGTTCAAATAAACACTATGAAGTAGTGACTCACGTTACTTTTACGTGGATTCACCCTAATGTTACTTTTTAGATTCACAACTATCGAAAGGTTCTATCGTGTAACATGAGAATACTGAATATTTTGTACCGCGTGCCTGATCACATATTTTCAAGCCAAAATATCGTATAAACTTTTCTGCATTTCGCCTAGTTTCAAAGTTATTAAGCACTGTACTTGCAATATAAGACAGTATGCCGATAAAAGGTACAAATCGAGTTAAATAGATTTTCTCACCTACGTACGTATATCTTATGTATTAGGGTATACACCGGCAGAAATGACCTTTACCGTTATTTTTATTAACTTCAACGCTCCGAGAGGATTTAGGCAAAGGTCAAAGTTCCCTCTTTGAGGTGGCTAATCGCGCGCGGGGATTCGTAGCACGTCTACGGCGTAGTAATCCGTAGCTAGCGTAGCATGACGTTGCTATAAATACAAGGCGCGATTATAAATTTCATAGGAAACTTGACTGTACGAGTAGATATGATATTTTTCATCACACCCGCACACTAAATGTGATTTTACACGCAGGCGGAGCGTGAGTTATAGAAAAATTGTTCTCCCAAGGGAGTTATGAAATTTCTATTACTTTTTTTTTCTTTTTACATATTTTTAAATTGCAAGTGTGATGAAAAACATCATGTCGTCGAGTCTTTAAATCGCTCCGACAAGCTGTCGCGATTTAACTTTCTCTCGTTAGTAATATTCAAGTTCCTCCCCTTGTCGCACAATGTACTTTTAATACCACGCAAGTGATGCAAGAAATAAAGCATCAGATAATGACAAACATGGACAGTAGTCATTTTTTAATTAAATTTCTATTTCATAAGTTGCATATCGTTGCTACTTTGAAAAAAAAACTCGCATCTTTTTCTATCGTTGAAAAGTCAAAATTAGTAAGTACGAGTATGTATGAGGTGCAATACGTTTCAACTTTAATTAGCAGTGTGCGATACGAGATTTTTTTCAAAGCAGTAAAGGTATTAATCACACTATTAATCGTACTTACTAAAGAATGTATTAAACTCATGAAGATACTTGAAAGCTTGAGGCACAGGTCCCACCGCGAGCTAGTAAGCTATGAGCTATCGGCTATAAAAACGAACAAAAGATAATCAATCCCGTGTAAATAGAAGAGACACGGCGATGTTTATAGTTCCTCGCCCAGCGGTGAGCTATCAATATCGCCGTGTCTCTTTTATTTGCACGGGAGTGCTTATATTTTATTCGTTTTTATAGCCGATAGCTCATAGTTTACTACTTAGCTCGTGGTGAGACCAGTGCCTTAGGAAGGATAAATATAGAATAGTTTTTATGTTTCATCATTATCGTCTTACGTAAGAGCATTTTCAGAAATTGGGACCCAAAATTAGTGACTGTTGTTAACAAAAATTAACTCGATGTCAGTTTTGTGACGACAATTAAGAATAAAGAAGCTAACAAAAATCTATTGATTACGTTAGTGTATTTTTATTACTACATAAAATATTCCTTAGTCATAGAAATAATGAATGAATTCTGCACTTTTATGTGCCGAAAACATGTTGTTAGAACATTAAAATTGAGTTAGTACGCAATCTCAAATGGAATGACATAAAGCTTCGCCTATAAAGTACAGTAGGCACATTAAAAGGGTCGTTACACTGGTTAAGGCCACGTTTAATTTACACAACATGTTCCCATTCTGAGTACTAAAGATTTAAGAGGATAGCGGAAAATTGATCTTCATTTTCCATACAAAATTGTTACAATTGTAAGGTTACGGGCAATCTCGATTGGCGGGAAATGTCAAGTAATCGATATTTTTTCAGTGTTTTACATTATGAACTAGACCATAGCATACGTGACAATAAGAAATTTATCTCACTCGTTCAGTAGACAGTTAATAATATAAAAACACGGAAAAAAACAGTCGATATGGCTCCCATGTACAGTCAAGTTCACAACCATCTTTAAACCAACATACCAAATATATCGTCACTACTTTAAAAAAAAACTTGTATACTTGTTGTCTGTCAATGAAAAGAAAATTGTAGTAAGTATGTATGGAATGCATATAGACTTACTGCGTTTTAACTTTGAGGAACAGCGTGAGATACGAGATTTTTTAAAAGTAGTGACGATATGTATACACGACCTTATTGTAATTTGTCATAGAGACGTGTAAATATATAGGTACGTATTTTAGTCATGTTGGCTTGTTAAGATGTTTATGAACCCGACCGTACCTTACATCAAAAATGTGACAGTGACGAAAAAGTGGTGCCCTCATCTAATGTCTCACTATTATCTGCATATTTACAAAATTCTTCGCGCTCGCACAACTAAGCGTTTCTTGTTTTTGCCGCTTTTTTAATTAGATATTTTTGTATTCAGAATCACGAGCATTTTCTATCAAAAAGTGTTTCAGAATATTTTTGTTACTTTTCTCTTTTGCCCCATACAAAATGTGGTGACAAAAATAAGAAAAAATTGTATGGGACAATTTTTTTACCTATTATGGCACTGGTCCCACCACTAGCTAGTAAAACGATGAGCTATCGGCTATTTATGCGACAAAAGATAGTCGTTGCCGTGTAAACAAAAGGAAGAGATGTATTATAGCTGAGCGATGAACTATAAAATAGTCAATAGCTCAGCTATAATACATCTGTCACTTTTATTTACACGGGAGCGACTATCTTTTGTCGCACAAATAGCCGATAGCTCATAGTTTGCTAGCTCGCCGTGGGACCAGTGCCTAAGATTGCAAAAGCTAGTAATTCTGAGTAGAAATAACATAACATGTATAAAAAATATGACATTTAAAAAAGTGGCAATAAACGCTCAACTACCAACAACATACCTACAGATGTAATGCGAAAAGGGTTTCCTTCGGAAACGTTCGTATTTGTCATGCTAGTTCAGTCAACGTCAGTACATCTTGTATTAACACTGACTGAAATATCATGACACGTTCGTACGTTTCCGTAACAATTCGAAGGCAAATCTTTTCGCACTACATCTGTACTTTGTTCTCTTTTGGGCCACTTGTACCAACGAAACTGGTAGGTTAACCCGAATCCCATTTTATACGGAATTTGACAGATGACAGCCCACTAACCCTGAGTTAGTGGTTGGTGCTGATAGAAGGAAACGATGACTTGGTTATGAAGATGGTTTATTACTTGAACGGAGAACGGAAGACGCTGATACAATTTAGGATGTTAATAGTAGTAGGATCGAAACAAGAATGAATAAACGCACCAGAACATTCATCTGACTTTTTATTCAAACATTTAAATTATGTTCTAAGTGCGTTTATGTGGCTACATAACATTTTCTTAGGTTTACAAAGCATGCTGATTTTTTCAACAGGTGCAAGTGAATGTGTCTCCATTAAAATTTGTTGGTTGCAGAACGCCGAGGCGTCGTACGACTTCAGCAGTAACGACCCGTACCCGTACCCCAGGTACACAGACGACTGGTTCAATAGGTGAGTTGCAATTTTAATTTAATTTAATTTAATTTATTTATTTGGGAAACATACAGCACATAATAATACATTAAGGTAAACAAACATAGTTAACTCATGAGCCAAAACAGTTTCCACTTATAGCTATTACAGAATTCTTTGCTCCGAAAAATAATACAAGTAAAATAAAAATAAAAAGTTGACTTCAACAAGCAGGAATAAATAGTTTTACATGCATGATTAAAGTAAAGTAAAGTATTCAATCACAAATTTAGAATTTGGAAATGAATATGAATATACAAATCTACAATTTAACACAAAACAACTTAACAATTGCAACATAAATTTAACGTTATACAATGGCAACATCAATTTAATTTTAACGTTGAGTATAAAAGGAAGATATAATTTAACTCAATTTGTTAATATTATTATTTTCTTTCTTTCTTTTATTTTAATTAATTATAAGACACAGTAGATTAAATCGTCATCATCATCATGCTTGCGTCATCCCGACATTCGCCGTGGCTAACGGGAGCCTGAGGTCCGCTTTGACAACTAATCCCAAGATTTGGCATAGGCACTAGTTTTACGAAAGCGACTGCTATCTGACCTTCCAACCCCAAGGGTAAGTAGGCCTTATTGGAATTAGTCCGGTTTCCTCACGATGTTTTCTCTTCACCGAAAAGCGACTGGCAAATATCAAATGATATTTTGGACATAAGTTCCGAAAAACTCATTGGTACGAGCCGGGGTTCGAACCCGCGGATTGAAAATTGCACGCTCTTACCGCTGGGCCACCAGAGCTTTTACAGCTTAGTAGATTAAATATTAAAAGATTATACCATCCCATACATTAAAATGCGACCGCCTAAATGCGCTTTAACATTATCCGATCCGATATTGGATGTAGGACCGACCATACATTACAGGCGCCATCTTGGATTTTTCCATTGAAATCCGATATCGGATCGGATAATTTGCAAACGCACTAAAGACGCGCAAAACCCTACCTAAACGAAGACCTGCATAGTTATGGCGCCACTAAAAATGCCTTGGTGCCATCGATTTCTTGTAGATCTTGGCTATACACAGTAGCACACCCAGGATAAATACATAAGTGCATGACCATTTTATGTACGTCTTTGTGTATAATGTGTGCCATTATGCAATTTTGTTGTACAACGAACAAACGACCGTACTCACCGTACAGTCAACCAATTGGAACCCTAGGCCACTCTTATCTACAACCATGTCAAAATGACAAGCAGTAAGAGATTTCTTACAATCTGACTTATAACGTTACTGTGACATAGTTCTACAGTGGCTTAGGGTTCCAATTTGGTTGACTGTACTCTACTGACTCTACTGACTTTATGCACGAACGAACGTACATCTACTGACTTTATGCAGAATCGCAATATAATATAAATAGGTGGACTGAAAACGAGAAACTAATTTAGATATCTACGTATAAGACGTAGTTTACTTTACTTTTGAAACCTGAATATTTTAAAAGCTAATTACGGGATTTTGAAACAAATTAAAAAATAATTATTTTCTTAAATTCATTCAAAAACAGTAGCCGATTCTCTTTCAAATTGTTAAATTCAATTTAATTAATCAAATTTGGAACGAGCAACGAATTTCTGTAATTGTCCATCTGAATGGAGGATAAAAAGTCAACAAGCAAAGTATTGGATTTAATTTAATTTTCTATTTATATTCAGTATGAGTTAGAGAATTCGTTTAAGAGTTTTATGTAGATACCAAGTAATCATCTTCAAGTCTAGCAATTATTTATATTTCATTAGTTTGATTGACCGTTTATCTTACTTCTTACTTTTAAACTATAATCGTGTTAGATCGCTACAAAATGAGCAGTCTGTCTTGTTTAAAGTAATAAAGTTAAGTGATTGTTTGTTTGGTATCATTCCAGGGTGTGTTTTATGCCAAGAAGTTCATTATTTACTCGTTCGTAGTCGTAGCAAACTCTCGAAAGTCTGCCTAGCCAAAGTGACAATCGTTAACGACAACTGACGATCGAAAGTATCGAAACTCAATGTCTCTGTCGCGCAACTACAGAAGAGTGATAGGGAGAGCTCTGCTATCTAGAATACACATACGAGTGATAGAACTTACTTAAGAGTGATGGAAATAGATAATTTGACAACGAAGCGTAAACTACTAGTACCTATTGATACCCTGAGTACAGATTATTAATAAGTTACTATCGTGACAGATCCTTAACTTGGCCGCAAAACGAAAAATACCTACACTTTATTTAACTAATACTAATAAGTTACTACATAAAACTCAGAAGAATAGTAGGTACGTTCCACGCGACTAGACAGGCGGCCACTTGTTACCTCAAGGCAACTGCTAGCGGGCGAGGTGCCGTAGGCCCTAAGTGCTATAACTGCTTAGTTATAAACCTATTTAACTGCGTAATTATACGACCACATGCGA
Source organism: Leguminivora glycinivorella (assembly GCF_023078275.1). Taxonomy (NCBI): domain Eukaryota; kingdom Metazoa; phylum Arthropoda; class Insecta; order Lepidoptera; family Tortricidae; genus Leguminivora; species Leguminivora glycinivorella. The sequence goes on from NC_062983.1 coordinate 8,727,512, forward strand.
GCGAGTGACGTAGGTCTGCAAGCTCTTATGAATAGTTCATTAATATATATTATGTGCTATAACTGCTTAGTTATAAACCTATTTAGAATCTGCGTAATTATACGTGATTATACAAAGCACATGTATGGCAATGGATGAATCGCAAGTATGAAACTACCACTATTTTTTTCTAGATTATATTATGTACATCACAGTTTTTCTTAAACAAATATGTACATACATAATATTCTCATAAATATATTGACAATGCACTGTCATTATATTAATGTCCTTAAACTTATCTCTATTTATGGTTCATTTTATATATTGCTCGAATATCTTCTGCAGAATAAATATGGTATTTATCTCTGTCTAAAATATATTGCGAATATTGTTTTTTCATCCTTGTTCTTTTATCTAAGTAGACAACGCTAGAAGCTCATTTTCCCATAAAATCTAATGAAAAGTTTATCTTTTAAACACTGACTATGAAAATAGCAAGGGAAGAAAAATTCCATTGTTTTGCGTTAAATAGTTGTTTTGCTTTATAATAACTTTCACAAAGCGTGATATTTTATTTTGATTCGTCTTTTGTTTTGCTTTTGTTCGCACTTGAGTGAAAAGTTAATTGAATAGGTATACAAAACCTTGGCACAGGAATTAAGGGAGTTATTAATATTTTTAATTGTTTTCGATCTAAACAAAAGTTTAGCTTATTCGTAAGTCCTTAACCCTTCTATGCCACGTCAAATTTTAACATTGAAAAACCCATGCACACTTGCACAGACCTGATGAGTCTAAACATTTGAGGGGTTGAGGGGTTAAAGCAAACGTCACAGTAATTAAAATATAGGATCACGAATAAAAAATCGCGTAAATGAAAATGAAAATGAAATATTTATTTTTCAAGTAGGCATATTACAATGCGCATATGAACGTCAAATAATTTGTCCAATTTGATGTTAAATAAAGTATATTCTATTCTATTCTATTCTTAAATAAAGCTACGCCGGCTCTAACCCTACGCCTCAGCCTCGAGAAGAGAAGAAACGAAAAAGAAGAGAATAAAAACATGTGTGGATACGTGATGAGCATAAAACGGTGTTCGGATATTTTTGCTCCCGTACGTAGGGTAGGTGCGTAACTAAACGCGACTTTGCGTAAAAACACGAGTAATACGAGGGGTGGGTTGGAAAAGTATGAACTCTGCCCTTTGCCACGATGGTTAACAACCACTCCGTAAAATTAGTCTGTATAGCCTTTCAGTTATTAACACTTCGGATTAGCTGTCAGCACTTAGACTAGATTTATTGTTATTATAAGTTACAACCAATTATATCTACGTTTTTAACGTTGAATTTGAAAGTTTCGGCAGTATTAAAAAAGCTTAAAATATTCGTATTTTTTGCCCACAAGACAACGATTCTTATATGTAAGTAAGTAGGCATTTCGTTCAACATGGAACGAAATATCTTCTTGATTGATTGATTCGATCAGTCGGAATGTATTTGAAAATAACACCATCTGTGAGTGTGCACGGGAACACGTCCCACATTTGTCGATTGCTATAAAACCGCTTTGTCAGTTTATTCATATAAAGATACAAGTAAATCTCGCCTTAATGGTAACCGACAAAAATGGGACGTTTTACTAAACACACTCACATATGGAGTACATGTCATACTTCTATTTTATCAATATATTTTATTATTTGATTACTTTAAGATTGAAGAATGATTATAAGGTGTTTATTTTGTCACATGCAACAAATTACGCAACATATAAGTTTAATATTCATATTGAGGAACTTTTTGTATGGAACCTAAAAACGTGAAAAAAAAATGTGCGACATCTGACCTAGATTTTCTATGGGAAAGACAGATTGTTTTTCTCTATTTTGTTGGTTAGTTCCATAGGTAGGTTCTTAAAAGTTGTTAAAAAGGTAAGCTTTTGAGTAAACAATATTGAGTGCTTCCAATTCCTTCGTCAAGTTAAATGATTAAGTAGTTTGACAACTGCAAAGTCTGATCTCAGTGGGTTTCGACGCTGAATGAAGTTGGCGCCAACTTTTGCTTCTCAGCGATACTTTGACGTGTCGTGCCCGTCTTAATTAGAGTATTTTCGTGACATCAATATTTCATTTGATGGGAGTAATTTTGTACTAAAGTTTTTCTACCCTACTTTTGCCACGATTCGAATGTCCATCAAACATTGCTCTAGAATCGATATGTGTATGGATCGGATAATGTCAATGTTAAAATTGACGTTTTTTAATAAATAAATATTATTGGGGGACACCTTACACATATCAACCTAGCCCCAAACTAAGCAAAGCTTGTACTATGGGTGCTAGGCGACGATATATTTACTTATATAGATAAATACATACACATATACATCCATGCTCAGACTCAGTAACAAATATCTGTGCTCATCACACAAATGTGCACATCCCTTACCGGGATTCAAACCCGGGACTACGGCTTAGCAGGCAGGGTCACTACGCGCTAGGCCAGACCGGTCGTTTTTGTTCATTTTTGACACACACATGCACATAATAATATCATATCAACATTTTAGGTTAGGGGAATGAGTAGGAGGCACACTCAAAGATGACAGATGGCATCACCTTATTAGTCCATTGCACAGATAAAGAATTTCATACGTGAGAGCAAGAAGATGATATATTTTGTCTCTCTCACATATGAATGACAGTGACATGCCTAATAGGCACTTGCACAGGCGCCGCCTGGCGGGATAAAATGTCCAATTCCAAAAATAATTCACCACACTCGGCGTTAAAATACAACTTTGCCCCCTTGTATAACAAATAACTATTATTAATTTATTCTTTGTGCATATTTTAGTTATAGTTTTTTTTTATTTATATTTTTTGCAATACCCTAACAGGGTCTCATGTTGTGCTGTGCCTTGCCTTTTATATCTGTCACCTGTTTTAATCTTGTACCAACATGGAAGCAATAAAGAATTGATTGATTGATTGATTGATGTCAGTGTGCCTCCTCATTTTGTTAACAAAATCGTTATAAAAGGCGATGAAATCTTTTAAAGTTATAGTGTATGGAAACACATTGTATAAATAATTTCTGATTATGTCCAGCGTTCAACTTTCTGGTCTATCGCGATCATATTGAACTTCGGTTTTATATGAGGTTTCTTTTTCTGTACTTTACTAGTTTGTTCCGTAACTTAAGGTTAAAATGCCCTGTAGGTTTGAAAGCCTGATATGAGTAAGCTTCGGCAGTGAATAGGCAGTTTGTAAGCGTAGGAGCACAGAACTTTATTTATATAGAAGAAACAAATTCATCTATTTGTATAGGGGCCGAGCGTGTCAAATTTTGTACTGAAGTTGTTTCTTGACTGTAATTTTAAATATGCTTGATTGTTCATAATTTTTGTGTTGTTGCAATTGAATATCACGTAACGAGGCATTTTTTATGTTTTCATTGACTTCAACTTACAAAAATTGACGCCCGAAAGCTGCAAGCTGCGATTAAAGACGGACAACTCAGTGGATTTCACTGAGTTCATTTGACACGCTAAGTTAGATACGTTTGCTTGATCTATGGTATATATGACATTTGTGCGTAGGAGGGTCAGAGGAAAAACTATTTGGGAAAATCCCTACGCTAAATTGGAAGGCCTTGACCGTTTAGGAACTATTTTATAGCTCCTGATTTGAATATGTTTTTACTAGGCATAGTCTTATGTAGCTACCCTTACCTTCACTACGATCGTGATTTTAGTTATTTATAAAACTAAAGTCGTGATCGTTGAGAACTGCGAATATTGTAAAGAAAAAAACGATGAATAAAATAATATGATTATTCTAGGACTATTTTGTTGTTTTAATGAATTAAACGGCATATTGATTAACGTCCTATATCAAAATATTTTTTTTACATTCAACTTTTTGATCCTGATATAAGCAGTCAACGGCTGTAAAAGTTATAAAATGGCCACTTTGACTTCTCCCACTTCAGAGTTGAATAATTGTTTTAAAAACTGGTTTGAAAGAATGAAAAAAATCACTAAACATAAAGGAGAATACTTCCAAAAACAATAAAACTACTTTTATTCCATTTTGTTTTATCCAGCCATATTATTTTCAATTCCCGAAATTTTCAGAGCTGCCTACGTATATTGATGGCGTCTTTAGACCCAGCGAAGGCGTGGATTATACGAGTGGGTACAACACGTGTCTTGGCAAACCAATTTACTAAACTTCTAAAGCAAAGTTCTACATGTGTACTTGCGTAATTCCGTCGTCTATGACTAATTTCGGGAAGGAAGGGCACGTGTATTGGCCATTCTTAAGTATTTAGACTTGTTGATATCCCATTCCGCCATCTTTGCTCACGGCAAAATGGTACCGAATCCTACAGACGGTGTCGAAACCGACACATCGTGTATGACACAAGATTTATTCGAGCGAGATCTAATTCTCGACGAATTAAAACGAACATTACAGTTCGCAGCAACGAATATAGAACAATTTCGTTCAAGAACTTCCGATTTAACAGCGCACCAGCGAAAGTTTACCAAAATTCAAACTAAGATCGAAAAGGCATTAATTAAGTCTAATAGCTTCAACAAAGAAGCCAACATTAAGATTCGAAATGATTTCAACGATTTATATTACGCGATAGTTACGCATTTAAATAACCTAAAGGAGGTAGATGTAGAAAAGCGGCGAGCGAGCCGCATTCCTGTGCCTAGCCAACACGACACGTTTATGAACGACCGTCGAAACTTGCCTAAATTGTCGCTTCCTGAATTTCACGGTGAACCTACGGGCTGGCCCGCCTTTTTCGACTTATTTCAATCGTTGGTCCACAACAACAATGCCTACACTGACGCGGAAAAGTTTAGGTATTTACTACTTTCGGTTAAAAACGAACCATTTAATTTAATTAAATCAATTCCCATAACGGAAAGTAATTATTCAATTGCGATCGATGTTCTAAAATCCCGTTATGACAACAAACGCATTATTGCGTCACAACATCTAGATAAATTATTCGATATCGATTCTTGTTCCGCGCGCTCATCAGTTGTTGCTATGCGAAATTTGCTTAATGTTTACCACGAAAATATTAAAGCACTTGAAGTTTTGGAGTTTCCGGTTAAAGAATGGGACTTCGTTCTGTTAAATTTATTATTACGTAAAATTCCCGTTAATACGCGAAAAGAATATGAACGTTCTTTAACCAACCCAAGTGAAATACCTAAAGTCCAAACCTTAATAACATTCTTAGAGCGCGAACTTACGGCGGAACAGATGATTACAGTTTCCCATATACAGTCCACAAAAAATAATTCCTTAAGTACAACAAATAAAAATAATTTAATTTCAAATCAAATTACACCTAAACGGGTTTTAATTACGAATACGTCAGACCAAACTCGACCGTATGTCGATACGAATAAGGTTCGATCTTGCGTGAAGTGCAAAGGCTCGCATGCCCTTCACAAATGTTTGGAGTTTTTAAATTTGTCTACTAAAGATAGATTCACATTTGTTCAAACAAATAACATTTGTTATAATTGTTTATGTTCCGGACATGACTTACGTAATTGTAAATCAAGTTTTAAGTGTCGTAAGTGCAATAAGAAGCACCACACCTTAATTCATTTAGATTCGGACCTTACGCGTACGCGACCCTTCCCGGCGAACAATGAAGCCGCGGAACTAGTTGCCGTCTCGCTCGCTCTAACGGAGCAGTCGCAGCCCGGCGCGGGCGCTGTCCCGAGCCCATCAGCTGTTCACGGCGTGAATCAAAATAATCTAGGTTTAGGTATTGAGCCTCATACGGTGTTACTGTCAACTGCGTTGGTTGACCTTTATTACGAAGGTAATAAAATTGCTACAATTCGTTGTATGTTAGACGGGGGCTCACAAGCAGCTCTTATTACTGAATCGTGTATGCAACGATTAAATTTACCGCGACGAAATGTCAGCGAGCCGTTGGTAGGTGTCGGTGATTTACCGCTCAACCCTAGGGGTACCTTCGTGTGCTCAATTTCGCCCAAGGGCAAACAAAGTCCAAGTATTCCTTTGGAGGCTACTATTTTGTCAAAATTAACCCGTCAAATGCCTAGTGTACCACTAGCACCGTACGGGGAATGGCCTCATTTGCAAGGGCTCGCTCTAGCCGACCCTGAATTTCATAAACCTCAGCCGGTTGACATGATACTTGGCGAGGACATTTTCATGGATGTCATTCGCGAGGGTATAGTCAGGGGTAAACCTGGCACACCCACAGCAATCAATAGTGTATTTGGTTATTTACTAGGGGGTAAAGTCAACTTTACTTCTAATATTTCGACTCCACGCCATACTTGTTTTACGTCGTTCGACAACGACAATCTCGAGAAGTTTTGGGAGCTGGAGTCAGTTCCAGAGATGCGGAGTTACACTCCCGAAGAAAAGCTATGCGAATCCTTTTTCCAAAGGACGCATACGCGCGATGAGACAGGGCGATACATAGTTGCTCTGCCATTCAAGCCCGATGCACCGCCCCTCGGCGAGTCTCGGCAAATTGCTCTAGCACGTTTCCACAAACTGGAATACCGTCTAGAACGAAACCCCCCCGCTGGCGCGAGTTATTACATCCCGCACCACTCGGTGTCGAAGATTTCCGACACTACCCGAACTCGTGTTGTCTATGATGCTGGTTGTCGCACAACGAGTGGCTACGCGCTCAATGATGCGTTGCTAAAAGGGCCTAAGTTACACTTAGACATAGTAGATGTACTTCTAAAATTTCGAGTACATAAAGTTGCATTTTGTTCTGATATTAAACAAATGTATCGGAATATTCTTGTACGTGAGAGTGATAGGGACTTTCAGCGCATCCTGTGGCGCAAGTCGCCAGAGGAACCTCTGCGCGATTATAGGCTGCGTACCGTTACTTTTGGTATCAGTAGTCCCCCTTATCTCGCCTTGCGCACAATTAAACAGCTCGCGCATGACGAAGCCGAGCGTTTCCCGCTCGCCTCGCCAGTCCTCCTAAATGACGTGTTCGTCGACGATGTGGTGACCGGCGCAGATACCTTAGCCGAAGCCCTCAATCTGCAGCAGGAGCTGATAGGTATTTGTGCCACGGCCGGGTTCGAATTGCGAAAGTGGCAAAGTAACTCGCCAGCCATTCTCGCTGCCACGCGACCGACAGAGTTTCATGGTGAGCGGCGCGAAAATGTTCATTTTGCCGAAATGGAAAATGACAAAGGGGTCAAGGTCCTTGGACTTCAATGGAATCCAAGATCTGACGCATTTAGTTTCAAAGTTCAAAGTTCTTCGCAGGCCTGTACAAAGCGGGCGATTCTTTCCGAAATTGCAAAAATTTACGACCCCCTCGGGTTATTATCTCCGGTGACATTGTTTGCCAAACATTTAATTCAATTGCTATGGTTAGCCAAAATTTCCTGGGACTCAGAACCCCCTATCGATATTATTAACTCATGGACGAGTTTTATTAACGAGCTACCGCTCCTATCGCAAATTTCTTTTCCTCGTCATATTTTCAATACTGACGACTTCGATTCAATCGAAATTCACGGATTTGCCGACGCAAGCAAAATTGCATACGCAGCATGTGTTTATATACGTCTGACGGACAACACCGGGCGAGTTCAAACCTATTTAGTCATGGCTAAAAGTCGCGTTGCACCTCTTCGGGTATGCCTTACTATACCTAGAATGGAATTGATGGGTTGTGTAATCCTATCAAAATTAATTGAAAGAGTTATGCATCTTTACGGTGGTCACATTCACCCCGATCAAGTGTACGCATGGTCTGACAGTTCCGTCGTGCTCGCGTGGCTTCAGTCAACCCCGCACGAATGGAAAACGTTTGTCTCGAACCGCACTAGTGAGATTTTGTCCCGTGTCCCGGCGCGCTGTTGGCGTCACGTCCCGTCAGCTGATAACAGCGCTGACCCGGCGTCTCGCGGTCTGCTCCCCGCCGCGCTCGTACAAAATGACTTGTGGTTCCATGGTCCTACATGGCTCCAACAAAGTCGCGACTCCTGGCCTATACCAAAACCGGTGGTAAACACGAACGAGGAAAAACGCAATACACATGACTCGGCAAGTCTTAGTTATGCATGTGTGTCCACATTGCCTCCTTCCCCGGACGACGACACTCTTATAACGCGATTTTCGTCGCTAGGTAAATTAGTTCGCGTCACGGCAGTCATATTTCGTTTCTACAATAAATGCAGGAAACATAAACAAACATTCCCAAAGTACGTCACCGTACCAGAGTACAATTTTGCATTAAATCGACTAATATTGATTACACAACAAAAAGTGTTCGAAGACGACATTAAGAGGATTTCGTCAAATAAACTTCCGTCAATTCGTTTGCGGCGTCTCACGCCCATTATAGATAGGGATGGTTTGTTACGCGTCGGCGGACGTATTCACAAATCACTTTTACCTTTTGAATCAAAACATCAATTGATTTTACCTAAAAGACATCCTCTTACAAATCTTATCATTGACGATGCGCATATAAAGGAACTACATGCCGGTTCGCAGTGCGTGCAAAACTCGCTCTTACAGCGATACTGGATTATCTCTGGTCGTGATATTGTTCGCCTCCGCGTACATCGTTGTATCAAATGCTTCCGCGCTCGACCGACTCGCTGCCAGCCGCGCATAGGAATGTTACCCTCGGTTCGGCTACGCCCCGCACGTGTGTTTAGTAAAACGTCTTGTGACTTTTGTGGGCCATTCTACGTACGCGCTAATAAGGTTCGTAATGCAAAAATAATAAAATGTTACGTTGCAGTTTTCGTATGTATGAGCGTTAAAGCTGTACATCTTGAGTTAGTTTCCGAACTTTCCACGGAAGGTTTTTTAGCCGCGTTGCGACGTTTCAAGTCCCGTCGAGGATATTGTACGGATATATATACCGATTGCGGACGTAACTTTGTTGGTTGTAATAATTACCTTCAAGAGTTATATACTTTTTTACGTAATGATTCGGTCATGAGTGCCCTTAATCAACAAACTTTAAAACAAGGATTAACTTGGCATTTTCAACCACCTTATGCTAGTCATTTCGGTGGATTATTTGAAGCGGCTGTTAAGAGTTTCAAAGCTCATTTACATCGCGTAATAGGTACACAAACGCAAACATATGATTGTATGCACACTTTGACGTGTCAAATCGAAGCTGTATTAAACAGTCGTCCGCTCTGCGTTCTAAGTTCGGACTCCGCGGATCCTTTACCTCTTACGCCGGCCCATTTCTTAATCGGTGAGCCCTTAACGGCCCTACCGGACGTTTCTCTGATAGACGAGAACCCTAATCGTCTTACACGTTGGCGCTGGATACAGCAAGCTGTCCAGCATTTCTGGCGTCGATGGAGTCGTGAATATCTCCATCAACTGCAACAAAGTACAAAATGGCTTCAAGACCGCGGTCCCGCCGTTCGTGAAGGTACTGTTGTTGTGGTATGCGACGACCACCTGCCGCCGCTGCAGTGGAAACTCGCGCGCGTTCATGCTGTCCATCCGGGCAGCGATCAAGTCATTCGCGTCGTAACATTGAAAAGCGGGAACACGTTGTTCAAACGACCTGTTGTGAAGGTCTGTCCCTTACCTTTAGAATAAACTTATACAATCGTTACGACTCTTAATGTTAAGTTAAATATAAGTTTCATAAAATATTTTGGTATACTTTCGTATGGTTTCTTTTTTTATTTCTTTTAAAAGTCACTCCGTGTCTTTTAAGGTGAGCGGCATGTTCCGTCGAGGAACAGAGATTTTTAGTTTTAATTTCTTTTCTTGATATAGTTAAATAGTTATTTCATTTTCATACATACAAGGCAACTATCCCATATAACCATTTTCGGTCGTCGTTACTACATAAATCGGGATATTTTGCGACAAATAACTATTACTACTCAGTGTTTGTGTACATAACTTTATTGATTGTTGAATTTTTCGTGCTCCGGTGCATATTCTATACTGAAATAATAAAGATAATGCTTAGAAAACCAATAGAGTTGTTAAAATATAGATTAAGGCTGGGAAATATTCCAGCTAAAAAACAGTCGAAAATTGGTCGCAAAATCGTCCTAGAGTACACGCGTGACCGAAAGCCGTGAATACGTTCTTGGATTTACAAAATGGCTTCTTCTGACAGTGACATTGACATTTTGTTACCGTAATGTGTGCGTACGGCGAGTAACAAAGTGTAGTTAGAAACCGCCTGACAGTGACATTGACAGCCACAAATTCGTACACATTTTGTTACCGTCATGTGTGCATACAGCGACTAACAAAGTGAAGTAAGAAACCGTTCTGACAGTCAGTGACGTTAACGGTCAAAATTTGTACACATTTAGTGACTAATTTGAAGATTTTGCGACCGAAATGGTTGTATGGGAAAGGCTATATACCTACTTCGACAAAACCCAATCTTCCTTGTAGGTACATTAGGTACAGTCACCAGCAATAACATCTTACTCTTCAAAGGCTGTCAAATTTGTGACAAGCTCTTATACTTAACTAGCTCTAGAAATAAAATCGTTTCAGATGTTTTACGGCTTCCTTAATAGAAGCCTAGCAAATATGTGATTTTTACTACTTATAAGTTTTCAAAAACAAAATGACATACGTCACGAGTATGAATTTAATCCACAGCTTTAGAATCGAAAGTTCACAAGCACCAATCATGTCCGAAGCGATGAACCTATACATTTTCCATTTAATATTTAAAAACCTATTATATTTTTTTCTAAAGTAACCTGTTTCTCCGCAGCCACGGTACGAGGTGTGCCGGGGAGGTCGCCGCGGCGCGCGACAACGGCGTTTGTGGCGTCGGTGTCGCTTACCACTCTAAAGTTGCCGGTAAGTGGCTCACCAGAAATCTTATGTCAACGGCCACTGAGCCATGGCGTCTTAGCTCTTTGGCTGATGCCATTTGACATAGCATTGGGACAAGTATGCAGCGACATAAGTTTCTCGTCGATGTTGAGTACCACGCTAAAGTTGCCGGTTAGTGGCTTAGCAAAAACCTTATAGCAACTACCATTGAGCCACGACATGTCAACTCTTTGGCTGATACATGCTTGCTATACTAGTCGATGCTGGTGCATGACGCAACGTTGTGACAAGTGCGCAGCGACATTATTTTCCATTCTTTTTAGAGTGTTGGTGTTCTACTCCATTTTTAAGTTGCCTGTAAGTGGTTTAAGAAAAACCTTACAGCACCACTGAGTGGTCGGTGTCTAAACTCTTATGCATACTGTTTGATGCAATTGCGCGATACCATTTCTTGTAGCACTGACTAGATACTGATGCTCTAAAGACGCTATTGTAATAGGGTCAGATGGAAACGTGTAGCCACGTCAGTATAGAGGTAAACATAACATGTTTTCGTCTAAGCATACCCATGTTGTTACGAAAACAAGAGCGCGAAATATTTTCAAACATCTTGCTCTTCAAACTATTTCTGCTACTCTGCCTGTAGACGTAACAAGATTCCCAACTTATACCTACCACCTTTTATATCGTCTCGTGAAACAACATCGAAAACTAACAGTCCGGGTTTACCTTAGAGTTTCCTCATCACCAGGCATCGGACAAAAAGTGCGGATGACGTAAAAATGACGTAGGTAATCTTCTACACAGGATGTTGGTATTTAAACTTCCGTGTGACATGTAGTAACAAAGTAGTATTAATGAAGTAACAAAATAATCGTAAATAAATCTATGGATTTCATAATACAGGTAGGATGATGTTAGTGAATAAAATATGTATTCACGTGATTTGTTAACCTAAAGTACGATTATTTGAAATTAATTGAAGGGATATTTACAAAAACAACATAACTGCTTAGAGCGGTTGACACTTTTAGAACAACATTTTTGATCGTGACAGGTGTCAATCAGTGCAGTCAGTTATGTTGTTTTTGTAAACATCCCTTCAATTAGGACTGAATAAATCTGTGGGAACCTCAGATAAATAGGTTTAAAACTGAAGGTAAGGTGGGAACAGTAGGTAAGATTAGTAAAAAACGTAACGTACGTACTTACTCATTTCAAGTGGCGATATCGTTTAATAACGAGGTTGATAAACAGATAAGTGATAATTGTTTATGAAAATCATAGATACTATTTAAAATCATCCTATAAGTGGTTTGACGTCATAGGCACTTTTTGTCCGATGCCTGCTCATCACGGTTATTGATTACCGAGCTCAAACAGGCCCGACCTTATAGAGATTAAACACTGATCAAGTTGATTGCTAATTCACCTCCTACATTCCAACCACGATTGCTCAGAAGTTTTCTTTGAATAATCCATTCCGATGAGACCACTGGAATTGAATTTGAAATGGCTCTTTTTGTGATAAAGCGGTCCTTTTAGAATAAATTAGAGATCGGTTGCAGAAAATTAAGCTGGACTGATGGAACAAACTGTTTTCGAGATGAATGGTTGATATTAGGTAAAATTCTGCTCAAGGGGCTCCTCTAACTCATCAAGCAAGGCCTATCATTATTATTTATTTCGTTTATTTATCTTTAATCTTAGGCTAGGGTTTTTACAATATGAATATAAAAGTAAAATACAAAAACACTTTGTAAGTTTTTTATATTAAAGGAAAAATTTCCATTTTTTCCTTTAATATAAAAATGTTTAGAATCGTTAGCAGACGTTTCTGCTTGTTAAAAATAAATTTAGTATGGGTTAGCACATTGTTACTGGTGAATTCTCAATATAACTTGAGACTCCAGTGCCGTTACAAGATGTAATAGTCTGTCGGTAGATGGCGCTAGACGTCACCCCAAGACGTGTGTACATAAGGAAAGGCATGGAAAGATTTGCGATGTCCGGCGTGGCTTCCGTAGCTCAATTGGTTAAGAGTCTTGCACGGATTGCAAATGATGCGGGTTCAAGTCCCGCCGGAAGCGTAAATTTTTCCATTTTTTCCTTTAATATAAAAATGTTTAGAATCGTTAGCAGACGTTTCTGCTTGTTAAAAATAAACTTTGTAAGTTACCAATATAAACACATTATAAAAAACCTAACCTATATGTAGGGTGCCGCCAGCAGCTGGGCAGGGCCCAAGCTGCCGGTGGTTAGGGCTGCAGAGAGAGGAACCGCCGGACTATCCGCGCTGTGTCCAAGACCACCGCCATCATTTATTTAATTATTTGAATTATTAAAACATAATATACCTAGTGTCTTGATCGTTCCCTGCAAAACTGTTTGAACAGTTTGACTGCAAGTACTTGTGTTCGATGTGTTGACCATTTGTCGCACTCTCAGAGCACATAAATACTGGAGAAGAGAGCGGACAAGCCGCCGGGTGATTTTAATTTGAACCTATTTTTAATTAATTATGGTTTCAGTTAATTCGTTTTTACGATACCATTTTAGGGTAGGTCGATCATTCTTATCGTAAAAACGCTAACAAGATTTTTTACTTAGCTTAAACATAACATTTATTGCAAAGTAAAATATTCAGAAAAATGAGGATCTGTGGAGTATGTGCCGACAACCTCCGATCGCCCAGGAAGTGGCGCTGCGAAAATGGAGATGGATCGGTCATACCCTTCGAAGAGGAGCTACCAACAGCGCCAGTATCGCGTTTGAGTGGCGGCCTCAAGGAGGGAAGCGAGCCCGCAAACGCCCCGTACACACCTGCGTGCGTAGCCGAATGGCATTTCTCCGACGCCAAACGAAAACGAAACGCCGCGCTAGTTAGTCTGTCGTGCCAATACGCACGAGCGATAGAGATAGATATCTACTAGCGTTTCGTTTCGTGAGCGTTTGTGCCATTCGGCTAAGAACCCTGGAGGCGGAGCGTTGAGAACGAGCTGAGGGAATATGGACTGAGCTGGAACGAGGCCAAGGCGGTGGCTCAAGATAGGAAGGCGTGGAAGGATCTTGTGGAGGCCCTATGCACCTATGGGGTGCCTTAGGATATTCAACAACAACAACAACAACAACAAGATATTCAGAGTAAGGAGCGACTTAGGTACAAAGTTTTTGACTTTTATTTTCTTAAAGAAAGTAATTGCGTCTAAAACTAATAGAAACTGAACCAGTGTCCTGTGAACGTTGTAATGACCACCTGAATCTGATGCTCACTCAAAATCGTCTTATTCCCTAGTGATTAGGGCCGGATTACCACACATTAATCCCGCTCCGCTGGGCCGCGTGATTGGCACGCACGTTGGTCTCGGCCCATGTCACTGAACGTTACTACGACTCTTTGTCTCCACAAATCGGTCATGTTTTAGATGAGATCTCGGTACAAGAGCTTTTTTGGAATGTTTCTTTGTTTTAGTTTGGAGCCTTGCCGTTCGTTTTACCAAAGACATATCGTCACTATATACTTTAAAAAAAACTTGTATCTTCGTCTGTCAATGAAAAGAAAATTGTAGTAAGTATGTATGGAATGCATATAGACTTACTGCGTTTTAACTTTGAGGAACAGCGTGAGATACGAGATTTTTTAAAAGTAGTGACGATATGTAACTCCGTATAGACGGATAAAGTCTAAGAAAAAAACGTACCTCAAAACCATAATGAAAAAGGTACGGTGGCCAAGATGGCGTTACACCTTTGGGGAACGCTCGGCTAGATGGCGCTAATAAAAATATTTGACATTTTAAGATCTAAGAATATGGGCCAAATTGTCAAAACTGAGGTTCAAAAGTTTTAAGCCTGTGTCGAGAGATGGCAGTCTCTGCACTGTGATTACACATTTTACTTTGACAGTAACTCTTTATAATACTCAATCCTCTTTGGTTTTACTTTTCAATCGAGGTTAGGTTCCTGTTTCCTAGCCTATTGGAGTGTCTCATTGCTAGGTAATTGCCGTTCTCCTTGATTCCCAATTTGGTGTTCCCTCCCGCCTATAATAAATTATTTAAGAAGTTGTTCATATCATTCCATCACCATTTGGGCCTACCTCGTCGATATTCTCGTATAGTAGAAAAGTAAAGAGATTGTTTTTATTGAATAGTGGACATTTTAACCATGAATATAATACTTAAAACTCCTAATATCCTGCGTCCCAAGCATTATATACTTCGATAGTTACAAGGTACTTAGTAGCGAGGTTGTAAGAGCATTTTATAAAGCCAGCTAGTAGGATTCATTGTTCCAATGTCATTCTTCCAATTTACACTTATTCGCAATTTTAACCCCCGACGCAAAAACGACGTGGTGCTATATGTTTGACGTGTCTGTATGTCTGTTTGTCTGTCTATCTGTCTGTCTGTCTCTCTGTTTGTCTGTCTGTGTGTGTGTCTGTCTGTGGCATCGTAGCTCCCGAACGGATGAACCGATTTAGATTTAGTTTTTTTTTTGTTTGAAAGCTGAGTTAGTCGGGAGTGTTCTTAGCCATGTTTCATGGAAATCGGTCCACTAAGTCGTTTTTTTTTTAATTTTAATTTTGTGGTTAGGTTATCTAATTATCATAAAATAACATAAACCTTCATAAGTTTGAAATGTTCTCGAATATTTTACAAGGATAAAACATGTCAAAAATGTCGTTCCCCAATCTAAAATGAAAATAACTTCCTTGTGTTCAATTCCGCGTCATTCAAAACTTTTCATTGCCACATTTGCATAATTATTATATCGTTCGTGTAGAATTACAGAATTTCTTTCAATAGCTGTCTTGTTAAGAATATTATCTTTTTCTTTTACGTTGTGGTTGTGTGGGAATCTTAAAAGTCTTATTAAGTACTGCCCACCCTGCCCAACATTGCCTGAGTCTAAAATGGTAGTTCTAATCAAAATAGACCACCGATTGATAGGACAGTGACCGCCATTATAAATAGCTTATTAAGTTAATATAAACGGCTTTCCGGCAATATTTCACTATTTTTGAGCCAGGCAATGTTAGACATGGTAGACAATGTTGCAGTATTTGACGGTAGTAGCTAAGAACCTAGTTCATTTACAGAATATATTAGCAAGTTTTGTTTTCATTACCTACGATGTTTCTTTTATGACCATTTAGAACTTAAAATACACGTGGTTTTGAAAAGGTGTTATTATCGTGAAGGTAACTACTTCAATACATTTTTCAATCATGTATCTATTAAAAAATCATTGCTTCCAATGATTATTTTATCTGATGATCCTAATCTTCACTAAATATACTTCACCAATTTTATAACAAGAGTAAAAATATCGTACATTCATTTATCAATTATGTGACTTGTTCAAATAAGACGTATCATTAAATATAATACATTTTCACAAAAGATTTTGCCTTTACTGTTCCGCAATCAAGAGACGTTTATATAATTACTAGATTTTGCCCGCGGCTTCGCTCGCGTTAGAAAGAGACAAAAAGTAGCTTATGTTACTCTCCATCCCTTCAACTGTCTCCACTTTAAAAAGACGGACAAACAAACAGACACACACACTTTCCCATTTATAATATTAGGATGGATATCCGACTCCACAGGGTGCGTAACCAAACGCATAAACGCTATTGTTATCGTTCTATCGCTTTTCTGTATTGGCGCGACAGAGCCAAACTGCGTTTCGAAAGCCGTCTAGCGTCAACAATAAAAAATAACAATGAACATAGTCAACAACGAAATAGAAAATAATGTCGCACACTGAAAGGGATACCTTTGATGTTACTAAAAGGCTCTATTTTCAACTCGTCGACAATTGTTACCAGTCAAAGATATTTTCACCACACCAACTGGTAAAGGCTTTCTTTGCTATTCGAAAACAGATAGCAAAATTGCATTTTATCCACAAGGGGGCAAAGTAATTTCATACAAATTTTAACTCGATGTCTTAATCTGGCTGCTAGATTTTACCTATAAATGAAGATTTTGAATCATAAATATTGAATAAATTTATGGATTTCATTTATTTTGATGTTTTATAGTCAGTATTTTGTTCTTGTTGGTGTGGTGAAAAATTTTGTGTTTCACTCGGCGGCAAAGTTTGTTAACCTTCGCGCCTTGATACCCTCGCAACGCTCAAGATTCCACTTTTTGAATCACTCGCTACGCTCGCGGTTCAATATTGGAATCTTTCGCTTGCTCTGGTATCAAAATTGGCACGTGCGGTTAAACAACTACTTTGTCCCCTTGTAAAACAAATAACTATTCTCCGTTGATTCAGGTAACCATTGACGTTAGGTATTTTCATTATTTACCAATCACACCAAGTACAGGTTAGGTATATCTATTTTTAGGTGATTCGGGTAACTTACGCCCCACGTTGGGCGCCACTATTACAATTTTCTACCTTCGTTCCGATTAGAGACATTTAATTACCTACATTTCTGAGAATATTTTTTTTTCTGCGACTGACATCGGGATCGTTACGAAACAAAACTCCCGCTTCGCAAAGATGGAGGTATCTGTTTGCTCATCCCTCGAGAATTTAAGTTGTCTAAAAATAGCGTTCCGAGTACTGTTAAAAACATTTGAAGTAGAGATGGGCCGAATATGGACTTTGCCGAATACGAATATTCGGCCGAACATTCGGTTCAGCTCTTACCGAACCGGACATTCGGCCGAATATTCGGTTACGCCAATTTTTTAAAGCGGTTGTTGAGATTAAAACTATTAAATGATTGATAATGGTTACATAATAATACATACTCGTATGTTATTACAATTAAGTACTATATTCTTATGATTTAGTGGAAAATTAAAACTTAGTTAAAACAACTCTGAACTCTTCTCAACTCTTAAACTACGGTTTTTTCAACTTTGTATTTATATTTTGACGCATGGGCAATAGGCTAGTTTCCTATACTTAAAAATATTTTATGCAGTGCACGAAATAAAGCACCACATAATTAGAAGAAAAATATGGACAGTAGTTATGTTTAAACATAATTTATATTTATTAAGTCAAAGAGCTTTCTCTTTGACTTAATATAATCTATCTAATATAAAGTAAATAAATTGACCGTGATGTCACACCTCAGTATTTCATAGTAATTCCATATTAGCAAATCGTTTTGACAGTTCTTAAAAAGAAACTGATTTGACTAGTAGGAAACTAGCCTATTATCTCTTTTTAGTAGTTCCTTAGAAAGCTACTAAAATAGGAGCTTATTATCCAATGGAATACATAAGATCTTCATTAGTACTTTGTTTATTCGGTAAATATTCAGCAATGCAACCGAATTATTCGGCCGAATACGAACATTGAAAAACTTGCCGAATATGCCGAATACCGAATATTCGGCCCATCTCTAATTTGAAGTAACTAAAGACCCCTTTAAGTTACCCAACATAGCATCTATAAACTAATGGGGGATTTCACCCTTTTGTATTCTTAATTCAGCCGGTCAGTGATAATAATATGACAATAGCCTTATTTCATTGGTTTTGCGTGGGCTATCCTCAAACTCCTGGGTAACTAGCCAAAATTGCAATCGCTTATGTTTCGTAAGTGTATTGTAGCTAGCTCTCTCTGTCTTCTATAGTCGCGTGACAGAGCTAGACTACGTTTCGATCGCTACGTAGCGTCAACTATTGCCACTTCGGCTAGGCTTCTGGATTATTTCCTTGTAAGGACGAGGACCTTGAGACCTTGACCTTCGTATACATAATCCGTTTGACCCCTTGCCGGGTTATTTATCTTGCTAAGTCCGGGCTGCTCATAAATCAAAGGAATCCATGGAAGCTTAGTCTATTCAATGTATTTTTGGTTAATAATAATGAGTAAAGATATTTAACTTTGTACAAAATAAATAAAGTCTAAGAAAACATACGCAATATTAATAAGGAAAGATATCTTACTTCGTATAAAATAAACAAAGTCAAAGAAAAAAGCGCGGACGTGGCAGGTCCTTCATGACTAACCCCTGGAACGCCGTTGTCAAAAATTTGTTACTGAATTAATAACCTAAGTACAATCTGTTAATTACAGTTTAAATTGTCTGGGACAGATCTGGAACAAGGCGTTTGAGGGGTTAATTGACCAGAAATAACACACCAACGAGAGCTGTGGAAATCACGGGGAGAGGCCTTTGCCCCGCAGTGGGACACATAAAAAAATGCTAATTTAGATGGCGAGACACCTTCAGTTAAGGGTGACACTGATATTTTAAACAACATATTAGGTATTTGGGTCGAATGTCAAAACTCAAACCCTCAAAGTTCCAAAATTTGCGGTTAGTTGTCCTCTATACGAGTACTCCATTCTCTTTTCATGCGAATCTCAGAATAGATGTGTTTACACGTGTTAGCTAAGTATAAACTATAATATGAGATCTTAGCTTACAATGTATTGGCAAGTTGGTACCCACATAGTGTGAACTCTGACAGTTACATATCTACAATTCTGCTTCAGAGTAAGTTGAGACTTTGTTGGCGTCGTTGTAGATTTCATTAGAATTCTCGTATAGGTATTTGTTCGTTTTTATAGCCGATAGCTCATAGTTTACTAGCTCGCGGTGGGACCAGTGCCTAGAGTAGGTAGTATTAATCACCTACCTACAGCTTGAGCTTGTATTTATTTTTGTCATTCATTTCACGTACGTATATTTAAGTAGTGTTTACGATATATCAGTCAGTTCAGTTAAATTTGATGGGTTATATTATAATACACTTTCGAAGTTTTTCGTGTATGTTTTGTAGACATAGCAGAGTAAGTTATTTAAAATTTATACACTGCGTTATAAGCGGGATAAATTTTTTCAGTGTTTTATGAGACTAAAATAGGAAAATCGGAATATCTATAAGAATCTTTTAGCAGAATCTTCTTACAGAATCTTTTAACTTTTATGACATTTTGAGAGCTGATCTTTTTCTCAACGGTTTTTCAACCTTGACTCTGTATTGCTTTCTAAAAAAGAGCTGGTGGCCTAGCGGTAAGAGCGTGCGACTACCAATGAGTTCTTCTGAACTTATGTGCGAAATGTAATTTTATATTTGCTAGTCGCTTTTTGGTGAAGCAAAACAGCGTGAGAAAACCGGACTAATCCCAATAAGACTTAGTTTACAATTTGGGTTGGAAGGTCAGATGGCAGTCGCTTCCGTAAAACTAGTGCCTATGCCCAATCTTGGGATTAGTTGTCAAAAGCGGGCCCCAGGCTCCCATGAGCCGTGGCAAATGCCGGGATAACGCACGGAGGAAGATGATGACTCTGTATTGCTTTGTGTTTTCACATTGTTTGATATGACCTATAAAAAGCCTACGGGAAATAAACAATACAATGGAAGCGTCATGATTTAGACAGATGGGCTCGCTTGGGCGCGATAACCGCTGATAAGGTCCCATTCAGCCTGTTTAATGTTTGTTCAGTTCTCCAAAATGTCAGAGGGTTATATCACAATATATCTGTTGCTGGTCGGAGTCGCGGCCTGGTTTTAATATGTGTACGTCAAAAAGTTATTTAAGCGGGATTGCGGAAACTTGTTTTCTATTTTAAAATATATAGGTACTTATTTAAACCAAGCATACCTTAATATCTAGCTTCATTCTTGGCTAAATTAGGCATGGAGAAGTTGTACCAAGGATGCTGGAGGTATTTCCTCACTGCCGCAATGCTGATACGTCGTAAAATGAATTCTCCTACTAATGTGCAAGTTGCAAATTTGAAAAATTGGAAGGTTCTTGGAAATTTCATAAAAGTTTCACAAGAAATATAGGAAATTTAAACTTATGAAATGGAAATGCTAAGCGACGATATACATATGTACTTAAATAGATAAATACATACTTCTATACATAGAAAACATCCATGACTCAGGAACAAATATCTGTGCTCATTAGTGTGTGTCTCTTAGCAGGCAGGGTCACTACCGACTGAGCCAGAACGGTCGTCATCCTCGTCATCGTCCTATGGACCTAGAGTTTCAACGGCCAGTTGAAAATGAGTTCTAATTACGATATGGATTGGATTATTCAGTATGAAAAATGTCGTTCTTTCAAACATTGTCTCTTTTGACTCTATCTAGATTAGATCTAAGTTCATATATATAAACTAATAAGTAACATTCGAATCAGGCAGCTACTGTTCCGTAGCAAACTTGGTTCATGGACCAAGCCCCATGGAACATTTATTATCAAGGACGGTTTTAATTTGCTCGTGGATACGGTGCGGTTAGCTGGAGTTAGGTGAAAGTTACAGTGAATCTAATAAAATTAAAGGGATTTAAGTTAGTTAGAAGTTACGTTAACATTAATTATACGAGTATATACTGGAATTATTGGAGCAAATTAGGTACTTGCGCGTTAGGTGACGTAACGTAACCTACCCCATATTTTTTGAAACATTCTCATTTGCCAAAACATCATTCTGGCACGACCTTTTGGAGGTTGGTGGGGCCTTCATCCCCTGTGACCCCCAATGACAAAAATTTGCAATGTGCCATCGCGCTGTCCCTGTCACAATATGTTATATAACATTTATAACAACCAGTGTAGGAACACCATTATACCCCATTCATTCGAGTAATGAAATGCCTTATTGTGATTAAACTTGCATGTGAGATTTCTTACCGTCTAAAACAGCCCTTAGGCAGTTTTTAAACCAAAGCTTAGGGCCAGTTGTATCAACCACATTTGACAGACACATCATCGTCACGCAGAACATGTCTATGGAACTTCCCATACAATAAAATTTAACGAACGAACGCTTTAACTTTGACAGACGGTTTCATGCAACCGGGCCTTAGTAATAGTTATTTGTTATACAAGGGGGCAAAATTGTATTTTAACGCCGAGTGTGGAATTGAAAAACGAGCAATTGAAAGGATTCTATAGTTGAACCACGAGCGAAGCGAGTGGTTCGAGAATGAATCCAGAACTTGCGAGTTTTTTAACACACGAGAAGTAAAATACATTTGCACTGAGTGTAACACAAAACTGTTCCCCTCACTATAGCGAGGAAACTACAACGCAAAAAATGCGTTTATCACTGCTTCCAGTAGTTCCACAGGTAGTAAATCATCTTTATTACTAGATTCACCTACTTTTATCAATTATAAAGCAGTTAATTTGACTTTATTCAAGGTCAAATTACTTTACCCACTAGTATTAAAGGACAAAACACGTGTTTCTGAGCTAGTGAGGGGAAAATAATATTGTCTTCGGTTACCGCGTTGGTTACTCATGAAATAAAGTACAGTCATCCGTTGACCACGAACGCTGTAAAGTGTTCGGAACGTCGGGATGAATTGTAAATTCATTATACGCGATATAATCCACCACCATAGTTTTATTTCAAAGCTTAGTAACTTTTTATCTTCGGGATCAATAAGCCCTTATAGACTTTAATCGCGCACGAGTAACCACGTCAAAATGGAGATGGCAATAACAGCGATAAGTAATATTAATCGCTGACCTCTTTTACCAAACTTCGCAACGTTTTCGCAGAGAAAAAATCGATTAAAATTACGAAAATTAGGTCAGTTTGCACGCACGCGACACTCCACGCATGTGCTTATTAAAGGCGACAATAAACGGCTGCAACATGTTCGTGTCATTCACGATGTCGCGCAGATTTGACAAATCTAACATTTAGCAGGGTTAGCACATGATTGCCACGAGAATATGTCGCCGCGAGATAGACTACCCGTCCTTATATCATTAATACAGTTAGAAGAAAACGTGTTATCTATCTCGCGGCGACATACTCTCGCGGCAATCATGTGCTAGGCCTATAGGATCATGAAAATACGATTCAAGACGAGCGTCATCATGAATCACACGATCTATGTATATCGGCTCAGGATACGTAGCCAAATGCACAAACGCTTACGTATCTGTTTCGTATAGGGGCCATTTTTTTTAAAGTTGTTCACCCCACTTTTTTTGGATTTGGAAATTTTTCCACTCAGAATCGCGAGCTCTTTCAATCCTAGTAGGTGAAAAAAGTGTCCCAGGGTTATCCTAATAGGTGAAAAAAGAGTCCCAAGGTTTCTCATTCCGTTACCATTTTTTCTTACATTTTGTATGGCGGTAACGAAATGGAAGGTTTGAAAAATGTATGAAAATCTTGGGACATTTTTTTTTCCTACCAGGAATCGCGTAAAAAATACCCATGTTACAAAAAAAGTGGGGTGGACAGGACAACTATGAATGGCCCAGCTATCTATTTCTATCGCCCTTGCGTATTGGTGCGACAGAGCCAGACTACATTCTGTCGGCGTCTAGCGTCGCCGATTGCCATTCGGCTACGCAGGCAGGGGCCTGTAGCCAAGAGTAAAATCGTTGCCGCTCGGTGATGAATGATACGTCTGCCTCTGTCGCACCAATACAGTAGAGATATAACTACAATGTGTTCTTGGCTACAGGCTCAGGTGTTTGTCGCTTAAGCAAATATAAGCGTCGTGTTTCCAGGAAATTGTATTGGTGATTTGAGTGTGATGGAAGGCTTTGCGGCGCGCTGTGTGCAATTGAGGCGATGTTATAGCTGTGTATGCCCGCACATAGCTGTTTGGCCACAAATAGCTATTTGGCTACACGTAGCTATTTTCAACGATTGAGGCGAGGGAAATTGCTCTGTGTTTGAGGATTTAAATTGTGAAGTTGATACAGTGAGCTGCAAAATTGCATGGAGAAATTATGAATGAATTAATTGATAGATTCGCCATGCACTTTTGCAGCTACACACACGAGCAAGAGATGACATTGATAGTTTGTATGCGGGGCTACTCGTATAGGCTTATTAAAATGTTCTCCAATTCTGCATCTGGTTAATAAATAATATTTCTACAAAATAGTATTTAATTCAGTTAAATACCTACTTACTAAAAAATGTTTTTTCTCAAACATGCAATGAAATATTGTCTTTACGTTCCTTAAAATGGGCTGGGAAGTATCGCTTTTTGGGCGCAACAACTCGAGAGGACTGTAAAGGGATTTCATATTATTTTTTAGGCCTAGGCCTGCCAAGTAACTTTTTTTTATAAAATATTGTCTTTAAGAGCATTTTTTTTATTTCATTGTATGTTTGAGAAAAGCACTATACATGCTTAGGCGTGAAAACGGATTCCCGGCCTCGTATCCCTATCCGGCCTCGCTCGCACGCTCGCTCGGCCGTATATACCCACTTGGCCGGAAATCCTCATTTTCCCGGCCTCTGATGTAATGTACTATTTATAATAAACACAAAAACAAATTATAAGGGCCACCCTAATTATAATTGTGACTGTGATAAAAACAATAAGTACGATACGGAACTAAGGGAACAAATCAAATTATTTTAACAAATATTTTGATTTGTGTTTTTAAGTAGTCAAACTACTATGTATAAATTAAAATTCGAAATAAGATGCCACATATTAAAGAAAAATCCGGACACCACCAGTGGTGAAGGCCGACTTCGAACGCCGCGTCTTTAGCACTCCGGGCTAACGCCATGATCTCCTTATAGGTCACCCCGTCACGTGTGTAATAAATACGATGTTACATTATTAAATATGAAATTTTCTTATGGCATTTAAGTTGCTGCTGTTATGTTATGAGTATAATGTTATTTTTTTATTGTATTACTGGAGCGTATCTGGGAAGACCAACTGGTAGCCGCCCGGCGGGTCGGCCCAGATACCGCTGGGAAGACAGTGTGATGGCGGATCTGTGTCAGCTACAAGCCGATGATTGGCAGGAAGCTGCGCAGGATCGGGATAGGTGGCGTGCTCTCATTTTGGAGACCAAGATTCTCTTTGGATCGCAGAGCCATATTAGTTAGTTAGTATTACTGAAATGCTTCGACAAATGAAATCATTTATACGTACTTAACTGAATTTAACTTCGCCTTTCAGGACGCGTACGTGAAAAGATTTCTACATGAACGCTCTCATAAATCGCTCTGGTTTGTAATTTATCGCCGAGCGTACGGCGCAAAGCGTTTCAATTTGTCATCACGTTTTGGAAATAAATTTATATCTTTCATTGACCAACGAAAAAATGTGGCTTCTAAAAAAACACTGTTAGAATTCGTGTTTCACATACTTATTGGGTTGGCACAAAAGTAATGACACACTCTACAAAACTCTATACATTTCCTTTCTTAAGTTAATTGTTTTCGATAATATTCTAGTATGTTGTAGAACATTCTAGGTACTTCTAATGTGAGGGTATATAAAGCCGCCCTCGTGATTGGTTTAGTTAGATTGAAATAAAATGGACGAGCGACAAGTTCGAACACTTTACTTATACGAGTACTTGTTAGGTTAACAGTGCGCGAGCTGCGTCTGACAATATCAACACTGCATTGGGCGCTGGAAGTACAAGCCATGCCACGGTGTCCAGATAGTTTGACCGTTTTAAATCAGGAAACAGGAGCCTTGAAAGCCAGTCACGCTCAGGGCGACCACCTGCATTCAATGATGACGATTTACGCCGCGAACTATAGTCGAATCCTGATGCTACTACTCGTGAATTAGTTGAAGCACTTAACTGCAATCACCACGCTGTGGAATACCATCTGCATGAGCTTGGGTATCGAAAAGTTTTGGCTCGATGGGTACCGCACATCCTTACCGACGCCAGTCGTGCAGTCCGTGTCGCCATCTGTCAATCACTTTTGCTGCGACCCCGACGTAAAGAGTTTTTGACTGATCTGGTTACGGGAGATGAATCATGGATTTATTATGAGAACGATACACGTCGTGCTTTTTGGCTGCCTCGAGAAGAAACGCCACCAACTCAACCGAAGCTGAGTCAAAAGAACCGCTTAAAAGTTTTGCTTTGTTGTTTCTGGGACTCGCAAGGCATGCTGTTTCATGAACACAATGAAACTGTAAACGCTAACAAATATTCAACACAGCTCACCAAACTATCTTCTGCTATCAAGAAAAAACGACGAAGACGAGCCACTGTAATTTTACTACATGATAACGCTCGACCTCATGTCGCATCTACCGTTCGCCAACAGCTGCAGAACTTGGGCTGGGAGACGATACCCCACCCACCTTATTCTCCAGACCTCGCACCATCAGACTTTCATTTGTTTAGAGCCCTGAAACGTCATTTGCGGGGTAAACAATTCAATGATTTCCATGATGTACAGGTGGAGTTGAACAACTTTTTCGAGGCACAGCCATCAGAGTTCTGGGCGAAAGGTATCCAAGCTTTGCCGGATCGTTGGCAAGAAGTCATAGATGCTAATGGTGATTACATCATCGACTAAGCTTTTTGTATTGTAATAATAATAAAAAATATAAAACGTAAACCAAGTGTCTCATTACTTTTGTGCCAACCCAATATATGAATACATATTTGGAGGTTTCTTATGTAGTACATTCATACATTGATGCAATAAATAAATCATTAAATGTAAATTTAATTAATTTCATTTATCTTATGTGTATAGCAATGTATTTCACAGTAGAAAATTAAGTATGAGTAAAGATACGTCCGACTACATAAATGTTCTCGTTTTATATGCTTTGGTGCCTTGATAAAATGTTACAAAGCAATTGGTCGATGACTTCGCATTATCCGCGCGATTAGTCGGCATTTGCATTAGATTGCATTCTTGGTTCACGTTAGTGCACCATTATTCTTGGTGACATTAAAGCCTGTCATAGTCTGCGTTGGTCTAGTAATATTTAGGTATACAAGTCAATGATTTAATAAATACTTTTAAATTAAAGGAAAAATGGAAAAATTCACACCTCCGGCAGGAATCGAACCTGCGACCTCTGGCCTTGCCGGGGCCATCACGCTCCCAACCGCGCCACGGAGACCTGCTGGATGCGTGCGAATTTATTCATGCCTTCCCTCAATTCTCAACCGCCTTAGGATGGCGTTATAGCAAACATCTACCCGTAAGAATACATCTTAACAGGCAACGCATCTAGCAGGCCTCCGTGGCGCAGTTGGGAGCGGGATGGCCCCGGCAAGGCCAGAGGTCGCAGGTTCGAGTCCTGCCACGGTGGTGTGATTTTTTCCTTTTATTTAAAAGTATGTAATATCGCTCGCAGACGTTTCTGCATGATAAAAAACAAATTAGATTTAAAGTTATAATGTTATATACGATCGTCAATGGCTGTTTTAGTGTCATCGAGACCAACCGCGCGGAGCGATCCGGACGACCAATTTGTAAAAAGTTGATGTTCTCGTCCGCGCGGCCACCCGCCTTCCTAACTCTAAAATGCTCCCTGAAGTTAAACACTAGTTCGATGGGTACCTGGGCATTTTCAGAATTTGGGACACCCCAATTAGCGTAAGTTGTTAAGAAAAATTAACTCACTGTCAGTTTTGTGACGACAATTAAGCATATATTTTTTTTATACTACGTCGGTGGCAAACAAAATCTGTCTAAAAATTTGCTTTTTTCACATTGTGAATGTAGATTATCGCTTAAAGTTTATGTAATTAACACAAATAATCGATGGAATCAGGCGTTACTTTGCGGAAATCCATGTTAATCGTAAACTAGAACTTTCCTTTGCTAATCCGCGAATAGATAACGTGCAAGTCAATCAGTGCTAACCTGTTATAATTACTTGCGTATTTTTTACATGCAAGTCAGTTGCGGGACTTCGGACCGTCAACATCAGCTCCTGAGGATGCCTCGTAGAGAGGCGAAACACGTGTCGAGTTTTGTATTTTTGGTGGTGGGTTGTTATATTTATTTGCGTATTTATTTTTATTTTTGCGGTGGGAGGGTGGGAAAATTAATTGCATGTAAAAAATACGCAAGTAATTATAACAGGTTAGCACTGATTGACTTGCACGTTATCTATTCGCGGATTAGCAAAGGAAAGTTCTAGTTTACGATTAATTAACACAAAAACAATATTTTTATAGAAATTTCTTGCTTAATTATCGTCACAGAACTGACAGTGAGTTAATTTTTTTTAACAACTCACGCTAATTAGGGGGTCCCAAATTCTGAAAATGCTCACCTACCGAACGCTCCACGCGGCGTCCGCGTGGCGTGACCCTAAAGTCAGCCTATCTGGTCTACTTTAGATCTAAATACCTATAATTATTCTTCCACAGGAATCCGGATGCTTGACCAACCCTACATGACGGATCTGATCGAGGCCAACTCGATGGGCCACGAGCCTCACAAGATCCACATCTACAGTGCGTCGTGGGGCCCCACAGATGATGGAAGAACTGTCGACGGACCGAGGAACGCCACTATGAGAGCTATCGTCAGGGGAGTCAATGAGGTAAGTTTGAATGTACCTTTGTACCTATTCCTTTGTGTTTGAGTTATACTTATAGCCAGTGGTCAGACACTGTTCGCAACACGGCTCCGTTTAGCTACATAGCAATTGAGAGAAATCGCTAGTACAGTTAGGGTCGCTTGCTCCAACAAAAATGGAGGGTTAACCAGAGGGTTAACCCATCATTTTATATGGAATTTAACAGCTGACAGCCCCCTAACCCTGAGTTAAGTGGTTGGTGCAAGTGGGCCTTAATGAGTTAAGAATGTAGCCAATTCATCTGTAGCCTTCGGGTCATTTGTACCTACTTATAGCCAGTGAACTCAGTCTTACGGTGTTCGGCTTCTAATCGGCTTAGCATTGCTAATCTGCTTAAGGTATATACTGTATTCGTTCATAGCTAATGAAATATTATTATATTTAAAAATATTAAGTCGATATAGCGTTCGACATGTTTCGGTTCAATTTCGAGAACCTTTCTCAAGAGTAGCGACACCCCACATATCGAACATAGCGACATGTCGAACGCTATATCGACTTAATACGTGAGTAACCCGCTTAAAATATTTTTAAATATGTATGAGTCTCACGGGAGTTTTATAGTTAAAATATTATTATACTCGAGATTCAGGTCACATAACCAACTGATAGAGCGCCATAATTCAAATATAGAAGTCTTCCGAACTACATAAGAAACTTTTACAATAGGTATTAAAAGTCCAGCCGATACTCGTACATTTTTGTGTGTTCGAGAACATTCAGTAAAAAACAAAATAAACGAAACTTAATCGAAGTAATTTGGTACAGCCGAGTTCATAACATTTCTTCACCTTAACTCATTGCAATAAGGTGAAAAAATGTACACATATTTATGAACTCGACTGTACCCTACATGTTAGTCTTCTATGAACTTATGTTATCCATGTTAGCTCTGTTTAATTTCCAGAAGAAACACTAAACTGAAACAAGACACTTAACTCGACGTATAAAATTGAGAAAATTGAACGCACACTTCATTGAACAAACTAAAACTTTCTTGTTTGTTCAGAGGCGCCCACACTTCTATGTTCGACAAAGTTACAGATGGTGTTTTTTTTTTACGCACTAGTGCGAGAAGTGGTTCATTATATGCCAGGTCGAAACTTTCAAGGCTCATCTGTACTGAAAAACGTCGTACGATACACGTAGTACTAGAGCCCACGACCAAAACCATGTCTCATAGCAATACGGCAAAAACCCTATAAAATCGTTAGATTGTATGATTCTGAACCCGACTAGGTGTGTAGTAACGGTCGAAAGTGTAGCAACTGCGTGGGAGGCCATTTCTGCTGTGTCAAAAAAAAAGGCAGTCGGTATTATAGCAATACGTCTGATAGTGAAAATGTACATAGATTTTATAATTGTATTACGAAAAAGTTTGTTTTCAGACATTTTGCGCGTAGCACATAGCCTGAGCGCATTTTTGAAAATGTCAACAAATTTAGCCGACCTGTATCATAGCAATACGGATAATTTTTTTTTTAACTTTTCGTATTGCTGCCATGATTACCAAAAACCTGTTTTCAGACACTTTAAGTGTAGCATATACTCCCATGGATGGTATGAAGACGAGGGACGATTTCAGTTTTCGTGGTTCTCTGGCAACCAACTACCTGAGTTGAGCAACGTTATTTTGGACGACAAATCATCATCCACAACAGGTATAGTTTACATGGCTTTTGCTGTTACATGATTTTACAGAAGAGGACGTTGAAGATCTCCCGAGCGACGTCGAGAGTGATTTCGAAGACGACGATTCCGAATCCGACAGCGATTGAATACGAGAATATTTTGTAACTTTGAACAAACCGTTTTTTTTTCAACTTCATCCCAGTTTCCTTTTGTGCGATTTATTTCAGTCCTTCAACTTCAATGTTACGGTTTCGGGTAAATTCTTAGTTAACTATCATCTAATAAATTCAGGGTCGCAACGTATTCATTGGTTTGTAACAGAGAATTCAAGATGCCTCAATACGATTTTTAAATGATATCTGAGTATCGAAAAGTTGTCTGATAGAGAAGGTGCTACACTTAATTTGTCTGATATAAATTTTTTGCACATGTGGACAACTTATTTTATCATGTCCAACAATTTTCAGACATATTGCTATGATACCGATCGGTAAAATTTGTTAACATTTTCAAAACGGTCTCAAAATTTAATGCGTTCACATTTCCGTCTGAAAATTGTTTTGTTCGCATCAAATAACCAAAATTTACTAATAAAAAAGATTTTCAGACGTATTGCTATGAGACATTTTTTTTGTCTCATTTTTAATTTTTTGAAGTGATTTTACGGGTTTGCGCTACACCACTAACGTCTGAAAAATATGTTTCCGGTATCTCAGAACTATCATTCAACTACAGTCTGCAAATCAGACATATTGCTATGATGCAGTTCGGTAAAATTCTTTGACAATTTTGAAAATTCGGTCAGATCAAACGCTACGCGGAAAATGTCTGATATTGGTATTTTCGAGTTCAGGATAATCGTATCTATCGATTTGATGCGGTTTTGGCTGTATTGCTATGAGACAAAAATATTGGTCGTGGGCTCTTATTCTAACGTGCAAAAAGGAAATTCGTAACTCGTGTCAATTTAAAACACTCCCTTCGGTCGTGTTTTAATTTATCGCCACTCGTTTCGAACTTCCTTTTTTACGCACTTGTATCGTAACGTACTATTCTTTAAAATATTATAAATAATATATTTATTTACGTGGTGCTTTATTATTTCCGTGCAACCTAAACGCCGGACCATTTGCGCTACTCGCCCGTGGCCCGAACACATACGAATATTTACATATTGAAACTAAAACTAAGCGTACATCTTAATACCTAGCTTAAAAATAGGTCTTTGAGCCTCAAAGTTCCAAGAATGCTGGCCTCATTTCTTCGCTATATCGCAATGCAGATACGTTTTGTAACTATGCGTTTTTTTTAAATAACTCCAGCATCTTCTTGGTGAGAAAATTGTTAAAATTTCACACGTTACATTGTCGATAAAATTTACATTTAAAATAAGAACCTCTATGAGAAATGAA
Source organism: Leguminivora glycinivorella (assembly GCF_023078275.1). NCBI lineage: Eukaryota > Metazoa > Arthropoda > Insecta > Lepidoptera > Tortricidae > Leguminivora > Leguminivora glycinivorella. Next base: position 8,758,699 of record NC_062983.1, read on the forward strand.
ATGAAATAGAAATATTGGGGGACACGACACCTTACACAGATCAACCTAGCCCCAAACTAAGCAAAGGTCATAGTACTATGGGTGCTAAGCGACGATATACATACTAATAGATAAATACATACTTATGTACATAGAAAACATCCATGACAGGAACAAATACCCGTGCTCATCACACAAATAAATGCCCTTACCGGGATTCGAACCCAGGACCGCGGCTTAGCAGGCAGGGTCACCACCCACTAGGATAGACCGGTCGTCTCTATAACCGCGTAATGGTGTTCCTACGCTGGTTGTTATAAATTTTATATAACATTGTGCGAAAGGAACAGCGTTACGTCAATGCCATCTCACTGTCCCTGTCACACAATGTTATATAACATTATAACAGCCAGCGTGGGAGGATCATTAACATGACAAAAATGTTTGTAATTTTTTATTGGGGACGATCTTCACTTTCTCCATACAGTTAATGTAATTTTCCGTACCTAACGTACTTATTCCAACTCGTGGTACCTAAAGGCTAAGTTCCAGTTAATGAACTTTTTTTGATTAAAGGGCAACATCGTCATGACATTTCCATCGCCATCATTTAGATGGCTGGCAGTCTCAACTGTGCGTTTCTCCAGAAACTTCCTGCCCCGCACAGCTAAACTGTGGAATGAATTGTCGCCTGCGGTATTTCCGGACCGATACGACCTTCAAATCTTCAAGAAAAGAGCGTACACCCATCTTAAAGGCAGGCAACGCACCTCCAACACCTCTGGTGTTTCGGGTGTCCATGGGCGGCGGTGATCGGTTACCATCAGGCGACCTGTCTGCTCGTTTGCCTCCTAACCCATAAAAAAAACATCCATTTATATCAGTCTCGTAACCAGACCAATTCCTCAAAATTAGGTATAACATTGAAATTTTGTGTTTCACAAAGTTAATTATTTATTACTTGGCTAGTAAGCGAACGCCAGGCCCCGTAGCCGAATGGCATTTCTCCGACGCCAAACGAAAGCGATACGCCGCTGGCTCTGTTTAGAGATAGATATCTACTAGCGCTTCGTTTCGTGAACCATTAATTAAAATTTACGGAACTCCACGTATAATTATATCTTCCGAAAACATTCAGGAATCTGTCCTAAAATTCATTTGCCTTAATTAGATGCTGGGTTAATTTTCGTTAATGAAGCCTGCAGAGCGCAGATTTCAAATTTTCGAAATAACAACTCCCACACAGTGTACCTTCGGCAGGCCGACGCACATGGGGGTATTTTACTAAAAAAGCTGGCCATTAGTCGATATAAATAATAATAAATTAAAATAGCGTATTTGGATTGACACAATGGAACTACGTTCGGGAGCTACGATGCCACAGACAGACACACACCGACAGGCAGACAGACAGACAGATAGACAAACAGACAAACAGACACGTCAAACTTATAACACCCTGTCGTTTTTGCGTCGGGGGTTAAAAAACGGGATATAATTCGATATTGTTATTGTTTCAGATTTCATAACTCTTCAAATTACTAATAACTAGAGATCGTTATCAAGGTGCACTTTTCGTGGCAAACGGTACGGTTGGCAAAAAAAACAAATACTTACATTTAAATATTCACTTTGTTCTTAACTACAAAATAAATACTTACCTTCTTAGGATTACACCTCTAGCCTTATCCGACCAACTATATATTTTTAAAACAATATATGTACGTAAATGACATTAATTATGTCACAAAAAATACACTACGCGAAGTGTAGGTATATTATTTTAATCCAAATAATCAAATGCACTCTAGATAAGACTATCTAGAATTGTTATTCAAGTACCTAGTTCAATTCAAAAGTAGTGCACGAAGCCAAATCTGTTGAACAAATTTTAGTTATTTATTCAATGTAATTTAGATAAGTAATTATAAATATGTAAATATTTCATAATTTGTTAAGTATATAATGTTTTAAATACTTGTGTATTTGTTTTTTTTGCCAACCATACTCTGCCACCAAAACAGCACGCTGATAACGATCTTTACTAATAACCTACAGCCACAAGACTTGTCTTTGTCCATCTAGTTAATCTTTAAGCTGTCATTCCTAATTATAATCTACTTGCCGACATGTTGACTGTGCATCAAATTCTGCCTGGTTCATTGCGATCTTCAATAATAATTAACGAACGTGATAATGGCATTAATATTATTTTGTATTCCCGCTGCGGGATTTTACTGACAAAGCCCTTTGTGAATGCTTTATTTTATCCGTGTCAATGTCGGCGGTCGGCCGAAACGGCGCCAAATCATGAAATGCCTAAAAGTTGCCCAGGCATATCACGATGTGCTTGATAAACAACACGGCAGATCGATTAAAGCAACGCATTCGTCGATATTCCTAGCTCTATATATCGGGCACTTCGTGTAATTTCTCTCTTGACCATTGGTGGTGCTGCTGGTTCTGCGTATGCAGCGTATGCGATGGCGAGGATGGCGGCCGTGTTTGTTTATCGAGTGAAAAATGTCAGCGCCACAACAAAATGATTTTAGCACCGAAAATAGTGTGGTTATTCAAAATAGAAGTGCAAAATAAGTTTTTTTTCTACTCGTCGACTTTAATCTGTCAATTAAGACACCACAGATTAAACTATGTGCTAGTGCCGAATTTTCAGTGTTGGCTATAATATCTCTTTACAGTTCACTTTAGTTAACTGAGATTGTTTTATTTCAATAACTAGCTTTTACCCAGCTTCGCTCGCGTTAAATCCAAATATACGGCATGCTCCATACAAAATCCCCCCCCCCCCCCCATTATAGGGAAGTGGCGTAGCCTACGTCAAACAACATCCCTTCAACTATCACCACTTAATAACCGATTGACGATTGATTGGTTGACGGTACGGTCAACCAGTTTGAATCATAGGCCACTCTAGAACCCTGTCCTATTGACAGTATTGACACCGTGCATTATTAGCCCTAGAAGTCACTTCTGACGTTGACTGTGAAAAGCACATGCGCGTTTTGAGAGCGTAGGCGGAGCGTTAGCGGAGCGTCAGCGGAGCGCAATAATAGTGGTGTGCTGGATGAACGCTGGCGTTGCGCCCAGCGGACGCCGGCGGGAACTAACGAGCGCGGATTGCGAGCGGAATGCGCGCGGATTACGAGCGGAATGCGCGCGGATTGCGAGCGGAACGCCAGCGTTCGTCCGACGCACCGCTATCATTGCGCTCCGCTAACGCTACGCTATCAAAAACATGTGTGGCGGAGGCTTTAATCCTATTCTCGAAGGTTAATAAATCAATTATTGCCATCTGTGTCCCAGGCCCCGTAGCCGAATGGCATTTCTCCGACGCGAAACGCCACCTCAACGCCGCAGAAATATAGTCTGGCTCTGTCGCGCTAATACGCAAGAGCGATAGAAATAGATAGCTACGAAAGAGATATTATCGTGAGCGTTTCGTGAGCGTTTGTGCATTCGGCTACGCACACTAGTCGTAAGCCTCCTGAGACACCGTAATACTGGATCTAATTAAGAGGGGGTCGTACGAAATCCTCGAAAAGTGCATTCGGCGTTTAACAAATGCTGCTCACATTTCTCAATAAAATGGAATAAAATAAATGTAGTTATTATCTTAAAGAGTGTGTCTACAACTTTTGACTATTCAGAATCTCTAATTATTAAAGGTATAATAAATAAACACACGCAAAGTTGACCTAAAATGAAAAAAACGTATGTCGCCGTTTAGTAAACTTTGTTAAAAAAATTCAATACTTTAGTTATAACATTAAGTGATTCTAAAAGCCAGATAAATGGACTAGAAGTTTTGAGGTTTTTTATATTTTTCCTCTCAAAGGCAACAAAGAAATTTTACCTTAAATTTAAACTATCGTAAAATTTCCATACATTCGCCATTGCTGTCAGAATTCTCCTTTCGATTAGATGCCGTGAGCGGCTCATCGGAGGCAGACGTGTCGCCGGTCGCTCCGCGTTGACAATTAAATTTGACAAATATTTTGACAGAAAATGGTGTACGTACACGAAAAACCATACCAGTGTAAAACTGTGCTCAAAATAAATAGGGTAAATCAAATATGTCAGGTGGAGATCCAATCTCATTTAAAATTTAAAGGTGCATGGCTTGTGCATAAAAAATAAATAAAAATATATCACATTATTAAAGAAAATAACGAACACAACCGAATGAGTATAAATGATTTCATTCTAGTTCGGTTAAATTGAAAAAAGTTTCATGTTTTGTTTTACTCATTGGAATACATTTTCATTACGCTGGTATTAACAGTACGTCATTTTAAAAATATATATGACAGTACCTACGTCAAATTTTGTCAACCAAACTTCACAGGTTGTATGTAAACAATTACAATTTAATTTATTCATACATATTCAGATACGTATTAATCGATTCTTATTTAGAATAGAAAAAAGGGGAATGCGAGCGGGTATAGGTATAGTGCTTCTGGTTCAAATTTAATTGTGTATATAAAAAAATGACTCAATTTCATTAAAGATTTGCTTTGTGCATACCGCGAACACGTAACCGTAAGTTGAAAACAATAATAATTATAAATCACCTAAATACATCGTTGTTTACAAAGCGCTTGTTTTGAATGGCACTTCTCCACTCAACTACTTAGACCAAATGTTCATGGAACACCAGCTGGTGACCAGCATAAATGACTATGAACAGCCGTGCAAAAATATCTGATTTTCTATAGGGGGCCATAAGTATACATGACGACAATTTGTGATGCTCCGTGACCGGCAAAAACATCGTCTTTCTAGCGTCTCGCGAGCGTATAGCGTCGGGCCAACTGTATGGAAAAAGACGCCGCGTCAGCGCGGCCATACAGTTGGCCCGACGCTACGATCGCAAGACGGTAGATGTGGGAGGGTCCTTATCCGCATACATATCTGATCGGGTCGCTTAAAAATATTTGATTCTTTATAAAAACCTAAATTACACTCTCACCCGCATAAATATCTATCCATTGTTAAAGCAAATATATATCTTACGGGCTAGAAATCATTAATATGTAATTAAAGTGCAATAATAAACCCTACCTGGTTGCCTTACAGCCGTAAATTGTATGAGGTGATTTGACAGTTCACAAAAACGGTATAGACTTGTGTCATTGGATATGTCTGTCTCATCTGTTCTTAAATTATGACAAGTAAACTTATTGCAAATCTAGTATCAGAAGCCTTTATACGTACAAGCTCTTATTCAACTTACCTTGTTAGTTATGTTAGTTTGAGTCAAAACGTAGAAGCTAAATTTGACCCACTTTCCGGTTTCCAATTGAGCTGAAATTTTGCACACATATGTAAATCAAGTGACAATGCAATATTATAGTATCATGGAGCTAATCTGATGATGGAGCAGAAAGGTGATCATAGGAACTCTGTTATGAAACGTCGTATCCCCATTGAGTCAGGGGTTTTTAGAAATGTCTCGGAGAGCAATAAATATTTTTTTTGCAAAAAAAACATTATAAATTGGGAGGTGTAATTTTTTATTATCTCTTACATAGCATTTAGAAGAAAAACCGACCAAGAGCGCGTCAGTGTAGGGTTCCGTAGTTTCCGACATTTTACATAATGACAATTTAATAAATACCGTAATTTGGGGTGAAAAGGGTTCCGGGGGTATATAATGTTATTATATTCCTTCTATTTTCCGCAATCAAAGTAGGAAAATAATATATTATGTTTTTTTATTATTATTATTATTTGTGTTTAGGACAACAGCCGTAAATATTCAACTTACATAGGTATTTTTACATAGTCTTAGGCCAATAACAGTTATCTGTTGAGTGAAAAGTATTATACACAATATGTTACTAAAAAAAAATGTGTGAATATTTAAAATTACAGTGAAAATGTGCAAGCCACACATTTTTATTTACAGTTTCATGTCTGTCAAAGTTGACGTTCAAATTTATTGGATTTTTACTCATTTTAATCGTTCATTATCCTTTTGAATGTGTATACACTTCTAAAGTTTATGTATAACAGAAAATCATAAGACATATTTTCATTTTTATAATGGTTTTCATGAAGAAAGCGATGTAACTGTGTTGGGGAATTTTTACGGGATGAATAAATATCCGCGGCCTGAGGGGTGAATGGGATCAGGAATGGGGGGAATCGGGTCGCAAAGGGGGTGAATAGGTTTACGAAGGGGCTGATTAGGGTCGGAAGAGGGGTGAATTGGGATGTGTGGTCAATGCTTGTCACATTGTATAAAATATATATAACTTACTTAAAGTGGTATTTTTATGAATGACCTCTCTGTATATGGACGCAATTTATACGCCAATGTATTGCTTCGTAGTTAGACTACGCAGCTAACGAACCTTCAGCTTACGCAGCTAACGTTATTACCACTAGGCCACCAGGCCAGGTTAAAAAAACCGGCCAAATGAGAATCTATTTTCACACAATTGTTAAACTAAATTATTTTTACTAGCTACCTCCAAAATACCAAATAAAATTGGGCTACATAGTACATCGTTTTCTGAAGATTTTGGGTTCATGGGGTCGGAATGGGTATACCTAACGTAATTTATGGTGAATAGGGCCAAAACCGACTTTTGAACGTCGATAGCAATTTTTTTATATGTGCCATGCTAATTTTTTACACAAAAAATCTTCCGGCAGTGTGAACTTCGGTTTGTCTTTGAAAATATGTCGTTTTATTTAGTAATTTTCGCTCACCCTAACGTTGGAGTGAATAGGGTCGGGATGGGGGTGAATAGGGAAAAGGGTTGACTCTTTCGGATTGCGAACAAAATATGACCTGTCACGAGCAAATTATATTTATTTTAACAAAAAATAAGGATTTAATATGTTATGAGTGGTCGGTAATGAAATCTACATATATTATGATAACCCTTAACCAACCTTTATAGTTAGATGGTGCTCTGACGCGGTGAATAAGTAAGTATGGTCGTGGGCAGTGCGGATGTCAAAATATAAGCATAGTTTGTCGCTATTTTTCATGTTTAAATAAACTTCTAAACTAACGTAGTGGGTATTAAAGTAAAAGGTTCACAGTGAATATTAGGTTGCCAGAAATATGTTCAGCTATACCATTGTATTGAATTTTGTATCATAAAGTCAAACTAGGTATTTACTACTAATGATTTACTCTGTGGGGTGTCTTTGATCACTTGCATGGGGTAACATTGACCATAATGACACATAGTTAATTATTGTCTGATTTTGTCACGGTACTTGTTGAGGCTGATAATTTGATCGCTTCTTGTGATAAATATTGAAATAATTGCAAATAAAGTTGGATGTCAGTTTATGTTCGATCACATCGTTTTTTTTCTGCGTACATTATTTTATTTATTTATTCCTTATTGCACATAAAAAAATAAGTACAAATAGTGGACATAATACCTTAAGGCATTCCTACCAGTCAACCACTGGGTTAAAAAGAAACATTTCATACGTGCAGGCATCGTGACAGAAAACAATAATCCTGATATCACTTATTTTGTTACCTTTTTAGATTTTTAGCAGGAAAAGACTAAAAAAGTTGATGGTCCCATTTTTTTTCTTCCTTAGTTACGTTACGTTGACCAATTTTGGAATTTATACTTCTCTAACTCCTACATTTAATGGGTAAAAATACCCATTAAATGTAGAAGCTAGAGAAGTTTAAATTCCCAAATTGGTCAATGTAACCCTAGTTTACGGTAGACACCGTCAACCTATTCTAATAATTCTCTTTTTATTTGAAAGAAAATTCGTTACGATAATATGCATATAAAATATGCAATCTAAGATAAAAAATACTTTTCATATAGTTACAAACTTAGTTCAGATTTTTTTTTTTGTACAACTTTTAAAAATTGTTCTACCTATCAAGTTCAAAATAATTTTCCTAGAAAGTCTTTTTTCTACTCCCGAACTACATATTATTCGTCATTTACAGGGTCATGCAAAGATCTTTAAAACCCTACATAAAAGTCTATTCCCCAAAGCCAGTGTCCGCCGGCTTTCCGCGCATGCGCGCAGTATCGAAAAAATTGAAAACGCATTGTTTGGCTCTGTAACCATGGCAACGCCTTATAACGATACGGCGCGCGTGCGCGGGAAGGCTTTGGGCAGCTGAGCTGACAGTGCAAACCTTTGCGTCAAAATACAGGAAACAGTGTGAATTTCACGAAAGTTATTCAAGAAACCTATTAAAAACTAAGTGCATGGTCGTAAAAAAAGTATTGTATGCACCGGTGTTTAACTGAGTCAAAAAATACTCGTGGCGTCTTAATAACAATTTTCGGCTTCGCCTCAAATTGTTACCCACGCCACTCGTCTTTTTTGATCTCCTTTAAACGCCTGTTGCATAAAATACTATTTAAAGTTCTGCTTTTGAGATTTTTTCATATTTGAGAAAACAGCCCTTATGGCCTGAAATACGGCATACGGCAGTGATATTGACATTGACATATGCTTTTTCGTATTTTGATGGTATTTTGACTGCACTGTATTTTTTGCCATGCTAATTTGAACCTTATCTCTGAGCGATGTTTTTTAATTTTCAGTTACATCACAGATGTGTATGACATGACATCTAGGTATTTAGCCATTTAAAAGAAACTACAAGGGGCTTTACAGACGTAGCGACTGCAACTGGTACAGGGCCCAAGCCATAATTTAAAATTATATTGTGATTTTTGTATGTATTTGTGGTTTATTTAATACTAAGTATGAGTTTCAACATTTTCAACTCAAGGAACTGAAATTAAGAAAAGGGACTCGGAAATTGGGTAAGATCAAGAGTCTGATGCAGATGGCGATGGCAGTATTGGATAAGATAAGATATGCGTCGATATTCCCTGTCTTTCTTTGTGTCTCTGACATGACTGCTGCTAGCTGTACTCTATTCATTAGGTTTTTATTTTATACACATACTTTATTTTTGTATCAAAATAAATGATAAATTGATAAAAAACCTAACGACCAAAAAGAATAAAGTACCTATCTGTTAGTCTTTAATACACCCCGCATATATGTAATGCACAGCACAGGCCTCCGAAGACCGGCAGGGCAATCATGGTCGCGCGATAAATGGTATAACATAGGGCCGTCCCTATCGCACTTACAAATAGTGTGATAGGGCTGATGTTTTATCATTTATCACGCGACCATAATAATTGTCTGCCTGGAGGTATCGGCCTTTAGCCCTTCACACACGTCTTTGAATAATGTTTGCGGGGATAGGCAGATTAAGCAGTTAGCGTAGGATTTTGATTAATTAAGCAGCATGCGTAACTCTCTCCTAATCAGGCTCGAGGTGTGTTAGACGATTAGCAACGTTAGCACAGTATAATAAAGAGTACTATGGTACAGTATGGCCACTCCCGCTCCCCGCTGAAAGTGCCGCCCACCCTCTCTCGGTTACCTCACAGTTACCGCCTGTCAAAAACGCGAACAGTCGACCGGTCATATCTCACTCGACAAGCATAGTACGCGTTCACCTACACGAGCTTAGACTATGTGCTAGGAACGCGCCTCTTTCATACATTTGATCGCCAGAGTCCGAGGTGTGACGTTAGTAAATAAAGTAAGGGGTAAATGGAATGAAAATCTTTAAGTTCAACACGGGTAAGTGTGTCATAAGGAAAAGTGTGACTGGTCTTCACATTTTACCGTTTTACTTATTGTTACAGGAGTTCTTGCGTAGGTATGCATACTTTTGCTACTTACTTGTTATTTATAATTAGTGGCAAACATATGAACTCTCAATAATAAATAAATAAGGATGCGTTCGAATTACGATAGGGCTGTGTCGCGCGGCTGCGTTCGTGTTCTCACAAATGGTCTCGTCGGAAGATCAGCGCTGACCTCCGGGTCAGCATTATGCTGAGACGGGACCATTTCGTGATAAACTTATCATTCCATTGTACAGTTGTAGTTTAAGTAATACTGTTTTTTTATGCATATTGTGTAGTTTTAAGTTTATTACGAATAAATATTTTGATTGATTGATTGATTGAATAAACACTGATTATCGGTTGAAACAGGCCAAATGTGAAGGCCACACACACACCCGACACACTTACCCGTTTTGTGTTTACCTATTTTCAGAGAGTTATTAGCAGAAAAGAAACTATTGTGTGGTGTCTGACTAGGAATTTTACCACCCCCTTTCCTCCCGTAGGTCGTGCTGGACAGTAGAAGTTGATTGTTGGATATGGGTTCATTTATGGTGAGAGCGATAGGATTAGGCAAGCAAACAGTCACTGCAATATCAGTGAAATATCACATTTCGTTTTTTTTAAGAGTTTGACTGAAACTTGAGTACTTACCTAGATTTATGTGCTCAGTCTAAGATTTTTGAGAATACAGGCATGTATTTATGTATGTAGTTAATTAGTTATCCTTTTCGCAACCCTGTATAATTTAAACGTAATAAACTAGTCCATAGTAATATAAATGGGAAAGTGTGTGTGTCTGTTTGTTTGTCCGTCCTTCACGGCAAAATGGAGCGACGTATAGACGTGATTTTTTAAGTGGAGAGATTCGAAGGGATGGAGAGTGACATAGGCTACTTTTTATCTCTTTCTAACGCGAGTGACGCCGCGGGCAAAAGCACTATCTTTACTAAATAATATAAACGTGAAGAGTAAGGCACGTTTATATTTTGTCACTCGTCATAGTTCTTGAGTTCCGCGGGTAACAACGAACTTTTGCTGCTTCGTCATGTCTGAGGACTCTGAGCCTAGTTAAGCGATCCTTATACTAGAAGTTTTCATTTATGCGTAATTTATATCTTAATAAACGTTATTTGGAGAAGTTTTATTTGAAAAGTTACTTGGAATATTGTAACACGGAGATAACAGAGAGCCCTCTATCATTCGTTTTCGTCATTTAGAATACATAAGTAAGTACCTACATTATTCTACACTATTTTGATGGCGGTGATGCCGTTATCGGACATAATCTAACTATCCTCGTTGATAGATGTCAAATAAGAACTAGTACTTAACTCATTGCAAAAAAGTATTTTTTCAGTACAGATGGTGTTCTTTTTACGCACTAGTGCGAGAAGTGGGTCATTATATGTCAAGTCGAAACTTCGGAGGGCCATCTGTACTGAAAAACGTCGTACGATACACGTGCGAAAAGGAAATTCGTAACTCGTGTCGATTTAAAACACTCCCTTCGGTCGTGTTTTGATTTATCGCCACTCGTTTCAAACTTCCTTTTTTACGCACTTGTATCGTAATGTACTATTTCAGAAAAAAATGTATACGAATGCTTTTTACAGTTTTACGAATAAAAATAAATAAAAAAATTTTGGCGAGATTTTCTCGACGTCATATAACATTTTATTTTGCCCTCCGAAATGTGTAGATAAAATCTTTCGGTTCCCTCATGTAACACCGTGTATAGCGTAACATTACGGAACGCGACATTCATTGTATAGAGAAAGTGAATAGCGCCCCACAACTCCAAAAGTCTATAGCTGGGAAACCAGCTCATATAACCCTTTCTGGGTTCGTTCAAATCAAGGGTGAACAGACACCTGGGCGAGCTCCATCGTAGGCCACGTTTTCGCTTCGGTTGTCGCCATGAGTAAAACTATTTAATACCTACTAAAATTATAAATCTAGTAACTATCGCGGTAACCGATATCAAATACATACTTACCTAAAGGATTTTCCGTGACATAAAAATATTTTCAGATTTCTGGGTGAATCACACGTAAAAGTAAAGTAAGTCACTTCATTAAATGTTTATTTGAACTACAGCTGCAAATGAAAGGACCTATGCATATATCGGGAAAGTAACACTTATTTAGAGATAGATTATCACTTGTACTAGCATCGTGAATAAATGGAACATGACATAAAATCGTGACTCATGTTACGCTTGCCGCGGATTGACCCATCTGTGATTTTAACCCCCGACGCAAAAACGACGGGCTGTTATAAGTTTGACGTGTCTGTCTGTTTGTCTGTCTGTCTGTCTGTCTGTCTGTCTGTGTATGTGTGTGTGTGTGTGTCTGTGGCACCGTAGCTCCCGAACGGATGAACCGATTTCAATTTAGTTTTTTTGTTTGAAAGCTGAGTTAGTCAGGAGTGTTCTTAGCCATGTTTCATATAAATTTTAATTTTGTGGTTAGGTTATGTAAAACTAGACAGACGGTCAAAAAGGTGTGGTTTTAGTTGAAGCGCAGTAGGCGATATCATAAAAATAATTGGCGAATCAATAATCTATTTATTAACTTCTGGTGGAAAGATAAAAGATAATGTGCAGTTAGTTCGGTGGGCGGTAAATGCGAAAGTCTTGTACAGTTATACTCAGATTCTGGGTTATAAACAGAATAGATTATAGGTACGACGAGTATAGTATCCAAATAATTAACAATAAAAACAGAAAAATTATACTTCGTTTTATTTAGCAATGGCTTTTGCCCGTGGCTTCGCTCGCGTTAGAAAGAGACAAAAAGTAGCCTATGTCACTTTCCAACCCAACCCTTTAACTATCTCCACTTAAAAATTACGTCAATTCGTCGCTCCGTTTTGCCGTGAAAGACGGACAAACAAACAGACACACACACTTTCACATTTATAATATTAGTATGGATTAGAGAGAACGTAAAAGCATGAAGCACGAGGTCTTTTATATGAGACATTTCTTGCCACAACTGTCATAGTATTTTAAAAAGACATTAAAAATACTCCATTGTTTTCTACACTAACATTATAATTTTTGATATTAATAGAATACAATTAGTAGTAATTATACCTACCTAGAAAGTTAACATTAAAAATAACAGACTTGACAAATATGCGTAATTAAAAAGTTGCGTAAGTCACAACTTGTGACTCACAAGTATATTCTGTAATGTCAAAATCAAAATCATTGTCTTTATACGGTGAAATAAAAAGACCGTTCAAACTTTGCATAGTGACTTTATAGGTCATAATGAACAACTTTTATTACTTTTATTTGGCTAGTCTGTGGTCAAGAGTAAGCCCATTTATAAAAAAAAACGGGACCAATGCTGAAATCGCGAAAAAAAAATTGGTTGTACCATAGAAATGAGCGGCATCATGAATTCATGACAGATATACTAAAGTCTTGTGTCGCATTCGGATAACAAGTTGTGCTTGTCTTGAGTTCCGTGAGACTCTTACTACCCGAAGCGGTCTTAATGTTGACAATTTCTTGTCGTCTTTTTGTCAAATGAAGCATTGCTTCGTCAAAATGTCTTTTGATGTGGACGTCGAAGTGGTTGAGAGTGAGGTATTTATGCGAGGACAACACCTCTTGCTCCTGCAACCGTCGGTCGAATGCTCTTTGATAAATACTGTCCAAATTGGATTTTCGTTCGTCCACATATTTTTGCGTCTTGCTGGCGGTTGGTCTGGTGTGCCGCTGGTCCCTGGTTCCGGCTCCCATGTTTGTCTGTCGTATTTTTCTTGCAATCTGTGGACAATCTGCAGTATTTTCATGAGTCTAACAATGCAATTGTAGTTTAATTGCATGTTCTTCACGGCCACAGGAAAACCAAATGAAACTGTTAAGTGTGTATAATCAATTTTTGTAGTCTATTCCTATAAATGTCTGTGGCATGTCATAACCTTGTAATCCGTATTTAGTTTCGTATTTAGAATTGGAGTAAATAGTAATATGAAATTTGCAATTGTAAATTTTGTCTGATGATTTGCCGAGTCACTTAGTTTTTGTTATGGTTCGGTGTCACTGTAAAGGTCGGTTTACACTGTGGTATATTTTACTCTAAGCTTTTAAATCTCGTTTTCAAAAACTTCATCATGTTATTGAATTTTTCTATCTTGTTTGGCTCGTCTAACTCTCGTCGTCGTCGTCGTCGTCGTCGCCTCGTCGTCGAGTCCCATTTTCGATGGCTTAGTATGGGATCCTCTAAATGCATGTCGCGTAACATTCTTCCATTCGCTTGTCGATATTTTGTCAATTCTAATAACTTGTCAATAAAATATGTCTGAGTCAGAAGTCGCTCGTCTTTATAGCGATTTCTTAACAATGTGAGCGCGGCCTTATACTGAACCTCGTTCACGGTCAAATGCTCGATCAGCTTTTCTGCGTCGCCTCGAACATGTGTTTTTAAATATTGCATTTTTTCTTTTGTTGAAATAGTGCAGTCTTCGTCAATTATTTTATTAAATAAGTCATAACATGAAGTCCATGTGTCGTAGTTTCCCGTGAAAAACAGTATCGTAATTCCCGGTAGCTTAGTCGATGAGGTTTTAATGGTCTGTTTGTCTTTGTCTAAAACCTTTTCTTGTAATAATTCTATTACGGTTTCGTATGCGTCTTGCACGTCGGTGAATAAATCTTTCATGAAATATTCGTCGCTGATTGTACACTGCTCGTAACACAGTAACAATTGCATAATAATATGCGTCTCGTCTATTCCTTGAAATAGTTTTTCAAGGGTCTTAGTCAAACTTTGCAAGTGCCATGTAGGTTTGTTTTCCGTTATGGCGGTCTGTGCGGTCAAAAGTCTTTGTCTGAACTGATTTAATCCATACTTTTGAATAAACAGCTTAAACGATATACTAAAGTCTTGTGTCGCATTCGGATAACAAGTTGTGCTTGTCTTGAGTTCCGTGAGACTCTTACTACCCGAAGCGGTCTTAATGTTGACAATTTCTTGTCGTCTTTTTGTCAAATGAAGCATTGCTTCGTCAAAATGTCTTTTGATGTGGACGTCGAAGTGGTTGAGAGTGAGGTATTTATGCGAGGACAACACCTCTTGCTCCTGCAACCGTCGGTCGAATGCTCTTTGATAAATACTGTCCAAATTGGATTTTCGTTCGTCCACATATTTTTGCGTCTTCCTGGCTGTTGAGTCTTTTTTGATGTTTGCCCAAATCCTTCTAATTTCTTCACAGTCTTCTTCCTGGTTTTTGATTAAAACGTTGATCTCGTCGATGGTCAAAGCCATTGTGTGTTCCGGTCTTCTTTCTTCTTTCTTCTTTCTTAAAGTCCCTACTTTCCCTAACCTACTCCTATCGCCCTACGACGTCAGCAAGTACCTACTGCTCTCAGCGCCCTCGCATACAGTATCGCAACTTCTCAATTGACTGGTTGAACCCGCTTGTGGGAGGCCAGCAACCGATCTGCTACTGTACGGGTACCTTCTCCGAAAGCAATACCTACTAAGTACTTCGAATTACCACAATACTGGTGCTTGTTTGAGTACACCAGCATGCAGCTCTCCAAAGTGTCAGTCAGTCAAAGTTATGTCAGGGACAAGAGGACCGCGTTTTTACCTAACTCAAACTGATTCAAATTTTTCGAAGGACCAAATGTAAAATCATGAAGTGATTTTACCAAGAAGTTAAGGGGAGAACTGTAGCCTATCCAACCTAAGTGCCCTAGCACCCTAAACAACCCTACACATCCCTACAGCCCTAGCCCTAACTATAAATTAATAATACATATAATAAGTACAGGATATCTGCACCATGAGACCTAAGGTACAGACGGACAGGGAAGGAAATGGGTAATGGAAAGGATTTTCTCACTGCTACCAACAGTGAGAGGAAAACCTTATACTCAAATGACACAGCCACGATGTCCAGGATCAAAGAGATTTATTTACACTTTTTACAAGCTATTTATACTAAATTATTTCACTGCACGTGAACAATGACAGTCGAAATGTATGAAACAGCCTAAATTTTTTTAGCAATTTCAACATTCAATCAATCAATCAATCAATCAAATTTTTATTTGCTGATAAAACATAATACAATGCATGCAAACATAGTTGTAACGAACATTACATCACTGGTAATGTCAAAATAATAATTAAAATAGAAATAGATTACAATTAGAATAAAAGAAAACAAAATTATAAATTATAAAAAGGGAATACGATTTAAAATAAAATAATAATAATAATAATTTAGGCGTAGGGATGTGACGACCCCATCGCCCATTGGTTTTACCAGTGCAATCAGTCAACGTAGGGCAGCTTGTGGCGAGCTGTTGGGGAACAGCGACCCCACGTACCCGAGTGCTCCTGGGGAGTCTGTTACCCGTAAGGCGGGTGGGTGGGACAGTACTCTCTACCTCTGGCTTGCCTTGGCTGGCCGTCCAGAGTGGAGTCGTTAGGGCTATATGCCCCAGGGGTGGAAGTGAAAATTTGCATAAGACGCGAGTTGGTGCAGTGGCTTCACAGCCACTGGGCAGAAAGCGGTGTACACCTCTCGACACCCTTGAGTTCTCACACCGGTGTTGCCCTTGAGCCATCTTGGATGTCGCTTTTTGTGGGCGCCCATCTTGTGGGGACGAGTCACCGTCTGCCGGAAATAAAATTGGATACCGTTTTATTAGGCAGGCGTCCGGTTTTTTATCCATAGCCCAGTATTTAGTCCATCACTTTCATCAAAATAGACCAGTTCATTTTAGATTCCATTAACTCTCAAATAGTCCTTACACCCTGGCGGGTGTTGCCTCTGCGTGTGTCCCATGATACGGGCAAGGGCAACATCCGCTCGGTGTACCCCTTTACATTTCATTAAAGTGTCGAAAGGGCCTCTACGTGTTGGCTTCGGCCCCGCGCACGCCTCCCAAAGGTCCGGAATACCATTGTTCCGTGATGGGAAAGACATACAAATAATAATTTAAAAGTCAGGTACTAAGAATAATTGCATATTGAGAAACTAAGAATATCAAGATAGAAGAGATACAAAGATAATGTGATGTAATTGATGACCGGAATAATTATGTGTCGATTTTTTATTTTATTTTTCATTCTAAATGTTTAATCTAATGCTCTAGTTCTAATAATATGGCATTGTAAAATATTGTCTAAGTTTTCTTTGAAACGTTCTATTCTTTCTTTAATATCTTTATCCAACTTATTATAAACTCTTACAGCAGTGTTGTTTAAACTCTTGTCAAAATAAAAAAAACCCTTAACTCTTGTAAAATTACTCTTAATTACTAACATGTCATCCTTATTTCTAAAATTACTGCGTACATTTTGTCTGGCTATTTTAAAAAGGTGTTTGTTTTTAAAGACATATAGGCATATAGAGTAAAGGTAAAGGGTGTTAAGATGTTATGCTCTATAAATCTATTGGTCCCATAGTAAATCTTGTTCATTATGACCTCAAAAGTCACTCTGCAAAGTTTGAACGGTTCTTTTTATTTCACCGTGTATGTAAGATAATTAATCACTACATCACTACATATTATAAAACAAAGTCGTTTTCTCTGTCCCTATGTCCCTATGTATGCTTAAATCTTTAAAACTACGCAACGGATTTTGATGCGGTTTTTTTTAATAGATAGAGTGATTATAGAGGAAGGTTTACATGTAGGTATAGTACCCGTGTGAAGCCGGGGCGGGTCGCTAGTACAATTATATTTTGAGAAACGCTTTTGAACGCGATCTGCAAATATAATACACCATTTTTAACCCCCGGCGCAAAAACGACGGGGTGTTATAAGTTTGACGTGTCTGTCTGTTTGTCTGTCTGTCTGTGTGTGTGTCTGTCTGTGGCATCGTAGCTCCCGAACGGATGAACCGATTTAGATTTTTTTTTGTCTGAAAGCTAAGTTAGTCGGGAGTGTTCTTAGCCATGTTTCATGAAAATCGGTCTACTATGTCGCGGTCGGGGGTTTTTTCAAAGTTTTAATTTTGTGGTTAGGTTATGTAAAATCTATCCACGATGGCTGATCCTTTTACTATGATATGTTCATCCTTTACTGATGCTAACTGTACCACAGAATTAGCTACCTATACACAAACACAAACAATACTTTTTGCCTGAAGAATTTCACGATAAATAAATAAATAAATAAATATTATAGGACATTCTTACACAGATTGACTGAGGCCCACGGTAAGCTCAAGAAGGCTTGTGTTGTGGGTACTCAGACAACGATATATATAATATATACATACTTATATACATAGGAAACATCCATGACTCAGGAACAAATATCTGTGCTCATCACACAAATAAATGCCCTTACCGGGCTTACGATGAGGGTCAAAATATTACAAAGGGGTGCCAGAGGGGTTGAGTAGGGGGTTAGGTGAAGGAATCGAACGGTAATCCGATATTTTCTAAGCCTAATGGATTCTTCCTGTAACCTATTTTCCCAACCGTTTATGTTTCTTTGTTGAGAACGAAAAGGTAAAATGGTTTTGAAAAGTACAAAGTTTTCTTTTCTGTTTATTTTTTCTTATAGTTAAGTATTTGTTACTGTTTGAAACGAGAGCAGAATAAGTCAAAAAACATCTGGATTTGTGAGTGTTAGGTTTCCAACAACTTTTTGTGGAAAGACCCTATTATGAAACATATCGTCACTACTATTAAAAAATCTCGTATCTCACGCTGTTCCTCAAAGTTAAAACGCAGTAAGTCTATATGCATTCCATACATACTTACTACAATTTTCTTTTCATTGACAGACGAAGATACAAGTTTTTTTTAAAGTAGGGACGATATGAAAATTGACGATGGGCTTACCGTTCCATTTACTGCGTAAAACAATATACGGTAATTGAAACTATTTAAAATAAAAATTAAATATTATTATCTTATTTTAAATGTATTTTTCCTATACCTACTCCGTCGATTGCTTAGCGTCGAGTTCTACGCTGATCGCGTTTATAGTAATAAAACAACTGAACGTTTAATATTAAGCATTAAATTTTCTTTTTGCATTTCAAAACTTTAGTTGCTTAATTAAGCCAAGCTCTTAGCGAAGTAAAATGTCGTGGCCTGTCCTGTCTTGTCACTTCAGAAACAACAGCTTAAGAACTAAAATTACAAACTTCATTTTGAAAACTAACTTTTGTACAACTACCTTTAAACTGTAATAATTCTGTTTAAGATTGTTTCAAGAATATTATTATTTTGTATTAATGCTAATTTTCCACATTTCTAGACCGTTAACCTTTTAGAAAATTTAGAGAGCCGTACTCTTCTCGCCGATAGTAGGTACGAAGTTATACGAAGATTTGTCTTTTATATCAGACTCCTTCGAAATTCGCTGGATATTCTGTGTCTTATACATTAATCCTTAGTAAAATAGTTAATTATGCCATACATGTACACTTCATCACACATCATCATCATTTCAGGCTTCCCTTCGTGTACGCCACTTATCCCGGTCCTGGGCTAATCTCATCCAGAAGTGCCCCGGAGTTTTTCGAATGTCGTCCACCCAATGAGCTAACGGATGCCAGGCGCTTCTTACATTCGATAGCGGCCACCATTCGGTCAACATTTTGGTCCATCTGCCATCACTCTGCCTGGCAATATGCCCCGCCCAATTCCATTTGAGTTTGGAAATGACGTCACCCACGTCCCGCACCTTGGTGCGGCGTCGGATTTCGACATTCCTCACTCGATCTTGAAGCTTAATGCCGAGTATGGTGCGCTCCATCGCTCTCTGCGCTACCCGTAGCGTAGGTATCTTATGCACAGCCTTTTTAGTGAGCGTCCATGTCTCGGCACCGTATGTATTTACACTTACTTACAGTGTAGTTATATACCGGGTCTCCCTAAAACCAACGCAAAAACGAAAATGGGTTTTAGGGACAGCCTGTATACGGGGGCGCTATACGGCCCAGACCCCATAGCCGAACGGCATTTCTACGACGCGAAACGAAAACGAAACGCCGCGAAAGGTAAGTCTGGCTCTGTCGCGCCAATACGCAAGAGCGATAGAGATAGATATCTACGAGTGTTTCGTTTCGTGAGCGTTTGTGCATTCGGCTACGCACGCTGGCAGGAAATGATGGTGTCAGTCATGGAAATGAAGCGCCGCTCAGAGCAAACTTAAATGGAAAGCGAACGTTCACGAATACTGACAGACGTAACATACATGTACTTATATGCTGGCTGATTTGAAGTCAATACTGTTCAAGTGAATTTGAATTTGGAAGAAAAAATCTTATAAGGTGCAGTAGGGTATTTCCGAATGATTTTTGCACTAGTTGATAAGGTGTACTATGTGTTTCCACGAACCAGTCAATGTAGCAAAGTTTTTAGACGGAAATAGTGAATAACACACTTACTAGATGGAATAGCCTAACAATCGATTACAGAATTTTTCATAAATAATGTAATTTTTTTTAAATACAAGCATTTCAAATCTAGTTTGTTTTTTCGTTGCAAACGTGCAATTCCGAATTGGTTCGGGTAAATCCGAATACACTTGAAAACGAGTTTTACGTGTATGTCGCATAAGAAACATATTACTTTTTTGATTGAAATTACCCTCCCTGCTCTTTTTACTCAATTAGGCGTATAGGAGTACTTATACGTGTGTTTGTCAAGCTTTTATTTCGGATTTACCCGATCAGGAATCTGTGGTACTCAAACTTTAATGACACTTGCAAAGAGGACAAAAAAAATGTTGCCGCTTGAAATGCCAGGAATCGAGGAAACAGTCTTATATAATAAGTACGTATGAAAATGAAATCTTTATTTTTTTATCCAATCGATTTCATTTATATCAACCATCAATAGTTTCCTAGGGTTCGACTTATGATAATGTACCTACTTAATAAAAATCCACATATTAAAGGCTTAGAAGGCAAATGTACATATTTTAGAATCGTTATATCCGAATTACAAAAGAACTTAATTTTGTTTGTTTGAGAACCACTGGCTGTTACTTTGAGAAAACAAGGTCGGGTAATTCCGGAACACTTTGTGACACGGAATTCCCCACTTCGGGTAAATCTGAAAATGTAATAAAACTCAAGCTAGAATAGTTTAAGCCGATTTAAAATGGCTAAAAAACGAAGATCTCTCAAACACAAAAGCAGTCAATTCATTTCCTCATCAAATTACAGAGTTAGCGATGGTCGTCTAATTCCGAATGTCAAAAAAGCGGGAATTTTTCACTCGCTCACTAATCTGATGCGCCACACGCGTAGTTTCGCCGCTAGCGTCTCGAGCCAACTTACGCGGGGAGGGAGATACATGAACGTCATAGGATGTGTTTTTATATTAAAGGAAAAAATGGAAAAATTGACGCTTCCGGCGGGACTTGAACCCGCATCATTTGCAATCCGTGCAAGGCTCTTAACCAATTGAGCTACGGAAGCCACGCCGGACATCGCAAATCCTTCCATGCCTTTCCTTATGTACACACGTCTTGGGGTGACGTCTAGCGCCATCTACCGACAGACTATTACATCTTGTAACGGCACTGGAGTCTCAAGTTATATTGAGAATTCACCAGTAACAATGTGCTAACCCATACTAAATTTATTTTTAACAAGCAGAAACGTCTGCTAACGAAGCGTCTGGAAGCGTAAATTTTTCCATTTTTTCCTTTAATATAAAAATGTTTAGAATCGTTAGCAGACGTTTCTGCTTGTTAAAAATAAATTTAGTATGGGTTAGCACATTGTTACTGGTGAATTCTCAATATAACTTGAGACTCCAGTGCCGTTACAAGATGTAATAGTCTGTCGGTAGATGGCGCTAGACGTCACCCCAAGACGTGTGTACATAAGGAAAGGCATGGAAGGATTTGCGATGTCCGGCGTGGCTTCCGTAGCTCAATTGGTTAAGAGCCTTGCACGGATTGCAAATGATGCGGGTTCAAGTCCCGCCGGAAGCGTAAATTTTTCCATTTTTTCCTTTAATATAAAAATGTTTAGAATCGTTAGCAGACGTTTCTGCTTGTTAAAAATAAATATAGGATGTGTTGGCAGAGCAAATAATGTAGCCGCGATTAGTAGATATTAGTAATTTTCGGAATATCCCGAATTTCGGAATTAGCCGAGTAAACCTTATAGGAATAAGAAGAGTCAGTCTAAGACAGTTGACAACGATCTTGACAGCCTCACCGCCGGTGCTAATCGTATTTCAAACGTCAAATTTCAATGAACTTGTGACGTTGCTATCAAAATCATTGCCAACTTACCTTGGTCTGACTCTAATCTTTATTTCATAATAAGTATAACTCAGTCTATTTAAAAAATAATATATTTTTGTATTTTATCTATCCGTACTCATAGTAAAGTTATCGACGCAATTAGGTTTATATTCGTTACGGCCCAGCATTCATTTAACACGGAAACACGTGTTTTGTCCTTTAATACCAGCGGGTAAAAACGCATTTTATCCACTAGTGGGTAAAGTAATTTCACCTTGAATAAAGTCTAATTAATTGCTTTAAAATTGATAAAAGTAGGTGAATCTAGTAATAAAGATGATTTATTACCTGTGGAACTAGGTACTGGAAGCAGTGATAAACGCACTTTTTGTGTTGTAGTTTCCTCGCTATAGTGAGGGGAAAAGTTTTGTGTTACACTCGGGTGCAAATGTATTTTACTTCTCGTGTGTTAAAAAACTCGCAAGTTCAGGATTCTATTCTCAAACCACTCGCTTCGCTCGTGGATCAACTATAGAATCCTTTCACTTGCTCGTTTTTCAATTCCACACTCGGCGTTAAAATACAACTTTGCCCCCTTGTATAACAAATAACTATTTCAGTGCAGGTGTTTTTTTTCCGCACTAGTGCGAGAAGTGGTTCATTATATGTCAGGTCGAAACTTCGGATGGCCATCTACTGAAAAATGTCGTACGATACACGTGCGAAAAGGAAATTCGTAACTCGTGTCGATTTAAAACACTCCATTTGGTCGTGTTTTAATTTATCGCCACTCGTTTCGAACTTCCTTTTTTTCGCACTTGTATTAGTCCGAGAAGTGGAATGTTCTCAAATAAAATTGAAATAACATTTAAGCTAAGCAGAAAAAATACCTATCAACAAACTTTTAGCACTTCCTATCGTACTGTGTTCTTACTTTACCTAAAAAATAAACGTCTTTCAGACTTCCGTTCCATACTTCTAGCACTTCGCTTATAGTCTTTCTAAAACACTCCTTTTGTTTTTTCCCTGCGTGCGAAAAGGTCTCAGAATGGTCTCAGATTTACCTTTTAGTAACAGATGGTCTGGGAGGGTAATAAATTGAAGAGCTGCTCAAATTTATTACAGGGCAATAAAGAAGAATAGGCGATAAGTTGTATTTCCAACACTTTCAGTACGTAGCAAATTATAAAGGTTGCACGCAGAAAAAAAATATCTTGTATATTTATTTATGATGGTATTCAAGGCAATCAAGCAGCCAAATCTCATAGCAGGCAATTATCGATACATGGAGTCATCCATGCCCAATCCCAATCCCAATCCCAATCCCAATCCCAATCCCAATCCCAATCCCAATCCCAATCCCAATCCCAATCCAATCCCAATCCCAATCCCAATCCTATCCCTATCCCTATCCCTATCCTATCCCTATCCTATCCTATCCTATCCCTATCCCTATCCTATCCTATCCTATCCCTATCCCTTATCCCTATCCCTATCCCTATCCTATCCCTATCCCTATCCCTATCCCTATCCCTATCCCTATCCCTATCCCTATCCCTATCCCTCCCAATCCCAATCCCAATCCCAATCCTAATCCTAATCCCAATCCCAATCCCAATCCCAATCCCTATCCCTATCCCTATCCTATCCCTATCCCTATCCCTATCCCTATCCCTATCCCTATCCCTATCCCTATCCCTATCCCTATCCCTATCCCTATCCTATCCCTATCCCTATCCCTATCCCTATCCTATCCCTATCCCTATCCCTATCCCTATCCCTATCCCTATCCCTATCCCTATCCCTAATTACGTTACACAGATTTAATGATTAGTGACTCCGCCTAACTCTTGTCACAACATGTATTGTCACTAGGGATGTACCGACTAGTCGGGAAAGCCGACTATCCGGCCACTTTTGTAGTCGGCGATTAGTAAAACAGTACAAAGATAAATCAACAGATGATGTGGTTGTATTATGTACCTATTTGTTATGCCTTTCTTAGTCAAAACAACAAATATCAGTCATCACAGAAACTTAGGACTATCAACTTCATAGGTAGGATCACTAATTCACTACCTGCGCCAAACCGGTTGTTAAAAATAGAAAATGTACATAAATATTCTCATAGACTTTTGAACCTGTAAAAAAACATGAAAAGCGCGAACGAAGGACCAAAGACGACATTCAAATTGTCAATTTAGTCGAAAAAACTGTCTTGGCCGACTAGCCGACTAATCGGCCACCCTAGTGCCGACTAGTCGGTAGTCGGCCTAGTCGGCCAAATCAATAGTTGGTACATCCCTAATTGTCACATTATATTGCGTCTCGCCTTAAACGTGTGACGTAATCAATGGTGATTCCTAATTCCTAATACCAGTGGCCCATTTCTCAAAACTGAAAGATGCAAGTGACAAGCGGAAGTCTCTTTCCAACTTGTCGTATTAGACATTGACTACCACTTGTAAATTGTAACTTGTAGCTTCGAGAAATGGGCCCCAGAGGTGTTTTAAGGCTTTCCGAATTTCTTTTGTTGACAATTGGAAGGCCTCATTGGTTCGGAGACGTCCCGAGCGGCAATATGCAAGATTACAAAATTATTTAAATATTTAATTAAAATTATTTTCTTAATCGCGAGAATGTTGGTAGATTATCGCAGCAAATTTAATAATTTGACAAAATATTAATTTGACAATATTTAACAAAGTAAAAAAGGTGCATTAGGGTAATTCCGAATGGCAGAAATGTTCGGGAAATTTCTAAAGGGGAATCTTGATATGATGGAAATAATGGTGAGGTTTATGCGACTTTCGAAATTAGACGACTTTCAGAATTACCTTAATGCACCTTATTTAGTTTCCAAACTGAAATAATAAAATTATTGCATTATAGTGATAAATAATTTCGAATGTCCATTTAGCTCGGGGCAAAAATATAGAGTAGAATAAGTACAGCATAAAATATAAATTTTAAACAAACCAACACAGCATTTTAGATACTTATTCAAAAGGTTTATATTGTAGTAAACCCTCGTTCCATTTGAGAGATAACGACTGGGATTTTGCTTCCAAACGAGCCGTGACAAACCGATGGCCACGTATTCTCATTTACGCGAGATTGTGGGCTAGTCCTATTCTCTAACCCACTTATTCATAAAAAAGTTACTGGACTGATAAAGTGTTTTGACCTTTTCTTACAAATACATAAGTAAACAAGACGGAAAGGGATAAATCCTTTTTAAATAATCAGTTCAGTAACTTTTTTTTATGAATAAAGGGTAAGTGACCAATGTAATGTGACCTCAAGTTCCGTAATTAGGAAATGAAACGATCATAGATATAGGAAGTAGCATAATCATCAACTTCACACACCTGTAGATTTACAATCAAGCCACCAACGCTCGACTTAGTATTGTAATAAGACCCTTGTTTGATATCCTTACAAGTTGAGACACTATTTAATACTCTCCGGGATTTCGTTCCAAGTTCGCAACTAAACTATTTGATTAATAAAACCTTAGGTATTGCGTATAGCTTTAATTGTATCTGAATATTTTATATGGCGATTCGTAGGTACCAACTCTAAAAGGACTTTTTATTGAGTTATCCAAATATTCCAACTCTATAAATATGATTATCGAAGTCTTTGTACCCCGAAATTCTCGCAATTTCCAAGCGTGACTGAATTTCCAATGGTATTGCTATTTGCTCGTACCTGTACCTAAAAGGCTTTTCGTTTAGTCAAACATTGTCTAGTGCTTATACAACACAATTATACCGGGTGGGCTTAAATTAAAATTAAACTAGGCTATGTTCCTTAAGCTGTCCATCTTTTGTTCAGTGACTTTAAAAATTATAACATACTAGCTTTTTCCCGCGGCTTCGCTCGCGTTAGAAAGAGACAAACAGTAGCCTATATCGTTCTCCATCCCTTCAACTATCTCCACTTAAAAATACACAATTATACAATTCGTCAAAAATATACAATTCGTCGCTCCGTTTTGCCGTGAAAGACGGACAAACAAACAGACACACACACTTCCTCCCATTTATAATATTAGTATGGATTATGGTTGTCATTGACGTTGTCTGCCATGATTTAAAAGTAATAAAATTCGCATTATTCGCAATGCATTACCCCTTAAGAAAATCTTTCAAGGGTGATAAAATCAAAATACAAGTTATTTTTTAAGTCTTAAAAGTCGCTCTACAAAATGTTGGTTATTTTAAAGAATATATAGGCTAGGTTTCCACTGTTAAATTTTTTGTTTTGATTACAGGGCCCACCCGGTATAATCAATATTTTATTACTTACCTATAATACCTACGTTTTTCTTGTGTTGCTACAATAGCCTAGGAACCATCCGGTCTTGCTACTACTGGGAAAATAACTTAATTCTATAACAGTACTTTTTATGTCACCAAAAATTAAGTTTGGTAATTTGAAATAGTTTTTTTAGTTAAGCCACCAAAATTTGTGACAAAAAACGTATAATAGAATTAAAAAATATTATTTTAATTCACTAAAAATCAGGCGAAAATGGAATCAGGACTTTTGTTTTAAATTCGACTACTTTAATTTATGACCTTTATAACACATTAAGAAACCACCTATTTTTGTGAATGATACTTCGTAGTAGCAAAAAGCGGACTAATTAAATCAGTTATGACACAAGCAATAAAAGGACAAGTGAAGTTATGGTTGTTTTGTATATACATTATGTGTTGAAAGACTATGAAAACTGAAACCACCCCAAAAACAATACGGATGTTCAATATTTTACTAGCTCGGAATAACATTCACGGCAAAAATTACATAAGCAAAAAAATTGGAACAGACTTTTCGTTAGGATCATAATAAAGAAGAATAAAAATTAATCCACCTTTAAATGCTCGCCAAGAAGCGCTAAAACCACATACGTACGTACTGAAATAAGTATTTTCATATTCTTCTTACCTACAAACTCTCTACCATTGACGATGTAATTTCCTGCATTATTTCAAAAGTGACTCATGTGTTCAACCGCATTTTCATTACATCATGGTATAATAATATATTTCGTCACCACTACTATCGCTTAAATAGCTCAGGTTGTACTAGCGTAACGTAAAATGACGGACGGTCCTGATGTCGTGGGTTCGATTCCCGGCAGTTGAAATGAACTTTTTTTGGTTTTTATTTTTATTTTATTTTTCTTTTACCGCCTTTTTACCCCCTTTATTTAAAATATTGTTTTTTTTTGTTGTATTATATAACATTTTATTTAATGCTGTGAGTAATTTAGGTACAGTCAAGATATTTAATTCCCTAGCCATTTTAAAATGTTATTAGACACATGTAATGCAATAAGGTCGAAAACTGTATTTCAGTATTAGTATTGATTGAAGGTAACCTAAGGTTCAACATCGTTCCTCCCCGCAACCGCAATACTCTGTCTTAGCTAACCATCGCTAGACGTTATGCCCTTACAATAAGGATTTAAATGTACAGTGACAGTTGTCCGGTATGACTCATAGATTTATATATTATTATTAAGCTAGATTGAGTTGTTAGGCCAAAAAGTGTGTCCACATGAGAGGGTAAAGTTGGGGCTGGTGTCCCTCTCGCACTTATTGCCACTGTCAAAATTATTTGAATGACGTCATCACTGTCATTATTTGGGGATACCAGTCAATATTCAAAGTTACTACCAAATCTACTAATACCGAATTAAAGGTTTTTTTTAATTGCGCAAATCTTTGGTTTTATGGCTTCATAATAATGACTTACCAATTCGCTACAAGGTATTAATATCCTTGCCTCGATATAATACAAAAATCATTTAAGAAGTTTATTAACTTAGTTATCATACAGGTAAAATTGGTAAAAACACTACTACCTGGTCACACGTGCGAGAGGGACACCAGCCCCAACTTTGACCCTCTCATGTGGATACACTTTTACTATCCTAATAAAAACGTTTGTCTGCACCGGTGATAAAGTTCAATTTATTATGGCAAAAAAAGTGTGAGCTCAGTCCCTATTGAAAGTCCATGGTATGACTCAATGAAAAATTGGCTAAATAGTAATCAGAAAACAAGCAAAAAGGGTAGAATATATTTCTATAAGTTATTTCGTTGGATTACATTACAAAATGAATGTATAATACATTATAATACTCGTTGTAATTGTATAGATTTAAATAAATAATTTTATTAGTTCAAATTAATGACCGTCAAGGAACAAAAACTAATTGAGTCGCTATTAGACCGTTTTCACATTATCCGATCCGATAACGGATGTCGGAAGGATATCAATAGATGAATCCAAGACTCCGCCTGTAATGTATGGGATATCGGTCCGACATCCGATATCGGATCGGATAATGCGAAAACGCACTTAGGTCTACATTTTACACTTTTGAAAACCAAGATTAATTAGAGTCAGTTGTATGGTCGGTATGTAGTGTAAATAAAAAGTCGAAAAGTAGTAGGTTCTTTCTATACTTTTTGCTATGTATTTTATATTTCAATAGGCAGGCTTTTGTACCCATATTACAGTACTTTCAATATGTGCTATCCTATAATTAAATTCGGACACTCGCGTAGACACTTCTAATATTATTTGAATGGCATTACCAACATTAAATCTCCTTTTGGAAATAAATTTTAAAGAATATCCCACTATCAGATCAGAGCCACTGGTATTTATTTTAAAACCTATAATAAATAAATCCGATTAACCTTTGGGTTGTCTGCTGTCGAATTTAATTATTTTCATAGAAAATATTTTAATTTGTATCCTTCCAGCTCGAGATTCTTGGAAGCCCTGTAAATTTTTCTTTGTGACAACAAGATATGACATGTCAGGAAATTTACACATACTTACATACATTACATACATTTATTGTAATAAACGTAGTACAAGTGACCAAGATAAAGATGATACAGTAGGGTATTTTTAAAGTTTATGTAATGAAGAAGTAAAATTGCGGCCTTTTTTAGGTATTTCTATTTATGGAATAAATTGGAAATATCTAATACCTACATACTTATTATATATTGGTAGCCGCTCCATTCGTTCAATATTCGTTCGCAATTCATTTTGACATTTAAGTCATTTGAGCATATTATGACAAAAGGTATTTTGATAAAGAGTTTTTAGTGTGTCGCAGTTCCATTTGCAATTTTGATACTTAGGTCTTTATACACTAAGTTGGTTATGGCATGAACGATTTTTTTCCTAAGCAGATAAGAAGTTAACGTTATTAGCATCAACAAGAATGTTATAAATGCAATTTAGACCCAGATTTTTAAAACATTTTTGTTATGAATTGTGCGTCCTTGTATTTAATGTCATTGCAGTAGCTTGTACTTATCAACTTATAATATAAATAAAACATAAAAGAAATGAATTAAAAAAGCTGTAATATCTACGACCTACGTATGCGACGACTGAGATTTGAACCCGTGACCTGTAGCTTGTAAGTCTAACGATAATCGCCGGGGCTATACCTGGCCGTGACATATGGGTCGAAATTAGACTTTGCATAGCTTTCGCGTGTTTGTAACAAGCGTTGCTTCAACGATTCTGAAGAATGGAAGAATACATTTCACAAGATGACGGAGATCTGTCAAATGGTAGAAGAGAAAAACGTGAGATAGATGTATGTACTGACAAGTATATACTCTTTTCGACGACTGTCAAATCGCATGCCTAAAATAAATATGTAATTTTTTAAATTACTTTGGACTTTATTATCGGTGGGAAACGTCTGTTTTTAATCTACCTAAAATATTACTTATGTAGAAATAGGCATGTAATGAGGAGGAACACTCAAAGGATACGACAGATGGCGCCACCCTATTAGTCCGTGAGACGTGAGAGCGAGAAGCTGATAATTATGTTTTTTTCTCTCTCTCACATATGAATGACAGTGACATGCCTAGACTCTTGCATAGGCGCCGCCTGGCGGGGTAAAATGTCAGTGTGCCTCCTCATTTACGTTAATCTGTAATAGAAGAACAGAATAAAAAGCATGCAACACGGCTCATCACCTACTCTCGGCCCAGCTCCACTGGCGTGGTGATTTTCCATATGGATTCCTAAATGTAAGACACTAAGGTCCAAACCAAACCACGCAAAAATGTAAATATATTATTAAATTAAAGTATTAAATAAAGGTCAAACTTATTGGGTGGATTATCATGCTGTTAATATTGTTAAATAGGGACAGTAAAAGTCAACCTCGTACTATTATCTGTTCCTAATTTGCCCGGTCAAATATTTAGATTTTTTTATTTCCATATAAATATATTGGTGGTTTTTATATGCTAAATATCTGAAATATTATGTGCTATTCATTTCTGCTTAAAAATATCTGTTGTTATATTTGCTCTAGAGCACGTTAGAAAAAATTCAAAAATTCTATATCATTAAAAAAAGTCTTATTTCCCGTCATATATTTAGGTGGCTTCGGGTTGTAAACCTTAAAACTGATTTTTTTTTACATGTGTCCACCATTAAATTACTGTGAGGTATTTTGCTGAAAGAAAACGCTTATTTTTTGGGCGTAGTTTTTTTAAATATCTTCCATTCCAAACTATTGGTGGATTCGAAAATATAGGTTTTTTAAATTGCGATTAAACGCTGTATATGAAAAAAAAACTACTGTTGTAGAATTATTTTCAAAAATATCGCACCGTTCTTAGGCTACAATGAGTTCATAGAACAATGGCGAGAACGTCAATGTATGGAAAAGTAAATGATTACCAAAAACCCGAAATCACTTATATTTTCCGTGACTTTTACAGTGACTCGCTACAGTGTAACTTATTCTATAATGGTGGCCATACTTATAACTTTCTGAACACTTAGTAAGTTAAGTAATTAAGTATGTGCCTGTGTTTCACTGTATATTTTTGTATCATATTCGTCAAGTCGGCTGAAACAATAATTTCGGTTCATGGGTCGACGAGGAATTTAGAAGGGAATAAAAATATGAAATAATCGAAAAATCGTAAAATACACGTAGCGATTTTACGACGATACAACGACGACGGTTTTCATTAGCCATCATCGAGTGAATTCGTAGGTACCTATCCCTTTTATTTTGAATTTGAATTGCGCGCTTGATGGATGGCCGCTCTGGCATATTGGATTGGATTTAAATGCTTCACTGAGCAGTAAAGGTTGATTTATCAAAGTGTCTACTTTAATATGGGATTCCATCTGCGTTCAATAAAGGATCTGACACATGACTATTTAAAGCAGACTAGACTAATATGACAAGGAATTTAGGTTATAATAGTATTGAGGTTATATTTATTTAAATGATAAATGCACAGCGAAAAGACAGTATAAGATTTATAGTTCGAAATAGTGTACAATAAAGTTGTGATGAAGTAGATACATGATACATGTTACTTGTGTTTAAATAAAAGCAATATTTATTTCAAATAATTACGCTTACCTACATTGAATGTCGAACGTAAGTTTATTTTGCCGTAGGTAGGTATCATGTTTGGTATTAATGTCCGATGGTCTGATCCGCCATTCTTCTACATTATAGGTAAGTACTTAATATGCTAAAGTAGTCCTAAGCATGCAGATATTATTAGCAAGAATAACATTTAATTATTATAAGGTACAGTACCACTATACCAGTAGAGTGGAGTAGTAGAGTGGTAATGAGGCTTAAGTAGTTTCATGTGCTCTGCCTACCCCTTTATGGGATACAGGCGTGATTGTATGTATGTATGTATAAGGTAAAACAATACCTACATACACGCGTGTAGGCGTAAATGGTGTGATATTTACGAAAAATAATTATTTAGGTCCGTAAGGAAACAGAATGTTCGGTCCGGTGGTCCGGACAAAATTCTGTATACATATTTACTAATTAAGATTAATGAAGACACATTACACGGGTCACTAATAATTAATAACGCACGTGTATCCGGTTTAGATATGATCCTAATTCTGTTATTGAATTTATCTCAAATTCTGATGGTGCGGGGGCTGTAGGTAGTTGATATGCGATGAAATATTGAATCACCGCCAAATTGGATGAGATCGCTAATTTAAAATCTGTTTTTGGAATAAGTTAAGTACACCTAGAGTATTAAAAAAATAAAACTATATATATATATATATAAAATGTATATATAATATATATATGTATATATAAAATACTATATATATGTATGTTCAATATTTATTCGGTGGTTTATTTCGTACATAGTGTGAAATAATTTCCGTATCCTTACGTAACAATTTCAAATGAAACTCGATACTTATTTCTAGTTTTGGGTGTATCTGGGTTAGGTTTACTAGACATATTGGGCCGTACATGTTCGACAAAAAACAATAGTTTTATTTGTTATACAAGGGGGCAAAGTTGTATTTTAACGCCGAGTGTGGAATTGAAAACCGAGGAAGTGAAAGGATTCTATAGTTGAACCACGAGCGAAGCGAGTGGTTCGAGAATAGAATCCTGAACTCGCGAGTTTTTTAACACACGAGAAGTAATATACATTTGCACCCGAGTGTAACACAAAACTTTTCCCCTCACTATAGCGAGGAAACTACAACGCAAAAAATGCGTTTATCACTGCTTCCAGTAGTTCCACAGGTGGTAAATCATCTTTATTACTAGATTCACCTACTTTTATCAATTTTAAAGCAGTCAATTTGACTTTATTCAAGGTCAAATTACTTTACCCACTAGTGGATAAAATGCGTTTTTACCCGCTGGTATTAAAGGACAAAACACGTGTTTCCGAGCTAGTGAGAGGAAAAAATAGTTAATCATGGTCTATATATCTCAACGTAACTTTATTAAATTTTTAAAAGTTGTGGGACAATATATAACATTTGGTGGGATAATTTTATTTACATTTAGCATTTTCCTCGCATTCCCTTACAAGCTATATCTGTCTGCTATAAGCACTTCGCTCATATGTGTTGTTTTTTTGTACACAGGGTCGAAACGGTCTTGGCAACATCTACGTGTGGGCGAGTGGGGATGGCGGTGAAGACGACGATTGCAATTGCGACGGCTATGCTGCCTCCATGTGGACTGTGTCCATCAACAGGTAGTTACAACACAAGTAAAATATCAACAGATACCTATCGGGCACAACATAGGCACAACAGAAGTTTCAAAACGTAGGTTCAATCAACCAATTTGAATCCTAGGCCACTCTAGAACCCTATCTCATTTATACCGTGTTATTTTTGCCATAAGAAGTCACATTGGCGTTTACTGTGCAGAGGTTCTACAGTGGCCTATGATTCAAATAGTTAGGTTGACTGTACGACAGAAATGCATCTTAGCGTCGACGTTTAGTCTACTCGATGGCACATCAAAATCACATCATTGTCGCAAATGCGCGCCGACACTATTTTCCATAGCGTGGACAGTGCCGTCGCTCAATACAACTAAATCAAAATGTTTTTCTTATTGAGCATTAGGTCGAAATGATCTGGGTAACATCAACGTGTGAGGTAGCGGAGACGATGGTGGGAATGACGATTGAAACTGTGACAGCTACACTACGGTGTAGACTCTTTCCATTTACATGCAACAGGTAAACACATATAAGTTGGTATAAGCTTCTAGTCTATTCTATACTTTCTCGTAGTGCTGATTTGACAACGAAGCCACTAAAGGGACACTAAAGGGGGTATTCAACACTGGTATTCAACACCGGATCGAAATGCTCTTGGAAACGCCTGTTTAGGCGGGTAGCGGTGATAAATCCACTTGGATACTCCCATACTGCCTCACGTGATACCTTACATTATTACCTTACAGTTTGGCGATGGATTTCCAAATAAACACTTAGCATAGTCAACGGAAATCCTAATTCGTTAATTCAAATTGTGTACCTAAATATAAGTTTACAGTATCTTAATGAAGTTACCAACTTTATTAGATAATTCCTCGCAAAAATGCTTGAATGAGCGATTAGCGGGATTTTCTCAACTCCGAGAAGTTGCTCCTTGCTTAATTACTTAACACAAAGTGGGAAGCCAATTAATGCTCAGCGGCCGCGGTTCAGATAGATTCAACAAGTTTAATAATAACTAAGTAGTCGAATAGTATTGAATAAACTATGATTTAAACTATCCATAGAATACAGGTAAAAACATACAACACTGGTTACAACATACGGTACATTCACAATATAAAATCACGCCTGTATTCCCAAATTGGTAGGCAGAACACTTCAAGCAGCTCGATTTTCAGTTTGTCTACGGGCAATTTCAGAATTTGGGACCCCCCAATTAGCGTAAGTTGTTAACAAAAATTAACTCACTGTCAGTTTTGTGACGATAATTAAGCATGAAATTTCAATAAAAATATTGCTTTTGTGTTAATTACAATGAATCTACAGACAGATTTGATGCTTCATTCTCGTCACAAAACTAACAGCGAATTCATTTTTGTTAACAACTTACGCTAATTGGGGGGGCAAATTTTCAAAATGCTCTTACTACTTAAAAAGCGAATCTGTGATATTGCTAGCCGATACAAATGAACCACAACCCACAGTCGACTTCTATTACGACACCCAAGGGTACCCAAGGAAAAGGGGTCGTGAAATTATTACCCGTCACGGGTTATTTCTAAAGTAACAAAGGTGTATCACAATATTCCTATATTTGATAAGTATTGTGGTCTGTCTATCGTAATATACAGGATGATTTTGTAAGTACTGGTCAAACTTTGAAGAGTGACTTTTGAGGTTATGAAATGAATAACTTTTATTATGAGACCAATGATGAAATGGTTATTTCGTATATCGTCACTACTTTTAAAAAATCTCGTATCTCACGCTGTTCCTCAAAGTTAAAACGCAGTAAGTCTATATGCATTCCATACATACTTACTACAATTTTCTTTTCATTGACAGACGAAGATACAAGTTTTTTAAAAGTAGTGACGATATTTCAGCTGACGTGATGCCGCTCATTTCTATGGAACATCCAAATTTTATTCTAATGATTGCAGCATTGTTTCGATAATAAAAGTTGTTCATTATGGCCTCAAAACTCACTATGCAAAGTTTGGCTAATACTTAAAAAATCATTACGTAATAGTTATTTGTTATACAAGGGGGCAAAGTTGTATTTTAACGCCGAGTGTGGAATTGAAAAACGTGCAAGTGAAAGGATTCTATAGTTGAACCACGAGCGAAGCGAGTGGTTCGAGAATAGAATCCTGAACTTGCGAGTTTTTTAACACACGAGAAGTAAAATACATTTGCACCCGAGTGTAACACAAAACTTTTCCCCTCACTATAGCGAGGAAACTACAAAGCAAAAAATGCGTTTATCACTGCTTCCAGTAGTTCCACAGGTGGTAAATCATCTTTATTACTATATTCACCTACTTTTATCAATTTTAAAGCAGTTAATTTGACTTTATTCAAAGTCAAATTACTTTACCCACTAGTGGATAAAATGCGTTTTTACCCGCTGGTATTAAAGGACAAAACACGTGTTTCCGAGCTAGTGAGGGGAAAATAAATAAATATTATAGGACATTCTTACACAGATTGACTGAGGCCCACGGTAAGCTCAAGAAGGCTTGTGTTGTGGGTACTCAGACAACGATATCCATACTAATATTATAAATGGGAAAGTGTGTGTGTCTGTTTGTTTGTCCGTCCTTCACGGCAAAACGGAGCGACGAATTGTCGTGTTTTTTTAAGTAGAGATAGTTGAAGAGATGGAGAGTGACATAGGCTACTTTTTGTCTCTTTCTAACGCGAGCGAAGCCGCGGGCAAAAGCTAGTATATAATATTTATAAATACGTAGAAAACATCCATGACTCAGAAACAAATATCTGTGCTCATCACACAAATAAATGCCCTTACCGGGATTCGAACCCGGGACCGCGGCGCGGGACCCAGGCAGGGTCACTACCGACTGCGCCAGACAGGTCGTCAAACGTAACATTATATTATATTTGATTAAACCGTACAAAGGCGTATTAAATTTTCGGTATCAGTAAGAGCAATTACCTTACAACATCAATTGATTATACAATAGGTGTATACCTGGAATTTATTATCGACGCAAATACGTATCAGTTTCAAGCAAAGCTAGAATTACGTGCGAAATCATCCGATTAATTAACTGATACAATTTAAACTAACCTGATAAATTGGCTTATTATGATATAGAAGCTATACATGTTCAGAGTCAAGAATATCAAGATAATATTATTATACAGTGTGGCGGCGGATCTGCATCAGCTTCAAGTCAGTGACTGGCAAGAGGCTATGCAGAATCGGGACAGGTGGCGATTTTTCATATCGGAGGCCAAGATTCACTATGGATCATTGAGCCAAAATAGTTAGTCCTAGTTCGTACTATTCGGTACAATTACCAGGACTATGTCACTCGCTCGCGGTCGCGCGTTATGTACCTACACGCTAGCCATTCATTCGAATGAACAAGTGGCCGAGGGGCGTACGTACCTACTATTTTTCTGAGTTTTACGTAGTAACTCATTAGTATTATAAATTGAAATAGATATCATACACGAATGAAAAAAACGACAAGGCCCACTGGTGGCCGAGCCGCGAATCGAACCCGGGTCTTCAGCTTACGCGGCTAACGTCATTACCACTAGACCACCCGCCCGCCCATTATCATCATAAGTATTAGTTAAATAAAGCGTAGGTATTTGACGTTTTGCGGGCAAGTGAAGGATCTGTTACGTTAGTAACTTATTAATAATCTGTGCCCTGTGTGTCTGTGTGTGTGTGTAATTATCGTTATTTCGTGCTTCTATTTCAGTGCCATCAACGACGGACAGAACGCACACTACGACGAATCCTGCTCCTCAACCCTGGCCAGCACGTTCAGCAACGGTGCAAGGGATCCAAGCACCGGAGTAGCTACTACTGACTTGTATGGAAAATGCACGGCAACGCACTCTGGGACTTCTGCTGCGGCGCCTGAAGCTGCTGGGGTATTTGCTCTAGCCCTTCATGCCAAGTGAGTAAACACTCTGGATAACATATTCAACAAGGGTTCCCTCTATTTGGCATAACTTTAATCGTCCGAAACGATTTTCGCATAACAGACTTCGCATAATCGATTTTCGCCGAATGTTAATTTGGCAGAAAACTTATTTGTCATAATCTAAAATAATACGAATATTACTTTGTCCGAAAATAAGTTCGCATAATTCTGTTTAAGCCGATTGTTTTTATGAATAAAATTATATCGCATAATTGTATTTGGCATATTTCTTAAAATCAGAATATCTACCCATACCTACTAAATGCTGTCAAGAGAGTCGGTTTGGTTAGGTTAGAACTGCGACCTCAACAAATACAACATTTTGTCAAGAATTTCGGTTAGGTTAGGTTAGAACTGCAACATTAATATAGTAGTATTACCTATGTTAAAAATCTGCGTGGTAAATTTCGACTAAACCATGTTATGCAGAAATAATTTATGCATAAAAACCATTCGGCGGATAACCTTTATGCATGAAATATATTCAGACAAACAAAAATAGCCTAGACAAATTATGCATAACTTATACTATGCCATAACAGATTATGCGAAAGGTGAATTATGCCAATATAGATTATGCCAAAAAGAATTATTGATATTAAGATTATGCCAAAACAAGGAGAACCACCTACGAGAGATCCAAAAACTGGTGTAGCTACTACTGACTTGTATGGAAAATGCACGGCAACGCACTCTGGGACTTCTGCTGCGGCGCCTGAAGCTGCTGGGGTCTTTGCTCTAGCCCTTCATGCCAAGTGAGTAAACTTTAGATAACAAGTTCAGTAATGGAACAAAGGATCCAAGCACTGCCCATACAACCATTTCAGTCGCAAAATCTTCAAATCAGTAACTAACTGTCAAATGTGACATAACGCGTGGTAACGTCGTGCAAACAATGCGACCGTATTGTTACAATAACAAAGTGTAGTCGTCGTGTGCACTCGTTACGGTAACAAAATGTGTACGAATTTGTGGCTGTCAATGTCACTGTCAGAATGACTTTTAACGACACTTTATTAGTCGACGTTTGCACACATAACGGTAACAACATGTGGACAAATTTGTGGCTGTCATTGTCACTGTCAGAACGGTTTCTGACAGTGACATTGACAGAATTTGTACACACATGTGTAGGTCTGATTACCGAACTGCTCCTAAACCACTGTAACCGCAAATGACAATCTGAAATACGAAGGTTTCTCAAACTTTCTTGTGAAGTTGTGGACTGGTTGCTTTGAATCATTTAAATATGAGCGAATTAAATAATAATAAACGACGACGACCATTTAAGCACTCTTCGACATTTTATAGAAATGTGGGAAAGTTAAGAAAAGTGCAGAATGATAATACAAATAGAGAAGCACTTTATAGTTACTTAATGTATTAAATATATAATTTTTAATTCTTATTGATAAAAATGAAGTGCAGTGTTGCTTTACACAATAAAAGTAGGAATCAAATGAAATAGAGTATTTACTGTGATATTAATAGAATTTCTGTTGCGCAATGATAGTTTTTTTCAGTACAGATGCTGCTTTTTACACGCAGTAGTGCGAGCAAATCAAGCAATGATTCATTTCTTGTCTGGTCGAAACACTTAGCTTGGATTTAGGTACTGAAAATCGTCATACGATACACGTGCGAAAAGGACATTCACAACTCGTGTCGATTTAAAACACTCCCTTCGTTCGTGTATTAATTTATCGCTACTCGTATCGATTTTCCTCTTTTCCGCACTCGTATCTACAAGTATTTTGTTTGGGTTACAAAAAAAAACATTTTATTTACTCTACTACGTTTTATTTATGTCTCTTTAACATTACAAATTTGTAGACACTTATCTATACAAAAATCTTGACAAAAGAAGTACAGATCGCTGAAATTAATGTTGATAGTAATATTATTGACGACTACTTCAACAAGTGTCAATTGTGAAATGCCGCAAAATACTAGTTGCTCTATAGAAGACCATAATAATATGATCCCCGATCCTTTACAACCCAGCAGCTCGGTACGCACGTTACATTTTTTTTTAAATCTTCTTTAGTGAGGGCAACTGAGTACGACGGCATATTTAATTGTTTATAAAGTTTGAGGATACCTGGAAAAAAATAATACAAGAATTACGCCATTTTGAAAACAGCTTTCGGTCACGCGTGTACGCTGCGACCGTTTTGCGACCGTTGGCGGTGTAGCTACTACTGACTTGTACGGAAAATGCACGGTAACACACTGGGATATCTGAAGCGGCAACTAAAAGATACTGGGGTCTTTGCTCTAGCCCTTCATGCCAAGTGAGTAAACACTCTGGACCCGAACAAAATAGTTTGCGTAGGAACGGCGACCGAATGGTTAAGGGATCCAAGCACGGAAAAGCGGTACTACTCTGAAGAGGCAACTGTATGGGGTAAATGCTCTACGGTGAGTAAACACTCTGGGTAACATATTCAACAATGGTCGGCAGCAGCGCCTGGAAAATGCAGGCAACCACTGGAGTCTTTTTGCTCTAGCCCTTCATGCCAAGTGAGTAAACTTTAGATAACAAGTTCAGTAATGGAACAAAGGATCCAAGCACTGGTGTAGCTACTACTGACTTGTACGGAGAATGCACGGTAACACACTGGGATATCTGAAGCGGCAACTAAAGATACTTGGGTCTTTGCTCTAGCCCTTCATGCCAAGTGAGTAAACACTCTGGATAACATATTCAACAATGGTGCAAGGGATCCAAAAACTGGTGTAGCTACTACTGACTTGTATGGAAAATGCACGGCAACGCACTCTGGGACTTCTGCTGCGGCGCCTGAAGCAGCTGGGGTCTTTGCTCTAGCCCTTCATGCCAAGTGAGTAAACTTTAGATAACAAGTTCAGTAATGGAACAAAGGATCCAAGCACTGGTGTAGCTACTACTGACTTGTACGGAAAATGCACGGTAACACACTGGGATATCTGAAGCGGCAACTAAAGATACTGGGGTATTTGCTCTAGCCCTTCATGTCAAGTGAGTAAACACTCTGGATAACATATTCAACAATGGTGCAAGGGATCCAAACACTGGTGTAGCTACTACTGACTTGTATGGAAAATGCACGGCAACGCACTCTGGGACATCGGCTGCGGCGCCTGAGGCCGCTGAGGTCTTTGCTCTAGCCCTTCATGCCAAGTGAGTAAATACTCTGGAGAACTAGTTTAGTAAATGAGCAAGGGATCCAAGCACCGGAGTAGCGACTACTGACTTGTAGGGAAATGTACGGACACACTTTGGGTCGTCGGCAGCAGCGCCTGAGACCACTGGAGTCTTTGCTCTACTTAGCCCTTCATGCCAAGTGAGTGAATACTCTATATACAACATGTTCAGTAATGATGCAAGGGACCCATTGGACCCAGGCACTGGTGAAGCTACTACTGACTTGTATGGGAAATGCACGGACACACTTTGGGTCGTCGACAGCAGCGCCTGAGACCACTGGCATCTTTGCTTTGGCCCTTCATGACAAGTGAGTCACACAGTGAGATACGCTGGATACCCAGCAACAGTGTCAGGGACTCAAGCACCTTACTTGGTAAATGCATGATGGGACACGAAATGGGTATAAGACGCCTGTGAAGGTGCCTGGAGCCACTCGAGTCAATACTGTAGAAATTCATGCCAACGTGATCCCAACCGAGTCAAGTATAAATGGCATCATTTATATCTGCAAGTTCCCTTTAAACCTAATATTCTGTGTGCATTGTGTGTAAATCTGCAAACCACGAGTATCATCCCCCATATTTCCTATTATTTTTCCAAGGTTTATTTAACCTCGCTTTTTATGCTTCGAATAAATTAAATGGCATTTCCGCTTACTTTGTCCGGCGGCAAAGAAAGCGGAAATTCGAAGTGGTCTTTAGATAGAATCTTGAAAATACAGTTCAAGAACAGCTTAAGTTTGCATTCGCGAAATAAAATGTGACTACCGCTTGGCTTTTATAAAAAGCGTTAAGCTAAAAGTGTTTAATTTTTTTCAGCCCGAGTTTAACTTGGCGGGACATTCAGCATCTGACCGTGTTGACTTCAAAGAGGAACTCGCTTTACGATGCAAAGGTTTGACCTTTTTTTTAGATTACAGAGTTTTTCTTTGAGACTGTATAATTACATCGTGGTACGAGTAGAACAGTCACACCATCCTTTAACTTTTTTCTTTTAAATAGGGTTATCAACACATATAGGGTTAATAGGGATATTATCACACCGTAGACCTAAGCTTCAGTCAATTAGCGGCAGTTTCCTGAGTTTGATAAATAACAACTGACAAAATGATAGACAAACTATTACGGCGTCCCTTAATCAAATTGAGAAAGGTGTAAACCATCTCTTAATCTTGGAATGTCAGGAAAAGTATAATAAACTTTATCGTGTTTGAGTTGCTAAATTAAGTCAATTTTATTTTTATGTTCCTATGTGGTGTAGGCGCGTTGTAAGTGTAATTCGACTTTTTATGAAGATTGGCACGTTTTACGACCGCTTCCCAGACAAATAAGGAGCTGACTGGTCTACGGAATTTGCAGTAGATTAGGTATATGATACTTTAGTTTATTGTAAATATTACTTAAGGTCAGTGTGGGGAAGACCGTCTACCCAGAAAGACCGTCTATTGAATATAACTTTGTATTTATATATCTATCACTTCTTACACCTTCGCATGTATACCAGTTTTTCATCCTTAATCCATTGGTCTTCAATAGATATATCCCTAGGACGAACACTAGTTAACAAAAAACTTGATTAGTGTTTCGAACTCGACCATCGAGTTCAACAAGGTTGAACTCGATGGTCGAGTTCAACACTAATCAAGTCGAAAGAATCTTTGGTCGCAAATATACCAACAGTCCTATCTTCACTTCACTACGAAATCTTTGCTTCAGTGGGTATTCTACTTCGGAAGTTTATGACTCTGTTTGATGAACTAAACCAAGTTAATAATAGCTTGAGAAACCCTTCTCGTTGACTGTAACTAATGATCTCTGAGATAGTTAATTATGTTTCGGTTACTTAGTAATTTAATTTAACTAGTTTCTTGAGCGATGTAATAACGTAGTAAACCCGTAGGTATTTTAAGTAAGTAAAGTTATAAACATACATTCGTATTTAGTATCCTTACTTCCATAAATAGGATATATATTTTTGTATTCAATAGGTATTAATTTTCTTATCTACAGCTATGTCATCTGAAACGTACATAAATTATCGTACATATCAGTATGTAAGCAAAACAATTCTATGGCTTTGATTTCAGGGGCGTTTTCACTGGACGATGAACGGCGTCGGGCTGGAGTTCAACCATCTGTTCGGTTTCGGCGTTTTAGACGCCGGCGCCATGACGGCGTTGGCTGCAAACTGGCGTTCCGTACCACCGCGGTACCACTGCGAGGCTGGCTCTGTCAATACACATACGTAAGTTTACTTTTTTTCACCTGTTTTGCCACTATCTTTGGTTTGGTTTCCAATATTTCAGGGTCTTGGCTGTGAATTTCTTTAGCACTCGTAACTTTCGGACAAATAGCTAACCTAAATCATCTTCTGTGTTGAAACAGTTAAAACATTATAACGGTCACATGTTGTCTGCTTTCTCTCCACGATCGTCTTTCCAAAACGCATAAACTCCTTGATACATAAAATCTGCGTTGTTGCTGCCTCTTGCGAATCCTGCTATCATAAATGTACCTACAACACCTATAAAATAAATTGTTACTACAAAATCTGTTAATTTATGTCCTTTGGTTTCAGTAAAATCCTATCAGAGGGCAGCATCTTCCTTCGCATCGAGACGACGGCGTGCGGTGGTTCTCCAAGCGAGGTCCGCTACCTGGAGCACGTGCAGGCCGTGGTCAGTGCCAACGCCACGCGCCGCGGGGACTTGGAGCTGTTCCTGACCAGTCCCATGGGCACGAAGTGAGTTCCTTTCAAGTTTCCTTCAGTGAGCATTTTTCTCGTGGTGACAGCATTATCTGGGGCACGTGCAGGCCGTGGTCAGCGCCAACGCTACGCGCCGCGGGGACTTGGAGCTTTTCCTCACCAGCCCCATGGGCACGAGGTGAGTTCTCGTAAGAATCTTGACACATGGCAGCATCTTTCTTCGTATCGATATCCCAGGCCCTGAGAAGCTCCGTTCTTCACCAACTCATTGGGCACAAGCACTTTACAAAATACATCCGCAGCGCAGGCTTCGTCAAAGTCTGTTATATTATAATATAATTTATGTCAAAAAGGTAATTAATACAAATCAAGTAGATCATAGATTCAGTCTAACTAGTTTGTGTTATTTATTAGTTCGTCCCAAACCATATGGCGCAGTCGGTAGGATATGAAGATAGGAATAAGATTTCAACTCGAAAGTTTCAAGTCTATTCTTTGATTTAATGCAACCAACAACCACAGACCGAAGAGTAGCAGTTCTGCCAAATGCTAACATTTTTTTTTATTTTCCAGGTCAATGATCCTGAGTAGGCGAGGCCACGACGATGACAGCCGGGACGGCTTCGCCAAGTGGCCGTTCATGACCACGCACACCTGGGGCGAGTACCCACAGGGCACGTGGACTTTAGAGGTACGTTCCGAACCTATAATATCTCTTTCGTAGCTATCTATCTCTATCGCTCTTGCGTATTGGCACGACAGAGCTAGACTGCATTTCTGTCGGCGTCTGGCGTCGCGGAAATGCCATTCGACTAGCAGCCCTGAAGAAGATGGGAAAGTTTACTAGAATGAATAGTAGCCAAGCATCCTGACAACTGGAGGAATTATTTTATTTAATTATTTAATCAATTACGTAGCTGTTTGTTCTGAGCTCAAGTGCCTAAGTAAAATCTATGGTCTATTTTACCAAAAACGACTATATTTTGCACTCTAATTCATTCCAAACATTTGTAAAGAAATAATACTACTAAAATGGTCAGTTTGTTCTGTAAAAAAATCATATGTACCTACTAAAATTGTTTACAGGCCCGCTTCAACGGCGGCTCAACCCCGTCGCAAGCGTCCGGCTGGCTTCGCGGCTGGTCACTGGTTCTGCACGGCACCCGCGCGCCGCCGTACGCGCAGCTGCAGCCGCAGGACCCGCACTCCAAGCTCGCCGTCGTCAAGAAGGCGCATGAGGATGCTCAGCATTAGACACATCAACACCGCCGTAGCCAAAGAGACGCAGCTTCAAAGAGTAAAGCCTCCGCCACACATGAAGCGTTTTGATAGCGAAGCGTTAGCGGAGCGCAATGATAGCGGTGCGCCAAACGAACGCTGGCGTTCCGCTCGCAATCCGCGCTCGTTAGTTCCCGCCGGCGTTCGTCCGGCACACCGCTATCATTGCGCTCCGCTAACGCTCCGCCTACGCTCTCAAAACGCGCATGTGTAGCCGAGCTTTAAGGCTAGGAACAAATTATGGACGCGCGTCCACAGCCGCGATCTAGATAATGAATATACACTGAATTGTGCAAACTATCGGAGGCAAGACCCTGGACGAGGCCTTGAGCGCACGGACGTCTGGACGTCATCTGGCGCGCTGAATGTTTTAAGACTGTGCACATTTTTATCAGTCGAGGTCATCAGCCGCGTCCGTGTAACGCGTCCCATAATTTGTTCCTAGCTTAATTCCAGAACAGTTTGTACATTTGGATCACG
The DNA here is from genome assembly GCF_023078275.1 of Leguminivora glycinivorella. Classification (NCBI taxonomy): domain Eukaryota; kingdom Metazoa; phylum Arthropoda; class Insecta; order Lepidoptera; family Tortricidae; genus Leguminivora; species Leguminivora glycinivorella. The sequence continues at coordinate 8,803,251 of NC_062983.1, forward strand.
TCTCCGATTTTGATAGACCTTCCTGTTTTGTTACTAGATTTCTATATATTTTCGGTAACAAACTACCTGGAACATTTTGGGAAACCTCAGTCATCGGTCTTGCATCATGTACTCTATCAGCCTACTAACTTTTATCAAAATCGGAGACGTGATCCAAATGTACAAACTTTTCGGGAATCACTGCAAAACAGCTTCTCCGTCTGCTTCGTCTAAATCTACCAGATTTAGACGAAGCCTATTTTAATGCACCTGAACTACACCGCCTGAAACTCATCGCATAAACACTTTCCGTGACTTTTTTTGCTAGAATGCCGCAAAAAGGCACGGAAAGTGTTTATGTTTATACCATGCCTTTTTCAGGCGGTGTAGTTTAGGCGTCACAAAATAGGTTTGGCCTATATAAACCACGCTACGGGCTACTTAGTCGCTGCAAATTTTTTGTGTCTCCCACCATTAGACTATGGGCCAGTATGAAACTGCGCCCACGTAGCGACGCAACTTTTCATAGAAACACCCAAGAGACGAAAAAGTTGTGGTGACAATGTCGCCCGTGGGCGCATACCCTTAGGGCCAGTTGCATCACACATCAACGTCACGCAGCAGAAGTCTATGGAAATTCCAATATAAAAAAATTCAAACGCTAAATTCTGTGACTGACGGTTTGGTGCAACCGACCCGTAGTCGCCGAATCTTTCGTCAGAATTAAGAGTAATCTTCTCAACGTCAAGGTCACCTCAATACACATTTTTGATACGCCACAGATGAAGAATTAACTTCACAGTTACCTTTTCCTGATGGCATAATCGCTACCTAACTATAGTTTCTGGTATACCTATCAGAATTGACTTATCCGGGTTTGAAGTAACGCGGCTCATTTGTTCGTTGTTTCATTTATGAAATGTTCATTTGACCGAACATGACATTTTCCTTTAATTTTTAAACGGTTACCAATCCAGCCTAACGGATTCTACATTTTTTTTTTTTAGTTTAGGAAGTTACGCGTTCGGCCAAATTAAAATATGATAAATGGAACATCGGAAAAACATTTTGAAGTGATATGATACGTGAAGGGAAAATCATCATCTGGCCAAATGAAAGGGAAGATCGGGACAGTTTAGACTTCAGTGTTCTAAATTAAAGGTATCAATTGTAATTCACTTTCTCTAAAATAACAAAGTACCTAGTCATTCATTTTCAACTCACAAGGTACGGCGGTGGGTTGGCTACGGCGGAAAAGGACTATATTTTGTGTAAAAGTAAAGGTTGAAAAATAACAGGCGCAACAAAATAACATCTTAATGTAACGCGATATCCCAGGCTATGTAACAGGTTTTTGGAAAAGTTTAAAAAAGTAACTTGATAATGCAGTCCATTTTGGAGAACCTTTAATATTGGTAAAGTTGAGAGAGCTATTATGGCGAAAGGTGCAGACCAAGTCATGGGTGATCTTAAGGAAGTCTGGCGAACGAGTTTATAAACAGAATGTATTGCTTCTGAATAGTGAAAATGTGTGTTTCTGGAGTTATTACCTTTTTGATGAGGACCTGTGTTTTTAAATGGAAAATTAGATTTCTTATCTGAACTTATATGTGAAATTTGTAACGAAGACAATTTGAAAACAGATTAGTATACGACCATTGAATCGATAATTTAATCACCAATCAAATGTTTGTATTTAATCTAATGAATGCTAAAGGTAACACTGTTGATAATGTGGAACAAAGTTTTCCATCCTTTTTGAGATTAAGAAAATTAGTACGATAGTAAATAAAAAAGTAAAGCATGTACTTTCTGTATTCGAGCCACGGTTGATTTTCCACAAATGATATGATCTCCATACATCTATGGAATTCTACATGGCATGGAGTGTGTCGGCCACAATTTTCAACATTTCTACACTACATCTGTATTTTCAAAGGTTTTGTATTTATTTATAAAAAAGAAACTACATAGGTACATAATAAAAACAAATGTGAAAGTTGTGGCCTTTATTTTGAAATTCAGGTCAGGAGGCGAATTATTGTTGGTTGGAATAATTCTTACTCATATTAAGTTACAAGCATATACCAGTTTTTTGTCGTACTTAAAAATAATCAAATCTTGTAGGTGTGAGTTTTTTTAATTTAACGGCGAACTTATTTTCTATTATTATAAACTTGTATTATTTAATCAATTTTAAAATTATTTTTTGTATTATTTTATTTATGTAATTCCTTCAAATCAAATTCTCCCTTATTTTGAAGGGAAGTGGGAGAAGTTCACTTATTATTATTTGGTTTTGATTTGTGGATGATACGACATATCAGAATTCGGGTTCATAATCGATCAAAATATATTTTGTGTAAGTACCATATTTTCTCAAATATAAAATAATTCATGATAATTCAGATCCAATATTTCTACAGTTACTCGAAATAGACGATGATACGTTTTCCGAAACGTTTTCTCTCAACGTTTTTAAGTTTTTAGAGTTTATTTTTGATTGTTTGGTTTAATATCAAATGGACGGCATTTGTCCCAGCCAAATGACGTCCATTTGACAACATCCGATTTTCGTGACGCATCCTCATGTCACCCAGCGTGCGTCAGGAAGACGAAGGATTCATAGCATAGACGTTATTGTTACTGACATAAGGTATATAATAAAGATATTTATAAACATAGAGGTAACGCGATCAGAGAACTTCCTTACGGGCCCAGTGAACACGATTATTTACGATTACCTCTGGCTCCTTATATATTTTCTTAACATAATATTTTTATTATTAAATACAATAAATAAAAACAATTTAACGTGTTTTTCAATTCTTATAACCAATTGAAAATGGAACTGTGTACGCTCCGGCGTGATCTCGCACGGTTCATTGCTGGTTAGGTAGTCGTTAGAACATAAAATTATATAAAGAAATCTATTATGTACCTACTAAGAAAATATATAGAAAATATAATGTGATTTGGTGTTGTATATGAATTAAATGATGTTTTTGTAATTGCTACTCCTTTCCCTTTCTTACTGTTCATGCAAGTATCCCGAGGTAGTAAAATCTCTAAATAAAGATATATTTGAAAGTTTTCTTCGGTCGTTTAGTTTGATAAAGGATTATCTCCAAGTGACCCACCAATTATTCGTCGGTATTGAATCTTCTAGGTATGCAAAATTTAAGAGATATGTCTAATCTATTTGGAACCTTTGGAACTTGTATAGGGCAAGAGAACGATAAGAAATTAATATCAGCCGTGCATTTGACATGAAGTTAACGCGTTTGCAATATAACTTAATATTTCTTCAGTTTAGGTGCCTCATTTGGTAAGATCATGGTAGGTGCACTAGATGCAAATAAAACAAGAGATAACCTGTAAAGCTATATTACAATAAGTTTAACGATTGCGGCAGTAGGTATTTCATTATAAACCTTCATTAGTTTAGACTATACAAACACATAATATCGGTACCACAGCGTACGTTACACTTAATACTTAACTTATCAACACTATATACAAATTACAGTTTCTCAAAATGTTGGTCGATTGAAAGGCACTTTCGTAATTCATCAATTTTAAAAAAATCGTTGTCCAAATTATGATTACATTTAATAAATACACTAAGTTAACTACGAGAACATGGCAACATTATGTACATTTTTAATCTCAAAACATGTTTAGGTTTTTTATAAATTCAAGACATATGGATTACTTAATCAAAGAAATTTCATTAATTTATATCAACCGGATCAAGGAAATTTAATTATTTTTAGTTCAATCATTTTCGATTTTTTTTAAGAGGGGCATAGGTCAGATAGGTACTTATTATTTAAATATGTTACATTCACTAGAAGTAATAATGATTATAAGAGTTAAAAATATGTTTTGGTTCTATTTCTCATTAAACAACATTTGCTTTATAATAGTCTTTTAAAATTAAACAATAAATACTTCAAGCGATTTAGTCAAAGGGAGTACGTAATGATAAGCTTCAACGCACGTTGTAAAATAACTTTGCGAGGGTGTTTAGACATAACAAACTAAAATTACAAAAACAATAAAGAGCAAACACCCTGTTATTGACTGCATGAGTGCTTTATGACCTATAGATGATTTTAGGGCCTCCACAAAATATTTATTTGGAAAATAATAAATGTCTTGTCACTTCTGCGTCTGCCGAACTGTGCTAAGTGCGTTTTCATATTATCGCTTCCGATATCGGATATATGAAAATCTGTATAAGCAGATTCAAAAGATGGCGCCTTTAATATGTAGGATATCGATTCTATAACTATATCCGATATCGGATCCGAGAATGTGAAAACGGTTTAAGCTTTGTTCGCTCTTATTTGTGTAGATATAGTGATATGCAGTTTTGGTGGATATCTAATAACGCTCTATATCCATCACTGCAAATCACTTATTGGTACAATTTTAAATAAAAAAAAAAATCTTTAGTGAATTACTAGATTACTTTGTAACGTATGAATCTAGTAGGTACTTATTGAAAATACTTTTACCATTTCCAAAAAAAAATACGAAAATAATCAAAAGAATCTTTTTTCTTATATATCAACAACATAGATCAGAAATGATAATGAGTTACAATTCATTTGTTCAATACAAAACGTCTAGTGTCAGTGCAAATACATAAGTTATATGACTGCTACCAAAGTACAGTTACCTACAAGTAAACAATATTTATCTTACACTATAACACTATAAGTTTTGGCTAACACTTTGCACTTGATAATTGTCACTTTCACTTGCTGCTATAATTTAGCATTTATTACCTGCGGAGTCCAATACTTCTCTAATTAGAACCTTCAAAATATTTGTGAAGTCCATACTTCTCTAATTGTCCATTAGCTTCCGTCTTTTAGAGTGTATCACACATGATATAATTCGGTGTTCCTAGTCTTGCTTACTTCACAAATGAGATATACCTATTCATCTCTTGTATTTCAAGTCATAATAAAGAAATGGCGCGCCAATCATCATTAAATACAGCAGCCTTGAAATTGGTAATCAGTCCATCCATTGAGTAGGCTTGACGGCTTTTTACGCTTACGATGAAGACATTGTGTAAAAAAATCCAAAGAATAGAATGTTTAATGGTCGCTGTTTCCGCTTGATAATTTCAACAACATAGGTCATTTTATACTACCTAGTTTGGATCTTAAAATACGTGACAAAACTGTCACAATCAGAGTGAAACCATATTACTCCGCCCTGTCATGGAATCAAAAACGACTGGCCAACTTTGGAATCTGATTTTCATAGAAAACATCTAACAGGTTTTATGTATAGCCAAATGCACAAACGCTCACGATAATACCTGTTTCGTAGCTATTCTATCTCTCTTGCATATTGGCGCGACAAGGCTAGACTGCATTTCTGTCGGCTACGCCGGCTGGTATGTATTGTTCTGTTTCATAGCGTTGTATTTCTTCCTACAATGTCTTGATCTTGTGGCAGGCCCTTTACACGCCCATTTCGTTGTAGTGCCGGCCGTTCGGCACGTCCACTCCACGCTCTGATGTCCCGTTGCGGCCATTAGTGTGCCCACGGGAGCTTAATTGTCAGAGATCTGGAAAATACAACATTAGTTAGAGAAGTTTTTGACCCCGTAATGTTTATTAAAGTTGACAAGCCGCTAATAATCGTTTGTCCCTTTCCATAATACCGATACCTACCTTTGTCGGAAAGGAACAAATGCGTGTTATCGGCACTTTAGTGAATATTAATGGATAAGGGTGTAAGTATTCGCTATGAAAAGTAGTACAAGCTCAGAGTAGGACAGAAGGCAATAGAACAAGTTTTTGAACGCTTTCCCTTCTTGTGTCAAAAATGGTATAGACGCTATAATATTGATTGGTAAAGAGCAAATTTAATATACCTAAAACTTAAATGACAGATAGACAGGAGGAGATTCACATTTAGTGGTCATTGCCGTCGTAGGAACGACGACCATTTTAGTGGTTCTTGGCGTGTAAAGGATTAAAGCCCCATTTAGATGGTACGAGTTTCTCGCCTCGAACGTACGATTATCGAAGTACGAGAAAAAATATCGTATCATGTAAACTATGAGTACGATATCGCACGAGAGAGGGCGATAATCGCCTCGCCTTTGATATTTGTATGTCTCCGTGTAAACAAAACACATATGCGAGAATCGTATACGAGTTTATGCGCTACTCAGTCGAAATTAATTCAGTAGAAATCATGTAAAACATGGTGTTTTTATATTTGTAGCTGCATCTCAGTAACTAATGTTTACCTACTGACATTTTACCCCATATATCTATGGGGCAAAATGCCTACTATAATTAAAAAAAAATGTTATTCATATTCTATGTTTAATAATATCCTTAAACCTAATCGCAAGTATCGCAACCAAGATTTTATTAGCTATACGCTACGGTCGAAATCATTATTTTCCCTATTGTATATTATTGAGACCTTCATAAATCATTTATAGTGTTTTAATAATATTGGGTACTATTCATCTTAAATTCAAATAAATCCAAGGTAAATTATACCCAATATTATAAAAAAGCATATAATATATGTGTTTATAATTAATTAATTAGCAACTAGGCACGCAAGTTGACAGGCAAAACTCGTATGAAAATCGGTTCGCTCCGATTCGTGCGATAATCGCACGTTCGAGAAAAGATGTCATACGAGAACCGGTTTAGACGAGTCGAGAAATGTTATGGAAATATCTCCCGAAAATTCTACTCTCCGTCTAAACTATTTCGCCTGGCGATAATCGCCTGGCGAGTCTCGCATACGATACTCGTATGCGAGTTTTTATTTCTCGCACTAATGTAAACGTTTTCGTACGATATTCGCCAGGCGATTATCGCATACGATAATGTCATACGAGTTTCTCGACCAAGACGGGCCATCGTCCACCAGACGACCCAGACGGGACTCGTACCATCTAAATGGGGCTTAAGCCCCATTTAGATGGTACGAGTTTCTCGCCCGTCTTGGTCGAGAAACTCGCCCAAACTATTTCGCCTGGCGATAATCGCCTGGCGAGTCTCGCATACGATACTCGTATGCGAGTTTTTATTTCTCGCACTAATGTAAACGTTTTCGTACGATATTCGCCAGGCGATTATCGCATACGATAATGTCATACGAGTTTCTCGACCAAGACGGGCCATCGTCCACCAGACGACCCAGACGGGACTCGTACCATCTAAATGGGGCTTAAGCCCCATTTAGATGGTACGAGTTTCTCGCCCGTCTTGGTCGAGAAACTCGTATGACATTATCGTATGCGATAATCGCCTGGCGAATATCGTACGAAAACGTTTACATTAGTGCGAGAAATAAAAACTCGCATACGAGTATCGTATGCGAGACTCGCCAGGCGATTATCGCCAGGCGAAATAGTTTAGACGGAGAGTAGAATTTTCGGGAGATATTTCCATAACATTTCTCGACTCGTCTAAACCGGTTCTCGTATGACATCTTTTCTCGAACGTGCGATTATCGCACGAATCGGAGCGAACCGATTTTCATACGAGTTTTGCCTGTCAACTTGCGTGCCTAGTTGCTAATTAATTAATTATAAACACATATATTATATGCTTTTTTATAATATTGGGTATAATTTACCTTGGATTTATTTGAATTTAAGATGAATAGTACCCAATATTATTAAAACACTATAAATGATTTATGAAGGTCTCAATAATATACAATAGGGAAAATAATGATTTCGACCGTAGCGTATAGCTAATAAAATCTTGGTTGCGATACTTGCGATTAGGTTTAGGATATTATTAAACATAGAATATGAATAAAATTTTTTTTTAATTATAGTAAATGGGGCTAAAGTTTAGTAAGTATATATGGGCATATTCGCGAAAAAAGATTCAAAAACTTTTTTTTCTAAAATAGGTAAATTTAATGTTTTTCCTACTCAGAATCACGAGCCTTTCGATCCTACTAGGTAAAAAAAGCGTCCCAAATTATTTTTCCACTTCGTTACCATTTTTCAAACACTTTGTAGGTAGGTACAGAAGTTACAAAATGGAAAGTATGCAAATAATAGAACATTTTGGGAAAATTTTTTTGTCTGTTGTTTTTTGCCCTAGATCAAAACGTCTCGTGATTTTGAGTAGAAAAACAAAAAACTACCTACCTTAGAAAAAAAATTTGGTGATTGTTCTCGCGAAAAGTGGTAGGTAGTAGTGTAATTTACAATAAATAGTTTAAGAGCCAGTTGCATCAACCACATTTGACAGACACATCATCGTCACGCAGCAGACTTCTAACTTCCCATCATCCTCCTTGCGTTATCCCGGCATTTGCCACGGCCCATGAGACTTCTAACTTCCCATACAATAAAATTTTACGAACGCTTTAACGGTGACAGAGGGTTTGATCCAACCGGCTCCATATGTCGTTATTTACCCATAGTTTCTTGTTGTAACTCTAGTTTGTACGCAGGGTTGTCATACGGCGGAAGTGATGACTCCCTTGGAGCGGTAGGTACAGCTGAAAGCAGATAAAACTTCGTTAGTTTTCATCATTTAATGTCGTCTTGCATCCTCAACACATCCAACTCGCAATCAAATAGCAAATTACAACTTTATGCCGCCTAAATATTATGCACAAATATTATCTGCAAATGCAAATATTATCTTCTAGTTGAACAATAGTTCAACTAGAAGACTATTATGCTCACCAACATTATGACAACAGACGATTCGCTATTACAAAATTCTGCGAAATGATTTGTGCCAAAGCATATTCTGCATAAGGTGTTTCTGCCAAACTTGACTTCTGCCAAGAACTATTAATACGAATCAAATATATGCGTAAAAAGTTTCTGCCAGATAATAGTGAACCCAGCGCTCCTAATGCTGCCACCACAACTACAACTAGCGCCCCGTAGTAATCTCCTCGCGTGGTCCTCAATAAGTGCGTTTTCACATTATCCGATCCGATATCGGATGTCGGACCGATATCCCATACATTACAGGCGCCATCTTGAATTTTTTCCATTGAAATCCTTCCGACATCCGATATCGGATCGGATAATGTGAAAACGGCCTAAGTCTGATGACGCTTCAATGGTAGGAATCTGTACTCACGAGTGATAGGCACGGAGCGCGGGCGGTGTCTACGGACGACCACTAGAAGAAGCAACAGTGACGTCAGCGCTCCTAAAGCCGCCACCACACCGACTACAACTAGCGCCCCATAGTAATCTCCTCGCGGCGCCATGGCCCCACCTACTGATGAGGCTTCAATGGCGTCTGAAAAGGAGAACATGTATGTCAATACCAGTTTGACCACCCCGCCACGTCAGAAAGGTATTAGCGTGCCACCATCGCCATGCGACAAATTGCACGTAAACAACAACTCAACTCAACTTTGTCTAGTCAACTGTGTGTTTTACTTTGAATTCTCCGACTTGATATCATCGACTTGAATTCTCCGACTTTAAGGGCCATTTTTTTCAAAGTTCACCCCACTTTTTCTTGGATTTGGAAATTTTTATGTGGTTTCCACTCAGAATCCTGAGCTCTTTCAACTCTAATAGGAGAAAAAAAGTGTCCCAAGGTTTTTTTCCCATTCTAGAATGGAAGGTTCAAAAAAATGTATGGAAATCTTGGGACATTTTTTTTCTCCTATCAGGATCGAAAGAGCTCGCGATTCTGAGTACCTATTAATCGCGTAAAAAATACCCATGTTACAAAAAAAGTGGGGTGGACAACTTTGAAAAAAAAAAGGTCCTTATAAGTTCCTATATGCGACGACAAGGTTAAGGGAAACACATTGTAAACAAACATTAGAAACAATATAAATCGTCTTCAATAGAAATTGTGAACAATGTAAACAAACCATTCTATGAAATATTCATATTGTAGCACTTTTTTATTGTTTTAATGGTTGATGATCAATTGATCATAATGTGATATGAATTGATTAAATAACACATTCAGGCAGTATTTGACAAGTTAGAATGGAAATTAAAGGCATGTTGAACACAAGGCTTGTTTACTTTCTTTGCAAATTCTATTGACGGCACAATGTCTACACTAAATAAAACAGATATCAGTCACTTTATGGTCACTAAAACACCCTTACAATTTTGGCAATATGAACTTAAAAAATCGTTATCAGGGTCATTTTTCAAACGATGCATTAAAAACGAGTAACTGTGTAAGTATCGCATTTAGTCAAATTGTTAGCAGATGAATTAATGAAGTGATAAAAAAATATTCAATATGTGCGACTCCATTAGTGTCTCGTCAAGGGCCCATTTAGACGGTACGAGAACTCTCATATGAGTTTTATTACATTGCGGTATTTGATGGCTGTGCAAAATTGTACCTATATAACCCGCAATGTACCTAAAATCGCATGCGAGTTCGCACACCGTCTAAATCAGGCCTAAAGGACGGTTAACATCAGACAGAAGTGTTTGTGGCAAAAACGAGTGGTTGACAAAATTAAACATCGCAAGCTATCGATAACTCATCTTCATCATTTAATGATTAATATAATAATATAAGGATTTAACTTCTAGTTTTCTAGTTAAGACAGTGATAACAGGCTTGTCGATATTTTATTTTGTCAGCCAAAGCATTTTGCCATCAAAACTTTTGTCTGAATGCATTGCTAGTTGCACTTCTCAAGGATCTCACGGCAATTTGGGTATTCACTCTTTAAAAAGGGACAATTCCGCTTCTTTTTGCTTCGCGTCTTCGTAAAGGTCTTCGCTGGACCTTTAATACTTTGGCCTACGTATAATATTCTCTTGGTCCCTTGTATTTTATTTCTCTTTGTCCCTTGTATTTTATTTCTCTTGGTCTCTTGTATTTTATTTCTCTTGGGCTCTTGTATTTTATTTCTCTTGGTCTCTTGTATTTTATTTGTCTTCGCCCCCGGTTTCCCTGTATTCAAAATGTTTTATTACCTTGGACACAATACAGTAAAATAAATGTGTGACAAAGTATTCGATTCGATAAAACTTTTAAAATAACATCCATAGGTTGCATAAAGGGGCATTCTTCAGAATTAATTTGTTGTGTTAATATTTGTTTCTTCGTATTGAATAAAATGTTGTTCTCAATTCTAACAGGTATCGAATGCGGTCCGTTAATAATTACATGAATGTGAATTAAAAAACGTCGAGAATAATCATAAAAACGATATCGCACAGACATTTACGAGGGAATAATAAAAACTGGCAAAGGAATAAGAAAGACTCTTTGATTTTCGTAGCGATTATTGTCAAAAGATTGAAACAAGAACGTTCTTAGCAACCTTAATGTTATTTCTAAAGACGTATGGAATAGGCTAGTTTCCTACTAGTCAAATCAGCTTCTTTTTATGAACTGTCAAAACAATTTGCTAATATAGAATTACTATGAAATACTGAGGAGTGACGTCACGGTCAATTCATTTATTTTATATGTTTTTCTTTGACTTATTAAATATAAATTATGTTTAAATATAACTACTATCCATATTTTTCTTCTAATTATGTGGTGCTTTATTTCGTGCACTGCATAAAATATTTTATTTTAAATATAGGAAACTAGCCTATTATTTAAGATACAGTAATTTTACTTGACACTCCTGAACGACCACCAAGGGAATGCGAGCACCAGAGGCATTAATGTTTGTCATATGACTAGTTACTGTATTGTGACCAAGACAGATAAAACATTTTGTAGTAATGTACAGAGGTTACAGAGAGACGGAAACAGAGCCAAGATAATGTAATACTTACGCCAAAATCTCTAGGAATCAGCGTCTAGAAGAAACCTCCCTCGCTGAAAGAAGGTCTATTGACGATTTATAGACAGCGAGGACCCTTGAGGCCTATATTACGAAGTTACAAGTTACAAATTGTAATTTGTCGCTTGTAGCTTTGTGAAATGGGCTACTGGTCGTCGCGAGACCATTGACTAACTAAATGATTACAAAAGTGCATGGCGAATTAATCAATGAATTCATTCATAATTTCTCCATGCAATTTTGCAGCTCACTGTACGTGGTTTTCAAAGATACACTGTATAATAGCGAAACTTTCGATGTACTTAAATATATTTGACTGTTTTAACTATAAAACTCCCGTGAGACTCATTTGCGGGTTACTCACGCTGCGATTTGTTTCGGTTCAATTTCGAGAACCTTTTCAAGAGTAGCGACACCCCGCCTTTACATGTCGAGAGCGCGACGCATACTGTTGAACCGAAACATGTCGAATATCGACTTTCGATGTACTTAAATATATTTGACTGTATTTTGAAACAAATACCTAAAAAACCTTCCATGGTTTTATCAATGTTTTAATGAAATAATCTTTTAGTAATTCGACTAAATACGATACTGGTTGTTGATACGCTATTTACTTGTTTATTTTTCAGCGTGGTTCAAAACATGTGAAATGGACACAATGGGTCTGAAGGTCAAAAGTTTCGGCCTTTTGTGAATTTTTAAACTAACTGTTAATAACATTAGACAAAAAAAGACACGTATCCCAGTTAGAATACAACATGAAAATGCGGTCAGATTTAATACCTTGGGTTCTATTAGCATCTTTTATCGATTGAATAACGACCCCAAAGAACCTTTGAACGAATTGTACAAATTTGGAAACCGCTCGGTAAACCATAGAGCCTTTCATATTTTTGCCGTGCCGTTTCTTCCTTTCCTGTTCATTTATGTCATTCCTTTCTGATGTGTTTATTCTCTTGGTCGATTTTATCACTCCCCTGTCAGCTAAAATTGTAATGATTTACATTTTATTTCATCTCAAATATTTCAAATTAGTTTAATGACACCCTTTCTGTTGGACCCTGCCACGTCCAAAGGTCCCAATCGCAGTATGACTAAGGAGACCTAATTTTAATATTATTATTTATAGGTACAAGGTACAATGTATTTAAAATGAATAAAAATGTTATTCATAGAACTCCACATAGATTTTAACCATTTTGCCTCTATTTGAAAGCAGGTAATTTCATTGTTATTTTGTTAAAAAATACAGGTACAATAAACACCCGCAAGGGTGTTGAAATTGAAAATGTAAATCTGAAAGGTTTTTTATAAATAAATAAAAAAGTTTTCAAGATACGTGTACGATTTTATTTTTCCTGTAATATTCATTATAATACCCATGTTTGGTGAAAATTTCATACATTTATGTTGGTAAACTTCGGAGATAAGGGGGGGGAACGGTATTTTTTTTTACATTTTCCTTCAAAAAACATTTTTTTTCCACAACCAAAAAATTATAAAAAATAGTAATATTTAGTAAGTAATAATTTGATATGTACAATTTGAGCTCTTTCTAACGATACCCCACTTGACCTAGTTACTTGAAATTTTCAGTTTGCCCCCCTTTCATTTTGGCCATTTTCTATCATTTATATTAATTAATTAAAAAAAAAATACTTTCAACTTGTAGAGGTTCACAATATTTATAACTATTCTAAATTTCATATCGATAGCATAAGTAGTTCTCGAGATATTTAACAATGTGAAAAAGCATGCCTATTCGATTGAATTGCTTAATTTTTTAATTATATTTTATTAATTGGTATATTTAATCACAATCGCCAAGGGAATGAATATTAATAATATCATGAATAATCTGATTTAATTATTTTATTTTTACATTTGGCGTAAGGGACAAAACTCTCGTTGTCTTAAGATGCTTCGATCAGGCACTGGTCCCACTAAAAACGACTAAGCGATGAGGCGATAGAAAAGAACAAAAGATAGTCGCTCCCGTGTAAATAAAAGAGAGAGCGAGCGATTTATAGTTCGGCGACGAACTATACTCATAAACGGAGTACTGATGGGGCTGCCCAGATTCTGCAGTGCATCGGGGAAGCGAGCGACATCGCTTGTGCGAAGAGTCATGGCTACCTCCAACAGTATTCTGAATATGTTAGCGAATAGATTTGACTGCCTACATCTGAATGCCTGCTGCTTGTTGCACGCACGCAGGAATAGATAACCTAGCTATTAAGTTTCTGTATAAACTAACACTAGACTAAGATTATTTATGTTACTAACACTATGATATGATTCACGTTGGTCTTAAATAAATGATTTATTATTATCTTATACTTTTAAACGAGCAATTCTTGTATATTTATTTATTTATTTATATATACCGATGATCTCGGAAACCGCTCTAACGATTTCGCTGAAATTTGTTATGTGGGGGTTTCGGGGTGAAAAATCGATCTAGCGTAGCCTTAGATCCCGGAAAACGCGAATTTTCGAGTTTTCATGGGTTTTTCTTTCGCGTTAGAACACATAAAATATGGTCGTTAATTTCGCCGCGCGCGTTTCGACTCCGCTTAGCTCAGTCATACGAGGTCGGTCTAATGTTCGCAGATAGATCGCAGGTGTCAGGGTTTCGAATCCCGGCTACAAATTAAGTTTTTGTTTTTTGTTTTTTTATTTATAAGAGTTTTTTTTTATCTAAAGACGTGATATAATAAAATATTCGCCCAGATATTTTATTATTATAACTCGCTCGTGCTATCATCGCGTCTCTCTTATTTATCGCGTGTCTCTTTTATTTACACGGGAGGGGTTCGTTTCCATCGACGATACCTCATCGCTCAGTCGTTTTTGGTGGGACCAGCAATGCCTTAAGGTGTACATCTCTTGGATTGTGTGTCTAATGTCCCAAGAAATATAATTTTTAGTATTGTTTTATACTCACTGTCGATCGGCTCTGGAGAGTCTGGCGACTTTGTTTTGATTTCTAACACGTTACTGGTCTTCACTTTTCCGTTTGTTAGGAACAGCTCAAGCCAAATACGACATCTGAAAATAAAATATTTTTTATTTAATTCTTACGCATGTTGGTTCCTTAGATGTTCCATAAAATTCAACAAAAATACAACAACAGACCTCCCAATACTGTGACTAACAATGACGATATACAGATGTAGTGAGAAAGGTCTTCCTTCGTATTGTTACGGAAACGTACGAACATGTCATGCTATTTCAGTCAGTGTCAGTACAAGATGTACCGACATTGACTGAACTAGCATGACAAATACGAACGTTTCCGAAAGAAACCCTTTTCGCACTAAATCTGTTGTACCACACCTCGGACACTGGCGATCAAATATTTGAAAGAGGCGCGTTCCTAGCACACATTCTAAGCTCGTGTACGTGAACGCGTACCATGCTTGTATGAGTGAAATATGACAGATTGACTGTTCGCATTTTTGACAGGCGGTAACTGTGAGGTAACCGAGAGGGGGTGGGCAGCGCTTTTAGAGGGGAGCGGGAGTGGCCATACTGTACGATAGTACTCTTTATTATACTGTGTCTGTACTTACATAATTATTTCAACTATAGGCAGGCGGTGACTCGCCAACTCACTATATGGGTCCCCGAAAACGGCCGCTCGCACGGTGCGACAAGGGGACAACATAGCGTGAGCGGCTCAGGGTGTGGAGAGGTGTGCGCCGCTTTCTACCCAGTCTGTACGAAACAGCCACTGTGCCAACTCGCGTCTTATGCATATTTCACTTCCACCCTGCGAGCATATAGCTCTGGCACCCCACTCTGGACGGCCGGTTAAGGCAAGCCAGAGGTGAGAGTCCTGCGGCCCCTGCTCAGTGTTCACTCCGGCCGGCCAGTGAAGGCAAGCCGGAGGGAGGGGCCTGACCGACTCTCGGGGGCATGGGACCCAAGGGACGCCACTTCCCATTCAGCTTGCCACAAGCTGCCCTGGGGGCTGTTATTATTATTATTATTATTATTTATTTTTTAAATTGGTTTTGCAAGAACCCCTCTGCAGGTAAAGGCCTCCTCCAAAGTTAGCCAGTCTTCCCTTATTTGGGCTGTTTGTATATCTGTTTTATTTCAACTATATAAGTTATTTAATGTCGGATTGAAACATCGAGGAGGCAAAACCGGACAACGAATCCCGAGAATCGAAGTAGCCAATATAACAATCGTTTGGGTTACGACAACGAGAGAGAGGCTACCTGCTTATGACTCAACTGTGTATGTCTGACTCAAAAAATAGCGTTTCGTTTCTCTACGAACGATTATCATTTTGGTTACGGGCCCGAATAAAGAGTAACCAGGTTAACACGTTCGCTGCGGCACAAATCCTAACGAAGCTTTAACTAGTGCGGTTGAGGTCGAATCAGACCAAACCTAAGCTCTATTCTAGTTCGGGTGAGGCCTTATCGACCTCAAATTTCAGTAGTTACTTAAATCGTCCATAGCTTTGGCTAGACTAAGATTAGGTGTTGTTTTTAAGGTGGTATGCATTCTTTAGTAAATTTATAAAATACACTTTGCTTCGCCCTTGGTTCAGGTTTTTGGTTAAAGAAAAAATACCTAAAGAAAATTTGAGGTCATTTAAGCCTCAAAACGCACTTATGTTTATCTAAAGCTAGTGAAGGGAATGGCGGTTATCAATAAATTATCGATGATCTCTTCGACTATCTTCGATAAAATATTTTAGGCGTTATTTTAAGTTAATGCTGGTGGTGTTTTTGACGCATTTCGTATTAGGCTTTTTTAACACACACAGATCGTTTAACATTAGTCGATTCTTCGTTTTTATTTTCATGCTCAGGCACCGCTGAGTAGCGAAAATCTGTAGGTAAATATCTTACTAGTGCTAGGACTCACATATGTGTCGTCTTGTTTTCTAGTTTTTACAATTTCCTGCGTTTTGGATTAGGAAATATATCAAACTCAGAATCACTGTCGCTATAGTCTGCTGGGTTGGCACGTTCGATGCTATACGATGTTGGATGGACTTGCACGTTCACGTTAATATGGATTCGAACTGAGTTAAAAATGATTAGTGAGAAGTAGTGAATTTACTTATTCAATTTTTCGCACAACACTCACTTACTTAGATTCAAATTACTAGAAAACCCTCTAATGTCCATCATCAACCTTTTCCTACAATGTTTTTTTTGCACAATTTAATTAACTCTTGGAAATTATTACTAAAACACAATCGTCACGATAGTTTTATTTTGAACGTATTATTAGCGCGAAACATGTGTGGATCTCTATCGACAACTATCGCCGCACTAACGTGAACCGATCGGCTCCCGCGCTGCCCGCGTGAAATGTATACTTGACTCACACGCCTTGTAATTAAACGACGGCAGCTCCCGCACGAGAGAGATAACACGAACTTTTAGCTCCGCACCAGTGTAAAGTCGGGATTGAGGCCGATTTGTCTCAATCCGCAGTGAACGTGTTAAATGAACCAGACCTAGTGTCGGGCACGAGGCCAGTGAGCGCAATGGCGGGCGCCTGAATAAAGAGCGCAGAACATTTAGAATATGCCAATATCACTGCAATTGTTTGCGCGAAGTGCATGCCGCAATAAGAGCGCGGGGCATTGTTGAATTCACCTTTTATACCTGTATGCGCGAAGCGTATAGGTATGTCACAAAGAACGAAACATTCTTTCATCCTTGTCACTTTAACTGTGCGACAATATCTGGTTCGGCTCACTCCAAAAGCGTCTAAAGAATGCCAGAGAGCACTAGTTTAATCGTCCCCGCAGTAGTTACCCAGCGCTCGGCCGCGCTGGTGCTTAGTTACAACTGCCAATTGCTGGCGGATAGAGGCGACTGCAGCCATCTTAGTGTAACTATGCGAGAGCAGGGAGCAATTTTAAATTACACCTTTCAATGAAGCAAAGAGTATATACAGAGTGGGGCCTATAACAAAGGCGAAAAATTGAACTCTAGGCTATTCTCCTTATACTGATCAAAATTTGTTCGGCGACTTTTAAAAATAACTTGTATTTTGATTTTTATCACCCTTGAAAGTTTTTTCTAAGAGGTAATGTATTGCGAATTCTGTTAAGTCTGAGGTGTGACAGACAACGTCAATGACAACAATAATGGCGTACATTGAAGCTAATATTTATTTTGTATGAAAAATAAAAAATTTAAAGACTTCATAATTTTTAAAAGTCACTGAACAAATGTTGATCAGTATAAGGAGAATAGCCTACATTTCAATTCTTCGCCTTTGTTACAGGCCCCACTCTGTATAACTAAGAGCGCGGTGTGTTGTTGATATATTTGTGTCAATGTTAATAACTGTGTAACAATTTCATTAGTCGTTAACTCGTTCGGTATACAGCAAACGGGGAGTCGCCGCAGGCGAGATATATACTCTCCCGGCCGATTTCGATCACGGCGACTGTTTCAATCTCCATTTCGTTGGTGCGCTCGCATGTGACTCGCAAGTTATTATTACTAATTTCCCGAATGCGGTCCCTGTGGCATGCGTTCTAGAAATCTCTTGCACCCCGAATGCGAACCCTATCGACTAATGAAAACGTTTCCCGAATGCGAGCCCTGTGGCACGCGTTCCAGAAATCTCTCGTAGGTGGTTCTCCTTGTTTTGGCATAATCTTAATATCAATAATTCTTTTTGGCATAATCTATATTGGCATAATTCACCTTTCGCATAATCTGTTATGGCATAGTATAAGTTATGCATAATTTGTCTAAGGTAACGGACCCAATCATGGACAGTTTAAGAAAAATTTTCGCCTGTTTTTGATATTTCACTCATAAATGTAAAAATTCTACCGCTAAGCGTGTTAAATCTTGAATGTCCTATAGTTCTTTTACATTTCAAGCGTATTGCAGAATGGATACTCCTATTGGTTTCTTCATAGTTAACAAATTAAAACATAGGTGTTTTTGTCTCCAATTATGGACGGTGTTCTCCAGTAATGGATCCCCCATTATGGACAGTGAAATTAAGTTTAAAATTTTACTTTTTAAAGCCAAATGATACTCAATGAGTCAATATTATATACCATAAATACAATTATTTGAGTTATTTTAACATAGGATTGTTTCATGTAAATTTTGGTTTTGTAAATTGTTCCTTGTCCATCATAGGTTTAGGTTTAGGCAGTTTTTAACATAGGTTCCAGTAATGTTGACACTCGCAAAATAACGCCATTTCTTTATATCTTTGGACAAAAACTAGTATTTTTTGTTGATACCTTATCTCATGCCTAATGCAGTAAGTAAAACGCATTCAACCAACGCATTATTCTGATTTTAAGAAATATGCCAAATACAATTATGCGATATAATTTTATTCATAAAAACAATCGGCTTAAACAGAATTATGCGAACTTATTTTCGGACAAAGTAATATTCGTATTATTTTAGATTATGACAAATAAGTTTTCTGCCAAATTAACATTCGGCGAAAATCGATTATGCGAAGTCTGTTATGCGAAAATCGTTTCGGACGATTAAAGTTATGCCAAATAGAGGGAACCCTCGTAGGTACCCCGCATGCGGGCCCTATCGACTAATGAAAATGCGCCATAATGGCGTTAAGAGCGCGTTGATATCTTAACTCTTGTCTGTGTCATTCTAAGAGCATTTAGAGATCGAGCGGTATCGTCATTCTATTAGGGAATATGTGAAACAAAGAGCTGGCAAAGGACTCCCGATCGGGCACTAGTCTACCCGCGCAGTAGTTACCTGGAGTCGGGCGTGAGGCCAGTGAGCGTGATGGCGGGCGCCTGGTCACGCACGGCCAGCCGGAAGGCGTCGTGCTCGCGCCGGCCGCCGCCGCACGCGTGCGCCGCGCGGTACACGCGCACCCAGCGCTCGGCCGGGGCGGGGATGCCGCGCCAGGTCAGCTCGGCTGCCTCGGAGCCGATGGAACGCGCTTCGAGTTGCACGGTCCAGTCGTACGGGTCTGAAATAGTGAAAAGTTTTAGATGAATTATTAGGCTAATGGTGGTGAGTTGTCGTTCGACACCCCTGCTGGGGTGTGAGTGGCCCCTTCTGCGCTGGGCGCTGTGGGGGCTGTGTCGGGGCGCGCCCCATCCATGTGGGGCGGTCGGACGCCGTCTGTTTGGGGACGAATGGGCGATCCGGCGATCGCTAACCCTGTATTAGGCTAACCGAAATGACAATCGTAGACGCTAGACGCCCTCGAAACGCAATCTGGCTTTGTCGCGTCAATACGGAAGAGCGATAGAGATAGTTGCTATCGCGATATTATCGTAAGCGTTTGTACATTTGGCAACTGAGCTTTAAAAGTTTTAAATTAATTAGTTTTGATACCGAAACGCTTAGTATTGTATCGCTTATAGTCACGTTACTTCCAACAAACAACTGATATTGATCAAGATAATTAATAATAATAAACCTAAACAAAGTTGTGTTGATTTCTCATCGACGTAAGGTGATGTGGAGAACTCAAGCACAGCAGGGTCGTGCAATTCGGTAATGGCACCAGGAGGCGGCACCAGCACTAGACACATCTCGTATCTACTGCCAGGGCTACTATAGAAACATAGAAACACACTCACCAACATAAGGAGCTGTGGTAAACTCGAGCACAGCAGGGTCATGCAGTTCAGTAGTAGCACCAGGGGGCGGCACCAGCACTAGAGAGGCTTCATATCTGCTTCCAGGCCGGAGTTCTTGTAGGAACACGGAGTCTCGGCTGTGGTGAAGGAGCTCAGTCATACTGTAGATCGGGTTGCCGACGGGGCGGTAGCTGGAACAAGATGCGTAGAGTAGTTATTTGTTTTACAAGGGAGCAAAGTCGTTCAATCTCTCGTGCTAATAATGATAAGCTAATCATTCTAAACGCACAAATATTAAACGCATCTGCCAACTAAACATTGTCACATGCATAGAAGTAGGATGACAAGCGATGATGATGATGATAAACGTAAGAGAAATGATAGGTCAAATGTATGATCAAATGTCAACAAAATTTTACTTCAAAATTGTCAAAACTTTCCCGACTCATGTAAAAATTGGCTATTTTTCTATTATACATACAATTGTAAAAAATTGTGAATCCAGTAATGAAGATGATTAAACTCCTGAGGAAGCCAAAAACTTGTTTTTGCGTTGTACTTTCCTTATTGTAGTGAGGTGAAAAGTTTTGTGTTACACATGGGTGCAAATGTATTTTATTTCTTGTGTGTTGAAATACTTGCTATCTAGAGCATTTAGGGGCGATCCGGCATATACTAAGTAAGGAGGGGGTCACGTGGTCAATGTCATGACCCCCACATTTCACAACCTTCAACCTGAATCCTCGCATGATAGCGTTTGAAGCATATAGACCCTTCTAAATAATAGAACGATCCTTACCGAACTTGTATGGCGTCAATAAACTGTAGATCAGCTTCTGTAACCGCTTCCAGGTGACGTGAGCCACGGAGTCGTTGAGTTCTTGGACCGCCAGTCTGCTGTCGATCACTCTTCGCTTCACTTCTACCGGTGCCACCTGCCCAGAAAAAAAATGGCAATTTAAAGGTTGTACTAGTTATAGATCATGATTAATCCGGTGCTTTTTTCATGCTACCGGATCCGGTAATGTAATTTAATATGTTAGAATAGTGCAAAAAATTACATTTACGCTAACATTTGAACGTAGCTCAACAGGGGATTGCAATCCGGTCTGATTTCCAATCAAGAAATAATTTAATACGTACGTTTTTTGCATTACTAGACCGTTTGGAAGTAAAATAATGTGCTCAAGTGACGCGTCAAACTTTCCGTCTTTGAATCTGTAGTGAAATCTGTGCAATTGTTTGCTTGGATGCAAAATGTGGAATAGTGGACAGTGACAAAGGGCCATACGACAAAACTTTTCGTTAACATTATTGTCACTGAGGTCGATCCTTCGCGTTTTCTGGCCAAACACTATCCGAAATCAAGACCTATTGAGTATATGCCAGCAAACACCCATTAGTGAGGAAACCGCGACACAAAAAGTACATTGGTAGCACACAATTCCAAGAGTTCCCTCTAACGAAATAACGCAACCATTTCTTTCGGCTGGAAATCGCCTGCCGCTGGAAGGAGCCTTGGCTCCGGGCGCCCTGTAAACTCATGGAAGCGGTCTGTTGAGGATGAACTACGAGCGACCGGGTCGAGCTGGAGCGAGGCCACGAGGGTAGCTGAAGATAGGAAGGCATGGCGCGAGCTTGAGAAGGCCCTTTGCATCTCTGTGGTGACGTAGGGACTACAAGAACAACAACGTTTTCAGCATGATCTAATAAGTATGAAGGCACATTGCTACAAGAATCATAAAAAAAAATTCTAAGCTTAAATATGAACATTTTTAAAAGGTATCCAGTAAGATTGTGGTTTCAGCAATAGCAAATAATACTAAGGTCAATTACTCTTGATGATTTTAATTTAGCTACTGTAGTTTTTTTAGTTCTTGTTTGCGTGTGAGAAAAGTTAACTGTAAAATAACACAAAACATAATTATCTTTTTTTAAATAGTTATCTCATAATGCATGTAGGTAATGTTATAATGTCCGTTCTTAATTGTATCTTAAAAGCTCTATAGGTATTACTGTAAAACAATACAGTTAAAATAATTTTGTTATCCTATGAAAGTTTAAAAAGAACGAAAGAATTTTATTTGCGACTGATTATTTTAGTAAAATTTACTTCTTACCTGGTGAAAATGTTGATTTCTAAGCATTCAACTTTTGGTTTATTAATCGTGAAGCAAAATACCATCATATTTCTTATATTACGCTGAAAACATACAAAAAAAGTTACTATTTGGGTACTTTTAATCCTCAAGGCTAATCCGGCCGGATCCGGCCGGATCCGCCGGATTGCGACCAAAATCCGGCCGGATCCGGCCGGATTGGATATGAGACCGAATTGCAATCCCTAATCATGATTAATAATTAATTCTACATAATTCATAAGCCGCCGCTAACATATCGCTCGCTTAGATATAAACGGAGTTAACGCAGCCCTATTGACAGGACTACCTTCTTTCTTAAACTGGCCCAAGCCATAGGTCGTCATAGCTATAGTGGTAGGTGGTAGTAGACGGTAAGAAGCCGGTGGACGTCTTCTGTCTGGTTAGAACGGCTTTAGGCCAATACTATGCCACTATTTTGGTTAACACGGTTACAGGCCCCGTAATCGCCGAATAGCATTTCTGCGACGCGAAACGCCACCGAAACGCCACGGAAATGTAGTCTGGCTCTGTCGCACCAATACGCAAGAGCGACAGAGATAGATAGCTACGAAAGAAATATTATCGTGAGCGTTTGTGCATTCGGCTACGCACACAGGTCGGTACTTACCGTAGATATAGGATACACTCTCCGGTTCCACAGGCAAGTTGTGCAGATACAGTTTCTCTCTCATCTTATATACTGTGGGTGGCTTTAGACCGATGGACGGCTTTAGTTTAGATTAATAAGCGACTTTAGACCAATGTAAGGTTTTAAGTCAGTATCTTAGTTACCGTAGGGATAGGACAAGGATCCATTGTGTGTATAATATATATCGCTCTCAGGCTCCACGGGCAAGTTGTGCCGATTCAGTTTCTCTCTCATCTTATATACTGTGGGTGGGTTTAGACCATTGGACGGCTTTAGACCAATGGACGATTATTGGCCGGTACTTACCGTAGGGATAGGATAAGGATCCATTGTGCGTATAGTATATATCTCGCTCTCCGGTTCCACAGGCAAGTTGTGCAGATACAGTTTTCCTCTCATTTTGTACACTGTCGAAGGCTTTAAGCCAGTCAGGCGGAACTCCAGACGGGATGTCGTGAGGATCTCGTCGGTTGGTGCAAACACTTGGGAGTACCAGTGTGAGATGTCTTCGTCACTGTGAACAAAAATGATATTAGGTGCGAACTTGGTATGAGCATCGTAGTATGAGCAATTGAGCATTGCATTAAAATGTCTCTAAGTTCACTTTGCATATTTAAAATTTGACCTGTTTCCTGGTTTCCGATGAAGGGAAAAAGTTTAAATATGTTTGTAAGTTGGGTGAGAATGCAATTCCATCTTCAGTACCTACCATCGAGCTGATCTGATGATGAAACAGATAGTAGCTACAGGAACTCAATGATAAAAGAACATAACCTAATTGTTTTACGGGTTTTTAGAATTGTCTTTATGAGTATTCTTTGGCATTGAAAAGAAAAGTGCAGTCAGCGTCAAAATCTTAAACCAAATACGATCTTTGTCAAAAATAATTATCAAGTAAAATGATCGGTGACAATAAATAAAAGATACGTACGCTTTGTCAGTAAACCTCAGGTCAACGCTGCCTCGTAACCCTACAAGTACAGGAGGTAGGGCGAAGAGCATCTTGACGCTGGTCGGAGAATCCGATATCAGGTTGATGACAGTCAGTTTCTTGTTCTCATTGTTCGGTGGCACTGTGATTCCGGGTATTCCTGCGGGTATTAGACCTGGAAATAACATATAAATATTTTGGGGATACCTTACACAGATAAACTTGCACCACCCGCTTAACTCAAGGTTCAAGGCTGTCAACTGTCTAATTCGACGATATAAATACATTTTTTTCAAATTGATCCATACACACTTTTATATTTTGAAATTTTATCCTTGACTCAGAAATCTGTGCTTCATCACACAAAAAAATGGCCTTACCGGGATTCGAACCATTTTTTAATACATTTTGAATGGCGGCTTAGGAGGCAGGGTCAAAAAATTTACCGAAATCTTGAGCCAGACCGATCGTCAAATGTGTGTCGGTCGTGAATATGTTTTAGTGGTTTTTTGCCCTTAGAACTTATACCACCCGCTTAACTCAAGGTTAGTGGGCTGTCAACTCTCAAATTCGATATAAAATGGTGGGATAACTTGGGTTAACCCTCCATTTTCGATGGTGCAAGTGACCCTTATTATTTTTACCCAATGTCATCCACTTTTCCCCGTGTGTTTAAAGTTAAACGAATCTAAGTTCCATTAAAATTCGAAATCAACGTTTCTCAGTTTGTGGATTGTGATCTTCGCGAGTGACAAGCGTCGTCTTCGAAAGGAATGGCAATAGATTTTGAGATGTGATAGAAACTCGTAATCCAAAGCGTTTCTGGTGTGATACAAGCGATTTCCATATTACTCATATTGTTTAGGCACTCAGAAACGAAGTAATCGGTGTAGGTAAGAGGCAAAGAATTGTATACTGCTTAGAACCTGCGCGAAATGAAGACTCGTAGAAAGTATGTCTCCATAAATTTTACGATTCTTATTTGACGTTTAAGACAATATTCATCTTTCATATTCTACCTGGTGGTAGCCCATTGACCAGTGGATTCGCAGGACGCTGTTGTATGATATGGTTCTGTCCATCGTCCTCCTCTGGGAAATGTATGGATGCGTCCGGTGGCAGTGTTGGCAAGAACGGGGCTTTTGGTATTTGTTTCTGTGTGGAACTCGGCACTTCTGACGACGGGGTTTGACCTGGAACATTCCATTTATTTATGGCAATTGATATTGTATTTTTCACCACACCAACTGGTAAAAGCTCTCTTGATTATTCGAAAAAAATTGAATTTTATCAACAAGAGTGTAAAGTAATTTAATACAAATATTAACTTGATTTAAGGTTGGTGAATTTTACCTATAAATGAAGATTTTGGATCATACATTTTTAATAAATTGATGGATTCGGTTTAGTTTGATGTTAAGTATTTTATTAGTGTTGGTGTGGTGAAAATATTTTGTGGTTCACTATGTCGCAAAGTTTGTTTAAACTTCGTGCCTTTAAACCCTCACAATGCTCAACATTTCGAAATATCCAATATTGAAATCTTTCGCTAGCTCGGGGTTTCTCTATTGGCATGTGCGGTTAAACAACTACTTTGCTCCCTCATAGTGACACATTGACAATACAAAACGAATAATATGGAAAATATACTCAACATAAACACTATCTACTCGGATATCTACAAACTAATTGATTACATGAAGATGTTAGACGCTAAAAATGTAGTAGGTAAGTTATTTGACGATTGTTAGGCTTTAGCGGTAAAGGGTCGAATAGGTAATATGGTTATTGTAAAGCGGGGCATGTTGAACGCATTTGGGTAGCTTTGTGCTTATTATCCCTCCTACGGACCTAATTATTAACCATATTGGATTTTAGGTCGCATAATCAGGTACTTTGCTTGTTCAACATACCTGTACCCTGCATAACGTATAAACCACAAACATTGTCATATAGCAAACCCACAAGCATTTAGGATTCAGTTTTTTGAGGTTTTAGTTGAATATGTTCATGAGTGTTAAAAATGAAGAATGCGTTGTTAAACAGTCTGAACAAACTACACACGCTGTAGGTACTTTATTAGTAACGTCACACAATGGGGTCAGTCGCTTCAAGTCAGTCAGTAGCCTCAATACAGATACTAGAAGAATCTAACACCTGGCGAGGTCACTGACCTGCCGCGGCATGTCGGTGTCTGTCTGCTGATCGTTCTAAATTCCGATTCGCTTCGGATTCCACTTCCATCTGGCTTAGAAGATTCTCCAGGTCTAAAGCCGAATAAGCTTTGGTCGGAGCGGCTGATGGATGGTTGAACAAGAACCACGGCTCATTACTGCTTGGAATTGCTCTCAGTAGGACATTTTCATAAGGATTGGGCGATTTCGTTAATACGTGCATCTTAGTATTTTGCTCCCAATTGTTTTTGTCAGGAGCTGGTCTTTTGGGTGCGCTCTGTAGTGCTGTCATGAATTTTGGACGTGTCCTGTCATATGTATTATCTGACACTTTTACAGGTATGGGAAGGGCGAAACGCTCGGGAGTGGGCATCGACATGTTGTGAATGGGGGGTTTAAAATGTGAGACAGGGGGTGTAGGATATACTATCGGCGGCATCGGTCGATCTGTATATTTTCGTGGTAAGTCAGGACTAGTCATTTTAGCAGCTGGCGTGAAATAAACTGGTTGTTGGCCTTGTTGATATTTAGGACTACTTTGATTCCATGGAGGTTGTTTTTGGGGTGATGGGTCTTTATTGCGTATTGGGTCTTTGGATACTGTGGGCACTGGAGGATTGACATTAGGCAGAGAATTTTGGATAGCTTTGTACATCGGTTGTTTAGTAGGGGTAGGTTTGAGAGGGAAATAAGAATAACTATCATCGGCTACTTGTGTGTCAAAATTAGAACGGTTGTTATATGCCATAGGTTCATCGCTGTCAAATGGGACATGTTCAAAGTTGAAGACGGTGAGGTTTTCATTGGATTGACTGAAGTCGTCGGGTTCTGTCAAGTATTGTTTGAGGGTTGGGCTGTAGGGGTCGCTGTCAGTGAATTCGTTCTGTCGCGTTGGTAAAGCCACGGAGACGGGTAACGGCGTCGATTCTGTGGGTACATCTTCCCCAGCTGTAAGTAAAATGGATTATAACAGACATCCTTTTCAACCAACATTTATTATTTATTCACTTCTGTTCTGTTATAGCACATAACTGTTATAAGGGTTAATTTAGTGATTGGCTGTTAACAATGTCTGATACTGATGTGAATGATCATGCAAAATCAGCATTTTGAGCATGCTTTAATACAGTTGTAATGGTGATGATTGATGATGTGACGTTCTTTCTTTAATGAAGGTATTTTTTAATGATTGTAATAAAATAGATATATACTAAAAGAAATCTGGTTTCATTTGGAAGAATGTACCTAAAGTGTGTTTTGCCGTCAGTGATACTCCTAATCTTATACTGGGCAGTTTCAGTCACTGACATAGGCAAATAATATAGACATTTTTTAGATTCGATGTTGCCTAATGTAAAGAGATGACGGGCACCGGCCGGTGTCCAGGCAATTCGTCTAGCTGGGCAAGGGGAGAGCAACCATTGGAATAAGAACATTACCATGCGGCTCGCATCAACACTGCTAGCACCAGTCATCGATGGAGATATTGACGTCGGCGAAATGTTGTCCAGCGAAGAGCGAGTGTTCTGCGTGAGAGTGAATATTGGAATAATTTAAAGACATTACCATGTGCCACGTATCCTCACTGCTAGCAGCAGTCATTGAATGTTGACGAGCGTCTTGCGATCGGTATCCAACAAGGCATCCTTTATTCTGCGGGGAAAGGTGGGGGGTAGACATTGGAGTAAGATCATTACCGATCAGTACGCAGTTCAGTGTTGTATATTGACGTGCGCGGACAAGTAGCCTCTGTTTTGCGGAAGAGAATACACATTGGAATAAGACATTACCGTGCGGGACGCATCCCCACTGTTGGCAGCAGTCGTCAATGGAAATGTTGACATGTGCGGGGTGATGTCCAGGTGGGCAGCGCATGTTCTGCGGGGGCAGCGGAGGAAGGGGGGAACACACTTCCTGGCAGTCCAGCTCTCCATTCTCGCAGAAGCAGCGTTGCGAGCAGCCTGAGAGGCTGATGGGCACGTCAGTCCAGTTCGGAATGCTGGAAACAAGAAACGATTATTAGACAGCTGTCAATTATTTTAAGTAGGTAAAAGGCTTGTCCTCACAAAGATCTTTAATCGTCTTCATTAACAGATCTTCCTTCAACAAAGGTGCTTTGCGAGAGGAAACCTTCGATTAGATTCGACATACGCCAGTTAATTACGGTGAAGAACATTTTAGAAATAATGGTTCACCATTACGTATATATGGCACGTGCCATTTCTGAGATAGCATGCGGCAAGAGGACGTTAGAAGGAACAGTTAGGTGAAGGAGACCCCGGATTCAGTGCATGTCGCATGAAACCCTTGGATAGTATAGTATACTCACGGTACTCCGTTGTAGTGACAGGTTCCGTCGCTGAGGCATCTCGCGGCGCGTGGACAGCAGTTAGGTGGAGACGGCGGAGGGCTGGGAGCCCATCGCACACAGCCTTTAGATATCAGCTCGAGCCCTACGTGCGAGGGGCACTCCAGGGCGGCACACTCGCGGGTCTCGTCGCCCGTGCATTCGCAGATCTCGGAGCAGCCGATGTGGAACTCTTCGCCTGGAAGAGAGGAGTTTGTAGATTAGTCGTGAGCTTGATATAGGTCTACTAAAGTATAGAAGATTTGAAGATCAGAAGACAATTGCTACCACAAAAGTTATGGATAATTTTACGGTTCCCGCATAAAATATGTTTTAACATTACTTCTCAATGAACAATGTCATGTCTGTACTTCTGGAAAAGATGTATTTATGCTAAGATTTCCATCCTAAAAGACTGTTATTAGTATGACGATCTGTTTTGTCTTGCACAATATGACATAGAAATATCCTCAGTAGTTTGGTGACTTAAGTAATATAGTATCCACTTACCAACTTCATAAAACTTTCCATCCTGATGGCACCCGATCTTCTCATTAACCTCGACCAGTTCTTCAGGCGGTTCCTTCGACACCATATCCATCGATGTTATCGTGAAATTGAATTTAGTTCCCGTCTCTTTCGTCTTCAGAATGTAGTCTTTTCCACCAACAAGGTCAAGGATGAGGTTATCATATTTGAGATCTACGTCTTTGAAGGTAACTCCTCCGTCGTCGCTGAGGAGGAGATGGATGGGGTCTTCGGAACTGTTGGAGTGCATTAGGGCCACTTGGACGCTGTTGTTTTGCAGGACCTTGATGGAGCCTATAGGTTCGGTTAAGACTAGGGGACGCATAGTGCTGGTGTCAAGCACTGGTATCGGTTCAGGTGTTGAAAGTTCTTCTGTGATGTTTTGTTTCTGGAATAAAAATAACTTTTTACATAACAAATCGCTGTGAAATGAAGATCCAATATTGATTCTGACTTTAGCAAACATATATTTTCTCGGTACGAGCTACATTTCTGGTCTTATGGACTGAAAGCCAAGCGCTACAAATATTTTGGCAAATAAATAGGCATTTTTGCTACAGTTGAAGTGTGATTTTGCTAAAAACTTACCTCAGCAGGGGTCGTGGAACTAGTGATGTTGTCAGTTTGGTCTTCATGTACATCTTGAGATACGTCACATACTTGAACCTCACAGCAGGCGTCGTTGGGATCTTGAACGTTGATGCACTTGTCAGATTGGGGCAAAGGTGGACATCTGAAAAATATAATATGGGTATTCATAAAAGCACAAACTATAATAAATTACCGTCTGTCACCCTCGCATATATCGGAGACGTCTTGAGAGCGAGAGCACTTAGGACGCTCCGATATATATTCAGCAGGTATACTGACCCAATAAAGACTGACCAACACGCAAAAATGGAAAGTAAGGAAGAAATGGTCGTTAAGGTCAATCAAATAATTTTTCCCAATGAACTGGGGGGTTAATATGTGCTAATTTAGGTGAAAACGTTAACTGCTATAGCTGTGTCCCTTTCTCTCAACCTAAACTGATGATAAATAGTTTACATAAAAGTTTACTCTATAAACGCTACAGGATATTTAACATAATAGACCAAGGAAAAGCCCGTTAGGATATTCAATCGTTACATGGGACAACCATGAACTAGGAAATAATTTGGACAGAGATAAATGGGGGACTGCGCCATGGATTAATTTTGGCGTTAAGCAAGGGAGATTCGCTTCTTTATCTTGTCTTTTGGGATTGGGAGATCTTTGGTTATAAACAAAAGTGGATTCTTTTGGCAAATAAATTTACCTCGGCTTGCAGGTGATAATCGAGTTCTTCTCACACGTGCATCGCTGCTCGCAGCCCACGTTCCACGTAGCACCCACGAGGTACGTGTCGTTTCCGTACTTGCACACTTCCAACTTGGTCACCTTCGTGTCTGCAGACAGAGACATGAAACTTGTAATTTTCAAACTTTAAACATCCACTCTTTACACAAAAAAAAATAACCTCATGGCGATTACAGATTAAAATCTTCACTTGAGAAAAATCGTTACTCTAATTTAAGGGGTAACGTCAATTACGACACAGAATATATAATAGTACAAATACAGAAGGCCCACTGCTTTGATTTCACGAAATGCCGCCTTTTTAAATGAAAAACAAAAAAACAAAATTTAAACAAAGAACTATAGGGGACTATAGGGTTGCCTATGGATTAAAACGAATTAATACTCAGATAAAATGTTATACAATTATATTCAAGTCTTGGCTACTTTCAAGGTATAATACAGTATTTATATAATATTTTTGTTTAAGTCCCAACACACAAGCCTTATTGAACTTTTCTGTGGGGCTTAATCAATAGTAGATTTCTGTACTCGTAAGATTGTGCTATTTTATTCATAATGTCTATTTAACTAAGCATTATTAGCCATTCCACACGCGGACATCGCATTACAAGCCTTAAAAAAACTCGCGACGTAAAGTAACAATCGAAAGTGCGTTCTGTGAGCACGCGCGTCACCCCTGATTAGGCCGCGAACTCGCGGCCGCCAGCATGTACTTGTAGCGCGGCGATAGAATCGCGAAGTGAGCCGCCCCTGTTTACGATGCTGGTTGTAAGAACACTAACCAGGTAACCATGCTACCAAATACTACCAATCAGCGTACCTAGTCAACAACGTCACAATCGCTAACGCCTTGTAAGCGTATTAGAGCTAGCCCTCCCCTACCTACCTATTGCTCTTCTGTACTAGTGGCGCGACAGAGCTAGGCATCAACGATTTTTCCGAAAGATCCTTTACCTCCGTGCCCAGTAGCACAGGCAACGATACTGCAGCACTCATCAACAGGTGACTCGAAGCACAGCGGATCGTTAGAGTCCGCCCCCGACGGATGTAAGGGTGCTTGCATCGCGGCGTACAGCTGAATGCGCCATTTGACATGCATACGCAGTCTCATCACACAAACGGTCCATGCGGTCTCCCACCTGGGAATAAGATAATTTTGATGAGTGTAATATGGTATCTACTTGAAAACTGTCGATTCTGTGCACCTACAATTTTAAGTGTTTTGATTAACCTTATACCAATAGGGTGGACCTACAGAGAATGCTATGGTTTCACTTTTAGTTTATATGCACTTCTAGAATGATACTTACCTAATGGTACCGGGGGGCTTACCATGAAGTGCTAAAGCCATTCACTTTAGGTTGAGAGAAAGGGACGAAGCTACAGCAGTTCCATAGCTCCGTCCCTCTCTCTCAACCTAAACTGAACGGCTTTAGCACTTCATGGTAACCCCCCTGCTCAAGCATCTGAACGAAAGCTACCCAGGAGCCCTACAATTCCAGCAGAGGTTTATCATTATGACTGTTATAAAACTAAAACGAACCTTAAAATTGATTCCATTTTCGACGCACATTGCTTCTTCTTCATCCTTCCCTTCCTCAGATTGATCCGGCGACATCACCGTATGGAACGGTGCTTGCAAATTTGAGTAAAACTTATCAGGCAAATCTTTAGTAGACTTAGGGATATCTAGCCTCGAGGGATCAAAATCGTCCTCGCCATCTAAAGTAACATCGCTAAGATCAAGCTTAGTAGTACTATTATGTAGTGTAAAGGCGAAATTCTTTAGGTCATCTATGTTTAAATTTAGTAGTCTCCCTTTTGGTTTTAGACTGGGTGATTCGGGAGTTGTGGTATATTCAGATGTATTAGGTTCTGTTTCTACTTCTGGTTCTGATGTGGAGCTGGGGGAAGCTGTTGATCTTGTGGGGGGTGCTGTGGGGATGTGTAGTGGTGTGGTGGGGGGTTCGTCCACCATCATTGGTTCGGTCTGTAGACTTTCTACTGTCGTTACGGTATGAGACGCTGCTGATACTTCATCTTCTTCTCCCGTTAGTTTACCTGGAAAGAAAAGACAATAGGATTATAATAATTACTTTAACACAGCAAAAAAGCTAAAAATGTAAAATAGCAATATTAGCATGTTTGTATAATACATAAATAAGACTAGCTTTTTCCCGAGGCTTCGCTCGCGTTAGAAAGAGACAAAAAGTAGCATATGTCACTCTCCATCCCTTCAACTATCTCCACTTAAAAAATCACGTCAATTCGTCGCTCCGTTTTGCCGTGAAAGACGGACGAACCAACAGACATACACACTTTCCCATTTATAATATTAAGGGCCGGTTGCATCAAATCGTCTGTCACTGTTAAAGCGTTCGTTAAATTTTATTGTATGGGAAGTTCCATAGACGTCTGCTGCGTGACGATGATGTGTCTGTCAAATGTGGTTGACGCAACTGGCCGTAAGTATCGATAATTTGACGTAAATAGTAAAATGCTAAATTATCACATCTAACATTGACGAATTTAATCTAACTCAAAAAAATAAAAATTCAATCGTACAATGTAAGTTCAATAACTGTACAAATTGGGTTTGGCTAGTCTGTGGTCAAGAGTAAGCCCATTTATACTAAAGATAAAGAAAAAAATACAAATCAAAGAAAACCAACAGAAAAAACATACTCCATCAAACACCGTTTTGCATACAGCTGCAGAAAGCATATCAAGAATGGTCCCAATTTGATTATTCCAACATAAACTTTTGAAAACTGGAGCAAGGTCAGTAGGCGAGAGGAACCTGTACATCAAACGGTTACTTCCATTAAAATTTCCTACCTTACGAACATGTAATAAAGACTTTAACTCATTGATCGGAAATTACTCGATCGAATCCGTTAACGGATTCCGATCGTAACTGTCTTGTAAAGTTCGATTGGAACTTCACAAATATACATTTGCGGATGTCGAAACGTAAATATAAAAGTTTTAGTTCTTAACACTTTCCAATAAAGATTTTTTACGGTTCGCATTGTAAGTGAAGTTTTAGTTTTCTTATACGATGCCGAGACGTATCGACGAGCACGTAGACAATACAACGACTTTTTAAGCGTGAGAATCGTACTTCGTGATTGAACTTAATTGGAATCATACTACTTAAAAGAGCAATAAGTGTGTGGTCACTGGTCAGTAGAGCGAAAAACAAAAGAGTGCCAGCATTATTAGGGACAATTGGGTAATTTTTGTTAAACCTAACAGGAGTTTTAACTTCTGATTAACAGAAACGTCTGCAATCGATGCCATTAGGCTTAGAATAAATTTAAAAGTGGAAAATGTCTGCCTTGGGTGAGACTTGAACTCACTGCCTCTGGATCGATACTCCAGCGCTCTGCCAACTGAGCCACCAAGACTACGGGTCCCATTGACCTAAGTGGTGGAAAATTTCGCTGGCTTGGTTGAAGTCTTGGTGGCTCAGTTGGCAGAGCGCTGGAGTATCGATCCAGAGGCCGTGAGTTCAAGTCTCACCCAAGGCAGACATTTTCCACTTTTAAATTAAATTTATTCTAACAGGAGTTGCCATTTTTTCAAAAAAAAAAACGCTCTCCATTAACTTTGCAATTTTTTTCCTTTTAGAGTTCTGTAATATAACGCCTAATTCGCTAACAAAGACATTCGAAACTGATATCAAGTTAGTCAAGAAAGCAAAAGAGAGATAATTTTACTTGTCTCACAGGAGGAAAACGTAAATATTAAAGACTTTATTGCATTTTTTTTAAATGTAGGATGGGTACGTTTGACTAAAGAGTTTATAACTCCTTTCGATTTCGGAAATTTAGCTCCTCTTGCGTAAAAAATAGAACATCCGCTATCAACTCAATTCGATTTGTTAAAACAGGTGCGTGTTTTATTTGTAACAATACTTTTATCGTCAGTGTAAATAACTCTGTTGAAACAATGTAGATCAACAATGTGCGGTGCCAGACATGTTTTATTATTCATGCATGCCAATATGTATTTGTCACGTGTAAGAGAATGAAATGTAAGCTAATGACATACAATTGGAAATCACAAATAATATAGGACATTCTTTTGCAAACATACGGGTGTACACGGTTTGCAAAGGTCGAGTTAGCTTAGGTTTATGTTCAATCAATAAGTACTGTAAGAGGTTTCACCTACGGAATGAAATCTTTTACAGCATTTTGATGTTCGGTGACTGGCAGTCCCCGATTTGAATTTAGAATAATAGATAAACGTCAAAAAGAACGAAAACTTGACGGGGCATTCGAATAGAAGCAGCGATTTAGAGTAGTTGTTTGTGATTTATATTCTGTGTAAATTAAGAAAACTATAGGTATCCTTTTCTCTAGCACCCTAAAGAAAAGGATGCATATAGTTTTCTTTGTTCTTATTTACTGACAGACTTGGTTGACAGAGTATAACTCCCTCCCTTGAAATAAAAAGATATTGAGATAAAGAGTGTTTTAAGTATATAGATGCCCTTCACCAATAGGCCGTCTCTTACAGTACCTACCTAGGTAACCTCAATAAGGGTGAATATTTAGATAGCAATAACTATGAATCATCAGTATTATAGAAATAGGTCGCAGGTCCGAATCCTGCCGGAGGTGTGAATTTTTCAATTTTTTTCTAACGCGAGCGAAGCCGCGGGCAAAACCTAGTCAATTATAATTAGCAGTGTCCATAACATGGACATTTAGACAAGAAGTAACAATGTCTGTGATGTTTTTGTAATTCGGTTTTCTTTTAAGAGAGCCAGTCCTTTTCACTTAAGTTTACTGCAAAACTTGCAAATAGCATTTAGTGAAATAGGTAGTTAATAGCTTAAAATTAAATGTCACAACTTAATGATTAGACGCAGCATACAAATTCGCTAAAACAAAGCAACACCTGCATACATTTGCATAATGGTTACATATGAGTTCACGAACCAGTCGACTAGCACCTTGATATTAACACGAGATATGTGACAGGCATACACTGCATACTGTCAGCAACAAAGCTATGAATACCGCCAAAGTGCCAGAAATATGTATGCAAAACTTTATTGCCAGTACATTAAGGTATGTCTGTGTATACACATTTTTGGCACTTTATCTGTATTCACATGCAGCTCGGTAATTGGGATTGTAATGGAATTAACCACTTTCCGTGGCCAATTCAAAGTTATCTTGAAATCACAGACAAAAGCAGAGGTAGAAAATAAAAACAATCAATAACACAGGCACTGACCTACACCATACAATACATATAGATTTGATATAAGTATACTCATAGGTAGATAGGTACAGTAAAGAGCAGAACATGCGTTCAAAAAAGACGACTTCATTACTAAGAGAAGAAGGTTGATAGCCGTTAATATTAAATAGGTACATCTTTCCGTCGTTAAAAATCTTTTGATACTGATCACCTTTGATTCCAAAAAAGGGCATATTTAATCCGCAAAGGTAATTTATCACGCTCAGGTGCAGGTAGGTCGGATGCCCTAAGGTGGCGACCTCAAGCCCGAATGTGGGTTAGCCCAAACAACCGCCGACCGGTTCTGTAAGGGTCGGCGCACACCGCCGCAGCTTTTCTAATAGCCGATAAGTTATAGTACTTGCTATGTAATATGGAGATTGTGTAAACTAAGTACAATCTAGAAGGTAGCACTATCCCGGTTCTGATGCATGCTGATCTGCAATGTGGTATCATGTTACCGATGTTGTTCTAACCGCTTCAGATCCTATCGACTAAAGTAGACAATAACATGAGAACTATTTTTCTTTGGTATTCCTGACGGCCGATTATTGAAGTTTGACGGCGACATCGTATAGCCACAACATACTTTAAATTATACTAGTAATAGAATTAGAAACGACCGGTGAATCGAATCACTATTGTCCCAGATTTGTAAGATAAGAACCTCTTTTTGACACATGACAGCGTCCACAAAACGTAAACTCGCGCAACCTAATGAAATTTTAAATATAATCCTGTAATAATATTTAAAAAATCAAGTACTTCGCTTACTTTAAACATAATTTAACACAGTTACATTTTTGTGGATCTTCGTTAGTGAGTATTTTACGATATTAATTTATATCACCCAGGATTTACTTATTGTAATTTATTATTCATTTTTATTTTTAAGCTAGTGCTGTGGCAGAATCTGTCATTTCGATTCAAATGACATTTCACTAAGTTGATAGAAATCGTATATTTGTTTAAGCACCTCCTTGTACATAGGGCCTAATCGATTCAACAAATTAATCGTTAGATTTGGCAAACGATACGTCTTAGCCACATCGCAACATACTTCAAAACAAATGACTGTGTCAAAAATGTGAACCTACAAATCTGGGACAATATCTAGATTTAAGTTTTGATCGGTGACCTTTTCAAAAATAAATAGTATGTTGTATTTTTGAGATAAATAGCAAATTGTAGGCCAAACCACACTTTTAGACACAGTTTAAAAATCAGCACACACGTTTCAAATGCTCTATTTATTTGGACAAGTATTAGTTCCAGTGCAGCGGTTCGGTTCATTTAATTCACTTTGGGTGTGACGAATCGGCAACAAAATCTAAACGAGTGTAGTCACGAGAAGCATTAAACTGTTCATTGTACAATCAGCCGCATTATTAGAATGTTACATACATAGATATTATGTATACCTACACACATACATACTTATTTAATATTGATCCTATCTAACCAACTGAATCATGACCCACCATAAGCTGATTTTGCCAAACCGTCCTAATGTAAGTAGATCGAAATTCGCTTGACGATAGGTTTTCCTTGGTGACGGAACTTGTTATCATTCTATTAGACACTGACATGTGTGTAGTGACATAATTTAGTCAGTATTTAAAACGACCTAAGTACATTATAAGCGATAGACCGTACAGGTTTGATAGATTCAAACGCATTATCTGCCAAGTGGGTCATAATTGTCATGAATCAGTTGGTTCGAGTACATAAACTCACACTAATTTAATTACGCATGTATTTTCAAAAGTTATTAGCAGAGCTTATAAAAATACTCAATTCTCTTGTGCCAGTCTTAGCAATTCAGGAGTTGAAAGAAAACGAAATTGTGATAATATTACACAAACAGGTTGGTAGTCGACCTTTATTCTACATATTTTTACAAGAAATTAACAGCCA
Organism: Leguminivora glycinivorella; assembly: GCF_023078275.1. Lineage (NCBI taxonomy): Eukaryota > Metazoa > Arthropoda > Insecta > Lepidoptera > Tortricidae > Leguminivora > Leguminivora glycinivorella. Next base: position 8,840,885 of record NC_062983.1, read on the forward strand.
TGATACCTACATCTATATTTGTTTTTATTCACTGTAAACCTTTTTGTTTTTAAGAGGATACGGTAGCGAAAATGCTAAAATGGAAAGGAGCCCCCCTTTCAACTTGGGAATTTTAGTTAAATATACAAGTGCTATTAACTAGATTTAACGAAAAAAAATTGTCCATTAAGAACAACTCA